>NC_141814.1:10002500-10683030 GCF_057944985.1 Cucurbita pepo subsp. pepo | reverse complement strand
GAGTGGAAGTTTAGGGCCTGCATATCAGTTCTTCGAGGCAATGCCGGAGAAGAACGAGTATTCATGGACAACAATGATCTCAGCTTTCTCTCAGTGTGATAAGTTAAACGATGCCATTGCCTTGTATGAGCGAACTTCTCAGAAAAGTGTTGCCATTCAAACAGCGATTATCACTGCCTTTGCTCAGAAGGGAAGGATTCAGGAGGCCAGGAATAAGTTTGAGGAGATTGTGAAGCCTAATGTGGTTGCTTGGAATGCTATGATTGCTGCATATGCGCACAATGGAATGCTTGAAGAAGCGAAGGATACTTTCTTGAGAATGCCAGTGCGTAATGCAGTTTCCTGGGCTGCCATGATCGCTGGTCTTGCACAAACTGGTCAAAGCATTGAGGCTTTGGAATTGTTTTCTGATCTTCAGAGATCAGGAACTGTACCTAATCATTCAACCTTCACCAGTGCTCTCTTTGCTTGTTCAAATATTGGATTTGTAGAGGTTGGTAGGCAGATTCATGCTCTCTCCATCAAAATGAGGTGCCAGTTTAATTTATTTGTGGGGAATGGATTGATCTCAATGTATGCAAAATGTAAGGACATCAATGATGTTGTTATGTTATTTAACACTATGAAAAGTAAAGACACTGTGTCTTGGAACTCTCTGATCAGTGGGTTTGTGGAGAACAATATGTTGGATGATGCATGGAAGGCTTTTGAAAGGATGCCAGAGCGTGATGTTGTGTCTTGGACTTCCATTATATCAGCTTATGAGAAAGCCGGGTTGGAGGATGTCGCGTTTGGATTGTTCCATGACATGCTCTCTGTAGGGACAACGCCAAATGAATCGACCATTTCCGCCCTCCTTTCTGCCTGTGCATCCCTTGGTACTACTAAGCTTGGGGAACAAATTCATGCCTTGACATACAAACTTGGGCTCAATTCTTGTCTGATTGTGTGTAATGCTGTGATAACAATGTATTTCAAGTGTGGTAGTCTAGAAGGAATTTCTGTTTTCAACGAGATGTTCGATCGAGACACGGTTACTTGGAATGCCGTGTTAGTTGGCTTTGCACAGAATGGACTAGGAAAAGAGGCTATTGAGATTTTTAAACAAATGGAAGCTGTAGGAATTTTGCCCAACGAAATTACGTTCATTGGTGTTCTGTGTGCCTGCAGCCATGCTGGATTAGTTGATGAAGGCTGGAAGTATTTTAGTTCCATGAATCATCATGGAATTACCCCATCAGTTGAGCATTATACATGCATGGTTGATCTCCTTGGCAGGGCTGGAAAGCTTTCCGATGCCGAAGCTCTCATCGAAAACATGCCGGTAAATCAGGATAATGTGATATGGGAGGCACTTCTTGGTGCCTGTAGGATCCATGGTAATATAGAACTTGCTCAAAGAGTCGCTGAAAGGCTACTTAACATGGGAACTAGCAGGCATGGAACATATGTTATACTATCCAACATCTATGCAAATAAAGGTCTGTGGGAGAAGGTTTCGGAAATCGAAAACACGATGAAGAACAAGGAGGTTGCTAAAGAACCAGGAGCCAGTTGGATTCAGATCAGGTGCAGAATACACTATTTTCTTACCAAGGACGATTCTCACGACGAGATCGAAGAGATTCATTCATGCTTGAAAGTGTTACTTGAACGGCTTACTCTGGCAGGTTATGTGCCTGAGACAAATTTTGTGCTTCATGATGTGGAAGATGAACAAAAACTAGATGAGCTTCTATATCATAGTGAGAAGCTTGCTCTTGCTTATGGTATCTTGCACACACCGATCGGTGCGCCGATTCAAATCACGAAGAATCTTCGGATTTGTGGAGACTGTCATACCTTCATGAAATTCGTCTCTCAAGTCACAAATCGAAAGATAATCATAAGAGATGGGTATAGATTCCACCATTTTCTTGATGGGTCATGTAACTGCAGGGATTACTGGTAAGGTATAGCTGTACAGAAGACAGAACATTCAAACTTAACTATTGGCCTCAAACTCATTGTCTTATATCATTCTTATAATTCAACTGGGCATGACACTACCAGTTGATCAACAGAAATTGGAAGTATCAACTCTGTCGAACATGCATCCTTTGGTGAAGTTTTTGAGTTACAGACTGAGGTAAACAACACGAATCTTCTCTTTTTTTTTTTCTTTTTTTTTTTTGTTCTTTCAATGTAACATGCTCTATTTTTTGAGATCAGTCTAGGGAAAGTTATATGTTTCAAGATTGTAAACTACATACCTTTCAAATTGTTTGATCAGAAAGAGTAGAGTTTGCATTTAACAACAGTAAATTTAACCTCCCAAGGGCTCAATCTTTCATATCGTAGTAAAATGATCATTCCATTAGATGGAATATGGACCAAATGGAACTTAGTTCCTTCTTACAAGATGAACATTCATAAGAGAGATTCACTCACGTCTGCAAAATTGCAGCAGCTCTGTAGTATCACATAACTCTCTAGCAATGCTGCTATAAAACAAAACTATCCTTTTCATACCTCAAGTCAAGCCATTGGCAATGCAGGCGTGGACGTTAAGACCGCGCCAA
Source organism: Cucurbita pepo subsp. pepo (assembly GCF_057944985.1). Taxonomy (NCBI): domain Eukaryota; kingdom Viridiplantae; phylum Streptophyta; class Magnoliopsida; order Cucurbitales; family Cucurbitaceae; genus Cucurbita; species Cucurbita pepo. Next base: position 10,680,469 of record NC_141814.1, on the reverse strand, counting down.
ATAAACTAGCTCGGAAGAATCGGTTAACTATTATGCAAAAATCTACTCTTGGAGTACTGAAAAAATGAGTTACTGGGACTGATTGCTTAAGCTGTAAACATTTCCAATCAATCCAAGGATACCAACAATGACAGCCATAACTAGCATAAACCATGATATGAGCTTCTCTGTTGCGTTCAAGCTCCTATGCCCACTCTGCTTGCATAGCTTTAAGGCAATAACTGAGGGTAATATGAAGCCCAGCGACACTGCTGTTGTTGCCCCTGTAAACTTAAAGGCCGTCCAAATGTTAGGAATCATGGTTGAACCCATATAAATCAGCGCCAACAAAACTACTGTCAAGGCCAAAGACCTCTTCCTGCTCTCTGCAAGCGGTGCTGATCCCTCGAATACTAAGGTGTCGACCGTTTGTCGTAACGAGAAATGAGCAACTGGAAAAACAAAAACTAAATGAAGAACATAACCAACTCGAACAATGTAATTTAACGCGGAGCTGAATCGAATTCCTAAGTCCCTGTCGAAGTTGGTCAACACGTCTGCCTCGGTGTCGTTCCCAAAGAGTAAATAACCAGATATGGCAGTCAAAGCATAAACTACAATGCATATCGCAGTTGTGATCCTCCCAACCGTATTCATCCTCTGTGGAGACCGTGCTTCGAGCTCGTTGTATATCGGTGGGACGTTGAAATGGCAAACATAAGCATTTGTCATAATTGGAACCACCACAAGGAGGTCTAAGATCGCCTTCTTCGATCCAAAATCAGGACTCATTCTTGGAGGATCAATTTGTCCTTCAAAAAGCTTAATCAATGCTATGGCACAAGCAATAATAACAAAGACGACTGCGAGCGCGACCGAAGCAGCCGACGTCAAGCTCAAGGAGTCGATCTTATTCAAAGCACAAAGGGGTGCTAGAAAAACAACCAAAACAACCAAAACCAGAAGCTTCCTATGATCCCAAAATCCATGTCCTAACCACTGATCAAAAACCCCAATATGACGAACAGAACCAGACATAACATCCCCCATAATAATCAAATAAACAACCAAAATACCAGCATTGTTCACAATTATACAGATTTCAGTCAGGACCTTCATGGATTTCCCAAATGCACACTGAACAACCTCCCCATATGACGAAGACTTGGATATAACCATAAATCTCACTAACAATTCAACGCTAAACTCAGATAAAATACCAATCAAAACTATCAAAACTAACCCGGAAACCACTCCAAGAACTTTCATGGTGGCAGGTAGAGCCATAATCCCAGCTCCAACAATCGTAGTCGTTAGGTTAAAAACAGCCCCGGAAATCCCCGATCCACCTGGAGCCTCCCCAGTGATAAGCGGATGGAAATTGACATCAAACTCAAGATCATCGAATCGATCATTAGAATGATTCGGAGCAGCCGATCTGGGAGTTTGAACATCAATCTGGGATTGCAATTCAACGTATCTTGTGTTGCTATCCATTCCGATGCATAAACGTTGAACAATTTATGCAACGACAAAAATCAAGGAGAAAAATGACATCGACATTGTCCAATCCCAGAGAGAAAACAGTTGAGGCGATTCATCCAACAAGAAAGCAATTGAAATTGAAACTTCTTCTTTCTCCGATTAAAATCAAACGGAAAACCCGAAATCTCAGGGTCAATGGTCCACCATCGTCTGTTTCTCGTCGTTGCTTAATCAGATTTGAACAACGTCGAAAATGGGAATTTGAGGATCGGAAGGAATTGTTAATGGTGGAGTTTTCAACAGGATCTTGTTCCCTCCTCAGAGCTCCGAAGATTTTAAAAAAAGAATGTTCAATTTTTTTCAGTCCATCTCAAAATTGAAATCCGGATTTCATTTATTTTAAGCCAATTCCCTCGGCCTATATATATATATATATATATATATATATATATATATATATATATATATATGTGATGATGATGACGTGGCATAATCTTATTACCAAACATAAATATTACTTATTTATATAAAATTGTATTCTAATGCAACAATTAATATAATAATTAGATTCTTAAAAAACTTTATTTCCAGACGTCCCGTAATAATGTACTTATTAATCTTAATGATTATAAAAATTATTAATTATTTTTATATGATTATTTTATGAAATTATTTGTATACGACACTTGACACGAAATCTAAAAGTGCACAGGGACAAGAGAGATGAGGAACATAATCTCCAGTCTCCGACTTCCGACTTCCGACTCCCGACTCCCGACTCCGGTCTCCGACTAGCTATCAGGAAAAGATAAGAGGAATATAATTTCTAATTCCGACTAGCTATCAAAAACGAAGATGAGGAATATAATCTCCAACCCTGACTATAGCTATCATGAACAGAGAAGAGGAATACAATCTCCAATTTTGACTTGCTAACGATGAAGCATTTCTCCTCCCCGGCGGTCTAGTTAGATGTCCTTCGCTACAAATTTGAAAAGATTGTTTTCCTGTTTTCTTCTACCCCAATTAGCTATCACGAACAAAGATGAAAAATATAATCTTAAATCTCCTTGATGGTCTAATAGCCGTTAGATGTCCTTTATAGCCACCACAAATTATAGTACAATGGTAACTAAATAATTACCAATCTCAAAATAAATTTATTAGAATTTAGAGAATAAATTGTAATAAAATAACTCATTACAAACTAAAAGCTTATTTAATTTTGTAATCCTTTTGATAATAAATTATTTAAAAAAAAATGGAAGAGCATCCATTTCCAGTTTTGTACATCAAACTGAACTGACAATCAAATAAACTTAATCTGCATTATTCACATTTCCACTTTTTCTGCCATGGATTGCATTGCAAGCTTTCTGCAATTCTTATCCAATTTTTGCAATGAACTTGATTGAAAAGAAAGCCTTTTTAGTAGACTCAACCAAGAACACTTGGTCTCTCAAAAGCTCATGGCCTGAAACAAATGCAAAACTATGTGCAGTTTGAAAAGAACTTGCCTGGATATATTATTATTTACAAGTCTGCCTCTCTATGGCAGAGGGAATCACAGGACATCTCTTCTTCATACCTCTCTACTCAGGTCGGAAACTCACTAGATTCGGGAGGTCGGTCATTTGAAGCTTCTTAATGTCGCTTGCCGAAACCCGGCAGGCCTCCAGCGTCAACTGCTTTAAATTCTTCAGAGTTTTCAGATTCTGCAGTCCTGCAGAGGTGATTCTCGAGTTTGAGATGCTTAAAGAAACCAACCCCGTTAAACCTGCATTTACAGAGCATATAGATTTCAAAGGTCTAGAATGAAAATGAAACCAATCTCTTTCAAAAGAAGAGAGCATTCGTTATGTTCATCAAATCGATAAAGATGCATAAACACGAGTTGCCGAGCAACATACAAAAATGTAGAACTGTTAACGAGTTTAAACGCAGTACCTGAGATTAGCTCCAAGGTTTTATCAGTCAGATTGCAGTTTTGTGACAGATTAAGCACCATCAAGGAAGACAGGTCCTTGATGTTCTTTACACCAGCATCAGTCAATCCTCCGCCACATATTTCGAGTGACTGCAGGTTCTTAAAGTCTGCTCACCAAAAGGAGATCCCACACAAATCAAAAACTTCCTATGACATTTACAAGTTCCAATTTAAATTGTATAATTCAACCAATAAGATCAAAGATTACTCTACGAACTGAAACTTTACAACTTTTCAGAGTTTTGCGAATCAAACATCGTAAAATATGTGTTTCATTCTGGAAACAGAGGAAGATTTGAATGTGAATGTACACATACTTCGTAAATAGTTCATTCCGGAGTCTGTAATGCGAGCTCCGAAAAGATCCAGATGAGTCAATCCCACTAAACCTGCAAAGAGGAATAAAAAGGCACATCATATCATACAGGATGAACGTCAAAAGGCCTCCATAATGAGAGCATCGTTATAAGCATAATTACCAGTAAGGGAAGCAAGTCCAATGTCCGTGATTTGGCGAGCATCCAAATTCAGTGATTTTAGAGATGAGAGTCCAGACAGCTTTTTTAAGCCGCCGTCTGTAACTCCGGTGAATGAGAGATTCAAATTCTCGAGTTTAAACAAACCTACAACATAACAGATCGATGGTTGTAAAAGCCAAGCGTAACGAGGTTTGGATGACACTAAAAGGTCGGAACAAAGTACAGGCAAATCATCATTTGGACTATATCGTTAAAAGTGGGTACGTGATGAAGCTTACAGCATAATGTACCAAGGGAAACAACATTTTCAACATTCATAGCGTATAACGGAACATATAAAAAAGAAAGCCGACAATAAAGGAAAAAAATGGTCTCCAGTCGAGTAAAATAAGATCGAAAGGATTATTTCAAAAGGCTTTGTCACTAAAGTCCACTAGAAGCAAAGAACTGAACAGGGGACCAAGCATCACTCAAAGCTTACAGTTTAAATCGAAAAACATCAATAACATTCCCTTCTGCTTTTACTTTGAAAACCAAAAGGCAATCTAATTTTTTTGTTCATGTGATCAAAGAACTAAGACCATCATCAGACGGTACCTACAGGATTCTGGACACATAACCCATCAATCATCAACAGCCAACAGTGATCTCTCTTTTGATATATTTGATTGTTTCTCAAATGATCGCTCGAATTCGTAAATAGAATACAAGATTAACAAAAACTGATTAGGTAAAAAAAAAAAAAACCAATATATTGTCAAGGTAGTGCCAATGTCTAACCAGATAGGTGGCGCAGACCATTGCTCCCAACATCAGTGTCAGACAACTCCAAACATTTCAAACGGTGGAGAGCTGAAACATTAGCAGAAATTTTTAGCAATTAATTGGCACAAAAAAGGTAAAGTAGATAAAAGAAGCCATAGGGCACACAGGGACAGAACTATGCGCGGATAAATGTGTTGTTAAAGGCGAGGTACTACGCTACACGAAGGAACACTGTCGAATCAGGTATGAAGCTTACAGTTAAATCATAGGAGGAGGGGTATCAAATTTTGATGAACCATCTAAAATGCTACCCTTTATACCAAACTGCACTGAGGCAATGATATTTTTGGCATAATTAAGATGGAAAATAAAAAAGGAACAAAAGGAACCCGGTTTCTTTATAATCGCGTTTGTTTTAAGTGTTCTGTTCTCGAAAATTGTGTTTGTTTCCTCCCAGTTTCTTTATGATCGTTTTCATTTCTCTTAAGAACAGATTTGAATTCCTATCCTGCTTCCAACAACAAAATCAAGTTCCTGAAAACTGAAGTATTTCAGTTTCAAAAACTTGGTTTGGATTTTGAAAACTTTGAAAAGGAAATAGATAACACAACAAAGAAGTAATAGGTGAAAGTAGCGTCTATAAACTCTGTTTCAAAAACCAACAAATGGCCCAGCAAACTAGAGGTCAGGTGTTCGTAGCTACAGGAATATTAAGGAAGATTTAACTACAGTTTTCGTAACATGGTCAAACAAGAATAGAGAGTAAACAAAATTGCAACAACATCAAAGAGAGATGTTAGAAGTTTAAATATAAACCTTTCAAGCTAACCAAGCCATTATCCCCAATCTTGCATGAATCCAAGTTCAAGCTCTCCAAATTCGTCAGACCTGTTTTGTTGAAAATTTCATAAATTAAAAAATATATATGTAATTAAATTTATAAAGAAAAATGACTCAGCTCAGGAGATTATTATGCAATTTCATTTATTGGTAAATACTTCATGAGCTTTATGAACTTAAAATCATCATAGCATTGTAAACTTGTTGAACAGAAAATAAAATTTTAATTACGAACAACGCCTGGTGAATATCAGTGGCAGGGCGCTGATGGGCAGACAGCTACCCTTGCAGCTTCATTGGCATTAAGAAAATATAAAATGAGGTTTTAAAAGGGATTCAAAAAGGATTTCAGAAGGTAAACCAACCTTTCAAGTGGACCAAACAATCATCTGTTATGTCATTGAACCCCAAGTTCAATATTCTCAAGGCCCCAAGCCCTGTAGAAAAAGTAGTCCCTCATGAGTACGACCACTCCCACACGAGCATGAGAGAAGAGGTAGAATACTAAAACGAACGAGGATGAGCAATTTCATGAAATGAATCTGGTTGAAACTTACTAGAAAAATTCTCGCTTCCATCATCAGTTATAAGACATCTGCTAAGATTCAAATATTGAAGGGCACCAAGAGCTGAGCAAAAGGGCACCCAAGTTCAGTATGGTATGATAAACTGAATATAAATACATATTTTGGCCTCTTCCAATTTTGAAAAAAAGTTCCAAATGAAGAATGCAGTGTCTATTATTGACCGTATGTCGTGTAAACACTTGAAAAAGAGACCGATTAAATTACTAGCACCCTGAAAAGGATAAACAGGTGTCGAGAATAATAACCTGAGAGAGTGTTTAAACAAGCAGCTGTAACTGGACAACCCTCTAAGTTCAGTAGTGAAAGTTCGTGCAGTCCTGCAATGCAAAGAAGACATAATCGACACCGTCAATTATAGAAGCAAAGTCATAAGGTCAAGCAAAACAAAGATTATGGATAACCTGCTACATAAAACATTGGGAAATAGATAATATGCATGATATAAATCAAAAGGAATCGAACATGGGATAAGCATATGTCAACGCTATAAAACCTCGAGCTCTGTTAGCTTCCCTAGCAGCCCTAAAAAAATACAACCTGAACACTATGGATAAAGAAACACCCTTATATTGAGCATTCGAATAAAAATAAATGGGCAACGGTAACTCCTACCTCCCAAGTATGTAATACCAGTATCGGTAACCTTACTGCATGAAATTTGTAATCCTTTCAAGTTTGTTAGCCCTGACACGTAAAAGAAATAATCAGTTACAAAACGAAAATATGTACACGAAAAGGTTAGCAGATGATTTTAATCATAAAATAACACCACATTCAACCAAAGTTACTTTAAAGGTAGACAAACTGAAAAAAATAATAACTCAATAGCATTTTTTTTCTTCTATGAGAAAGAAATAGAACCGTATATGAAATATCTACAACACATAATAGAGAATAAATCCTGGGAAAGTATAATTACCAGAGAGAGGCTTCATATCAGAATCTGTGATGCAATTACACCATTTGATATTGAGAGATTCTAACTTTGTTAATCCTGAGAAAGTGTAAATATCAAAATTATAAGTCTCCGTTTCCACTAATTTTCTATAGCTTAAAAGAACTTTCATTAAGAATAATGCAAGCATTAGAGATGCTATGAACAAATATTTGAACAGCTTCCCTCAAGTATTAAAACAGCTCCACTTCACTAATATAAATAATAAAGCACATTTCTGCGTAAGCCCCAATTAGGAATAATCAAGTATTATAACAAACAAGTCGCTAAATGAATGTTTAAGGTTCTCTTTTGGCAGATAAATAGATAATCAAAAAGCTTGGACGATTACAAAGCTTATTTCCTGGGGACTACATTCTACTTGAAGCTAAAGCAATCTGGACATGGATACAATTTTTGTCCGGCAATATTCTTTCCAGAAAAAAAAAAAACTTCAAGAAGTAGAAAGTACCTTGGAGATGAACAAGGCCACCATGAATGCCAGGACATTTCTCTAGATCCAATCTGATCAAATTAACAAGATGAGCAAAGACACTCATCCCTTGAGCGGTAATTTCATTGTTTTTCCTAAAACTCAAACTTGTCAACCTTGAGAAGCCTGAAAGATTTACTCATCATGGTTAAACAAAGTAAAAAAGACCCGCACTCTCCGTGCGCCGAAACGAGAATCAGATTGAAAATAATTGGATATATACCTCCGATATGCGCCAGTCCTTGATCTGATATTTGTTCACAGAAGTTCAAATCTAAGGATTGGAGATTTGAGCAATTCCTGAGGTGCATCAATCCATCATCGGACACATCTGAACCAGAAATATCCACAGAAAGTACAGAAGATCCTTGTGAGGAGATGATATCCATCCAAGCATCATTCACCCCTGAATATTCTCCAAAGTGAAAATCCTGAAAGTACACAGTATATTCCTTACATTATATATTTATAGCAATTCAATTGGTTCAAAAGAAACTTCGAAAATACTACTATATTGATACCAACTAATGAAACAGTTGACTCTCAGTTACCTGGAGAGCACAATTCCGAAAAGCTTCAATTGAAAGATCAGTTAGACGCTGGGAATACACCAACTCATTGAGGATCAGCTGACTAATATCCCTCGGGAACATCTCAAAGCTATCATATTGATCTATATCCTATTATCCAAAGAAACACAAAGAAATTAGCCATGATATACAAAAAACAACCACTACATGAACACCAGAAAACATTAACCTCACACAAAAAGGTAGTGAAAATGGTGTACCTTGCATATTCTCTGGATGCACAAGTTCATAAGAGAACAGCATTTGGCTCTTCCAGGATCGATATCTACAAAAGGACGAGAAAATGATGTTGCCAACCATTTGGAACTCCCACTTTTGCAATATTTTCCAGATACTCCTCTAGGGAAACTATCTTCATTATCCAGCTGGTCTCTCTTCCTAGAACAAGCTCCCCCCATCGAGAAGATATCCCGTAATCAATATATGTCATAAAAACGTCAACAGAACACAATTGTTGCCATGCAATAACCAAAAAGAACAAATGCACGTTACTTCGCCCTGCCAGAATAGAGCATAGCAATAATCTTAACAACACGTCCAAGCATAAATATCAGAAAGCACAATAGATTGCAACTTGATGAACTTCTTATGATTATGCTCATCTGACATTTCTAAACATGATTTCTTGAAGTCGGCCATGTCAGTTCTCGATACTTTCAAACTAACAACATCTCATGGACTATTCTTCATCGAAATGGAAAAAACATACTGAAATTTCACATGATCAATCTCACTCTGTAGCAAGATTGAAGAACAAAAAACACTTGAATGAGTAAAATCAAATAAGAACATGAAAAAACATTCAAACATGGAATTAAAACACGAGAAAACCCCTGATCGCACCACTTAAAATGCAAAATCCCTCGTTTAGAGACGATCAAACGACTGAAGAACATCATCAAGCTCATAAAAATCACTTTAACCCTTCATCGTCGATCAAAACTCCTCCAAACCACCAAGGAAATATTAAAATTTTCTAATAGAAAATACAACTGATCAACAGGAAAAAGAAAAAAAGAAACAAACTATCATCAACAGAAAAAAGAAAAGAACAGAACGACGATCATACCTCAACATGATCAGACTGAATACATTAACCGAAAAGGGAAAAAAAACGATTCCGAGAAGGAGGAGGCTAAGAAATGAATGAAAAAGAAAAAGAAAAATCAAACGCAGTCTTCAGCGCAAATGGATTTTTTTTTTCTTTTCTTTTTTCTGTTTTTTCTTCTTCGGAAGTGAGAGCTGCAATTAGACGAAGAACAAGAGTGAAGAAGGGGTCCGGAAATAATAGAAAGAAAGTATGACGTGTCACAAGCCGAACCAGACTCCAAAGCAACAGATGTTTGACACGTGTAGTCTTGGGAGAGATGTTGGCTCGGCGTTAGGTGTGCTTCGTTTGATGAGATAAGAAGGCGGGGTGTGGGTCCCACTCAGGGGTTTAGCTAATATTTTATTTTAATTTCCATATTAAAAAAAATTTTTGATGTGATTTTTTTCCTTTCTTGAATAATTGATATGATTTATTTATTTTCTTTTTACTAATTAATTTGATTTTTTTTTTTATTTTAGTTTTTTAATCCATTTCTATTATCATAATTTCAGGACAATATTAAAAATTTCAAAATATTGTGATATATTTGTCAAAGGTAAATTTAATTTACAATTTTAAAAAAAATAAAATAGATAATAAATTTATAATATTCTGTGTACGAATATAGAAAATAATTTTTTTTCCTGTTGAAACATATCTTTCTTAATACATTAGTACTATTTGAGTGAATAATACAAATAGATAATTTAAAATGTGAAAACGACTTGTTCACGTTAGATTATTTTGGACCAAATATCATAATTGACAAGATGTATTTGCAATTGTGGGGCTTACAAATATTCTTATGTGTACGGTTTAGTGTTTTATTTATTTATTTATTATTATTTTGTTTTTAATCTTCATTATTATTTAATCTAGAGATTAGGATACTAGGGTCCAACGGGATCACGACTAGGGTCCAATGTGATCACGGCTAGTGTCCAACGGAATAAGAGTTAGAGTTAAGATCTAACGAGGTCAGGCCTAAGGTCTTGTCTAATAGTACTGATTCACAATTTTATTTAAATAGAGAATGAAAGAGAGTGTACATTTGAAATTTATTTGGTTAAGTACCAAAATTTATAATTTAACCCAAATAATATTTTATAAAAATAAATCTAATAAATTATTTTTATCAAATTGAAAAATTATAATAGAAATTAGGAATTAAAGTAATTGGGGAAGGTGAAGTTAAATTAATAGCTGATAGACTGTTTTGCGGTCAGAATTTCAGAAGACTCGGTTGGTTGTTTCCTTCCGCTCACCGCTGCCGTTTTTCTCGTCGGTGACCCTCCACCGACCAATCTCCCTCTGTGTGTCAGTACTTTTTGCTAGTCTCGATCATCCATATCACTTTCTCCATTTGGTTCTTATTCGAATCCTGACAACGAAGAAGTAGAGGAGTGATCTACCTCCCGTGGAACAGGTTCGAGTAAATTGTAGTTTTTTTTTTTTTTTTTTTTTTGCCTTTTGATAATGTTTGTGGGTTCTTTATGTTGAATCACTTGTCGACTAAGTTCTTCGGTTCATATATTTCACTCTAAATCTGTCGCCGGGTGGTTCGAACTGGAATGGGATTGTATTTCGAACCCTAATCGGGAGAATCTAATTCGAGAGACTTGTTATTGTTGTTATCTGCATTTGAGGTTTTTTGTTTGGCTACTTGTAATTATTATCTGCGTGTAATATGAAATCTAATGGTTTCTAGGGTTAGCTGCGAAGTGTCTAGGGATTGGATTTATGATTGTCTTTTGATTATTTTTGGGCGCAGAGAGGGGATTCTATGATGGATGTAGTAATGAAGGACGAAAAAAGCATGGAAGAAGAAGAGGATTATGTTGAATATGTTCCCGTGGCAAAGCGTAGAGCAATGGAAGCTCAAAAGATTCTTATGCGCAAGGGCAAGGCTTCTGCTCTTGAGGAAGAGCTGGAGAAATCAAGACTTGCTGAAGCTAAACCTAGTCTCCTTGTAAAAGCGTCTCAGATGAAGCGTGACCAGCCAGAAGTTAGTCCAACTGAGCAGATTGTTCAGCAAGAGAAGGAGATGATTGAGCACTTATCTGATCGTAAGACTCTGATGTCGGTTCGAGAATTAGCAAAAGGAATTACTTACACAGAGCCATTATTAACTGGATGGAAGCCACCATTGCCTATCAGGAGGATGCCGAGAAAGGCGTGTGATTTGATTCGCAAACAATGGCACATTATAGTTGATGGTGACGATATTCCACCACCAATTAAAAATTTCAAGGACATGAGACTCCCAGAACCAGTTTTGAAGAAGTTGAAAGAAAAGGGAATTGTGCAGCCTACTCCCATTCAGGTCCAAGGTTTACCGGTGATTTTATCTGGTCGAGATATGATTGGGATTGCATTTACGGGTTCGGGAAAGACCCTAGTTTTTGTTCTTCCTTTGATAATGATTGCACTACAAGAAGAGGTCATGATGCCAATTGTTTCTGGAGAAGGGCCTTTTGGTTTGATTATTTGTCCTTCAAGAGAGCTTGCTAGACAGACCTACGAAGTGGTGGAACAATTTTTAATTCCCATGAAGGAGGCTGGATATCCTGAACTAAGGCCTTTACTCTGTATAGGTGGTGTGGATATGAGATCACAAATAGAGATTGTGAAGAAGGGTGTTCATATTGTTGTTGCAACCCCTGGGAGGTTGAAGGACATGCTGGCAAAAAAGAAAATGAACCTTGACAATTGCAGGTAAATTATTTCTTCCGTTTCTATTACATCATTTGGGTTAGACTCTCTGAAAACGAATTTGAAATGGACTAGCCAACGTATGATAGCGAGTAGCAACGTAACTTACAACGTAACTTATCGATAATATTTCTCTCGTGTGGAAACCGTCAATTGTTTGGCAAAGAAATCCATGCTTGCTTCCGTCCTCACTATAAACCTTTTTTGTATGGTTATTTTTGTAGATGATTTTGTTGTTACCCATCAACTTGTTTCCCATGACTTATTTTAGCTGATGCAAACTGATGATTACTTTACGTTCTCAATTTAGTTTTCCTCTTTGGTTGAAAATAATGATACAAATGCTGCTATTGTCATAGGTATCTTACCTTAGATGAGGCCGATAGATTGGTGGATCTGGGTTTTGAGGACGATATAAGGGAAGTTTTCGATCATTTCAAGGCGCAACGCCAAACTCTCTTATTTTCTGCCACAATGCCTACCAAAATTCAAAATTTTGCAAGAAGTGCCCTGGTAAAGCCTGTAACTGTTAACGTGGGAAGAGCTGGAGCTGCAAATCTTGATGTTATCCAGGAGGTCGAGTACGTGAAACAAGAAGCGAAAATTGTTTACTTGCTCGAGTGCCTGCAGAAAACTCCACCTCCAGTTTTGATATTTTGTGAGAATAAAGCCGACGTCGATGACATTCATGAGTATCTTCTCTTGAAAGGTGTTGAAGCAGTGGCAATTCATGGAGGAAAAGATCAGGAAGAGAGAGAGTATGCTATATCATCCTTTAAGGCGAGCAAGAAAGATGTATTAGTTGCTACTGATGTTGCATCAAAGGGTTTAGATTTTCCAGACATTCAGCACGTTATCAACTACGATATGCCAGCCGAAATCGAGAACTATGTCCATAGAATAGGACGAACTGGACGGTGTGGTAAGACTGGAATTGCAACAACTTTCATAAACAAGAATCAAAGCGAAACAACTCTCCTTGATTTGAAGCACCTTCTGCAAGAAGCAAAACAGAGGATTCCACCAGTGTTGGCTGAGCTAAACGATCCAATGGAGGATGTCGAAGCGATCACCAATGCCAGCGGAGTCAAGGGTTGCGCTTATTGTGGCGGTCTTGGTCACCGTATCCGTGACTGCCCCAAATTAGAACACCAGAAAAGCATGGCAATTGCAAGTTCTAGAAGAGATTATTTTGGATCAGGTGGTTACAGAGGAGAAATTTGAGAAAGCTAAGAACAGAATGGATATTTTTGTTTGGTTTCCCATTTACTCTCCACGGATTGTACCTGTACAAACTGATAAGTTATTATGGTTATAATGTTCCAATGAAATCATGCAGTTTACTTGGTCGATGTCAGTACGTTCTTTTGTCTGCGTTGATTTTATCTCAGTGACAATGACAATCAGTGTTATTTATCTTTGCAACAGGACATCATTAATTGACATTATTGACACTGTTTCTTACAAATATAGATAAGGAAAGGATTGTCTGTGAGTATAAACTATTACAGATTTCTGTAACAGATGAAGAGAAACAAATGTATGCACTCTGGTCTAAGTTCAGAATAGAACATCAAGCTTCACGGTTTGCAGTCGAGACTCGTCGAGTTCAACTTTTTTCTGAGAGTAAATTGGAAGGCTTAGCCTAACAGATCAATAGCTAGCTAGTCCACTGGAACTTCTACATCCATTTTTATGCCTGAATTACCAAGAACCTGCAAGAAAATTATGAAGTCGTCCAGCGTTATAAGTACCTTAATGAAGTCGTTACGACATCGTTCAGCATTAAAAAACTACTACTCGTGAAAAGCTAGTACCTTAATGAAGTCGTCCAGCATTAAATGAGAGTTTCTGGTATAGCCTGCTTCTAGTAATAGTTGGCACAAGACTTGCTGCAAGGAAAGAGACAAAGGTAAGATAAATTCTTACACTCCTGATTGATCTGTGGTCTAACAGGACATTTTGTTTATGAAGGTGAAAGAAACAATATGAACACAAAGCAAAAGAAACATATTTGAAATGTTCCTTTCGAGCTGCGTAAATGCTCGTGTTATCTGTGCACAACCAGCATATCATCATTCATCCAGAAATGAACTTCGTTTTTAGTCGATTACTCGATACACCGATAATTGAATGGATTGATGTTTCAGAGGCTTTATTTGCTATGTATCACACTAAATAAATCACACTGCATTCTCAGATAACAATAAGTTGGAGAGGGAGTAAGGGAAGGAAGAAGCCATGCCTCTCTCTGCTTGTCGGAGATGAATGGACCCGACAAATCCCGGAGTACTTCAATGATATTATCGAACGACACCTTGCCATTGCTGTCTGCATCGTATACCTTGAAAATAACTAAAATGAAGACATAGTAGCAACAATTAGTAAGGAATAACAACTGTCTCAAACCGAGTTTTGTGCAGTGACTGAACTCTTGATAGAGTGTTTCAAAGCCATGATAGTTGAAGTAGATATCATGGTAAAAGTTTCTCCATATTAAGTCATCAAACTTATAATCCATGACATCTCGGTTATTCGAGTGACAACTTGTAACAGCCCAAACCCACGTCTAGCAAATATTGTTTTCTTTGGAATTTCCTTTTTAGGCTTCCCCTCAAGGTTTTTAAAACGCGTCTAATAGGGAGAGGTTTCCACACCCTTATAAAGAATGTTTTGTTCTCCTCCTCAACCGATGTGGGATCTCAAAATCCACCCTCTCCCGGGGCCCAGCGTCCTCGCTAGCACTCATTTCAATGTGGGACCCCCCAATCCACCCCCTTCGAGGCTCAACGTCCTTGCTGGCACACCGTCTCATGTCCACCCCTTTTGGAGCTCAGCCTCCTCGCTGACACATCGCCCAGTGTCTGACTCTAATACCATTTGTAACAGCCCAAGCCCACTGCTAGTAAACATTGTCCTCTTTAGGCTTTCTCTTTCAAGCTTCCCCTCAAAGTTTTTAAAACGCGTCTGCTAGAGAAAAGTTTCTACACCCTTATAAAGAATGTTTCACTCTCCTCCCCAACCGACGTGGGATCTCACACAACTTATGCCAGCACATCCTAGATATCATGAATTATAACTTATACGATACTGAGACGAATTGCCACCATTAATTGAGAGGGGAATGACGAAAACGTTTTCCCCTTCCTTTATAACATTATTGACCATATTATCAAGGGATCTCTGACATTTTAAATGAACAAACCAGGAGAAAACAGCAGAAACACAAGCACTTACATTCAATCTTATGGTGCATACTAGCTTTAGCACTGAATACAGACAAGAAAGCCACAAAATCCTTAAAATTCAAACCATCCACCATCTTGAGCAGCCGCTGAAGAACACAGTAAAACAAAAGACACCACTGATATAACCAACGCACAAGAAGCACACAAAAACAGATTCAAGTTCAAAGTTGAATGATGAACCAAGAAAAAGAAACCTGAGAAAGTGGATTCATAGCAAATTCAGGAACTGAGAGGAACTCATCAGCTGAAATAAACCCCTTAGCATTTCTATCAAGTTGGCAGAATCTCTGATATAAGGACACTATTTCCTGTTGGGAGACTGTCATAAACAGAGCAAAAACCAACAGAAAGTAACCCAAAATCAACCACGAACAAGAACAAATGAAGAAATCAATCTAAAACAAGTATGAATCAACCCACAAAGTTTGTCGCAGTGTTCTTGAACTTCTTCAATATCATACTGAGTAAGCATCGATGAGGCATTCCCCATGAATTCTCTATCCAAATGCCCAATTTCTACACAAACCCCATAAAACCCATCATTCAAATCAATCTTCAAACACAGAAACAGTATAAACACTCCCAAATTTGATGGGTAAACTGAAATTAGAACAAATGGGTAAAAGGGAAATAAGGGCAAACCTGAAAACCGAAGCTGATCAGATGATAATGGGCAATATCCAAATTGGGGTTTCTTTTTAGAACCAACGGAGCTGCGGCTTTCACATTGACATCATCGAGACTCCAAAAATCAGAGATGAGTTTTTTTTTGCCCTTTCTTTGGTGTTGTCGAAGGCGACGAAGATCAAACCCCTTGATCCTGTTCTAAATTGAGCGTAAAATTTGAGTATTTTTGTTATGAGTCGTAAAATTTACTGAAATTAATTGATTTTTATGATCGGAATGAACCTTCAATGCTCTTTTGAGTCGTGATGATGTAAGGTTTGGTGAGTAATAAATTAGCTCAACTGTTTTAATTCTTACATGAATCTCTTCTCTAAGAAATTACTTTAAATGTAGTTTTACATTTTTTTTTTTCTTTTATCAAATTATTGTGTGGTAAATATTTTACCGAGCTCAAAAGCTCAAAAGCTAAATATACTAGAACTTGAAAATTTTCAATCAAAACCCGTTATAAAATTTGAGTCATATATTTAAATTCTAGTTAGAAATTGATGTTTCCGAGAATGATAAACTTCAATCAGAAATTAATATTTATGGTCAAAATGAAGAATCTCGTCCACAAAATGATGAATTTTGATAATCAATTGAATATAAAATTCAAAATTCAAAAATTTATAAACGCTAACTTGAAAGTTTAGAAGCACAAATATTGGTGAGTTTTCGTACATATTGATTCATTACCGATTGAACGGAAAATGCTTGCTTCTATCTTTCTCTCCGAGCTATGAACTATGGTTGTCTAGCTGTATGACATCCCTCGGGAGTAAAGGGATACGTGGAACAAGAGGGCAGAATGGATCATCAATCAAAGGTGGAAATTGACTTCAATTGGAACACTTTCTTTTCCATAGAGATTGCATACCTAGATGTATCACTTCATGGTAGAGAATATGAACGATCATCAATGCTGCAACAAATACCATCTTTTATAGCTTTTTTATATAGCATTTTCTAAAAGATGCTATAAATTAGAAAGAAAATAAAGGTTTTTTTATTTTTATTTTTATTTTTTTAATGTTATCCCTAAAACCAAATCTCGCCTTCTTTCTCTCCCAACAATCCATTCTTCCTTCTTTCCTGCTTCAAAATTTTTCCCTCAAGATCCATCCTTCTTTCTTTCGTGCTTCAAAATTTTTCTTTGATTTGCATCAGATCTCAAGATGGTGGCATTGAGAGGAGACATACAGTTTATTGTTGATGCTTTGTCTATGACAAACCCTATTCTCCTACCTCACTGCAAATTGAACAATCCAAGATAGAGATTTGTCTATATCTTCCTTTTTAATTTCTTTTTGAATGTAGTTCTGTGAGTTAGATTGAAGGATCGAACTACTACTAAATAATGCAGTTTTTCATTTACATTTAGTACACACTAATAAACTTTTGTGAGTTCAGTCCTTTGGTCGTTCATTAAGTAATATACTTTACTTTTAAGTGTGTATTTTCCTAGCTGTAGAATTTTTCTTTGAATGTAGATTGGTGAGTTCTGTGAGGTAGATGTAGTTGTTGTCTTGTGTTAAAAGGTTCAATGTAGTTTTGTGAGTTAGATCAACGGAATAAAAACATAATACAAGAAACTATCTTTATTTTTCATTGTGTTGGTTTAATCAATACATGCCCAAATTGAGGAACCACACGAAGATTACAAACAAAAAAATAAGCCTAAGAGTACAAAGTAATTAAGTTTAGAGGAATTTGTTAATTCATAGGTTATTTCAAGCACATTCTACCGGTAGGAATGATTTATGTTAATGGGTTACATATTCTGCAAGTATCAAGTAGTAGGAAGAAGTTTATACACCTATTGATGGACTGCATATAAATTCCTTGAGCAAAATACCTATTGTATTATGTATAACTAAATTTTTGTGGCCTTTTCTCCATCCTTGATTTTTTTTTTTTTTTTTTTCCTTTGATATATTAGGTCTCCTTTTCTCCTTCCTTGTGTATAACTTATTAAATACATGATCAGCAAGATCACTCACTTTCACACAACAACAACAAGAACTTGTGTGGCCCTGTTGTTACTGTTACTGTTATTTTGCATTTAGGGCTTCCAACAACACATTCTTCTTCTTATTTGATTTTGAGAATTTCTTCAACTTAGAAGATCAGTTAGAAGAAGTTGTTCCTAATTAGAAGACCAGTTAGACTGATTTGAAAGGATTGAGTTTTATTACAAAGTTATGGTTTTCATCCAAGGGAATCAAAAAGCGTAATGCTCTTTCTTTCCTCGTAAACTTTGAGTGGACAATGCCCTCCCCTTTCAATTCTAATTGGAAGCTGTAATGCAAGTATTTGAACTAATGTTTCTATGCTCTGTTTTTAAGAAATGAAACGTGCTTACATATATAAGATGAACAATAATGTTCTATTCTCTTTTTTACTTTTATATGATATTTAGATTTTGTTGCTATTTTGCACTTCTCTTCGAATCACTGATATATATGCTTCAATAATGTTGCAGGATTCCTTGAAAGCACGAATTGGCAAGAAACAACGACCAATTTATCAATTGACATTGCCTAGAGTCGGCCACAAAGATGCAACTTAGACTCTAATACCAAATTGATAAGGCAACCCTAATCCTCAACCTAACGATCAAGTTTTTGTTGGAGCAAGGAAGCACTAATTGGCAAGCAACAACGAACAATTTATCAATTGACATTGCTAAAAAGGTGGAACATAGAAGACATTGATGTCGGTTCGAATACCTTTAGGATTGGTGTACTCGATTTGATCAAAATCAAAGATGTCACATATTGTGGATAGTGAGTTTTTGTTCTATTTATTGTGTATTGGGTGGGGAAGAACTGATTTGAAAATTGTGCTAGTGTAACGAGTCTAATATTCTTATATAGATCGAGTTGAATACTTTATTTTGTAATGTGTTAGTAGATTATTAAATTTCAATTATATTTTTGTTATAGCATAAGATTAAAAGTATAAATATAACTTATTAAAAATGAATGATAGCATAAAATATAGTATAAATATAGTTTATTAAAAATGAACGATGGTATAATATTTTAGTTATGTTTACATATTTATAACTTTAACAAAAATGCTATAAAATGTTTTCATAGCATTGCATATAAGCTATATTTAGGTACTATATTATATCATTTATTATAACTATACAAAAACGCTATAAAAAGTTCCAGACTTTTAATAACATGGGTTGTCACGACGTACGAAAAATGCTATAAAAGGTCTATGATAGCATTTTTCGGAAGCTATCTAATCCAATATTTGTTGTAGTAACCTACCTCAGTTTTGTATCGGGTTACCCTCTAATATTTGCTCATTCAAATTCTTAGTCATTAAACAATCTCTCTTTTCTTTATTTTTTTCGAGTAGCTAACCAACAAAAACGTTGACCTCGAAAAATTATGTGCATCCAACATTTTCTCATTTTGATAGTCATTATAATCATTTATGTACGTTGATGGGAAAATTTTCAACGAACTAAAGATTATTTAACCATTCCTAAACAAGAGTGAATGAATCAGTCGTGTTATATTATAAAACACTAAACAAAATGAGCTAGAGGAATGAAAGTTGAATGACCTCGATAGAGAATTATTTATAATTACATTGTATATTGACTCTAATAAACAATTCGTTTACGGTACAATTTTAACCTAAGTCTTTTTTAGACCTGTGAGAGTGTTGGACCTCGTTGTTCAAACCCTAAAACAATAATTAAGAAAACTACTCATCTTTTTACTTTATATCCTATGAGTCGCCAACTCATTCTTCAACAGACATGCGGTCAGAGTCCTAGTCTTCTCCTACTGCTTGGAAGCTTACGGTTTCATATTATATTTCACTCCCCGATGGGGGTTCTTTTCACCCTTCCCTCACGGTACTACTTCACTATCGGTCACCGAGGAGTACTTAGCCTTGCAAAGTGGTCCTTGCTGATTCACACGGAATTCCACGTGTCCCATGCTACTCGGGTCAGAGTGTAAGCTAGTGATGCTTTCGACTACTAGACTCTCGCCATCTAGGGTGCAGCACTCCACCGCCCACCGCTTCACCTAGTAGCACGACGCTTGTATTGCTCTCCCACAACCCCGTTTTCACAGTTTAGGCTGCTCCCATTTGGAAAGAAGTAAATTACATCTCCTGAAATTTATGTTCCAAACTCTCTGAATAGCTTAAGTCTCAAAACGATAGGTTTATTGAATCATTTATAAAGTTACTTTTCAGTTTATAATTAGTTGGAAATTAAGATAGAATAACATATTAAATTAACTAATTAATTTTAATAATATTTTTGTAATAAATAATATTTTTGCTTTTTCTTTAGTTACTTTAATTAATTTTAATAATTTAATTAAAATAACTAATTGTTATTAATTAATTAATTTTTATTGAGTGAAATTATTAAATAATTTCAGCCAATCAAAATTATGATTTAATTTTCATTTATTAACCGGTATATTATAAACAATATGCCTCAATTTTAGGTCTTTGTGTTTATTTAGCAATCACTATTAACAAATATTCTCAATAAATGATTTTAATAAAATTTTACAAATTTATAATTGTAAATAATTAATAGGGTGGTTGAGTTAAAAAGAGTTAATTATAAATTTTATAGTTTAAAAATTAAATATTATTTATTTATTTTACTACTACCAATTAAAAATACATCTATTTTAATGTCATCTTCTCCTAATGTAACTTGCCTCAATTACATATTGTTTAAAATTACATTAATAATTTTAAATTTGTATGTACTAGATCGGTAGCGTGCAATTTTATCTATTTTAAAGATTACATCCTTTTTCAACAAATAAATTTACGCGCGTGAAAGTCAAGTGAGATTTGTCCAACATCAATAACAAAAATAATAAAGTAAATGGTGGTTGGTCGTCCTGAACATTTCTTCTCCCAAAACATAAATGAAGATTGTGTCGTTAATAAACAGAATAAATATTTTTTATTTACGTAGAAAAATGTAAATTTGCGACAAGTACTACATCGACGGTGTGTTAGTAGCGTGCAGTTTTGTCTATTTTGCAGATCACTTCAAGTCAAGTGAGATTGTGTCGTTGGTAAACAAAAGAAATATTTTTCATTCATTAATAATTTTTATTTCGGTAGAAAACTCGTGAATTTATTTTATTGAATATTTAAATTTGCGACAAGTATAAAATCAGTGGTGTGTCGGTGGCGTGTAGTTTTGTCTATCTTACAGATCACTTCATTTTTTTAATAAATAAATTGAAGTACGAGAAAGTCAAATGAGATTTATCGGACATCATTAATAGTTAAACATGGTCCACTTAGCCATTATCTTTTGTGGTTGGTTTTGGGGTTCTTCGAGCCACCTTCCTTTGAAAAGGCATCCAACCACACCGCACCAGCCACCAGGACCCGAAGCCACCACTTTTTGACTTTTTCACGGTCCAAATCGGTCCTTTTGTTTTTTTCTTTTTCTTTTTTCCTTAAAAATAATACAAAAAGAAAACCCTGGTGGGCCATCCTCAATCCTCAGCCATCCGATTAAGATACCCGATCTAGAAGATAAGGCATCGTTTGGGCAGATGTTCCTTTCGTGGGTCAGGGTCACTCCATATTCAGGTACTGCCCCTTTTTTTTTTAATGGGTATTATTGTAATATCACCATTTTATTTTTTTTATTCTTTTTCAAATTTTTTATTTAAATTATTTCCCACGTATTTAATGTCTTTTTAAATTAATTAAAATGGTTAGACATCAAATTGAATTTGAATTCTATTTTTTTAAAAAAAAGTACAAAATTTATTACACAAAATTAAATGGTTAGGATTAAACTTATTAAATGTTATTTATTTATTTATTAAACTCTAATTTTTAATACCTTATCATTCTCTTCACGCAACCATAAAGAAAAAGGAAATGGGAATTTGAAGGACTCTACCAATCTTACTCAAAACAAAAGCGTTTTGATTGAAATTGAGAATACTCTTTTTGCTTTTACGCTATAATGTGTTTTTTTTAGTGTTCGTGTAAATAAAACGTACACGGGAGAGTAGACTTCAGAAGAAAGTTAATAATTCATACCTAAATTTCAACTCAGCTCCAGTTTCGTTGTTGTGGTATCAAACTCAAAATGAGAAATAAAAAAATATATCGAGAGGACGAGGTATTTACACTTAAGGTTACGTCTATAATTTTTACTTTTTCTTTCTAGACTCTTTATAAAGTAATGATAATGCACGGTTGACTTGTGTATGTTGTTTGGAATTTCCGTGCTCCAAGTTGACCCTTTCATCACCAATCCATTTCATTGAGACAAAGAGTCCACTCCAGAACCTCAATTTTCAATGCTACTTTCTACTTGTTCATTCATTGTGTCTGTGAGAGTCCCACATTGGTAGGGGAGGAGAACGAAATACCCTTTATAAGAGTTTGAGACACGTTTTAAAGCCTTGAGGAAAACTCGAAAGAGAAAGCCCAAAGAAGACAATATCGGGTTAGCAGTGGGCTTGAGCCTTTATCAATGGAATCAGAGCTTGGCATGGCACAATGTCTACCAAATTGAGAGATTTGAATATTTTAACCTTTTTTTTTAGCTCAATAACACGTCAAGTGGAGAGATTTCAATATTTTAACGTGTTAATTATTGATGGATTATCGGCAAGTTGCAAGAATGTCAAAGAACCGAACCAAATGTTATCCACCAACACAATAACTTAATTAGCTGATTGACTTTGTAAGGAACCTTTTTCTTTTTCCTCTGCTTTTTTTTTTCCTTTTTTTCATTTGATTGAAGAAGCTTCATTACAAGATCATTCCCATTCCATCAATCAATGAGTCAACGACACTCTAAAAAGCAATACTTTTTCAACCTTTGAAAATTCCCACTACCCAATAAAACCCCCCCACTCTCCTTCTTCCCTTCTCCATTCACTCTGTTTTCCAAAATCTCTTCCTCCAATAATGGCCGCCGCCGCCGCCACCACCGTGCATTCCTCCACCACGACCTTCGTCGAAGCCGACCCATCATCATTCCGAGCAATAGTTCAGAAGCTAACCGGAGCACCTAACGCCCCATCACCGTCGTTTCGTCTACAGGAGCGGCGGCGGAGTAGCAAGAAGCTGGAGCTGGAGCTGAACGGCGGCGATGGTTTGACAGGGATCGGAATTGGAATCGAAATGGTATCGCCGGTGTCGACTTTGGATTTTGTAGCACGTGGGAATCCTTGTGAAGAGGAAGAGAAGGCGATCGCCGGAAAAGGGTTTTATTTGCACCCAAGTCCGATTAGCCCTCCCGGAGGATCCCAGCCGCCTCGGCTTTTGCCCCTGTTTCCTCTTTCTTCTCCTAGGGACTGTAATTTCAGAAACCATTCTGTTTCTTCTTAATTTTATACTTATAATTATTTTGCCTCTCTCTCTCTTAAATTACATGAATTAAATTACTTTATCAAAAAAAAAAAAAAAAAAAAAAAGAGAGCAAGATAACGTTAGGATTCTCAATTATTTTGGTTATTAACTTTCATTTAGTTCATAGCCATTTGGGTTCGTATTCTAATTTATTTGATTAATGACTATGGCTATGCAGACTTGTCTAGCATTGTTGTGAGATGGACTTGTCTAACATGGTTATGAGATGTGAAGTCATTGTCATGTTGTATTTGTCTAGTGACAAATGGGTGAGATGTGGAGTTGTTGTCATTTTGTATTTGCCTGGAGGAATTTTGTTGAGAGACTATGTAGCAGCGTGAGAGATACACACTTGAGATGTGGAGTTGTTGTCATTTTGTATCTACGAATCACATAAATCTTTGTGTCTCTTTGTTTAATTTATGTTTTTGTGGGTATGTGAGTTCTTTGTGTCTCTTTGTTTAATTTCTGTTTTTATGGGTATGTGAGTGCGATCGATTTGGTATCATAGTTTTTTTCATTGTGATATTTGGGTACAACCAGTGGTATCAAAACATTAAAGGTTGTAGTATTACGACACAAAAAGTGGTATCACAAAACATTGAAGGTTGTGATATTGCGACACAACAAATGGTATCAGAGCATTGTGGCATGACCACACAAGACAAATGCCTTCGGCAACTGTGATTGAATTGTCTGTTCAGATCTTCTGAAGAGAGTGTTCGATGAACATGGATCAAACACGTGACCTTCAGATCTTCAGTTTGACGCTCTCCCAACTTTGCTCTCTCCACCACTTGTAATTTTAAATGAAAAGTGTAATGACTAACCCTAAGATTATTTGGAAACTCTATCGTGAGTAGAATATGACAATGGTGTTGCCGATAAACACATTTAATTCAAGAATTTCATCAAGGCGATGTGCATATTTTACGTCACTATGCCTATGGGTACACCAACAGGTTATAACTCTCTTTTATAAATGTGTTAGCATAAATTTTTTGATATGAAGTACGTTAATGAGTATAAAGATTCTAACCTTAGATTACGTATCCTTTCAATAAATCTTAATTAATCATTTATTTTTTTTAATTTTAAATGCTAAATTAAAAAAAAAAAAAAAAAATCTTTCTACTCTGTCTCCAAAAATGTCTCGAAATTAAATAATAATAATAATAAAATTCTTTACTATCTAACAAATATTTAGAATGGTTTGAAAGTAGCATTAGAACCTTTAATCTTCGTACAAAAGTTCAAAAAAGTTTTTACCGTCAATATATAGACATAAACCATTTATCTACACTTTATATATCATCTATAAACTTATTTTTTCTAAAAATTTAAGAGTATTAACGTTACTTTTGAAAAAGAATTTAAAAATGTTTTTGAAATTTTTAAAGAGTTTAAGGTGTTTTTGAAATAGTTTCGAAACTTAAACAATATTTTTAATTTCTTTTGAAAGTTTAATGATATTTTTAAAATAAAATATTAAAGTATAATTAATTAGTTTTTATTTGTTATTTTTATAAATATTGGATTTTTAACTGTAGGAAAATTATTATTTAATTAATTTTAAGATTTATTGAGATTATGTAGATTAAAATTCAATATTTAAAACATATATATACACTAACGTGGAATAAAATAAAAATTACAAGATAAAAATATTAGCCTAATTATTATAATTTAACTTTTTATGAAAGAGTGAAAAGAGAACAAGCGCCAAGCAAAAGAGAAAACCCGCATTGTCAGTGGCTTTGGCGCGAATTTTGCAATGCTCCTTCTCGTCAAGCTCGCGTCTGGATTCCATTACCAGAGAAGTTACCGAGCGCCATAGCTTCTGCTTCAAGGTACGTTCTCTTCTCTCCCGCTCTTAAACTTCATGTCTGGTTTCCAAGAAACTAATCTACTGAAACGAAACACGATGCTAATCGATCACTTTCTGATCCATGGTGCGTTTTGAACCGATAGACTTCGATTATCCTATGTTTTATCTCCCATATGTGTTTATCATTCCGTTCTCGTAGTTATGTTCATATCTATATTTAAATTTTAGGGAAATAGTATTTGGTTGATCTTTTTCTAAGCTTAAGAAGTTTCCATTCTCTTTTCTGGAATCATATCGCTTGCGTTAATTTTTCCAGTTAGGTTAGAAAGACGTAGTAGTAGATTGAGTAATGAAGTTTAAGGCATATCTTACGGATTATGTGGTAAATCTCCTGGAGAAGAGGTTTCTACTAGCCCTAGACAAGATGTGCAAGATATGCAATCTCTATTTGACCAGAGATTATGTCATCTTCTTAGTGGCGGTGGAAATCAATCAATTGCTCAGTTTCGTAAAGAATCTCTGTTTGATGACCTCAGAATCTCCAGCAAGAATGATGATCGAATTGTGTTTGTTAGACGAACACGACTCTCCACAATGGTATGATATTGTCCACTTTGAGCATAAGCTCTCATGGCTTTGCTTTGGGTTTCCCCAAAAGGCCTCATACGAATGGAGTTAGTATTCCTCACTTATAAACCCATGATCATTCCCTAAATTAGTCGATGTGGGACTTCCATCATCCAACACCTCCCCTCGAACAAAGTGCGCCTCCCCTTAATCGAGGCTCGACTCCTTTGGAGTCTTAGTCATTTTTGACTGCCTTCGAGGAGGGGCTTGGCTCCTTTTCTTTAGGAGTTCTTTGTTCGATATTTGAGGATTTGAGGATTTATCAATCTATTGGCACGACTAAGTTTAGGGCATGGCTCTGATACCATGTTAGACGAACACGACTCTCCACAATGGTATGATATTGTCCACTTTGAGCATAAGCTCTCATGGCTTTGCTTTGGGTTTCCCCAAAAGGCCTCATACGAATGGAGTTAGTATTCCTCACTTATAAACCCATGATCATTCCCTAAATTAGTCGATGTGGGACTTCCATCATCCAACAGTGTTTACACCGTAGACATTTCCCTTCTCCACCGTGCCGTTCGTAGTAGTGTTAGCATTTGTTCTGAGTTTGGTAATGGTCCAGCAGCAAATCGCCTTCAAATTATGTTAGTGAAGAAGTTTCCTCTGAATTGCGCCCAACCAATCCCTTTCCTTACATTTGAGATTAAACGTTAAAAGTCTTCCGAAATTCTGGATGTACCAATCTTAAAGCCCATGTCAAGAGATCAAGCTATTGAACTTTGAACTTCTCTAGATATGGCACAGGATTCGCCTCGGAAGCTTGTGCAGGTTCCTAATCTTAAGCAGTTGTACAACTTTGTGAATTGAATGAGGAATGTTGGGGATTTTCTGAATGTCACCATAAGCAAGTATGGAGATTTGCACATGCAGATTTCCACAACATTGATCACTCCTTGTGCTGAGTATCGGAAACTATTCGTCATAGGGGAACTAGCAAATGCTCCAGCTAAAGATCAAAATCTAAGTGCTCAGACTAGATCGACCAGGGCAGTATTGCGGAGAGACGTTCAATCTGTACAGGTGAGAGTGAGGCACTTTGCCAAGAGCCTTCATTATTACCTGGCCAAGCCAAATTGCACTTTCTATGGCATTACTCCTCAGGGCGCCTGCTTGACAGTATTATTTCAGTTCTTCATTCCTGGATCTCTGACAGACTGATAAAGCAATCAGTCTACATTGCCGACTTCCCTTTCTTGACCCTGGAGCATGTTGAATTTAGATGGCCTTCTCATGCAGCCTATGATTTCAAGAGCAAATGTCAAATGGAATTTGGCCGAAGTGTACTGGTCATTTGACGATCTATGTTAGTACCGAATTAATACATCTTAAAGTTTCTGTAATCAGGCGGAAATATTTGTGTTTTTCTTTGAACATATACAAATTCTTATATTATTTCCTCGTGGAATCAAGAATTTAGAGCCTGTAAACAACCAGAAAGAGATTAGAAAGGGAGAAGGGAGGTTATTGATTTAAGAAATGAAGGCCATCAATAGTATTCTTTACATAAACATAAACCATATGTGAAATGGTGGAATATGGTTCTGTCCCTAACAGTTACTCCTCTGTCATACAACTTTGAGACCAACTTTGCCATATTGTGACAATCCCTGCACATCTCACTGTGTTGAAAGACTGAATTCTCTTTATCCTTTACTATGTCAAGGAACACTTTTGAGATATCAGGTGAATACTAATATGATGTGTGTTAATGGGTTTAGAGATACTTAAAACAGAGGGGAACCATAAGTTATGTATGTGACCCTTTTGCGGGTACAACAAAAGACTTTAACTCTCTTTTGTAGATAGTTTATGAATATGAGTGTGTATACAACATGTGCGGTGAACGTGGATCGAACACGTGACCTTCAGATCTTCAGTCTGACGCTCTCCCAACTGAGCTATCCCCGCATCTAGTAACTCTCTTGTGTAGAAATGAGTTGACGTGGAAATTCTAATATGATGTGTATTAATTGGGTTTAGGGATATACATGAAAAAGATGAACCATAAGTTATGTATGTGACCTTTGCAGGTACTACACAACAAAAGACCTTATAACTCTCTTTTGTTGATGGTTCATGAATATAGAGTGTATAGACATGTGCGGTGAACGTGGATCAAACACGTGACCTTCAGATCTTCAGTCTGACGCTCTCCCAACTGAGCTATCCCCGCAACTGGTAACTCTCTTGTGTAGAAATGAGTTGACGTGAAAATTCTAATATGATGTGTGTTAATGAGTTTAGGGATATAGTTGAAAAAGATGTTATGTATGCGACCTTTGCAGGTACAACAACAAAAAAAAAAGACTAACACTCTTTTGCATATGGTTCATGAATACGAAGTGTATACAACACAGTGCGGTGATCGATAAGGTACAACAACAAAAAAAAAGACTAACACTCTTTTGCATATGGTTCATGAATACGAAGTGTATACAACACAGTGCGGTGAACGTGAATCGAACACGTGACCTTCAGATCTTCAGTCTGACGCTCTCCAAACTGAGCTATCCCTGCAACTGGTAACTCTCTTGTGTAGAAATGAGTTGACGTGGAAATTCTAATATGATGTGTGTTAATGAGTTTAGGGATATAGTTGAAAAAGATGTTATGTATGCGACCTTTGCAGATACAACAACAAAAAAACTTTAACACTCTTTTGCATATGGTTCATGATTACAAATTGTGTACAACACATGTGCGGTGAACGTGGATCGAACACGTGACCTTCAGATCTTCAGTCTGACGCTCTCCCAACTGAGCTATCCACGCATCTGGTAACTCTCTTGTGTAGAAATGAGTTGACGTGGAAATTCTAATATGATGTGTGTTAATGAGTTTAGGGATATAGTTGAAAAAGATGTTATGTATGCGACCTTTGCAGGTACAACAACAAAAAAAACTTTAACACTCTTTTGCATATGGTTCATGATTACAAATTGTGTACAACACATGTGCAGTGAACGTGGATCGAACACGTGACCTTCAGATCTTCAGTCTGACGCTCTCCCAACTGAGCTATCCCCGCATCTGGTAACTCTCTTGTGTAGAAATTAGTTGACGTGGAAATTCTAATATGATGTGTGTTAATGAGTTTAGGGATATAGTTGAAAAAGATGTTATGTATGCGACCTTTGCAGGTACAACAACAAAAAAACTTTAACACTCTTTTGCATATGGTTCATGATTACAAATTGTGTACAACACATGTGCGGTGAACGTGAATCGAACATGTGACCTTCAGATCTTCAGTCTGACGCTCTCCCAACTGAGCTATCCCCGCAACTGGTAACTCTCTTGTGTAGAAATGAGTTGACGTGGAAATTCTAATATGATGTGTGTTATTGAGTTTAGGGATATACTTGAAAAAGATGAACCATAAGTTATGTATGGGTACAACAAAGGACTCTAACTCTCTTTTGAAGATGAATCATGAGTAAAGAGAGTATACATGTGCAGTGAACATGGATCAAACACATGACTTTTAGATCTTCAATCTAATGTTCTCCCAACTAAGCTATCCCCACAACTTGTGATATCAAATTGAAAGTGCAACGAGCTAGCTTAAGATTCGTTGGAATGAAACTCTATCATAAGTAGTCTTGGATCATCGTGTTGCTGAGAAACACGTTTGAATCAGGAGTTTTATCATGGTGATCTTTTTATAGGCTATATCTCATTTTTGTATAAATGTGTTGACATGAAAATTTTAATATGAAGTGTGTTAATGGGTATAGAGATTCTTCACAACGTTGAACCATAAACTATGTATGTGACCTTGATGGGTACAACAAAAGGCTATTACTCTCTCTTTAGGAGAAATGAGTTAAAATGAAAATTCTGGCATGTAGTGTGTCAATGGGTGTAGAAATTCTTTGAGAAGATAATATCATGAATTATGCATCAGGAGAGTTTCATGTGCAGTGAACATGAATCAAATACGTGACCTTTAAATCTTCAGTCTGATGTTGTTCTAAGGCTATCCTCGCAATTTTTAGTTGAAAATAGAAAAGGTAATAATCATACTTAACATTTTTCAACATTTCCAAATACAAAGAAACTCCGAGCGGAGGAGAATCCATATAAACACATTTGTTTTCAAAATTTCATTAAGGTGATGTGTATATTTTAAGTTGTCATGTCATTTGGTACCAAAAGTCTACAACTCTCATCACCATGTTTGTAGGTACAGTTGTAACTCTCTTTTGCATAAAAGAGTTAACATTAGAAATTTTGATATGCTATGAACGCAGATCAAAAACTTTCAGATCTTCAATCTAATGTTCTCCCAAATAAACTATTTTTGAATTCATCCGATTATGAATGTTTAATGTGGATCAACATTCTGGTAATTAAGTTTTCTCACCCCTCCTAAACATCGTTAATTTTAGAGATTCTTTGAAATATGAATCATTTATCATTAGTGCTATGAACCCAAATCAAACACATGCTTTCAAATCTTGAGTCTATCACTCTCCCGTCCCTACCGCGTTAGTCTTAGCAACTTAGTTTATCAAAACCATAAATATCAAATTTGTAATTTAATTTTTTTTCCTTTTTTAAAAAAATTATTTAATCCTTAAATATTTAAATTGTGTTAAGAATAGTTAGTAATAAATTATAGTTTAACATATATATTATATTTGATATTTTATTATAAGGCAAATATCTAATATTTGCCTTATTACCATGGATATATTTCTATTTATTGTTATTTCTATTTATTACTATTTCCATATCAATATAATTTATTTTATTATAAATAACATAACTTTCAAACTATTTAGCTGGGTGGATTAATCAAACCTTCTTAAATTAAATTGGTTAACAATTTAATATATAAATTTAAATATTTAACAACTTAGTTTAAAATTTGTAATAATTTAAAAATATTATAGGAAAGAAGTGTCGATATAAAGCCTAAATGAATAGAAAACTAAATTATTAATAATTAGATAATTAAAAAACTAAATCATTGAATATGAATAAAAGTAATATTTAATCTTGTTATTAACTAATTTTGAAATATATCACGCCGTTGGAAGCGAGTCCAACCCGCAGAAGCTTCGAAAACGGCCCAAAAACCACGACAAAGGCAGCAAAGCCGTATCGACTCTGGGAACGATTCCAGAGCCAACCTCCTGTTTCGTGAAAAACTGGCGCGAATACGGCTCTCCGGCGACCATTTTCGCCGGAATCTCAAATTTCTAGATTTGCTTCGGCTGCCGAGCAATTCGGTAACAACAAAATTGATTAGAAATGAATTTCTATGCTCATGACCTGTCTCCGTTGGATTTTAATTTTGGCCACTCCGAATCGTACGGCCAGTCATTCTCTCGCCTTCGCGCTTCGTCCGCTATTTCTTCAAATGTCTTCCTCGATGAAGACGACGACGTTTACCGTCCTAGCTGGACTGCAAGAAATAAGGAAGAAATGCCCACCGGCTGCCCCCCCAATCGCCGGCATGACGGTTCGTCGCCTCTTCCATTGGGAATGGACTGGAGCCCCCCTCCTCAGAAATGGGTATCGGATCTTTTATTGTTCTTTTCATTATTTTGGGCGTTGCGTGTTCTTGTCATAGTTTTGGAATTCTGAATTATGAGTTTTGTCCTGAATGGCCGTCCTTTTTCCATTTGGTTTTTCCTTTCATGACCATGTTCAATTTGTAAGTTGGGTGAAGTTGTTAGTTGCATTTAGTATCCCCATTACATTTCACCTTTTGGTTGCGATTAGGTCGGTGGCAATTTGAATATGATTAGAGCTGACTATCGTTTCATTAGGCTATGTATAATACTGCGGATGAAGTGATAGGAGGACATTGATCATTGTCAGTTCGCTCGTTCCCTCTAGAGTTAGTGCTTGAGTGCTTTTGGGCCTCGTTTAGCCCCTAATAAAGGTGATGTTCTACAATTGAGGAGGTACTTGTGAACTCTTCATTTCGGGATAAGAGCATAATCTTGTGGCATGCATTTAATGCTTCTTTATGGGCGTTTGACCATGCGAGCTTTTGTAATGGTCAGTTTTGTTCAACTCTTTTGGACGGAAGTTCCTTCTTGTAGGTAGTTGTGGAACTCCTTTTGTGGATTTGTTCTATATATGCCCATGTTCTTTCTTTCATTCTTCTCAATGATAGCTTGATTTATTTTCAAAATGAAAAAAAAGTGCATAAGAAAGGATAAGGCATTTATTTAGTTGTTCATGAATTACATACTGGGTTTCTTGCAAAATACCTCTAACACTCAACCACCCTGCTGCTTGCAAGCTAGCATGTTGTTATTAGGATGTTGATCGATACTGATCTGCTTTCATATGTCTTATGATATGATTTGGGGTTTGTGCTGTGGAAACTTCCAAAAAATGATTAATTGTCGATGGCTTGTTATAGTCAGGGCATTGAGTGTTGTTTGTTATGCCCTCTTACGGGTTTTTGGGTCAATTCTTTTGATTTTCTGTTATTTTGTACCTTTTTAGAGACGTAAGAAGTAGTTTTAACCATGGAAGATGACGTTGGTTTGACATTATGGGAATTTAACCAATGTAATGACCTGCTTTTCGAGTCTTTGAATCAGGGATTGCCACGTGGACTCAATGGTAAAAAGAGCGGTACGTTTTTTTCAAAATTGTAAAGTGGGGGACGCAAGGATTTCAAAATTCAAACACAACAGTAAAATTTGATGTAAAAGCATTTAAAGATACAAAATCACGTTCACGAAATCACATCAAAACAATTTAATCAAGAAACGACATTAAAATAATGAAGAAAAAAGACGACTCGACCTAAAGGCCTTCCCAGTAGTTGCACAGTTCCTTAAGCTATGTGCTTAGTCAGAGCCCTATAATTGGTCAATTCCTTGGCTCGGGTTCGTTTCTAGCCCTCTTAGGTTCATAAAGTTCACATACCCTATTTACTTTTATTCCAAGGGAGTAAGTCAGCCATTATTGTGTATTCGGGTTTTAGGGTGCACTTATCCGCTAGTTTCCTACTTTCCAAGGTCCATCAAGTCATCGTGCTTCCTCTGCATAAGTCAGGCTGCCCTCGTATGTCTTGGGCACGAAGGTGATCTAATGGGTATGGAGGAGTCGTTGCTCGTGATAGGTGACCTCTCAACCTACCTATAACTCCATACGTGCTTACTACTCAGGACTAGCCAGAAGCTCCCCTAATGACACCTTACAATGCTCCCTATTCCTATGCCATTCCAGGCTAGAACAATGCAAGGTCGGCTCCCCACTAGGCACAACCAAAACTCCTGCTGTAGTATCTAAGCAGTAGTCGGAATCTCCCCTAATGACACTTGATAATGCTTCTTATTCTTACGTCATTCCAGGCTAGAATAGTGCAAGGCCGACTCCTTACTAGGCACAACCGGAGCTCCCTCAATAATACCCTCTAATGTGCCACAGTTCTAAGTGGGTGACATTGCGTTCCTATACGCTAAGTAGACCCTCACCAGTCAAGGTGAGTTCACGATTAGGGGTTTCGCTCCAACCATTCCTACATAGACCTAGTCGACCCATGTCATCATAATGGACCCTAAAGGTGGCTCAAGGACCAAGGAAAGGTAAAACATAGGTTAAGACTCACTAACAGGTCATACACATCCTCTAGATTACATAGCATCTAGTCCATACATAGATATTCTAACCTCCTAACATGCTTCTTGTGGCATAATTGGCATTAAATCATAAATCATAAATATCTACACATCATACTGCTAATGGAGCAAAGTACGGTAAATCATAGCATATCGTAGTCGTAACGAAACATTCAAATCAATTAGAGTCAAATTTTGCATAGTGGAAGTCCTAAAACATGCGCTCGAGCTCAATTGTCATTAAATCATACTTTAGGGCTTAGCTAATCCATTTCTCATGCTTCCTTAAAACATGCTGTAGTTCATAGGCCCTAGCCCTAGTCGGTTCCTACAAGTATTTCTTGCTTAAAAATTCAAATGGTTACTTACATGGTTGTCGACTTTCTGGCTCAGTTCAAGAATTCAAGAATTTCAAATTCCCTAAAATTTTTCAAATATGCCCTAACTTAAGTGAAAATAAAACTGGTGAAGATTGATTGAAACTTGGAAACCAAGAAGCTTCAAATTTGTTAAGAGGTCGAGAAACTAACCGTTGACCGTATGGTCATCTTTCCAACTCGCGTGCATGCCTTTCTACTTTCCTTCCATGTTTTTTGAAAAATTCTTTTATTTATTTCTTAAAACTCCGGATGTTACAACCAACCACATGCCTCAATGGAGTATCTTGCTCTATCTATCGCTGTTTTTCTTCTCCCTCTTTCACATGCAGTTCTGCCAGAATAGAAAATTTTATTGCAGTTTTGAAATGGTAGCATTCCTTTATTTTGTTCTATGATGGTATGAACTACTTTTGGTTGAAATAGACCAGAGAGTTTCTAATCATAGTAGTAGAGATTGGCATTTATGTTGGGCCCTTGCAAGCACTCTCTATCAAATTACTTTTGCTTTTATTGTCCTTTTATATTTACTAATTGGAATGGGTTATTCTGAGCTGAGCTACTTCATTCTCAGCCGTATTTACTTATTTTATACTTTGTATTGTATTATTGAAAAGTTCATTGTTTCCTTGTTAAAAAAAGGATGGACAGGGCACGCTGTGGCCTCATGATCCACCTACTGGATGGAGTTATTGTGTCACGATTCCTTCTTGGACGACAATTCCCAAATCAAATGGTTCAGTTCCTGTGGTGGTAGTTTCCTTGTTTTCTGTTGTTAAATTATGATCTTCCTATTCTATTCAACTTTGATCTGCAGTATTCTTGTTATTATAAGGTTGTTATAGACTGCTTATATTCTTGGCTGGATTCTTATTTGTTTTTAACATGGCTGTAGTGCTCAATATTTTAAAAAAGCTTTATGTTTTCTTTCTCCTGCTCAACATTCAAAATTTACAGTTTTACACGGTTCAAGTTGGACTGCAATCCCCACAAGGTATCACCTCTACAAGAGGAATATCAAGAAGATTTAATGAGTTTCTAGAGCTATTTTACGAGGTAACTGTCATTATCTTATGCTTCTTAAAATTGTTACTGTCTTCACTATGTACTATTTATATCAATTTTAGGCGTTACTGTAATTTTTCTTTCACTCATAATTTGGCAGATTCGTCTTTAAGCATGCTTTGAACTTATTAGTGCTCTTCATTATCTTTTGTAGCTCAAAAGAGCATTGCCCGAGAAACATTTGCCTCCAGCTCCTTCAAAAATGGTTTTGAGAATGAAAAACAGTACATTTCACGATGAAGTAAGTCGAGTCTCGTGTTTCAATTTTTCTTTATTTTTTACGTTATCGCTGAAGGTTAAAACTGTTTAATCAAGTAGGAATGATGTAATTTTTTATGATTGACAACTCTGCCTGATAATGATGACTTATCAAATCAAGGAACTGAAAATAATCTAAAATGCCATTAATATTTTCATTGTAGCGGAGGTCTTCCTTGGAGGAATGGATGGAAAAGATTCTGTTAGACATTGACGTTTCGAGAAGTGTTCCAGTGGCAAGTTTTCTTGAACTGGAAGCTGCTGTGAGATCTTGTAGGTGTCATATGGATGCATGTTGACATGTTAAATGAAAATCTTGAGCAATCACTTATGATTTAAGTGAACATATTAGACATGTTCGATGGATGATTATTGTCTATTATTGTTGTATATCATTAACCGGCTGCTGAGTTTTTGCATTTTAATTTTTCAGTTTTCAGTGATGTTGATCACCAGACATCTGATGAGGTTTCTTCTAATAGTATCATGGTCCAACCAATTACGCTAACAAGCTCAACTGTGCCTATTGCTGCTGCTGCTTCTGTTGCCTCCAGTCCACGTGATGATATTTGTTATGGGGGACCTGAACTTGGAACTCTAAGACATGGAGATGAGGATGCAGAATTGGGAATGGATAAACTTGCATTGGATAAAGCTGGAACAGACCTGGAAAATCTTGTTGTAAGATCGAACGAAGACGTTTCCGTGAGACGATTCCTTGCATCAAAGGTATGTGTGATTTTGATTGTGGGTCGTTTATGTGCTTCAGTTTTATGTACTTAAAGTATCTTCATGATGTGTAAGATCCGATGCTTCAATTTTTTGGGAGTTCTATTTTTGTTTCCTGTCCATTCTGGAGACTTGTAACAGCACAAACCCACCGCTAATAGATATTGTCTACTTTGGCCCGTTACGTATCGTCGTCAGCCTCACGGTTTGAAAACACGTCTGTTAGGGAGAGATTTCCACACCTTTATAAGGAATGCTTCGTTCCCCTCTCCAACCGACGTGGGATCTTGAATAAAAAGCACCAGTAAGAACGTCCTAAAGAAAACATGCAATGCAATCTTAAACAAAAAGGAAAACTTTTCCCAAATGCAAATAATATGGCAGAACTTTAAAAGAAATGCCTGAAGATGAATGTAAAATTAAAATCTGAAGGGGGTCAATTGTGTGCTTTATTACTTGTTTGATCTCATTCATTTAGATTTCAAAGAGCTAATAGACTGCCTTGAAACTTTTTCAGGATGAACAGTTGCCCATGGAATCGACAATAATGTCAATTTTAGAGGAGAACAAATTTTTACTGCAAGAGTTGGATGCTTCAAGAGAACAGCTCGAGTACTTGCAAAAACAATATGAAGAGTTTGTGACGAAATCAAAGGCAGATGTTGAGTTGTTTATCAAAGAAATTAAATCTCTTCGAGATACACAGTTAGACATGAAGCAGGAGTGCAGCCAATTGACGAAGGAGAAATCAGAATTAGAGGTAAATTTCTTCTTTTCCCCTTGTAGGTTTATGTGATGTCCCACATTCGTTGGGGAGGAGAACAAAGCACCATTTATAAGGATATGAAAACCTTCCCCTAGCAGACGCGTTTTAAAGCCTTGAGGGAAAGCCCGAAAGGGAAAGCCCAAAGAGGACAATATCTGCTAGCGGTGGATCTGGGTTGTTACAAATGGTATCAGAGCTAGACACCGGACGATGTGCCAGCCTTCTCATTGTTCTCCGAAGGGGGGTAGACATGAGGCGGTGTGCTAGTAAGGACGCTGGACCCCGAAAGGGGGTGGATTTAGTGGCAGTCCCACGTCGATTGGAGAAAGGAACGAGTGCTAGCGAGGACGCTGGGCCCCGGGGGTGTGGATTGTGATGTCCCACATTGGTTGGGAAGGAGAACAAAACACCATTTATAAGGGTGTGGAAACCTTTCCCTAGCAGACGCGTTTTAAAGCCTTGAGGGGAAAGCCCGAAAGGAAAAGCCCAAAGAGGGCAATATCTGCTAGCGGTGGATTTGAGTCGTTACAGTTTCAATGCAGGTTTCTGGTAAGAATGATAGACACTGGATGAGGATCCCCTTGTCTAATACCTCAAGTCAGAATGATCTTACCTCTAGGCCTTCCATTGATAATGATCGAAAAGCTGACACTAGTTGGACAACCACAAATCCATTTCCTCCATCTATGACCGAAACCTTTAGCCAAAAGAAGTGCACCCGGAAAATCTCAACCCACTTTATGAAAAGCCTTCTCCAAATCTAGTTTAAGGACAACTTTTTTATGGTGCAAATTCCAGTCATCAAGAACCTCGTTAGTAACTAGGGAAGCATCCAAGATTTGTCTGTTTTCCACAATATCATTTTGTTTTCAGCAATAGTGTGAAGGACATGCTTCAATCTATTTGACAAAACACATGCAATAGTTTTATATGCACAAGGAACAAGGCTAATAGGATGATAATCAGATACTGATTTTGAATCCAGCTTCTTTGATATCAAGCTTATATAAGTTTCATTCAAGGGATCATTTATAATACCCCAATTATAAAAAACATCGATCACAACCAAAAGGTCTTGTTGGTAGTGATCACGAGTGTTTGAAGAATTCAGAAGTAAAACCATCGGGACCCGGTGACTTACTTGATCCCAAAGAATTCACAGCTAGGAGGACCTCATCTTTGGTAAACTTCTCCAGATAATTAGCTTGCTCTTCACTTATTGGACACCAACCAAGGTTGGTAGGGAGGAAACTTGGGGTGCCCTTTGTGTATAAAGCTTGATAAAATCAGTGGATTCTTTTTCAATCTCCCTTGATGTGAATAGGCTATGCCCTTCACCTGATAACACTTCCATAATGTAACTTTCCTCTTTCGGGCCGCCACAATGCGATGTTTTTTTCTGTTTTTTTGGTGTTTTCATCCCTTCCTGGAGCCAATAAATGGATTCTTTTGCTGTCAAATATTCAATCTATTCACGGATAATTCTCCTGGAAATCAGCTGATCAAAGGATACTGGTCCAGCATCTTCACCACACCTACCTTTGTTCTAATGTCTATTGCCTCCGTCTTTAATCTGTTTTCTGTAGAGAGAATTTCAAACTGAAAGACAAATTGTGATTGATGTTCTTAATTAACTTATATTCCGGGCGCCTCTCTCATGCCCCACTCGGCATCTGTCTAACGTATCTTGCTACTTTTGTGGTCTTCTTAATGTTGTGGTTATTGCGGCTCCAGGAATTTCAAATGAGAAATCATTTAAGCTTGATTTCGAGTATTATGTAGAATAGGGAAAATCATATGCGTATCAAGCTTACAAATACCATAACAAATGTTTTCCAATCAATGAGAGGATTGTGACATGAAACTTTCTTAGAAAAGGACTTAGTGATCTACATTGCTGCACTAGAAGATGGTTCCTACATAGATATTAAGTTTTTTCTCCGTGTATACAATGTTTATTTGCCTCTCTAATAGCATGTAGCCTTTCTTCTGTTTTGTTTAGAGGGTATTTCAAACTGAAAGACAGAGAATGGAGCAAGCCAAGATTGCTAATCAAAAGCTTCTTCATGATTGTGAAATTCTTCAATACCGTCTTCAAGACTCTAGTGTTGACTTCTTCATTGAGGAAGGAGATAAAGTAATCTTGGAAACTGCTTCGACTGCTCATGATGCTATGGATCTATTGGCGACATCTGATAATCACATTAGCCTTATTTTAGCAGAGGTGCTTTTAAAATGCATTTGATTTGGATCTCTCTCTATTGTCCCCTTTATTTTCTCTCATTCTTCGTTCATCCTGATCCTTAACACTTCCAAGTTTTGGTACATACGCACAGGCGAAGCTTCGTGCACACGATGCGGATGGCACGGCTGGATCAGCCAGTCCAAATGGGGCACGTGAAGGAGCACCTGACAAAGTATTAAGAAACACACTAGCAGATATGTTCGTCGAAAATGCGCGATTACGGACACGGGTGAACTCTGTCATTCGCTGTGCTCTAAATGCAAATCCGACCCATGAGAAAGATGAAAATGAATCTCTCTTGGGAGTGTAAGAAATTGTTGTATGTATGGGCCTTCTTCTGTAGTGACAAGAACAGGGGAGCTTGCTCTTGATCAGGTAACGAAAAAGCAAGTGCTTGAATTGAATGTGTGGCTTAATTTGGTATTTGTTGGCCATTTGATGAAGTTTGATTGACATTCAACTGAAGAACATCACCACTTGTCTCTCTTGTTTCCACTTGTCTCTCTTGTTCATGAACAGAAACAGAATGAAGTAAATGCTCAAATGGACGATGGGATTCTTTTGGGAGTTTTAAAATCTGAGTTTGAAAAGAAAAAAGTAAACTGTTGTTTGAAGGTTGAGTATAAATGAAGTGATGTATTTTATTTAGATCAAGTATGTGTTATAGTTCGGGTTCGATCCATTCATATATCAATTTTTAGTTTAATCCGTCACGTTTAGTAAATGTTAAATTTGTTGATGATGAACTTGTATGCCATAAAACAAAGAGGAAAAGGAATGCACCTTCGACACAAAAACTTTAAAATCATTTTAAAACATGGTTAAAATTATTTTTGTCAAGCTCAAAATTACTTTCAAACATGTTTTTAATTTTTTAAAATTAACTTAGTATTTGTTTTCATAATCACAAGAGATTTTCATACCATAAACGTTGGATTCGAATAATTATAAGCGTGTGAGTAGAGTAAATTTTTAATATGATAAATTATTTTAAATATTTTTAAATCACTCACAGACATGTTTTTAACATTCACTAACAACAAGATTAAAAGTATAAAAATTAAAAATTCGATTGACTAAATTAAAACATGAAATTTTAAAATATAATTTTTTATAGTTGAAGGTTGAAACAAGTTGCGGGGATAGCTCAGTTGGGAGAGCGTCAGACTGAAGATCTGAAGGTCGCGTGTTCGATCCACGCTCACCGCAAACGTTTTCCCCATTATT
The DNA here is from genome assembly GCF_057944985.1 of Cucurbita pepo subsp. pepo. Lineage (NCBI taxonomy): Eukaryota > Viridiplantae > Streptophyta > Magnoliopsida > Cucurbitales > Cucurbitaceae > Cucurbita > Cucurbita pepo. Next base: position 10,640,493 of record NC_141814.1, on the reverse strand, counting down.
CCTTTTGTTAATGGGCTGGGCTCTTTAGAACTGTGGATGCCCGACAGGACTACAATTTTAGGCCCATATTAAAAGCCGACAAACTAAAGGGTTGGTTCGTCATTTACCGAATATAAAGGATCCGAGGCAATGCGGAGAAAGCTAGAAAATGTTAGCACGAGAATTAAGCAGCACAGCATCAAAGCAAATTGCGGGGATAGCTCAAGACTGAAGATCTGAAGGTCGCGTGTTCGATCCACGCTCACCGCAAATTCGTTTTATTTATTCCTTTTGTTAATGGGCTGGGCTTTTTAAAACTGTGGAGGCCCAACAAGACTATACATAATTTTAGGCCCATATTAGAAGCCGCCGACAGACAAAAGGATCCGAGACCCGATTTGACCCGTTTTAGTCACTTCTCTTCGTCTCCTTCTGTTTCATTGTTTCTTATTAGTTAGAGGATTAGTTAGCTTTTCTTTTATGTTTCCTCTTCCTTAGAGGATTAGTTAGTTGTTTTTTTTTTTTTTTTTTTAAATAGTACAAACTACTCATGCATGCAACAATATATATGTTTTTCGAGGTTAAAAAGTAGAGAACAAAATAAGAAAACGTACAGGTCATTGCCCAGCTAAAAGGTTGTCACGAGTAAGTCCATTTAGGAAACCAAAGGCTAGGATCAAGTAGCATACACCAAATTTCTAATTACTCGTTTACCAACAATCAATGGAATGAAACGAGCAAAAACTAGTAGATTGGAAAATAAAATTACATTGATTGCGGACAAGCTTCTCCATTAGTACGAGGCATTTTGGAGAAGTTTAAAATAAAGTCACAATAGTTTAGGATCAAAATGGACAATAGAATTGTGGTTCCTAACAAATGTAAAAATGGAAGCGTTCGTTGTCGCCATTAACAACAACTCCAAAGCTCCGACTAGTCGAGACAGAGACGAAGAAGCCAATGAATTCTTTCATAAATATGAGAAGTGGGTCTGTTTAAAATTCTTGACTTTTCAATGGAAATTGACATGATTCGCTTGCCAACTTTGAATTTTGACCCACGTTCTTCCCAGCTTCATAAAATATCTACATTTAATATCATTGCCCACCTCCATATAAACTAACATATAAAATAAATATAAAGTGAATGGATAAAAATAAAATATTAAATCATTTACGATTAAAAACAAAAAAAAAAAAAAATAATAATAATATTATTAGTAATTAAGATATTATTTTTTTAAAAGATAAATGTGTACCCAAAAATCAAATGAATTAAGTCGGTTAATGACTGTGGGACCCACAGGAAAAACATCTCAATTATATACCCAAAAACATAATCCAAAGTTATAAATTATCTATTAAAAAAATATGCAAAAATACCTTTAAATTATTTAATACTAAATGTATAGACTTGTATTTTTAAAATAATTATTTTGTAATATTTTTTATAAAAAGAAATTATGAGACCGATATTCGAAATCATGCAATCCTTATTACAATATAATATAATGAAAATTGCAATAAAGAAATATAAAAATATATATATATATATATATATATAGATAAAAGTGTAAATTAAATGATTTATTTATTTATAAATAAATGACAAAATACAGCACGACACGTCGACATAAATATGGCCGTGACTGGAATGACACAGCCAAGCACTCAAATAATAACAACAAAAAGAAAATAATAAAATATAATAATTATTAAACAAGGAGAACCAGTCAAAGTAGGGAAGTATCTAGAAGAAGTTCAAAACTAGGCCAAACAATGTGGCGGAGATTGCGGCGGCGACGGTGTTAGCGGAGGAGAACGGTGAGCCGCTGCCGCCGGGGTTCGACGCTGGACCGCCAGCGCTAGGACCCGAGCTTGGAGATGTTGCAATGGAGGTTGCAGGAGCGTTGGATCTGGTGGCGACAACATTGATTGCTAATTTTTGACCTAATTCACAGTCTTGGTTCTCCGTGCTGATGTAGTAATGCTCGCCGGGAGCGGTGAGCACGATCGTTGCGGGGCTCGAGTCGATGCTGTCGCCGATTTCGTCGTCGTCGCTACATATATCGAACGATCTCTTTGTTACTCTTTCCACATCGTGTACTTCGGGTCGGAAATTGAACACTGCAACACGACCAAATTTAAATGTTTGTAAATAAGTGATTGCTCGATAATAAGCAAGTTCTCTTAAATAGGACGTATTGAACTCATAAATTACTCTCGGTAGTCATAAATTACACCCGATTATAATAAATTACTCTGGATCGTTTTTTTAGTCAGAGACCAAGGATTCTATTTTATCATTAATTGAAATCGAACTTACCTAGAGAATCGCCGACTGCGAATGTCTTGCCGGCAGCCCAGTTGGTGTAGAAAGCAGCGCCGCCCTGGGGAACGGTCCATCCGACGGCGTCTCCGACGACATGGGTCACTGGAGCTGGCTTTGGGGGTGGTGGACGAGCGTTGGACGGTGGAGGCATAGGTCCAGAGGCAGCGGCTGTAACATTGATTGCTAATTTCTGACCTTGCTGGCAGTGCCTATCCTCGCTGCTAATGAAATAATACTCGCCGGGAGCGTTGAGGAAGAACCTTGCAGGGCTAACGTCGATGTCCTCGCCGATGTCATCGTCGTCGCTACATAAATCGAAGGATCTCTTCGTCACTCTAACTACATCGTCTCCGGCTGAAAAATTGAACACTGCAACAGAATTGGGTTATTGGGTGATTCACAAATTTCAATTTCAAAGCTTCAATTCAATCGGAGAAGAGCTCAGATTCTTACAGAGAGAATCGCCGACAACGAATTCCTTTCCGGTAGCCCAGTTGACGTAGAACATGTTGCCGCCCTGAGGAATGCGCCAGCCAGTAGCGTCTCCGACGACATGGGTCACGGGAGCGCGTGCGGAGGTTGGGGGAGGAGCTTTGGTAGAAGGCGGCGTTGGAGTTATCGGGGCGGCGGGGGCGGCGGTGACATTGATAGCTAACTTTTGACCTTGTTGACAGTGAGTATCCTCAGAGCTGATGAAATAATGTTCCCCTGCAGTTGTGAGACGCATGGTTGCTGGTCCAATTTCAATGGAGTCGCCGATTTCATTGTCGTCACTGCACATATCAAACGACGCTTTCGGTACTCTCGTAACATCGTCCCTATCCGTAGTGAAATTAAACACTACAACAACAAAAACCCAATTCATAATTTCATTAGTTTCTGCTAAAACAGAGGATCTTAAAGAAACAGAGGATCTTAGAGAAACAGAGGATTTTAGAGAAACAGAGCTGTAAATTCCTTACCCAAAGAATCACCGACGGTGAAAGTTTTACCAGTGGCCCATTTAGCATAGAAATCAGCGGTAGGAGGGATTCTCCAGCCGGTGGAGTCACCGACGACATGAACGGTCTGAGCGGCGGAGTGATGAAGGAACAAAAACAGAGCAAGACCCAGAACAAGAGCGACTTTAGCGGCCATTTTTAGTTCTTCCTCTGTTAATCTGCAAGCAAATATGAAGATGAAATGTGGAGAAGAGTAATGGGTATATTTATAATGAAATTGGATTGAAAAGTAAAAGAGAAGATAAGCATAAGATTGAAGTATTGTACGGTGATGCAACGAAGACGACGAGAAGCTTCGGTCACTGCCAGGGGGCAGCGCCGGTCAAAGTCTGGATATGTGCTTTAGAATGATCAACGATTGGGGGCTGCTTGTGAATGTGAAAAGGTAAATAATTCTTTAAAAATTTTATAGAATGGAAAACTAAAGTTTGGGACTAGAAGGGTTTGAATCTGTGTGGATTTTGTTTTGTTGTTCATATTAATTTTAGTTGAAAAATTGAGTCTTTTGTGAAGACTTATTTGTGTAAGCTTTTATTTTCTTTTAAATAATATGAATTGCAGAGAGTTCTAAGTTTGATTTGGTCTTTCTTTTACACTAATTGTTGTTTGATTTGTTGATGAAAAGTTTGAAAATTAAAATTATGACTTTTTTTTTTTTTTTTTTTCAGAACATAGTTTTATTATCTAATCAATTTGATTTTGGAGAAATTAAAATTTAGATTTGACATTTGATCGACATTTCTCTGTAGTGCCATCACATTATTTACTTTTTGATTCTTAGAGTAAAATTATTGTCAAGATAACCTTATGGGGTTTCATACCCTTATAAGAGAATGGGTTGGGGGCGAGTATCCTTGCAAAATGTCTGGTGTATGACTTTGATACCATTTGTAGCAGTCTAACCCCCCTTTAGGGGCCGCTGGTACACTGTCCGATATCTGGCTCTAATCCCCACTTGGGAACCAAGCGTCTTCGCTAGCACATCGTCCGGTGTCTGACTCTGATACCATTTGTAGCCGCCCAATTCCAGTAGATATTGTCCATTTTGACATGTTACGTATCATGTTAATTCTTTTAAGATTTTTTGTTCATCCTATCTTCAAGACCAGTAGGAGTCCAAGCCCATGACTAGCCGACATTGTCCTCTTTGGACTTTCCATTTTCTGGGTTTTTCGTTTTAAAACGTGTTTGCTATGGAGAGGCTTCCACACCCTTATAAGAAATGTTCCGATGTAAGATCTCACAAAATCACTATCATTCCGATGCAGTCTCAATTCATTCATGTATCTCATTTTTACTCAATGTCACATTTTTAGTTCAACAAGTGAAAATGAAAATTTAAACCTCCAACTCTCGGGATTAACTGTTCTAACTAGTTGAGCTTTATTCAAATTGTTATTTAGCGTTTTAGCTCAAATATATTTTAAGCACTAACAATTATTCTTTTGGTAATGAAAGATGTTAGGTATATTGGTTTCCGTATTCTTACAAGTAATTGTTTATAAGTCAGCACATTTATCATAAGATTTGATATCGGGTATTTAAAAAATTGATATTAAATTATGTTTTCATGACATGTGGTATGCAAATAATATTATTCATTGGGTTCATAACAAAAGTTGTAGGAAACTTCCCAAACGTTACATATTTTATATAATATGGTATACACTTTCATGTTTTTCCATTGCCACTTTTTGATTTTGAACTTTCTAATCCTTAAATTTGGCTTTTCTCTCAAGACTCTCCGTATTTTCTTCTCTCGACAAAGACTTTCACTTACCAAATCAAGACTTGTTGTTCTTGATATCGCACACGTTAGATGAAAAAAGATTTAGAACGGTTTTTCAACAAATCTCTTCATCATTTTCTCGTAACAGCTTCAGTTTTCTTAAATCTTGTACTAATAAAGATATTTTATGGTAAGAAACCGTGCAAACTGAAAGAATATATAAAAATAACTCGACCGAGTTGATGATTTCAAAAATTTCGGGTAAGATGTAAGCAAAGAGACATTAAATCTAATAACCTTCCTCTTGTAGGCATCTCGACCCTCTTACAATCCTACTATTCCTCTCTAGCTATGTATTCCGCTATCAAGAGTCCCACAACACGTCCTCTATCATAGAGCAACAATCTTTGTCATGAACCAAACGTAACCCGAGCTCAAACAATGATTTCATAGTATAAAGATGTTGTCCTTCCATTTTTCCACGTTTTTGTACCAAAAGTCCATCATCATTATGTCACTATGATTATGTTCATATCTACACATTAATACTGTTTACATTACAAGTGTACGATATAAAGCTGACTGTGTCCCTGTTAAGCCAGGGACCATTCAGAGAATTGACTAGCTAATAATACCAACAGCAGCAGCCATCCCCGTGTCCAAGCAAATATTAGGCTTTAATGGTCAAAGCCCACCGCTAGCAGATATCGTCCTCTTTGGGCTTTCCCTCTCGGGCTTCCCCTTAAGGTTATTAAAACGTGTCTGCTAGAGAGAGGTTTCTACATCCTTATAAAGAATGCTTCGTTCTCCTCCCTCACCGATGTGGGATCTCATCGCTACAAAACTTCAAACACGGAGAAATCAAGATAGGCAGAGTAATGGAAAGTTCTTCTACTTCATTTATTATGATCCAACGGACACAAATGCCTGATATCAGAGATGGTAAATTTGACATACTTATGGCATACACAGGTATCAAGTTTCACTAACAATGGCTATCAGTTGGCTTGGATTGTAGCAGCTAGAACAAGAACATAAAGAACAAAACTAAACCCATCTAACATCAGAAGAGTTATCTTTTTGCAACCAAGTCTAGCCTTAACAACGTTAAAATTACAGTCATTGAAGCAATTTCAAACTTACAAAAGTGTGGTGGCATGTTCATTTGGCTGTGCAAGTTGTGATGGTGAATGGAGAAGGGGGACGTATAACTTTGTTACTTACCGGTTTCGATCACCTCTCTCTCGTTTTTGTTCACTCTTTCCTTTGTCTGGATGTCGTGCTTTTGTGCGTCTTCGTTTTCCGTGGTCGTTCCCTCGGATGCTGGAGTTCCTGCAACACCATTTTCCTTGATGTTACTAGCATCTGCCTTTTCCTGTTTCATACAGCATGATTCATTAGCTTTCTCAGCTTCAGTTTGTGGTCTGTTTTCCCCTTTATCTTGTCCACCCACCAATGCCACACTTTCAACAGCTGTGGCTACCTCTTGATTTTGAACATTACCATGACTTTGATCTTCAGCATCTAACTGACCGTTTTTGGTTATCGTCGTGTTACCGGGCACATTCTCAATGCCGGGTTCGTCTTTTGTTTCGACAACGTTCTCGGCCTGTTCATCCTTGGCCGTTTCAATTTCCTTGTCTTTTGTTTCAGCAACGTTCTTGGCCTGTTCATCCTTGGCAGTTTCAATGTCTTTTTCAGGCTCTTCATCCTTGGCATTTTCAGGTTCTTTTTCTTTTGTTTCATCAACCATTTTAGGCTCTTTATCCTTTTCTTTCTCGATTTCAGCGTGCTCCTTCTCGGACATTTCGACATCTTTAACATCAGTTTCCTTTACACCCTCGGAGTTCTTAGCTTCCTTCTTTTTCGAGCCAGGAGACTTTCTAGCTCGTTTCCTCGGGGGATCTTCCTGTGGGGGAGGCGTTGTCTTAGCCTTCTCACTAATCCTAGCAGATCTTCGAGGTGTCTCACCAGTACTCCAATCAAAATCCGATAATGCAACATCTACAGAGTGTGATTTCAAGTACTGCTCGAGCTGTTTTCGATTACTGATCTCCTCGCCAGTCGGTGCTATGAATATGACTTCGTTCTTTCTTGGTGTACCTCCCTTCTTGGGTGATAACTGGAATGAAATAAAACAGGAACTATCATGATTATCATCATCAAAGCCAAAGAATGAAAGGGAAAAATAGAATCATTCAGACCCAGAATGATTTTACACAACCAGAACCAGCTGGTGCAAGTAATAAACGTTATCCTCAGTCAAGGGAACACAGTTTTCAGGTTAAAAAAGGAAAACAAATCTTTAATTCCCCCTCTCGTCCGTGTTGTAAAAGCACGGGGCACACTAAAATACGTCCACGGGGTCGGGCGGGGTTAGGGAAGCCATACATACATATATATACATAGATGTCCAAGGGACAGGGCAGGGACGAGGAAACGGGAATTTCCATCCCTAGCCCTGTTTAGCTAACGGGTAGAAATCTCTCCCCACTCTCACCCCTAGTCTTTCTTTTTCTCGACCCCAATTAGGACTTCAAGAACCAAGACATGCGCCTGAAGCGAGTCGTATTAGGGGTGATTTGCTTCGAATGTGGGCTTTTCCTGTTAAGATAGCTCATTAGCTTGTACTGGAGCTCCTCTGTTTCTATAAGCTTAGCAGAATGTGATTAAAAGTTTGTGAATCTGCAAGGCACACATCCTACAACCTGATTCTTATAGAATTGATTAATTTTTTAAAGAGAAAGCCCTGTTTTTCTTCCCTAAATATCTCTAAATCTTGCTGAATTTACTGAAGCCAAGCCCTAAATAGCATCAAAAAGGGCAGAAACTATGAGCAGAAGCAGCCAATTTGTAAGGCAAACACTTCCCAAATCAAGAAAAACCCTAATCACAAAGGCAAAGAGCGAAGACATTGACAAACCCTAGAACTAAAAACACAGCAGCAACCACAATTCACCAAGAACAGATTAATACCAACATCAAAAACAGAGAATCAAGCAAAAATTAGAGACACCCAGAAACAGATCCAACAGAAAAACAAAGAAATAAAAAGAATCAAAAAGCTGAAAACACAAGAACAGGGAAGAAAAAAGAGAGTGAAAAAAAAAAACCAGTTTCTTCCAAGAAGGTGGAGCTGGAAGATGAACAGAAACTTCATCTTTAGCTCCTCCTTCAACTGGGTTTTGAAGCTCTTCTTTGCTCTGCACTCCCACTTCGTCTTCCATCTCTTTTTCCCACTTGCAAACAACACAAACTTTCAATTCGCTTTGGCCTTTGGGAGTCAAAACTCTTCTATAAACTCTCTCTCTCTCTCTTCACTCTCTCTCTCTAGATTAAGATTAAGATTAAGATTAAGATTAAGACGCATTTATGGGTTAAATCAGGAGGGGTCGAAGCTTCATGAAAGTTTAGAGCTTAGCTTCACCAATAAGTGATGCCTTGCCTTATCTCTCTCCATTCACTTTTATCCATACAAATTTTGCTCAGAGTAATTTATAAATTTCAAAATAAATAAATAAATAAATCTGTACCCAATGAATTAAGTGATCCCTAATCCATATTTTGATTCTAAATCTTTTGCTAAGTTTCTTTAATCAATGAACCAACCAGTTAGAAACCATTAGCCGCGTTTTACTCCCCAAAACACATTTTTTAGCGAACAAAACGGTCAATACACGCGCCAGACAATGCCCGTGAAACCCACGTCCCTATAGTTTAATATCTATTATTTGTTTTGTCCATTTTAATTATTATTGTTTAAATATTGTCAATTATGCAATCATATTTTTAAATTCTTTTCAAATTGTCTTTTGATTATACATTTACATAATATTTAATTAGTTAGATGATGAATTATAATTTTTTTTATATATTATTTTTTTAATATATCATATCAATTTATAATTTAATTTAAATATTTATGAACGTCAATCTAAGCTTAGTTTAATGGATAATACACAAATTACAATATTAAAAACTAATTATTTAATTTTCTAATTTAGAATTAATGAAATAAATATACTTAGATTGTAAATTTTGTCCTTAAATTTTTTTAATTTAATATATATATATATATATATATATATATATTAAATTTAATGATTTTATTTTATAAAATGATAAATGTGAAGCCACGCGGCGGTGGGGGAGTTGAAAAAACATGACGGCACACGTGGAAGAGTGAATAGCGTTTTTGGATAAGGTCGCTTATCAACTGTATTGGAATCTCACTTTCAGGTCCGCCCACGATTCTCCCCTTTATTTCTCTTTTTCTCCTTTCCAATTCGGGTCTTTTATCATCCACTCTCCTTCCGCCACGTGTTTAGTAAGGTTACATCTATATATTCGCGTAATATTATTTATTCTTGGTGGGCCCTCTTTGAAATTTTGCTTCTAAAATTGTGAATATTTTTAAATAAATAATATTGATAAATACTACTTGTTTTTACCATATATATTTTTAATTAAATTAAATTTTAGAAACTAAAAGAGTTTTCAAATCCTTGTTTTTATTTTTAAATTTACCTCCTAAATCAATTATCAAATACAAATTTAAATAATTAAATAGATTTTTTAATTTTAAGGTGGATAAATATAATGTTTTAAAAAAAATTAACTATTAAACATATTTTAAATTTTGAGCTTAATAAAATCGTATTTTTTTATTTTTGTCATAATATATTATCCTAATTTTTCAATTTATAAATTAGTTTTAAAGTATTTATACTTAAAATTATAGAAATTAACTTTAAAATTAATTTTTTTTGCTAGAATAATAAAAACTCTAAAAGCAAATAAAGATCTAATAAAGTACCTTTTGGGAGTATTTATAGCTAATTTTGTTGGTCAACATTACTTAAAACCTTTTTTATTCTTAAAAAAAACGTGTTGCCAAAAATATAATTAACAACTAATAAGATGTGATAGAATAATTTGCATAATTATTATCTTATTAAACTTTTCCATTTATTTTTTTCGGAATCAAATTTTTTTTTTTTTTTTGCTTGAAATTTATATCATTTTTGTTTTCATTTTTATTTTTATATTTATTATCAACTATAATAACAAATCTTTAAATATATATATATATATATATATATATATATATATATATATATTATATACTATAGTTTTAAATACCGTGGTTTAAAAAATTATTATATATTTATTTAATAAATAAGTAAAAATATAATTATGTTTAGTCGAGTTTATTCAAATTTTAATATTATAACACATTAACAACTTATTTACTATTACAATAATAAATAATTTAAATGTTGCAAGCAAGGTGTGGGGACTATAATTTGTCCCATCCCGTTTATTATTTTATCTTATTTATGTTCAAATTTTATTAACAAAATAACGATTAACATTATAACAATAATGAATTTAAAGAATTTCGATCAAATTTTATTTTATAAAAATTGTGTAAACGTACATTATTTGTACTTTAATTTGCTATTGTTTTCAACTTATAATTAATATCACCATTACATCATACATATATACATATATATTATATATATATATATATTGGGTAGAAAAATGAATTGCAATTTATTATGAGATATAAAAACTATATAATTAATAGATATAAATGGACTTAATATTTGATAGAGATACAAAAATTGACTTACCACCTAATAATTTTTTTGTTTTTTTTTTTTTTATAAAAAAATCTATTTAAATTAATTAATAGCTTTTATATATGTCTTTATGTTAGGTATGTAATTAACAAAACATATAATTTTCAACCTAATCTACAGCTTCTAATTCTTTATGATACCAATTGCTTACAACTCTCCATTGATTGTGATATTATTGCCAAATTTAAATTTAATTTAATCATTAAAATGTTAGTCACTTGGGTTTAAAATTTTATTCCAACCATACGTATAAATATTAGCACTAGCGGTAATCATCATTTCGAGCCTATTTTTCATAATTAGTCTAGGTTGAATCGGCTCGATCTTAAAAGGTATAGGTTCAAACTCGGTTCAAGCACAATACTGACATGCTTAAAACACTATTTAAGTTTGGGTGAGTCAGTGCAACCTTTAATACCTATACGATGAAAGGATTGAACCATAGACTTAAATATTTTTATGTTTTTTTTAATTATTATTACTCAACAAAACCCTTGATATTAGAAGGTTTTATTTTAGCATTTTTATTTTGAAATTTATTTAATTGATTATCTCACTTAAATTTTTTTATTAATTAATTTTTTTCAATTTTTTTTGTGAGAGATATATATACATACGTTTGTTTAGGTTAGTTCAACGATGAGCTCATTGAACTGAGCAGACGACATGTCGATTCAAACATTGTTAAGGTCAACTCATGGTTGTCCTTTCACAGGGTAATCCATATCTAATCTAATAAATTAAATGGCGATTAAAGTGAAATCAAATCATTATACAATTAAAATAAAATGATTTTTAATAATTATCAAGCAAAGGTGCTATCACGTAGGTATCATGAATTATAGAAATTTTGTATCGTTAATTTTTGTCTGTTAAATTATAAATTTAGTTTTAAAATTTTGAGAATTGTATTTATTTGGCAATATTCACGTAAAATTCACAAACATTTGTTAAACACAAATTAGTTTATATATTTTATGTGACACATAAGTAAAGGAGAGGTACATGAATGAACCAAAACCACATAAATAAAAAAAGTGATCGGCTTCTGTATTGAGTGACTTCCTAAGAATTTTATGGGAAATGCATGTGAGTGATGACAAAACATGTACTCGTGTTGGTCTGTGTTGTAGATATTTTTCACTCCTAAGAAGCGTAGAGTACCTAACCATGTTACCGGGGAATGCTAATTTAGATTTCGGTTTTTTTTTTTTTTATCAAAATTTTTAGAAATTTGAATTCAACCACCAATGAATTTGTTGAAATAGGCAAGTGGAGATAAGTGGATTAGAAGATAACAATAGGCTTAAACCCAATTAATTTCATTAATTAAATGATTAAAATAATATGCATGTGGCTGCTTTTTTTTTATTAGTGATAATATTGTATAGCTGTTTGAGAAATTATAATATAAATCAGCTACATACTACTAACCATAAAATTATATAATAATAATAATAATACAAACCTTAATTGGATATTACAACATTAAAATACTTAAGAACATGCTTTGGAACAGCTTGGCTGATGCATGAAAGATAATGACACTGCCACAAACAAAGAATATCATACAACAAAAACATCTTATTGCAATAAAATCAACGATCAGGATCGACATCCCGTACACCCATGTCCAACCTCGATCGTTCAGGAATCAACAACAGTCATTGTTACTCCAATCAGGATCAACATCCCGTACACCCATGTTCAATCTCGATCGTTCGGGCATCAACAACAGTCATTGTTAGTTCGATCAGGATCGAGATCTCGTACACACACCCATATCCAACCTCGATCCATTGGGCATCATGGGTGTCGTTGTTAGTCCGATCAGGATCGGGATCGAGATCTCGTACACCCATGTCCAACCTCGATCATTCAAGCATCAACCGCCATTGTTAGTCCGATTAGGCTAGAGATCTTGTACACCCATGTCCAATCCCAATCGTTCGAGTGTCGACGGGGATTAACACAACACCCTGATTCTTCAAATTGGTAACTTTGTCATAAAGGTACAGAGAAAGTAAGGCTAAATCTTGCTCCATGGAACAGACAGGCAGAAGGGGCTTCAAAAGTGGGTTTATTTATGAACTTTTTACATTTTATGAGTTATAGAAAGGGTTACAAGTGAGGGAATCATGTTCATACACATGTGAAGATATCTTACAGTGGCAAGGAAAGTAGTAGTGTGTTATATATTTGATGAGATTAGGAAGATGCAGCCAGATGTGAGAAACCGGGCCGAGACGTATGCCTTTCCTCTGTTTCATACTGCTGTGGCATATCGTCTTCTTCGTCGACATCGGTATCCCAGAGAAACCGTGCGTATGAAGCTAGAAGATAGCTGTAAATAGAGAAAAATTTGCAACTAAATCAATTTTGAAGCAATATCTCAAACAGAGAAGCAAACAGCTAAGAAAGATTCTCTCCATTTCAATGCTTCAACAAGAAATTGTATGACATAAACTTCACAAGCCTCACTGAGAGATTCTAATAATGAATTGTAACATGATCCATATATGAACAGAGATAGCTATGTCAACTCTTGAAGAAATGACACAATCAAGAATGGAATTGATATCGAAATCGAACTCAGAATCTGTTCATGTTCTTGTATTCATGGCCATAATCAACTTGATCTATAAATGAACAGAGATAGCTGTCTAAACTCTTGAAGAAGTGACACAATCAAGAACGGAATCAAAATTGAACTCCGAATCTGTTCATGTTCTTGTATTCATGGTCATAATCAACTTGATCCATATATGAACAGAGATAGCAATCTAAACTCTTTAAGAAATGACACAAACAGGAATGGAATCGATATCAAAACTGAACTCAGAATCTGTTCATGTTCTTGTATTCATGGCCATAATCAACTTGATCCATCATCAAAATCAATCAAAAGTAAACAAATGAACCAGAATCAATCAGCCCACAAGATAAGATTTCCAATCTGTTCTAAATGAGCTAAGAAATCAACTTAAATGCATTCAGATTCTTACCAATCATCAGGGGAACTTTGAACAGCTTGATCAAAATAGGTCGCAGCTCGTTGAGCATCCTTCTGTGTATGCCAAATTAGATCAGCATAAAGCGATAGAACACTTGAATCATTTGGATCAGCTAGAATTGCCCTTTCACAAAACTCTTCGGCTTTGGCAAAATCTCCATGAACCTAAACGGCAGAGCAGAATCAAAAGGGGCTGCCATTGAAGAAATTTCCAAGAGATTTCATGCTAATTAAGGTACCTTTTTCAAGAACTTAGCATAATTTCCAAGTAGAAGAGCATTGTTAGGGTTCGCTTCAATCATCTTCTGATAATAAGCATCTGTGCTATTGTTAAACCCTGACTTATCAGAATCCCCTCCACCACCGCTGTTGGAACCTCTTCCGCCGCTTCCACCTCCTCCTCCGCCACACACCCGGCCGCCGTCGCTTCCCGTTCCGCCGTCGACCACCAGCATCTGCAGAACGCATTCATCGCGAACCTCATCATTTGGTACTTTCAGACCCAACCCAGAATTCAAAAACTCTCCAGGAATCGAAGACGACGGCGAATCTGAAGTGGGTCTAAGATCTTGATCTCGAACTGATACTCCATTCTCCTTGGATTTCACTTCCGATTGAAATTTCCAACTCTTGGGTACCGGAATCTTCTTTCTGGGATCTGTAATATCTAATTCTAGCAGATTTTGGGTTACCCTCTTCACTGAATCATTCGATAAAGGCGGTGGAGGGTGAAAAGAGGGTGAAAAGAGGGTGTTAACGAGAGCGACTTGGTTCTTCGAAACGGGAGGAATTGGTCCGATTCTGAAGGGGAGGATTTGGATTGGTGAAGCCAAGAATTAAGAATTGGGGTTGAAGAATTTCTCAACAGCATCATTAAGCGCTACGAAACAAGGAATTTGAGAGGGGATTGAAGGATTGATTTATGTGAATTGAAGAAGAACGACAAGTTCTTAATGGAAGTTAATGGAAGCAAAAGTGGGAGACAGCCAGAAGGCTGCATGTATGCCTCTTTTCTTACAGCTGAAGTGGCAAGTTGAGCTTTTATAGGGGCTATGGGATGATGCTCATTTTACATCAATTTTGTTTGTTTCTTCAAATTTTTAATTTCTTGTTCAAAGAAAATCTTAAATATGTATATTGTTTTCTATATTTTGTAGATTTGTTGGTTTCAATTGGGTTTTACCAAATGAATGAGATTGAAGTAGAGATAATTTTTTAAGAGATTTAATTTTACTAAAATATTATTTTTAAAAAATTAGATAAATTACAAAGTTCAACATTTTTTATATATAATTTAGCAAAAAAAAAAAAAAAAAAAAAAGTTGAGTTCATCTTTTTTTTTTTATTATTTTTTATTATAATCAAAATTGACATAATTTTGAGACGAAACTATGTCCGATAAGATAAAGTTTACTCTAAATACCTTGTTGACATAATTCATATACTTTATTAAGGTGTATTGTTTTGAGGCTTTTTCTAATATGGGAATAACAAATTAGACTAACTTACAAGATTGATGTAAATTTTAATTAAATCTTTTTAATAATCAATTTTTGTTTACCGTTCTTATAGTTTCAAACATGTTAATCCTTGTGTATAT
The DNA here is from genome assembly GCF_057944985.1 of Cucurbita pepo subsp. pepo. NCBI lineage: Eukaryota > Viridiplantae > Streptophyta > Magnoliopsida > Cucurbitales > Cucurbitaceae > Cucurbita > Cucurbita pepo. The sequence continues at coordinate 10,625,192 of NC_141814.1, read as the reverse complement.
TAAGATAATTTTAATAATTTTAATATGAGATAAATTTGAAATTTAGGTTCAATCATAATTTTTAAGTGTCGGATTATAATATAAACTTCACATTTCAAAATTTTGATACTTGGTAGAAAAATATGGACAAATTTATCATTTAAAATATTTGGATCGTAAAAATGAACTTTTGACCTCAAATGTCGTCAATAAAAGACACAAGAGAAGGGTCCGACCACGACTCTAGCTAAATTTTGGTAACAGTAGAAATAACAAATTAATTTTATTGTTTTTAATTTTTAATTTTTAATTTTTTTAAAGCTATTGACTCTAAGTTCAAGTACTTTCAGCTTCTCAGAATCCTAGCAAAATACAATTTGACCACTACTTTTAAAATTTATTTTATGCAAAAATAAATTGTAGCCATACGTATAACTATGGGCAATGTGTCAACCAGGTTGTGGCAAAGACTTCTAATTGTCTCAAGAACCAAACATGTCTCCCATCATTCTGATGCTGCAAGCAACACAATGATTCCAAATGTTTCAACTGCAACCCTCGTAGACAATCTTGTACATCCATCAACCAAATCCCTGTCAAACAAAACACCTAGCAGAACAATCTATACAAAATTGTAACTTAATAGTGAAAAAGATTGGTGGTTGGCACTCTAGAGGCATCGGAGAAGTTGAAACGATACAAAGAAAATTGACATGACCCAATACGAGGACGATGTGCACTTGCATAGCCCCACGCAAGGATGATGTGCACAAATCAAGGTTCAAAAAGGAAAAAAAAAAGTTAACAATTAGAGTAGGATTCAGGAAATTTTTAAGACACTTGATAAGAATATGATACAGAATAGGACTTTCCAATACAGTTTACTTTTGGTATCAACATCTAATTGAGCAAGCTTTATCTACCTCGTCTAAGGCTTCTATATATCTTGAACATAGTTAAAATCAAGCAGCTTAACACTATTTATATTAACCTGCAATCCTTTACAAAAGAATGCTTTTTTTACGAAACTATCGTCTAAATCGAGAGCCCTTATTAGGTCTATTTTTTCCATCCAATGCAGAAGTCCAGAAGAAGAGGGACATCCAGAATAACACAGCAAAGAAAATCTGTACTCTGTCTCCAAATTTTGAGAAAATTGCTGGAAAACCTGCTCAAATTATAATACGAAGAGAAATAAGGAAACATAGTTCATCGACATCAAAGAACCTCAGCATGACCAAAGCAATTCAAAATAGACCAAACAAGTTACAATATGAATTACATGCAAGAAAATTAGTAATATGTTCTAACATCAAAAATATATAATGACTCGGTAGGATTTCAGAGTATTACCAACACCAACAGTTTTAATCTAATACAGACGATGAAGCTTAACAATCTCCCAGAATGCAAGAAAACTGCAGAAAAGCACTCCAATTGGCTATAATCAAGAAGCTATAGTTACAAAAAAGAAGTTTGGAAAGAGTACGCTAATTTAAGGTAGAAAACCTAGATACGTCTCAGATCACCGGAATATCCTTTCCAATTCATCCCATTTCATACTAAATGATCACATGTTCGGCATCGTGAACCAAAATTAATATTTGGCCAAGGGAGTCAAAAAATGAATTGAAAGAAAAATTAAAATCTTGTTTGATAACCGTTTGATTTTTGAAATTTAAGTCTAAATATTACTTTGGCCTATGAATTTCTTTATTTTGTTATCTATGTTTTAAAAAACCAGTCAAGTTTTGAAAACTAAAAAAAAAAAAAATTTAAAAACATATTACTGTTTTTGGAATTTGGCTAAAACTTTAAATGTTTGGTTAAGAAAGATGAAACTCATAGTAGAGAATTAATAAGAAATCAAACACAATTTCCGGAAGCCAAATGATTATCAAAGGCCTAAATTATCCAAGCCAAACAACTTCAACTTCAGCGGGGAATCATCATCAAAGACCAAAGTCTCCAGCAGCTATACGATAAGGGGCTAGAAAAGAAGAAGACACTTCATCTTACAATCGGAAAGTTGAATCCTAAGAAATCGCTATGATTCTTGCACGAAAGCAAATATATAACTGTTGTTATGGAGGGGGAAATGGCTTTATATTTGCAGCTAAACATCTATACTCAGATATGTTTACGAATTGCTCATTAAAATTGACAATTGAACTTTGCTGACGCGGTTAATGAAAAATGATTACGGAGTAGTTGAACCTAATGAATCGCACACTCCAAATACCATTATTTCTTTTCTGTTCAGATTTCAACATATCTATGACGTATTGAGCAGAACTTTCTATCTAACAAACTTTCAAAATAAATCACGAGAAAATTAGATATAATTGCTAAGCACATATGTATCCGCAGACCTAGCGGAACAAATTTCCAGATGACTAAAAAAACGAAAAATATTTATGGATGATTAGCTTCTAAACAACCAGAACTCAAATGGATAAATAACACTGTTATTAGTTGTAGCAATCGAGAAATAAGGACCACTAGCAGTATAGCACAATCCGAGCAAAATTCAGGAGCTAATAATTTTTATTTTCGGTTATGAAGGCATGCTATAGGGATAAGGATAACGCGAACTCCTCAACCGTTCATGGAAAAACGAAATAGAAATAAGTAAACACATAACCAAGCTCTATGCACTAAAATTTCTAAGCCTTAACACGAGCAGTTCAGTCCAATAAATGAATTAAGCACGAAAAACACCAGCAAAGAATAGTAACCTTTTAGACGAATCGGATCCTCGTCAGGAGGCGGATCGGAGTCCGGAGGCTGGCGTACTGCTGCTGTACAAACGGCGGATTTAGCACAGGGATTAGAAGAGAGCAAGAGAGATGAACGGCGATGATGAAGCGGAGAGAAGGAAATTTCCGGAGGAGCATGGAAGCTTGAGAAGAGAGGAATGGCGATTGCGGGGGCGGTAACGGCCCGTGAAGGATGGTAGAGAGCGTTCGAAGTAGAGAGAGAGGGCGATGCCATTCTGAGGAGAGAGAAGTCGGCTATGATTCCATGTATCTGTTCACTTCTTGTTAGTCCTTTACAATATGTGCTTTAGCCATATGGGCCGGCCCAAATTCATTGGGTAATCTTTGTTGGGTTTTGGGTTGGAGATAGTATTCTTCACTTATAAACCTCGTAATCACTAAATTAACTAAGACTCACTCCCAATAATCTTCTGCAATCCTCTCCTCGAACAAAGTATACTATAAATCTCTCCTGAGGCTTATGTAGCTCTCGAATAGCCTCTCCTTAATTGAGGCTCGACTACTTTCTCTAGAGCCATCGAACAAAGTACATCCTTTGATAAACACTTAAGTCACTTTTGACTACACCTTCGAGGCTCACAATTCTTTGTTCGATATTTGGGGGTTCTATTATCATGGCTAAGTTTAGAGGATGGTTCTGATACCATGTTCGTAATCACGACTCTCCACAATGGTATGATATTGTCCACTTTGAACATAAGCTCTAGAAAGAAATGTCCAAAAGTTGGATGATAAAAGTCCCACATCGGCTAATTTAGGGAATGATCATGAGTTTATAAACAAATAATACTCCCTCTATTAGAGAAGTCTGTTGCATAAAAAAAAATGTTAAAATTATTTTCAACAATTTTAATACATTATTTAATTTTATATAATTAAATGTTGTTAACTATTTTATTTTTGTTAAGTCAAACTATTAAAATTATTTTAACTAATTTAATTTTCATACCTATACTTTAGATTTTAGGTTTTTTTAATTTATTTGGTAATAAATTTTAGTAATTATTCTTAAATAAATGATTTATTATAATTTATGTTTAAAAAATTGAAGTAAATTATATTAAACTAGATATAATTATAATAATTTATGAATAAAATAATTGATTTTTTAACTATAGTTTATTACTATTAATTATAATTTAAATTTGAATTTGAATCAATTAAATATACTTTACAAAAATAATACAGAAAATAAAAGAATAAGTAAAAAAAACTTAAAAAGAATCTAGGAAAATAAATAAGTAGAGGAACAAATAATAAAAATAAAAAAATAAAAAAGAATTAACCTTAGTAGTTAATATCTTCTCTTTATTTATTATATAACATTACCATCAAAATAAAATAAAATAAAATAAAATAAATACATAAATTCCCATGATGGTGCTAGGGCTGATAGATCTTATTCCCACATCGGCATTTCCACGAGAGAAGATAGTAGCTATCATCTTCAACTCCAGACGACGGGAAAAATGCCTTGAACCATTTCTTCCTATGCACCGGCACCACCGCCGCCGCCATGCACGGCCTGCAACTCTTGCACTTGTTCTTACACCCCGGCGGCCTTGAACCAATCACCATTTTCTTTTGTTCATCCACCACATATCTCTCTCTTTCACCCTTCTCCAAATTCCCCGTTTCCTTTTCCCCTCCGCCGCTCCTCGACCAAAACAACCCTATAAAAATAAAAAAACCAACTTTATCAAGAAACTCTCAGCTACTTCAATTCTAATTTTCCTAAAAAGTTATCGTACCAATAGAGATAGTGTTCATTAGTTATATACTCATCATCATTTTTTTAATTAACCAATACAAGACTCGGTCGAATCCAATTAGTGTCAAATAAAAAAAGAGTATTTGAAATGACTATGTACATTTAAGGCATTCTAAATCGGTCTTAAAACATCAAAATTTTCATCAAACGATTCGTTAAAAACTAGCGAAACCCAAGAACAAAGGGAAGAAGATAAAGAAAACTCAAGTTTTGAAATGGCAAAACAAGCAAGTGGGGTTTGATTAAGATGCTAAATTACCTGATTTAGAAGGAAGAAATGTGAGGAAGAAGAAGAAGAAGAAGAAGAGGAGGAGGAGGAGAGGCAATTTGAAGGAAGAAGAAGGAAGAGACATTGAGAAAGGCAGGTTGAAGTGATTGGAGGAAGGGAGTGAAGGTGAGATGAGAAGCTCAAAAATGTTTCCTTTGGAAGAGACATAAAATAGGGTTTTGAAGGCATTTGGATTGGTTTTGGGAAACTGAGCTACTCTGACTTTAAGTTGTTAGTGAATGACTGAAGTGACCACTTCAATGTCTTGTTTTTTTTTACTTTACAAACCCTACATGTCTTGTCTATTATAAGCTCACAATGCCTTGTTTCTTGAGCTCCCATTTCTCCATTATCATCATCTATCATTCATCCCTTCTTTCAAGTTTTAACCATCAAATCTTTCCAAAATTATGTTTTGTTTAAAGAAACCGACTTTCTATCGACACTACGAGTCTACCGCAAATAGATATTGTCTTTTTTAAGCTTTTCCTTTCGAATTTTCCCTCAAACGCGTCTTGTTAGTGAGAGAATGTTTCATTCTCCTCCCCAACCGATGCTCGATCTCACAATTCATGTATGACTCAAGCCCACCACTAATAGATATTCTTCTCTTTGAGTTTTACCTTCCACACTCTCCCTCAAGACTTTTAAAACGCGTCTTAAAAGCTTGAGTGGACCCTCGAAAGGAAACGTCCAAAGCAGACAATATCCTAATGGTGGGTTCGACATGAACAAACCCTAGTTGATCTTTCTTATTTTCAAACGCCCGCTCCTTTTTAACAACTCATTTCTTGTCTACTTAAAAACTTATACGCGTTAGATTCGACCCACGATTCAAATTTCTAAAACTAACCCTTTTCTACATATATCAACCAATTGAACCCCACAACAATGCTTTAAATTATTCATTCAAAAAAAAAAAAAAAAAAAAAAAAAAGCATGGAGTTCAAGTAGATATCTGTCAGTTGGTAAGCTTCTCCCATGCAGGGGCAGCAGCACTGAATCAGGCAGCTAGTGAGTGCTACACTGCCACATAACAGTGCCAAATGAAGCTCCATTTCAGCTTCCCTTTCCCATTTTCACCTTTTCAACCCTTTCCTTTTGGGAATCTTTATGCCTTTTCAAAACCCAACTTCACATGTCAATTATAAGTTCTATGCTCCACAAATCCTTCAACATCAATTAATGAATGAATGCCTCACTTTTATCTTCCCATTCCGTCGTTATCTTAAACAAACATAATTTCGATCATGATTATCAAACTACGAGATTCAATTCTCTAATCTCTTGATTGATATTATGTGTTAATCAGTTGAGTTATGCTTAAATTGACAATCACACTAGTAAATTAAGACTTATAAAACATTTTGAAGATAAAATTACCTTAAAACTCGTGACGAGTAAGTTACGAGATTCAAATCTCGGTAAATTAGGGTTTATAAAAGTAAAAAAAAGAAGTAGGTGAGAAGAGTGAAATGGTAATAAATTTAGTGGAACTTTATTCCTCCACCATTGGAAACACCATAGATCTCTCTCTCTATCTCTTCATATTTCCAAAGAACCCTAAATCTTTGAACACTTTTTTACCCAAACGATCTCTTTTCATTCCCAAAACTTTTTACCTTTTTTACTGCTAACATTCATTAGCTTCTGGGTAAATAGAATAGAATGGAACAGAATAGAGATGCAAAATGAAGGGTTTTTAACCTCTCTTCTTGTTGGAACTGCTGCAGCCTGCATGGGCTTTATTACAAACAACATTTCAAAAAAGATAAAAATATTTTTACTTTTACAGAAAACTTTATTCACTTTCAACTTTCTTTTCAAAAAACTATCTATTAATTAATTAACCATGGTTTCTTTTACTTTTCATAAAAAATGACAACGATGTTAGTTTATTTAATCTTGTATTAACCGTAATTTATTTGTATTTACTGTTTGTATTTCAAGTTATGTCAGTTGAGGGAAGTAATTAGCGGTTAAGGGTAGTTACTAGCGGTTAAGGGTAGTTACTATCGGTTAAGGGTAGTTACTAGCGGTTAGTGTGGCTATTCTGTCTATATATGTATTCTGTAACAAGTTGAATAATGAGTAGGTTGGTTTATTGCCTCTCGTGTTGTCTAACATTTGGTATCAGAGCTTGGTTACATGCCAAAGATCATGCCGAGAAATAATAACAACACTGGAGAGAGAGGAGAGTCGTCGAAGTTTGCAACAAAGGAAGGTCTGGTAACACTCCAATACCCGACGTTATCGAGAAACTTAAGAGGTACTGAGCGTAGAAATTTTTTCACCAAGTATGCTTCTTCAAACTTGTCTCCAAAAGTACGTATTTTATTAACAACTTCTGTCAACCTTGCTGCATAATCATCAATAGTCTCGGACTCCTTCATATTCATAATTTCAAACTCAATCTTCAGAGTTTGGATCTTTGCCTCCTTTACACGTTCAGCACCGACATGAATAGTTTTTAACGTCTGCCATGCTTCTTTTGCTGTCTCTTTCTTTGCTAACAAAAACAACATCTCTTCGGGGATTGCTTGATAGATAGCTGCTAAGGCCATTTGATCCTTCCTTTCATCAAGACTATCCAGAGACTCAGTTGATTCGATTGCGTCCCACACCCCTTGAGCACGCAAATAGACCTTCATCTTCATAGCCCATGCTGAGTAGTTGGTTCTCGGAATTGAACGAGTCAGTGACCGGCACGGTGAAGTTCGGAGATGGATCACTTGTAGAGATAAAAGGACGTGGAGATGTGAAGTCTGCGTCTGTGAAAAAAACAGAGAAGATGATCGATGAGGAGAAAATCGATGGCTCCGTGAAGATTGAATCGGAGGAAAAAACAGAGAAGCGAGAAGAGAAGAAGAGCGATGGCGAGAAAATCGATGGCGGTGTGAAGTTTGAATCCGAGGAGAAGAGCGATGGCGTTGTGACGGAGGTCCAGAATGTGGCAATGGAGGTAGCGAAAGTAAAGGAGATAAAAGAGAAGGACTGTGATGGCGAGAAGAAGGAGAAGGAGGACGGAAACAATGGCTGTGCTATTGAAAAACAGGTCGCCAGAGAAACGAAAGCAGAGAAGGAGAAGGAGGCCATTGTTTCCGGCAGTGCAATTGAGGTGGCACAGGTAATTAAACCTGTTGAGGAAAAGCCATTGGCCGGACAAGTAGAACAGGTAATTAAAACTGTCGATGAAAAGCAGTTGCCCATTGAAAGGAAGACAGAGAAGAAGGAAGGCGGAGATAATGGCGGCAGCTTTCATCCTGGGAAGCGGAGTATATTGTGGCGACGTCAGCTGCTTGTCAAGGAATATGGTTAGGACGTTTACTGAAAGAATTGATTTGAAGAATGTAAGAATGTGAAGATCGAAATACAAGATTAAGGGGATGATTTGTTAGTTTATTTAATCTTGTATTAACCGTAATTTATTTGTATTTACTGTTTGTATTTCAAGTTATGTCAGTTGAGGGAAGTAATTAGCGGTTAAGGGTAGTTACTATCGGTTAAGGGTAGTTACTAGCGGTTAGTGTAGCTATTATGTCTAGTATTCTGTAACAAGTTGAATAATGAGTAGGTTGGTATATAAGTTGAATAATGAGTGTTGTGTAACAAACGAGTGTATTGTTCGGCTTTTTTCACTTGAAAACTTTCCGTTCAGCTCGAAACCAATCAAAGATGAATAAATACCTATTTCCCGTGTCCCTAATTTATTAACAACAACGAAAATCGTGTGTTTTACTTATATACCCATGATCTTTTACTTAATTGGTTAACGTCGGCTAGAAATTAACGGTGAGGATTGAGATGAAGGAAGCTTCCATCATCAATTTGGACGGCTAGGATTTTGATGAGATATGATGATTGATTGAAAAGACTACTGTACTAATAGTAATCATAAGCAAGGAAACGTGTCATGTTCTGATTGGTGAATATGGGCCCAAATCTCTTATTTCTGACAAGGACAAGTCTTAATCATTCCCAGATTTGTTTATTTGGGAAAGATTATGGTTGTCTTATCAGTTATCAATTGTCCTTAATTTCGTCAAACTTTCAAAGCTCCATAGAACAGCCAAGTGGAGACCGAGAATTACAGGACCCGAGCTCAAGTGGAGATGTGATGTCCCACTTTAGTCGGGGAAGAGAACAAACCACAATTTATAAGGGTGTGGAAATCTTCACGTAGCAGACGCGTTTTAAAGTCTCGAGAAGGAGTCTTAAAGGAAAAGCCTAAAGAGGACAATATCTGCTAGCGGTGGATCTGGGCGGTTACAAATGGTATCAGAGCCAGACACCGGACGATGTGTCAGCCTTCTTGCTGTTCCCCAAAGGGGGTAGACACGACGCGGTGTGTCAGTAAGGACGTTAGGCCCAAAAATGGTGGATTTGGGGGCGGTCCCACATCGATTGGAGGAAGGAAAGAGTGCTAATGAGGATGATGGGCTGCGAAGGGGGTGGATTGTGATGTCTCACATTGATTGGGGAGGAGAACAATCTCGAGGAAGCTCGAGCGAAAAAGCTCAAAGAGTACAATATCTGTTAGCGGTGGATCTGAACCGTTATAAGAGAAGATTAGGATCCAGCCAGCCCTTCTTGTTCCCATGCATCCACCCGAAAATCTACCATTTCTTGCACGACTACACTCGACTTTTTAAGGTTGTGCGTACATTGTTTAGGACAATATCTCTTCGTTAATTGTAGTATATTTTGTACTTTGAACATAAATTTTCATAAGTTAACTTTAGATTTTTTCAAAACACCGCGTATTTATAGAGATAGAATTTATCGCATATATACCTATGATTTTTTCTTCGATTAGCCAATATAAGATTTTGGTCAGACCAACCGTCCTTCCTTCCCTCAAACTAAAAACGACCATACACTTATCCTGGCAAACTTCTCTTCAACGTCTACCATGACTATTTGAGGTCCATGACTTTTTTGTTCGATGCCCCAAAATTCTACTAACAAGACTTAGTTAAGAGCATGATTCCAATAGAAAATATAATCTTTACCATTTTTAAAAATTTAATAAATCTTCTTCAATAATCCAAGTTTAGTTATATGAATCAAATTTTTATTTAACAAAAATAATTATTATATTTGCAATTATTTTAATGGAAGGTTGTAAATAAACAAGATTATATTTGTTACTCATAAGTTAATTATTAAAAAATTTTAATATATAGTTCGAATAAGGTATTCATTATATTTGTTCAAAACCGTCAAATCTACACTTTTTTACATATGTACATATTATAAAAATAAATTTTTAAATTTTTTTTTTTAGAGATATCCATTTAACTCTAGTAAGTTTACACACCTCGGAATTCCCACAAACCTGACCCGTTAGCGTTCGACAGAAAGTCTGTGAACCCTACCACGGTTAAAGTATGGGTGTGGATACGCGTCTAATTCCCCTCTCAACTAACCAACTATTTGTCTCATTTGTTAAAGTATATTGAATATGTTATACATTATATTTTTTACATTATACATTTTGGCTAAAAAAAAAAAAAAGAAAAATCATTCATTAGTTTTTTTATACCGATAATTTTCTTTAAAAAAATATTTCCAAAATCCCTGTCCGCAACGTTTTCATCATTGGCATACCGCTCAGAGTTTTGCTTTAATACAATTTATAATAGTTTAGCTCACGATATTACAAATAGTATCAGAGCCAAACATTGAGTGGTGCGCCAGTAAGAACACTCGGTCTCCAAAGAAGGTGGATTATAAGATCTCACATTGCTTATAAGGGTATAAAACAACAGAGGCGTTTTTAAAACCGTGAAGTTGACGGTATTACGCGGAGAATATGGGATAGCAATTGAGGAAAAAAATAAATGAGAAAAATGAAAGAATGAATATAAATTAAATAAATAAATAAATTTGTAGTTAGAGAGAAATAAAGATGGAAGAACACTATGAAGACATAAAATAAAATAATTTCTAGTTAGAAAGTGATGGTGTGTGTGTGTATTTCAGTAAGAAAAGCCCATTCTATTAGATCGATCTCTGAGAATGCCATTATAAAGAGCGACACGATTCTCCGGCATCTGGCTTCCTTGAAAACTGCCTCTGCATCTATTTTTCTTCAATTTTCTGGCCGTCATCTTCTTCTTCATCTCCTCCGCCTCCGTCGCTTTCTTCTTCACGTTCTCTGCAAATTGAACCTTCTTCTGCTTCTTCTTCCGATCTTTATTCCCACCTGTTTCCAACGCAATAATCAATAATTTCTTCTTCTCTAATTATTTATTTATTTATTTTTTTTTTAAATTTTCTACCTGAACAGAGACAAGGCCGGAGAATCCGGACATCGGCCGGTCGGGAAGCGGCGCCGTCGCCCTTGTTATGCCGGAAATACGCCAGGATCATCAGCGTGCTCGACGCCACCATTGCCGTGGCGAACACCAAATTCGATGAGTTCAAGATCGATGGCATCCTCAAAATGAAGATTTCCCCAAAGGCATAAGTCGAACACGATTGTTCTTGTTCTTGTTCTTGATCTTAATCTTGATCGTGTTCCTCTTTTTTTGAATTTTGTGTTTGAAATATATCTTTGTGTTTTGCACTAAAAACGGTTGAAATTGGAAGAAATAGAAAGAGAGGATAATGATAATTGAAGGGGAGAATTGATTTTGATTTTGATTTTGATTTTTTTTTTTTTTTTTTTGGGTTTTTTCTAATTTTATCGGATTTGGTTTGTTGGTTGATTCGTTGGGTTTTTACTGATTTTGACTCGGCAGTCAAATTTGTGGGGTAAATATCAAATGATGTGTTGTTGTGTGTTTACTTTCCTACAAAATCTTTTCTATTTTAATCTCAAAGGTTTGAATTCCCTAATTTCGGATTTGTGTTAATATTTGGTTCATCGTTCTAGACGTCAAATTTTTTAAACTTTTAATTTTGTGTCCAATACTTGACAATTAGTGCTTGAGATATTTAGGGGCGAGACGAAGACATGCCTCCTATTTCAATCTCCATTTTATTAAAAAAAAAATGAAAAACATTCTCATAAATCTAATAATATTTCATAAAATTCGAACGGTTTTAGGCGAGTAGATTTTGTCTTATTTGATTCCTCTTGAGATTTTAAAATGTACCTATTAAGGAGAGGTTTCTACCTAGAAGGTTTCGTTCACCCACTAATGTGGGATCTCACACACACTTACAAAGAAAATAAGTGATTGGGTCTCAGCAAGGTGGGAATTGGGATGGGACGGAGGATAGGTAAGGAGTTTTCATGTCAATTCTACCACACCGTTTTATAGTGGAGTATGTAGGTAAGAGAATCGATGCAATATTCCACGTCCTTTGAGCTTGATTAAGAGACATGGCGGCCTATATTGATGGGCACATATCGGAGAAACTTCGAAACTATACCTAATGTATGCCCATAACTTAGTCTAAGATTATGTTAGAATTTAGTGCAATTTATTGCTAGTTTGAAATTTGAATTAGTCAAAATATTCATAATCAATTAATATTTAGTTGGTATTGCAAGATTTAGTTAGTTTATATTTTTTTTGAGGTATTAGTTGGTATCTTGTATCCTACTGAATATCAATGGAGATTGAACCTTCGATCCCAATTTTATTTCTCATATAACTTTGTATTGTTTTCTTGAATAATAATATTTTTTGGTAACTAAGGGTTTGATATTATTACTCAACAAGATGAATGTGGAAGTTTTAGATCTATTCACTTTTTTTTTTTTTAATTGTAGATATTGTGTCAGTTGGTAACAAAGGGTTTGATATTATTACTCAACAGATGAACGCTATTTATACTCTTTTTTTAATCGTAGATATTGTGTCAGTTGGTATCAGAGCCAAGTTGGTAACCAAGGGTTTGATATTATTACTCAACCAGATGAACGGTGGAAATGATTCTGAGTATAGCTATGGAAAAGCCTGTGGGCAATAATTATAATTATTGAAAATTATGTATGGAATTATGGAATCTTATCTACAAGATTGGTAGGGTTTAATGGAAGGAGATGACACAGAAATTCTAGCAAATACTACACATGCTGAATTATGCCGAAAATGGAAGATCAAATGTGGAAAACCTTTATTTACTGAACTTTGATGTGGAAAACCTTTATTTACTGAACTTTGATTAGTAAAGAATATATTGATCATGTTCGTGATTTAAAGTCACCAAAGCAAGTTTGGGAAACACTTCAAAAAGCAAGTTTGGGAAACACTTCAAAAGCTGTTCACTAATTGATCATGTTCGTGATTTAAAGTCACCAAAGCAAGTTTGGGAAACACTTCAAAAGCTGTTCACTAAGAAAAATACATCTCATGCAATTTCTAGAGAATGAACTAGCTGTGGTAACTCAAGGTAATTTTTCTGTTGAAAATATTTCTTGAAAGTGAAAATTTTGTGTTCTAAAATTTCAGAATTAGATGCTACGGAGCCAGTGAGTGATGCTCGATGATGACGTTATCTTATTCGTGGATTACGAAAAAACTTTATGCCATTTATTTCCTCGATACAAGGGTGGGTAAAGCCATTGGAGAATTTGCTTTCTAATCAGGAAGGTTTGATTAAGCAAATGACTAGCAGCAACGAGTTTTCTCCAAAGTCAAAATATGTGTTGTATGTCAAATAACAAAGGAGATAGAATTTTTATTCAAAGCCTTCATCAAGCAATGTGAATCAATTTAGAAGTGAGGAGTCGTCAAAAAAGCCATTTAAAGCTTGTTACAAGTGTGAAAAACCTGGCCATTTTAAACGAGATTGTTGGGTGAAAGTGGCGTGTCATCGTTGCGGAAAGTCAGGCCATATTAAGCCAAATTGCAGGAATCAGAAGCAAATGTTGTACATGAAAGTCAAAGTTCTTCATATCCAATTTGGGAACGATGCTTAACCACTGAGGTTCTTGACTAGCCAACAAATGTGACTTCAGTTATATATCATCGATGATATCTCTGCAAATGCTCATGCCTTTATAGACTACAATGAAGAATGGATTGTCGGTTCTGGTTGTTCTCATCATGCAACTGAAAACGAAACTCTTCTATCAGATGTTCGTCCACATTGTCAAGAGAAGAGTAAAAGGGCCTAGCAAAGTGGCTGAATTGGAATCATGACTTTCTCAACTCCAAGAGGAACTTAAGAAAACAAGTGATCAATGGAGCACATCTGAATCACACAAAAAGCAAACCCAGCAGGAAGCAAAAGAAGCAAAGAAACAACTATCAGGTATGTCTGCAAAGCTTGAAGAACCCCAACAGCAGGTGCTTGAGCTCTCAGCTTTTGAGGAAGATCGTGTTCAAGAACTGCACAAACTTTCTCAAGATCACAATCGAGCATATGAGTCCGAACTCGAAGTTGTTCAGAAGTAGCACGCAATGGATGTTGCTGCATTGGCTTCCGCCAAACCCAAAGTAACATACTGCGTCGGCAAAAGTTGAGATGGATTATTTAAGAACACAACTTTCAGAGACACTCTCCCTTGTTGAAAAACTGAAAAATGAGCTCTGAAACTCAAATCCTCACCCTTGCAAGGAAAAGCCAAAATCAATTCCTAACGGCCAAAGCAGTAGTGGAAAAGCTTCAATCAGATGGAATCAAAGCTGTTAAAGCCTACAACTGTTTGTCATTAGCTTTGGAGTTGCAGAAGAAGCAGAGGATTGCGGTGTGGGCGTTGTCGCCGAATCATGGTATCGTCTTCGATGATACTTGGAAGATCGTGGATGATTTGGAGGTTTTGATTAAGAGGTTCAAGACAAAGTAGGCTAAGGATGGGAAATTGAAGGCGGACAATTTCGATGCCTATTCTGATGCAGGCTGGTCGAGAGAATTGGGGCCGTCTTCGGAGCTTTCTGAGAAGAGGGTTTTCTGGGAAGAGTCCGACCATGATTTTGCTTCGTTTCTCAAGAAATTAGGGGTTTTGAGAACCTGAACAGATCGAGCGCGGTTCAAAGAGGAGGTTTTTGATGGGATGATGGAGAAAAACTTGGTGTCCTGGTGGACGATGATCAGTGGCTATGCAAGGATGTGCAATTTAGAAGAAGCACGCCATCTGTTTGAGAATATGCCAATGAGGAATGTGGTTTCTTGGAACACAATGATAGCTGGATATGCACAGAATGAGAACTATGCAGATGGAATTGAGTTGTTCAGGCAACCCGGCACCCAACGATGTTACGCTTGTTAGTGTACTCTCCGCTTGTGCACATCTTGGTGCTCTTGATCTGGGGAAGTGGATACACAAGTTTATAAGACGAAGCAAGACGGAAGTAGACCTATTTTTGTTGAAAATAAAATCTAGCTTTCATACCAATTTGTTAGAATAACACTTACGAAATTGCGAAGGAGATGTCGAGAGTTCAGGGTTTAGGTTGATTCGCTTAGAATGTGGGCTTTTCCTGTTAAAATTATCTCGTATGCTTCTTAAGTTCAATTTGTATATCCGATTTCTTCTTATCTCGACTCGAGCAACCAAACGCCCTTGCTTATCCTTCAGGTGTAGTAGGCGGTCCTTTAAGAATATCGAGTAACCTGTTTCTGTGAGTTGCCCCATACTCAATATGTTGGTCTTGAGGTCTTGTACGTAATAAATATCTTGGATTGACCCCATTACACCATCCTTTTGCAATAAATGTATCGTACCTCGGCCTTTGACCTCCACCTTGGACACATCTCCAAATGACACGTGACCATCTTCAATCTTTTGCATCTCTTTGAATAGGTACTCGTGACCGCACATATGGTTGCTTGCCCTTGAGTCGAGGTACCACAGAGTGTTGTTGTTGATGTTCTCTTCATCTTGAGCCATCAAGAGAAGACCTTCATTTGTTACGTCTTCCAAGGCTAGGTTGGTTGCTCCTTCCACCTTTTTTTTGGCTTGACAAGCTTTTGCAACGTGCCACATTCTGTCACAATTGTAATATTTTTCGGAGTTACAATTATTTGCATAGTGAGCCATATTTTTGACATTTGTAACACTGGACGTCGGAATTATATCCTTGACCGCATCTTTGATTGTGTTCTCTTCCACGCCAATTTGCTTGGCTCGACTGTCTCTTCTCTTTATAATTTTCTTCATTTCTGTTTTCTTGACTACCTCGACCATTCCCACGACTTCCACAACCTCTACCCTGAATATTTTGAGAGTAGAGTACATTTTCATCCTTTATTGATACCTTAGTCTGAAGCGCTTGATCGAGTGTCTCCTCCTTCTTTTTCTTACGTTGCTTGTGTGCCTCGAGAGAACCAACGACCTCATCGATTGTGAACGTCGCTAGGTCCTTTGACTCTTCTATCGCACATACAACAATCTCAAAGTTGTCAATTAACGACCTCAAGATCTTCTCCACAACCTGCGTCTCGGGTAACATTTCTCCGTTTCGATTTGGTTGATTTGTCATGGTCTGTACGCGCGTAATGTAGTCAGATACATTTTCTGACTCCTTCATCTTCATGCTCTCCAACTCGCCACGCAGAGTTTGGAGACGCACTTGCTTGACTCGGTCGGTTTCTTTGAACACCTTTTCTAAAGTGTCCCACGCTTCTTTTGAAGTAGTTGCCCTTGCAATCTTCTCAAAGCCCGACTCATTAACAGCTCGGAACAACATGTATAATGAATGCTACCTTATCCTTTGATTGCAATTCTTTTAGCGCCTTGTTTTGCGCCGCCGTATAACCCGTGGTATCCTTTGGTTCTTCGAAACCTTCTTCGACCACCTCCCATGCGTCTTGAGAACCGAGAAGAGCTTTTCATTTGGATGTTCCAATTCTCGTAGTTTGTCTTCGTTAATCGAAGTAGCAGCATTTGTCCCATCATATTCGCCATCGACTCTAATACCAATTTGTTGAAAATAAAAGCTCGCTCTGATACCAATGTGTTAGAATAACACTCACGAAACTGTGAAGTAGATGTCAAGGGGAGAGACAAAGAGACAATGAATTCCGAAAAACCCTCTCTCTCTCTCTCTCTGAATACTCTACTTGTGCTGCTTTGTACACTGAAAACAAATTAATTTATAGGTTTTTTTAAACGGTAAAAATGGCCATCATAATGACATCATTTTCTAACCCATAAATTCACTCTCTCCTAAATTAATTATTGGTCTTTCATTTTTTTTCATAAACTTACTAAAGTTAAATGGATATCTCTAATTTCAAAAATTAATAATTATTGGTCAGAATGACATCATTTACTAATGAACAAGTTGCGGACATATTTACTAAAGCACTTGCTAAAGTGAAGTTTGAAGTTTTTCGTAAGGCTCTCGTAGTTATTAATAAATAAGCTTGCACAAAGGAAGGCTTTGAGTGCAACTTATTGCTAGTTTGAATTAGTCAGGATATTCTTAATCACTCAATATTTGGAGAATATATTAGTTATGGAATATATCTAGATATTCGTAATCAGTTAATATTTTTATTTGATCAGTAGTATATTTTATTTTATTTTTAAGATTTAATTAAAATATACTACTGAGACACTCTTGAAAAGAAGTGGGTTTTGTCGTTGTAATCAGCGAGCTTAGTGTCACAGTCATGCTTGTCTAAGGCGTATTACCTATAGTCGCATGCCCATTACATGTTGAAACTCTTGTGTATTATTTTATCACTTTCCTTTATTGCCTTCATGGTGTATAATTTATTTTTTGTTTTTTATAAGTGTATGACTTTTGGGCAAAATCATGTCATGCCCGGTAGACATGAAATGTCTCAGAATGTACTATAGGGGAGTGTGACTAGTTGTCAACTCCTCCTCTGATTATTTTGTATTATGACCGTTTGTCGAAATCATGTGTAGGCTTGCCAGACCTGATTCGCCTCAAAATGTACTATAGTTGTGATGCCTTTTGATTATATGTCATATAATATCGTTTTCAATATTTCTCGATTTTTCTTTCAAAATCTCTCTACCTCACTTTCTAAAATCTTTTTCTCAAATAAGGGCTAGAAACTTGAGCATAAGTTGCCTGGTCGTGAGCGACCTAAACCTAGAATTGGGTCGACTCACTTAAGTTTTTTTTTTTTTTTTTTTTTTTTTCCTCCTCATATGGGAGAGGAATTTTGGCAGTCCATTGGGTCGACCCGAACCGACATATCGGGCCTAAGCCCACGAATCGTTTCGCTCTAGTAAGGTACTTACCGGTAGTTCTCGTTCCGGTAATGTGGATAACTCAATTTTAAAATTAGTTTAATTGAACAGTGGACCCCACTTGAGTACAGACTTATTCAAGATGCTCACGTGGCGGTTTCTAATTGGTTAGATTTTTCACATCTCATGTTCTCTACCTTTCCTAGTGTGTCACATTTACCAAATTGCCCTTTTCCCAACAATTCCTTATTAAGAAATCGTTTTCCAGCTTCGGTCTTTTCTCAAAATTTCCGTAGACTGTCTATCTATCACCTTGTCTTTAATTTTAGGGTTCCTGCCGAAGCTATACCCTAGATTTCAACCGCAATTGTAGTGTTTAATCACTAATTTTATGGATTTTTTCTCACTTCCTTCTAATGGGGATTTTAGTTTTCAATTCAAGTTCTCCCGAGGTTTATCGAATTCTTATTCGGTCCGTTTTAAGTCTTCTTGAGGAGTTTGGATCTGTTGTTGTTTGATTTCTTGACGAAGTTTTGTGTTTCTCGGAACTGATTGTGATCAGAAGGGTGAGGGTTCAGATTGTATTTTATTATTATTATTATTATTTTTTAAATTTCCCGTTTTGGAGTTGATTGATGGCTACTGCGACTGAAGAAGAGGTTGATTATGAGAGTGATCCGGAAGAAGCGAAGCGGTTACTCGCGATGCGGAGGCGGGAGGCAAGCGATGATGAGGAGGGGGAAGGAGAAGGAGGAGAAGGGAAGCGGACGATCCGGAGGGTGGGGATTCATTCGGATGATTCCGATGGACAGGGTGGAGCAGCGGAGTATGACGATGAGGACGAATTGGGTGAAGAAGTAGACGAAGACGAGGTTGCTGTAGGAGTTGAGGACGTTGACGAAGGGGAGGAAGTTGGCGAAGAGGAGGATGAGGTGAGGTATAGGGATAGGAAGTTGGATGGTCATGGAGAACTGGATGCCGCCTCCGGCAATGCGGTGAAGGAGCTGGACGATGATGGAAGATCGTTAGCTGAAGGACAGAGTGATTTGCCCGAGGAGAATCCAGAAGGGGAATTTAGTGAGGAGAAGAAGGTGAACGAGCCCTTTGCTGTTCCCACTGCCGGGGCTTTCTATATGCATGACGATCGGTTCAGGGACAATGCAGGTGGTCGACACAGGTATAGTTTTTGTTCTCTTTCCCGTTTGGACAAAAACCAGTCCAGTTTTTATTTTTAGAAGGTTAACCTATCATTCATATGCTGTTTTATCTTATTTTTATTTTTATGATTTGGGACATTATGATGTTGCTAAAATTGTGAACATAATTAAGGATATTCTTAACAAATTGGTGTTCGATTCATTAGAACGAGATTTTTTTTTTTTTCAATTTTCAACTTTCTGCAGTATTTATCTTAGCTAGAATGTATCTGCATGTTCCGTTAGTTGTTTTATGTTCTTGGATTCATGAGATCGAAATTGTGCTCTAAAACTGTTCTTAAAGAAATGGACACTTCTCAGCATATATAAATCCATGGAATGTCTACTTTATATTGTTTTTCCTGGTTATGAAATGATGTCTAAAGGCGAGTGATCTGATGATCCAGTGCAGTTATGAGCAGTTCTATCACTTTCTTGGACATGGATTACTATGAGATTTGCAGGGAAAATACAGAAATTTATTTCATGATGCTAATTTCAATTTTCTAAGAAATTTATGAGGACTTAAATGACTTAAATGTTTTCCTGTTGAAGATGGAGAAAAAATGATGGATTATGAGACATGATTGCTTTTCCTAGAACTGGATTGTCCCCCCGCATATTTTCTTGTACACCCTTCCTAATTCAAGCTCTTTGCGTACTTTTTGGTGTAACCTATTTCTAACTGCACTTATCTTTATCTTCTTTTGTCTGAAATAATCCGTAGGAGAATGCAGGGTGGAAGGAGGCTGTGGGAGTCCAAGGATGATATGAAATGGGGCCATGACAAGTTTGAAGAAATTACTTTGCATGAAAGGCATCGTGGGGAGGTAATGGTTTGTTTTTGCATGCACTAAAAGCATGACCTCTCTCTCCCTCTCTCTCTCTCTCAAATGTGTTCTTTTCTTACCATATTAGAGGAAAACTTCCAAGGGTCATCCACGAGGTCGAGGTAAAAGCCGAGGCATGGATCACGGTTATGCTCGAGGTAACAGATCTAGAGCATACAATAAAAATAATACCCAAAACGATGCTCCTAAAGTTGTGAGAGGAAGAGGACCTAGACGGTATGAATCAACAACAGACAACAATATCCGTTCCTCTCCTTCACAAGATAAACAGTGAGTAAATCAATGATTGCAAATGAATTTTAATAGCCTCTACTCGTAACAATTTTTGTTGTAGCTCATGGATACATACTCATCCAGCATGTCCATTTTGCCTATGACTTCAGATCTGTTAAGCCTCCTGAACGAGCATTACACAATCATACAGGGAGAACCTCGGCACCTCCAAACGTAGAAGGTGAGCCTGTCTCTGTTAGGAAACATGTCCTTGCATCAAGCCTGAATTCTGCTTCTCCGCCTTTCTACCCTTCAGGGACGTCTAGTAAAAACATCCTTAAACTGGAAAAAAGTGAAGTACAAGCTGGACTTCCTGAAAAGAATATGTATGGTGATAGTCGCTCTATGCCACAATCAAGTGTAATGGTGGATGGAAGGCATGTAGTTGATGCTGTTGCTATGGACAGGCTTTACATAAATGATTCAACCAATCCGTCTTTAGGAAATCTTTCATCTAAGACAAATTCTGGTTCTTCAGTGGTCAGTAATGCTCAGATTCCCCAATCTAGGCCTCAGGGAAGGGGTGCTGGTGTAGGATCTACCAGCTACCCTCCTGCATCACTCCATAGCCAAGTTAACAAGGTCTCTTTACCGACTCAATCACATGGTGTAACACGAACTCCTAGTCAAAATCGGGTTCAACCTGCTGTTCAGGTTCCTGTCCAGCAGTTGGGTCAGCGACCTGATAGTGGATCTCAATCTTCATCTCCACCTAAAACTGCTTTGTCAGTTAACTCAGTGGAATCTGGATCTGGAGAGGCGGATTCTTATTCAGAATCAAGCAAATTGAAAACTGCTTTGGTTGGAAAGGGAAAAGGTATGGCACAAGGTATTGGTGCAGGTTCCTTTATTTATAGTGGGGCTCAGATTATGGGAACCTCTGGGAACATGAATATTACTCATGGAGATCAGAACTTTCCTCATACACCAGCATTTTTGCCGGGTAAAGTTTACTTCACATTACTGTTAACTTTACGGGAAATTGTATGGGTTTACTCCTTGTGGATAGGCTTTGTACTTTCGATCAGTTTCAAGATTATAGCACTCCTTTTAAAATCTACTTTTTGTTTGGTATGGTGCAACGTTCCTGTGAGTTTATGAACTATAAAAGTAGTTTTGCTTTGTTATAATTTTGCCGATCCATTAAAAATGTATTAAAACATAGATATTATTTTCTTTTTTCCTCCTTTATTTTCCTGTCAAACTTTCTATTTTGCTCAATTTCTCTATTATCCGTGCTATTACTTATATCGTCGATTATATGTAAAGTTATGCAATTTGGAGGTCAGCATCCTGGTGGCATTGGAGTTCCTGCAGTTGGCATGGCATTTCCAGGATATGTTGCCCAGCCTCAACTTGGCATGGGAAATTCAGAAATGACATGGTGTGGATTCTTTTTCTAAATGTCATTTTCTTGAGGATGTTATATTGCATGTCATAAATTTGTCGTGCTCTGGGTGGATGATGCTGTTGATCTTGCTCTTGCAATATTTTGATAAACTGTGAACTGGAATTTTTTAACGACAAGGTGAAATATATTGGCTAACACCCAGTCAAATATTGTTTGGGAGTCGTTGTATCTAAAATGATTTGTGAACCCTTGATTTTGATTCTTACATTTTTCATTGTCTAGATGGCATTGCCAAATTGGTTTTGTGTGACTTGAGTGAGCTGGGATAGAATAGATTAAGAAGTCTCTTTATCAGGCTCCATGCAGTTTCTCTTCTTCCATATTCTTCTGAAAAATCTATTTCACCACCCTGCTGCCGGTTAGTGGTTCTAATTTAAGGAGCTTCATATTCTTCAGGCTACCAGTTTTGGCTGGTGCAGCTGGGGCTCTGGGAGCTACATATTGTTCGCCTTATATTGCTGTTGATGGTTCTTATCATGCTCGACCCTCAGGACAGACATCATCTGTGGCAACGTTGAGGTTAGTATGTTGTATTTGGTTTGATAACTCTTGATGCCGAAATTGTCTTATGTTATCATTTTGTTTGTGCTGTTACTTTACTGAGGCGTGTCATAGTTCAAATTTTAGATTGTCATATTATGGCACTCTGGTGTTGTGGGAAAGCTAATAAAGTATTTACTTTGCATGCTCTGTTATTTTTAGAATTATGTTGTGGATACATAGTTCATTGGTGCCTTTTCTAAAATACCGGTGGGCTTTGTCAGTACTTCCTTTACTGCTTATTTATTTTATTTTATTTTATTTTATTCTTGATGAATAACCAAACTTTCATTGAGAAAATATTGAAAGCATACAATGGCGTACAAAAACAAAAGCCTGAAAAAAATGGAGGCAAACTAAAGAAAGGGAAGCGAAATACTGCTTATTTATTTATTTTTATCTTCTTCGACACATGTTGATCGCATACTTACTGCATATGCGATGTTTTGTTTGGGGGTCCTTTTATGCTGCATATAATCACTACGTCTTGATCATTTCTACTCTCCGCAGCAAAGAAAATAACACAAACAAATCCAGTAACGAGGCAAAGCCTTCACAGAATGGTAAGATTGTCACTCTTTGTACATGAATATGACCGATTTTCTATGTTTATCACATGGCATCATGGTTTTGGCACAACTGATCTTTCTCCTTTGCAGAACTTGAAAATGATGATGTTGGACAGCGACAAAATAAGCCACGTAGGTAAGTTTAGATATACCGTCTATTCTCGATTACCAATAGAAGAGAAGGTTTGAAATCATAATGGGTTTGCCTTGGCTCAATAGTAGATATCAAGATGTATATCCAGATTGATGTAAAACTCTGACTCTTTCCTTTTCTCGTTTTAGATATTCAGAGATGAACTTTGGTCAATGAAGTAAGCAAGCATAAGTGATGGAGCCTATTCCAATAAGCAAAGGTCTGCAATCGATGAACCAAACTTCTATGTGTTGCTCATGTGCTGATCTCTAACTGGGGATATTTGATATTTTGCAGGCCTTCTTCTATGCCCTTTGTGATCTCTAGCTTTATTCTGGAGCACTTTGGGCTGCTATAGTTCCAATAAGTACTAGGTAAATCAACCGTTGGTTCTTTATTCTTGGTTTGGCTAGAAGATACGAACAGAGACAGACGGTATGGATAAAATATTGTTTGTCTGTTCATCTTGCAGGAAACCATGATGAACTCCTCCCCTGCCGTTAATCTGAGAACAACAGTATTTTCAGCTTGATGTGTGGGTTTACCCTTGTTTAAGTTGCGGTAAGGTCAAGTCGTTCGATTGAATTCCTAGCGTGTATCGCTGAAAATTATACACAAAAAAGAAGTAATTATGTTTGTTGGTTGAACTACATGGTGGCAGATTTTTCTTATGGTTTGGTTTGTGAATGAAGCAAGTGAGAAAGGGCTTCCCCAAATATGAGAAAAATGAGAAGTGATGAAGAAACTTGTTTAGCAGCGGCGCAGCAGCACCACCACCACCACCAACAGCAGCAGCAGCAGCTATGTGCTAATTGGAGTTTGATTATTGTCAATTCTATATATAATATGAATATGATAGTGGCTTTGGTTTAGAAGCTTGATTGTTTGTTACCTTATTATTGTTACCACTGTGGTCGACTATTATTTTTCTGTGCCTGATTTCTGTAATGAATGTTGGATACACACTACTCGGATTCCGGTTTGTATTTATTGAGTAATGAGACACCACTGCTATTCCATTTTGCATTTACTTTACCCTTTTCAGATTCATTTTTATGAAAATATTGATCATATTCTATTTTATTCTATGATTCCATCAGATTCAAGCCTTCAATCATCCGAACTCCGAACTCGTTTAAAAAATGATTCAATGCGACTATCACTTTTATAATCGTCAAATATTAATTTCTTATTACGAGAAAAGAGAACTATTGTGAATAATTACACGAATTGGTTACATGAATCAATAATTTCATAGCTCTAGCGGACTAGAGACAAGAATCTAAAAAATTTCTTGTGAAAATTATTGTTATTATTGATAAAAATGAATTTGGAACGAATGGTATGACTAATATTGAAATGGAATCAAAAAAAAAAAAAAAAAAAAAAAAAGAAGAAGAAGAAGAATAAGAATGATGTGGTTTTGACTGTTTCAAAGAATATTTGGGTGGTGAAGCTAAAAAAAGGAATTTCAATTGGCCAAAAATGTTGCAGCAACCAATTGTTGGGTGATCTCATCAATGGTGGATAAAAATAACCAATTGGTTTGGGGAAACCCATAATAGAGACTCCTTTTTAGAAATCCTTTAGCTTTGTGTTGCTTTCTTTTCTTTTTTGATTCAGACCTCCTCACCCAGGAGGGAATGGAGATCAAAGAAAAGAAGAGAATTTCAAGCTTCTCCTCCTCTCCATTTATGTCATCATCTTCTTTGATGGCTTTCCTCCTGGTTTTCCTCTGCTTCATCCTTTACGCCCCGATCGCCCCCGCATTCGCCCTCAGCCCTGCCGGCCCTGGCTCCGGCGCCGCCTCCTTCATTCCTAAAGACAACTTTCTCCTTGACTGTGGTGCCACAAAGGAACTTGGTGCACTCCCTGATGGAAGAGTGTTCAAAACTGATGACCAATCCCTGCAGTTCCTAGATGCCAAGGATGAGATGGTAGCCGCCGCCCCACCGGATACAAACGCGCCATCCCCCGTCGATTTGACAGCCAGAGTCTTCCTCCAAGAAGCTGCTTACCATTTTCAGATGGCTGAGCCTGGATGGCATTGGCTGCGCCTCCATTTCTTGCCTGTTAAAACCAATGACTTTGATCTCTTGGAGGCCAAATTTTCAGTTGTCACTGAAAAGTATGTGTTGCTTCACAGCTTCAACATCAACAATGAATCCACATTTGTTCTCAAGGAGTTTCTACTTAATATCACTGAACCAAAACTCTCAATCAAGTTCCTCCCAATGAAGAATTCAGCTGCTTTCATCAACGCCATCGAGGTCGTTTCTGCTCCGGAGGGCATGATCTCCGACTCCAACATGGAGCTGTCTCCGGTCGGGATGGTCGACGGCCTAAGCAAATATGCATTTCAGACAGTGTTTAGGCTGAACATGGGAGGTCCTGCAATCACTCCAAGAAATGACACTCTTGGGAGGACATGGGAGAGAGATGAAGCTTACAGGAAACCTTTAGCTGCTGGAAAGAATGTTGTTGTTCAGACCAACAGCATCAAATATCAAGACGGCCTGGAAGAAATTGGGAAGTTAATTGCGCCTCCAAGTGTCTATGCAAGTGCAGTTCAAATGGGAGATGTTCAATCCATGGAACCAAATTTCAATATCACATGGAGATTTGAGGCAGATCCCTCATTTGGGTATCTAATTCGCTTCCATTTCTGTGACATTGTCAGCAAAGTTCTAAACAATCTGTATTTCAATGTTTATGTAAATGGGAAGGCTGCCATAACCAACTTGGATTTGTCACACAAGCTAGGAGTTTTGGCAACTGCATACTACCAGGATGTTGTGGTTAATTCTTCTTTCATTGTAGAGGGATTGACAATTCAGATTAGTCCAGCGAGCGTCGATACGGGCGATAGGAATGCGATTCTAAATGGGTTAGAGGTAATGAAAATAAGCAATTCTGTTAATAGTCTGGATGGAGAGTTTGGAGTGGATGGTAAGTCTGCAAATGGGTCAAACCGTGGCACGGTTGCTGCTGTTGGGTTCGCAATGATGTTCGGGGCATTTGTCGGGCTCGGTGCGATGGTGATGAAATGGCACAAGAGACCTCAAGATTGGCAGAAGAGGAACAGTTTCTCTTCATGGTTGCTTCCTGTACATGCTGGTGATTCAAGCTTTATGACAAGCAAGAGCTCATATGGTTCACACAAGACCAACACTGGTTTAGGCCTTGGCAGGTTCTTCACTTTGGCAGAGCTGCAAGAAGCCACCAAGAACTTCGATTCCAATGCAATAATTGGTGTTGGTGGGTTTGGAAATGTGTACCTTGGAGTGATTGATGAAGGCACCAAAGTTGCTGTAAAAAGAGGAAATCCACAATCAGAACAAGGCATAACAGAGTTCCAAACAGAAATTCAAATGCTTTCAAAGCTAAGACACAGGCATTTGGTTTCTTTGATTGGATACTGTGATGAAAACTCAGAAATGATCTTGGTATATGAGTTCATGTCAAATGGCCCATTCAGAGATCACTTGTATGGAAAGGACTTGTCTCCGTTGTCGTGGAAGCAAAGGCTCGAGATCTGTATCGGATCAGCTCGAGGTCTTCATTACCTGCACACAGGATCAGCACAGGGAATCATTCACCGTGATGTCAAAACAACCAATATTTTGCTCGACGAGAACTTCACTGCAAAAGTTGCGGATTTCGGGCTGTCGAAGGATGCGCCAATGGGGCAGGGACATGTTAGTACTGCAGTGAAGGGGAGTTTTGGGTACTTGGATCCAGAGTACTTTAGGAGGCAACAGTTGACAGAGAAATCAGATGTTTATTCGTTTGGGGTTGTTCTACTTGAGGCTTTGTGTGCAAGGCCGGCAATCAACCCATCTTTGACAAGGGAACAAGTGAACTTGGCTGATTGGGCAATGCAGAATAAGAGAAAAGGGACATTGGAAAAGATCATGGATCCTCTTCTAGTTGGAGCCATAAGTCCTGAATCTATGAAGAAGTTTGCAGAAGCAGCAGAGAAGTGTCTTGCAGAACATGGTGTTGATAGGCCAAGCATGGGGGATGTGCTGTGGAATTTGGAGTATGCATTACAACTTCAAGAGTCATACTCAAAAGGCA
Organism: Cucurbita pepo subsp. pepo; assembly: GCF_057944985.1. Taxonomy (NCBI): domain Eukaryota; kingdom Viridiplantae; phylum Streptophyta; class Magnoliopsida; order Cucurbitales; family Cucurbitaceae; genus Cucurbita; species Cucurbita pepo. Next base: position 10,598,269 of record NC_141814.1, on the reverse strand, counting down.
AGGCAGAAGAAGAAACCAAACCCGAAGCTACCGCACCTGTCACCCCCACCTCCGCTACTCCTACCACTGTCGACAATTCGACAGATGCACCAAACTCCGACAACCGCCCTGCTGCCGTGAAGCCAGAACAGAACAGGCAACCGGCAGAGGTCCCAAATCCCATTGATGATCACTCCGGCAGTGCAATGTTTGCTCATTTTTCTAATCTCAATGGTAGATGATGATATCAAAACTTGGAGGGCTGTGAAACAACAATGCCTAAACACATATGTCATGAAGGTTTAATTGTGGAGTTGGGTGAGTTTGGATAGGCTAATCTGCATTCAACCTGTGTTCCTTTTCTTTTCTTTTCTTTTCATTTCTTATGTGGGAGTGTCTGATTGTTTGAGTCAGAAAGGAAAAACAAAAAAAAAACAAAGAGAAGGTAAATATGTTGTGATTTTCTGTACTGATGTTCAAGAATGTACACATGCAGTAGAGGTAATCCCATATATTACTCCAATTATATAAGCTACAACTTGGTTATGTAATCCCCCTGTAACATTTTCAATCTTAGGACATGAATTCATCTGCATATTTCAGATGGCATTCCAACTTTTTAAACAAAATTACTTCCAACTTTGTATTATCAAGTTTCAACGAAGTTCTAAACCTATTTCTTTCTAATTCCCTACCAATAAATATAGTCCAGATGCTCACAAGAACTTGCTCAAATTTCTTGCAGTCTGTTTCTAGGAAGATTAAGAATCATTCAACTAAATAAAAGGTAGAAATTTCATATTTCGATCTTGTGCTGTAGGGGTGTGAAAATGCTGAACCAACATATTAATCCTCCACAAAACAACCATCACTCAAACCAATTGGATTTGGTATATCCCCTCAATTAAGAGACTGAATATTCAAATCCCTCAACTCGGAAAAAGAACGAAAATCAATGAAACCGATCACCAAACTATACGGACGAATTCTATTCAGACCAAGCCCATGTACAACTTTTGGTTTAGTATAAGGAAAGACTAGATGCTCTATTTACATGCAAAATCCAAAAAGCTACACGACCCTCAGTGGAGAGCTGCTAACTCAACGAGATCTTTGTACTTATCAGAGACTAAAGACTTCACCTTCAGAGTTGGTTGGCCGTTGCCTTTTGCTGGAGACACATACTTCAACCCGATTACTGTTGCCAGGCCTAACAAAAAGGATTCGGTAATTAATTTACAAACACATGAAATATGAGATAGAAGAACGTTCCCTTCATTATTTTAGTAATTTACATGAATTGAACAAGAAAAAACTAAAGCTTTTGGCGTGACACATTAAGGGCTGACCAACAAAATATTCAGTCCAAAAGAACCATAAAATAAGGAATTGAGAGAAACATATACGTATGGAGTTATTAAAAAACGTTTTCAAAGACAATGCAACAAGAAATGTCTACTTACTCTCATGTACGCGTCCATACAACAGCCTTTCACCTTTCCAGTACTCCAACGGTCGTGTTTTGAACCTGGTACTTCTTCTCATCCCATATTGCCACGTTGTTCCAGCCCCTGGCAAGATTGGCAGATCACAAAAAGGAATTCGAAAGAAAAATCTCAATAGTATAGAAATAAAAATTTGGGTTACATATACGGCTAGATACCTGCAAGGCTTTGCCTCCCGCAAATCTTTTTACCTTTGCGTTCTTTGCTTGCACGACATTTGGGCTTGACCTGTTATCCAACAATAACCCAAGAAAACCTTGATTTTCTCTCGAGAGTAAAAATCAGTAACAAGTAGATTTAACAAAAAGAGGGTTTTTATCATTTTCTTTCCCATTTTGTGTGTGTGTGGTGGTGGAGGGTGGGGTGGGGGCAAGTAAACTAATCGAGTGGTGGTAGGCTACTTCTAATTTTAGATTTTAGAAGGCAATGTATCATTAACAAAAATATCACAGGAAGTCGAGCAATCATCGACATAATAATGTGACAATATTAATAATTGTAAGAGTAACGAAACAAATACATGCCAGATAAAACAAGTAATGAAACTGAATACAGTACTTCCATATGACAGTGGTGACCACGATAAAGAAAGCCTTCATATATGAAAAATACCACAATTTGACAAAGCACTTCGAGTCATCAGTAATGAGCAACTGGAAATAAAGGCGAGGAAAAGAGAAAAGAAAGAAAAGGTTTACCTTATCATGGCGATCTGTTCCACTGCTCCTAAACGGCCCATCCACAATATTTTCAGGACAAGTAGCAGTTGATTGATCTGTTAGAAAATAAAGAACACACAACCTGAAATCATCTAATCCATCTACTGGGATTCTGGGAATTCATAAGCCAACAAGAACGAATTTCTGCCTTTCCAACATAAAAATCTAAAGCAGTACAATCTGTAAAGAGAGAAAATGGTTCTTCATAGAGAAAGCTGAAGCCAATTCAGAATTATAACATGATTGAAAATATCGGCATGTGCATCTTGTTCAGAAGAACAAACCATCGTTATACAGTTCCTACAAAATGTGAAGCATTGAAGTGGTACACTTCAACTACTAAAATTTATTTAACAATCCAAGACGTACTTCTTACGGAGTTATTATCATTTCTCGGACATATTTAGTAAAACATACTTGTCCAAAATTTATCAAAAAAGTCCAACCATCAAAAGCACTAAGATAAGCAGTAACATACGTTATGTTTTAATTTCCTATTTACATGAATGTACAATAAATTATCAGCTAGAGTAACTAATGATATTCTGGAATTGGTGATCATACCCAACTGACTCTGAATGCCAACCGGGTACCCTTTGATCCTATCCACCTTGGATGTGCTTGGTTGCTCAGAAGCTGATCCTGCGTGATCTTCCATCTGCATATTATCAATTTATCACAACACGATGTAATATCAAACTTCAAAACATATAAATCAACTGGCACAAAGATATGTACCTCGTCATCGGACGCATTAGTTGCATTAGCCACAGCATCTTCTTGAGCTTCGAAACAACTCAATTTCTCATTTGCTTCCACTTCTGCGCAGCTGCCACTAATATCCTTAGCTTCCATGCTAGCTTGAGTTCCACTTAAGGCAGCAAAGCCGCCAACTTGGTTTGAAACATTACTCGAATATATTTTACATATGGAATCAGCATCTCCAATAAGGACTTTGGGCGACTTGATTCCATTAGCTACAGCCCCGCCATATTTGGTTAAAAGTGACTTTAATTTAGAAACACTTGACTGCTCTGCAATACCAACTGCATCCGACAAGTGATTACTGAGTTCAAAAAGGGAAGGATTTCTTGCTGGTGATTGGTCAATGTCCTGAGCTGAAAATGGAACACATGATGACTTTGAAAGCAAAATTTGTTCATTCAGGGCTGATAATGATGCCAGTGGACTTCTCATTGAGGGTGGTGTACAAAGAACCGAATTTTCATCATCCTGCTTAGATTTCAGAGTTTCTAACATTTGTAACTGATTGTCCACACTGAAACTACGCTTAGGCAGATTGCCTGTCGAAGATTTCAAATTCACTGTTCGAGTGGCTTCTAAATCTGGAAGGTTTAATTTCTCTAAATTAATGGGTTTAATCTGCAAGCACTCCTGTAACATGTTGATAGCTCGATCGCCTTCTAGATCTTCACAATTAGCAGAGAGTAATTCATCCAAAATTTTATCCACTTTGTTCTCTACCTTGGCTATTGAAGCTACAAAGAAAAAAAGGATCATAGCAGCAAAGAGGGACGATGGGGACTGACCTTTAGTGATAACAGGGACAGTGCGAAATGAAAAGGAAAAGAGGGAGAAAATGAAAGTATATGATATAGATAAGAAGTAAAATCAACTGAACCAAGATGCATGCAGAAGGTTGCATTTTGATCTACATTATAAATTACTTACCAAAGAACTCCTCCTCCCCCTCCTCATCCTCAAAGGATACATCTTCATCAGTTTTATTTTCTGAGTTAATTATAGGCCTTGAATCTTTTTCTGTGCCCGGTATTGATACACTGATATTACCTGATTCAAATGTCACTTGCGAGGGTTCTACATTCTGATCATTTTCAGATTTTATTGACGAATATTGATGCTTGTACCTAACAGACCTCCTGCGTGCACAACAACAAGATTTGGGGTTCTCAACCAAAAGAAAACATGATGTTTCAAAGAAAAGAGACAAAAATTTGTTAATAATATAGCATGTTAGTGATTATACCCAAGAATTCCTGGTCTACGTTGGCGTATATTCGTGGATGGATTTTGTAGGTTCAAGTCCTTCAAAACTGCTCCCGTCTGTTTTCGAATTTCTCTTTTGGCATCTGTGGGTCAATGACAAAATGGGAAGAAAATAATGACACAAACCTATATGCATCTGAAATTTGTGCGGAAAAAGGAGCATAAGAACAACTTACTTTCGACCCTTTCGTAGGCCAAAAAGAACTCCTCTGGGTCTTTCAATTGTTTAATGTCAATTTTTGGTTCCAAGCTCACAGGAGGTTGTCTATTAGAAGAAGATATCATAAAAGTTGGTCAAAATTTTACTTTTGTTCGCACAAAAAAAAAGAAAGTAGGCAAAATTCACTTATTATAAGCATTACCTAGCATCAGGTTTTAAAGAAAACCTAGCCCGCTTTCGGTTTAAGGCCGGCCTTCTTTCTTGTGGATTTTCCTCTGCCTTCACTGTAGCTTCCTCCTTTTTCTCATTGTTTGCAAGAAACGTTGCAGCTTCAGATTGCATCAAATTTGAGTTACCGTCTAAAATTGATCTGGCCTGCTCTTTAAGTTTACTAGGATTTCTTGAGACCTAGCAAATTTAGGAGACCTATGAATCGTTGACCCTCAATTAAACCAAAACTAGACATATATATATATATATATACAAAATGCTTCGATAGGAGCCATGATGATGAGAGAATGGAGATCATGAGACGCAATACTCTAAAACCATAATTGTCAATACTCTTGCATCAGTGCACTGAGAACCAAGCGCCCAAGGGAAATTAGATAGTAGTAATAAGAAGCAAGGCTATAGCACCGTAGCTTCCAGTGCTCTTGCATCAATATACTAAGAAAACAAGCCCCCGTCTTAAACCGGCGAACTATATATCATGCCCGGAAGTAAAACAAATCCCAGTTCACAAATCAAATGGGCTAACCAGCTTTTACCATTAAAAACCAAAGCAGTCGGTGCATTTAAGTTTAAGGAAAGAATAAACCATCACACGCAAAGCCAAAAAACATTTCAATTCCTCACACTTTCCACAGTAACCAGAACCATCGATTCAAAAGGAAAACCACGCCACGCTCTGAGATACTTACTGAAAATATGGGAACAGAACATGAATTTCAATTCATCCCTCAATTGCGCACTGAGCTCGTTGAACAAGCAGAAAATGGCACAAATCAAAAAAGCAATAAATTGGAAGCATCATATACAACGAGTATGGAAATATAGAAATACCATGGATTTGAGGTGGTTGTGGATGGCGTCAAGGTCGGTTCCAATACCATGTGGCTTCGACGGATCCGGAAAAATGCCGAACGCGCTCGGAAAGAGATAGATACCAGAATAAGCAGCAAGAGGATCGATCACAACAGAGAGTCGAGCTTCTTCGTCCACCATTGTTGCACTCTTCAGTCTCTGGATCGAACCCTATGGAATTGGAGACTGCAGAATTCGAAAGTAAACCAAAGGCGCGAAAAATTCGTATTATTTTTCCGTATTTTAATGTTTTGCAGATGAGGTCCTTCGAATTTTCCTCCTTTTCCTCTTTGGCCGACGTATTTCAATGAAATTATGTTTGTTGCCCAAAATAATTTTATATGAAAATAATAATAATAATAATAATAAAATAAAATTGTTGATGAAGTTTGAATATATCTTTCATTTTCTTTTAAAATATTACATTTTTACTTTTAAAATCTGAATTTATGTCCTAAATTTTATAATTTTACATTTTTATTCTTAATTTTAAATTATATTTCTAAATTTTGCATAATTGCCCCAAATTTTCACTCATGCACGTGTCATTTGTGAATTTTTTTTATTGATTAATTTAATTCTTTTAAATTAATTAATTTTTCATCGTTATTATAATTAATTTAAAAAATTACATCATAATATTTAAATTAATTAACTAAAAGTCAAGTATGTGTAGATAATGAAAATTCAAAGGACAAAGTGAGGAGAAAAATGTAATATTTTGAAAAAATGTCCATTGCCTACGTGCTCGTACCATAGGATTTCATCATCGGTAGCAATTACATATACAATGGCTATGTGATCTGGGTCGATGTCATGACTTTGGACACTTGAAGTTGCGTCTATTTTCTCTACGTTTTAATGCTTTTGTACCCGTCGAAGCAACATTTCTGAATTTGTGTGATGTGTCACGATCATATTTGTCCAAAGCGTGTTGTCTATGGTCACGTGTCGAATGTTTCGATCATACTTGTCCAAAACATGTTGTCCATGGCCGCATGCCCGTTCCAAACCTCCTTTACATGCTTTCATCTTATATATGTCTTTAATATTTCATGTCGTATCAATATGCGAGTATATGACCGTTCACCAAAATCATGTCTATACCCACTAATGCTAAAGTTCCCAAAATGTAGTAGAGAGGATATGACTACTTGTCACTCATTCCTACCGGGTTATATGCTATCAAAGTAGTTGTTGCCTAATCGCTTTTAACTTATAATATTACTTTATTTCAAATTGTTTTCAACGTATTTCCTCACTCACGTTTTCTAAATATTTATCGCAAACGTGATTTGAGGCTCGAGTACACGCTAACGTTATCTGCGAAATTCGAATTTCTCATGACTGACTTGTTCGCTAAGTTAAAATAAGTGTCACACAATCGTCGACTCACTGTCACAAAAGTGCGATTGTAACACGATGCATGAATTTAGCTATTCTGTCGCCATCAAAGAAACTGGTTTCTGAAGAAGCTTCACATCAGCTCAGGTTCGATTCGCCGGACCCTATACGGGATGTAGACTATCATTTGGGTGCATCTTGATATGCATGCCAAAAGTGATATATTGACATTTGTACCTTAGTTCTTCACGCAAGTGTTAATCTCCTTTGAAATCTATGAAGTGGACTATCGAGGATTACTATAAAACTCTCATTTTCTCTCGCTACTTATTCTCTCTCTAGATAAAAAGCAGAACGCGCGATCATCGACAACCCTTTCTTTCCTCTGGTATGGATTTCCACGAAATGAAAACATGTTGCATCATCGTATGCTCGACATTTGTTGCCCTAGTTTACATCCCACAATACTACTATGACTAATTTGTCACCCAATCTACTTAAATAACCTAAAAGGCTTGACCCCGCACTGTTTAGAAAATGGGCTTTAAGCATGTTTTGACGTTGAATTTCACGAGTCGATTTGAAATAGTTTTCTAAGTAATTGATAAAAGTATTTTTAAGTACGAGAAATATAATTTCATTTAGCTGTTGGAAAAAACAAATAAACCATGATAAATTATCATATAAATAAGTTCAGTTCAAATTTATTATTATTATTTTTACGTTTTCAATAGAAATTATATTAAGAAATAAAAATTATTAATATTATTTGAAAATATTATTTTTTCAAAGAGATGAAGAAAAATTAAGGAATTTCATATGTGCGAATCCTAAAAAATATAAAATAAAATTTAAAGAATATTCATTTTTGGCAAAAAAAAAAAAAGAAAAAAAAAAAAGAAAAAAAAAGGGAAAGATTATTTATTGGTTTTTTTTTTTTTTTTTCTTGAACCCGAAATTTCCGGGGAAGTTCACGCGCGCATTGCAATGTAAATTACAATATTGGGTATATAAATTAAATTTCCCAAAATTCCATTATTTATTATTAATAATATATTTTTTCCCCATCTTCTTCCCCGTAGGGTTGCAGCAGATAAACGCCACCACTCAACACGCACCTGTCTCTATAAACTCTCAACATACAAAGCTCAAAGTTCTTATTTTTTCACTTCATTTTCACTCTCCTTCATTTCCTCTGTTTCTCCTTCTTTCTCTGCAACAATGGGTGCGTCACTTCCACCCAAGGAGGCCAACCTCTTCAAGCTCATCGTCGTAAGTTTATCGATTCTTTTCTATGTGCTTCATCATCACTTTAATCATACTTCGATCGAAGTTAAATAGTTGTACCCTTCTTTCTTCTTCTTCTTTTCATTGGACAAACCCTAGATTTTTCTTGCTGAACTTTCGGCTAGTTTTGTATGTTCTTTCATTGAGGAATGTGGGGATTGGAGGAAAATTTGGACATTCTTTGATTGCATTTTTGTTTCATAGGAACTAGTGAATAAGTAAGCTACTTTTAATTTTAATTGGGTTGCGTACTACTTCAGTGGATAATAATAACGTGATTTGGTCGGTTTTTTTGTCGATATGATATTCATCAGCTGTGTTATTGGTCAATATTTGAGAGGCTGTTGCAATGGTTAATTGAGTTTTGTGTTTTTTGTTATTATCTATTGTAGAAATCATACGAAACAAAACAGTACAAGAAGGGCCTGAAAGCAGCTGATCAAATTTTGAAGAAGTTTCCCGAACATGGAGGTAGTTCCAACTCTTAGTTAATGATTATTCAATTCAAATTTGTATCTGGCATCCGTGTTAAAACGATGTACCAGTCTTATTTGTTATTATTTCTTTTCCACCCCCCCTTACTATCTTCAATAATTCTTATTTCTACACAATATCAGAAACTCTATCCATGAAGGGGTTAACGTTGAATTGTATGGATCGTAAGCCTGAAGCATATGAACTTGTTCGATTAGGATTGAAGGTTTGTGCATTTTTTTATCGTACTCGAATTTCATTGTTTCATAATAGCTGATTTGTATCATAGTTCCTGGTCATCTAAGTTTGTGTTTTGATGCAGAATGACCTAAAAAGTCATGTTTGCTGGCATGTTTATGGTCTCTTATATCGTTCAGATAGAGAATACAGAGAGGCAATTAAATGTTACCGGAATGCCCTGAAAATAGATCCTGACAATATTGAAATTTTACGTGATCTGTCACTTCTACAGGTTTGAACTATATCTTGTTCTTTTAACCTGTGGTTTTCTGCATTATATTTGTGCAACATGGAAATATCATTCGTTACATCTGAATCTTGATAATATACTTCTTTGCGGTGAATTTTTGGATGATACTTTGAGCTATTAACAACTATAAATTTACAAGACCTTTTATTTGAAACCGAGAAACTATTACATTGATGTGAAATTTACAGGAACTAATGATCCAATTTAGGCTACTATTAGGAAAGTTTGTTCACTGTTATAAGTATTACTAAACAGCACCAAACCTCTGACAGTAGGACTTTGGACTATCTCAAGCAGAGTTTTCTTTTAGCTGTATGCAATATTAGTCACTGGGAAAACCACCCATTGAACTTCTCTGTCCTAAAATTTGTGGCTAACTGTTGACTTGGTGACTCTTACACTTTCTGCTGACATAGATGTAGATGGCACTGCTATGGCCGTATAAATAGCATAAGTTTGTGGTGAAGTAACTAGAAGCTTGTACAGATTCAGAGCTAATAGAAAATATAGCATAGGTGGTGATAAGAAGGAATGAAGAAAAGAGTTTGAATTGTTGGGTGCTAGAGGCTTGGTCTATTTAGAGAAAAGTTGATTTTCAGTTGGGAGTTGCAACAAATTGGAGTAAGAACGGTTGGACCATTTTGACAGATTATCATGCACAAAATCTTTTTTCTTTTGAAACATAGCCTCAGGATCAGTTCATCATTTTATTAGGGGGAGGGGGGAAATTAGTATGGCTAATGTAATGTCTTATCTTTTAGCCTTTCTCTATATCTTCCTTCTTGCCCTCTTAATGCATCTAATCTCATTTTATATGTACTTTTTAGAGATTCTTTCTTCCTTAGTTTCCTGATCTGGAACATGCATATTGGACCACGTTTTGGTGATCTTTATTTGATGTGTTTAATCTTAATTACTTTATCGTTATGATGCAATCATTTTCTTTATTATTTGATTTTTTGGTCATATGTTTTTGGCTCATTTTTACCTTTAATGTTGCAGGCCCAAATGAGAGACTTGAAAGGCTTTGTTGAAACGAGACAACAACTTCTGACCTTGAAACCAAACCATCGCATGAATTGGATTGGTTTTTCTGTAGCTCATCACTTAAATTCAAAGTACGTTCCTATCTGTTTCACTTGTAATATGTTCAGTAGTTGTAATGACTTATTTGGCATAGCTTCATAATATGAGATTCAAAATATGGATCCATTTACTTTATGACATTTGAGAATTTATACAAGTGAGTTTTCTATTTTTTTTTTCTCTAATTTTATTTTCAGAAAAAGGAGAATTGTTAAACACCATCACCAGCAATGTCGGGGAAACTTTTTAAGCTCCCAAATCTTCCCGAAAAGCTCTGGGAAAAAAAAAAATAAAAAAAATTAAAGCTTATGAAAATAACAATTTTGTACAATATCGATGTTCTTGAAAAATAATTTTAGAAGTGTATGTATATGTATTTTAAAAAGTTATTTAAAACCACAGCTCATGGATTGGTTTTAATTTTGCTCTTGTTAGATAAAGAAGTTGAAAAACTTCTGACTTTAATATGAGAGACAGTTCATTGTTCTATCTTATAGACTTAAGTAGATATTTCACTATTTTTGTAAAGGTTGCCAGATTATTTTACTCTAGTATTTATTTTTTGTGTATTTGAGAGTATCACCTCTGGTTTTCTGCTTAACTTCTTTCTTTCACTTTTAGTCCATCAAAAGCAGTAGAAATTTTGGAAGCATACGAGGGTACGCTTGAAGATGATTATCCACCAGAGAGTGAACGCTGTGAGCATGGAGAGATGCTCTTGTATAAGGTTTGTATATATATATTAGTCTGTTCTGTTAGCAAAGTTTGCTTTGTCAGTTCTTCTTGATGAAGTTTCTGTACATGTCACAAGGTTGAGCTTTGTTGGCAATAATTACTAGCAAGTTTATTTTGGTTGATAATCCATTTGTATTCTTCTTTCAGATTTCTTTGTTGGATGAATGTGGTTTTTTTGAAAGAGCTCTTGATGAGTTGCACAAGAAAGAGCCAAAAATTGTAAGTGGGCTTGTCAATGCCATCTCTTTGGGGTTCTCTTTAAACTAACATTTTCAGCGAAAACAGAGTGTTATGTGTGGTTTTTTATTATGAGATTTTTTCTTGTTATGCTTGTTTTAGGTGTTTGGTATCTTGTAACTTTTGAATTACTTTAATTAATCGTTACGTTTTATTCTTTTGGATTGGAGTCACTTTTTATAGTTATCTGGGTTTGCTCCTTAACTTGGGCTGTTTTTTGTACCCCCTTATTGTAAGTTCCATGATTCTGAATTACAGTTTGGTTTCTATTGAGAAAGAGCTTTTGAAGGAAAAGTTTGTCTTTCTTGTCCGAACAAAACTATGAAACACAGAGAGAGAACCAGCAGTACTAACCAATCTGACTCATTTACAGGTTGACAAATTGTCTTATAAGGAACAAGAGGTTTCTCTGTTAGTGAAGCTTGGACGTCTGGAAGAAGGCAAAAATTTATACAAGACACTACTTGCCATTAATCCTGACAATTACAGGTATTAAATGGGTTTAATTTTCTTCATTGATATTTAGGATGTGAATCTCCTGCTGCCTTTCTTTGAGTAAAAAGATCTCAAACTATATGGCTTTTATGGAACATCAAAAGATGGACACTCTACTTTTTTGGCTCTAAGGCATTGGAGGAACGGGAAGGGAATTGGTTAAGTTTATTTCCTATTCCACAGGTTGATAGTTTTCATATTTAAACATTGAGTTCAATAAGAAAAAAAAAAAAAAAAGCGATCTTGAGGATGCTTACTCATCATAAAACCATGTTCGTTCTTTATTTATTGTTTCTTCAGGTTTCTCTTTCAATTGAGTTTTTATAAGAGAAGAACAGTTTATTAACTGCTTGAGAAGTCTCAGATAGCAGACTTCCACATAACTATGTTATCTTTCTATTTCCCACAAAGGTGTATGCTCACCCCATGAATGTCTTACATATTTAAATTTATGATTATATATTATTTGTAAACCATGATTGGCTGGCCCAATGGCGATCGACGACTCAATGAAAACATGGGCCTAGACTGAATGAGTTTAAGCCAAATGACTACCTACCTATGTTTTAATATCTTACAAGTTTTCTTAACAACCAAATGTGGTAAGGTTAGATAGTTGTTCTGTGAGATTAGTTGAGATGTATATAAGTTGGCTTAGACATTTACGGATGTAATATATACACACACTTTATTTCATCATTTCACTCCATATAAATACGCACACTTTAATTATAATCACATATCTTTTATTGTGACTTTTTAAATGAAAAATTGGCCTGGAAATCCATTAGATTAGGTTCCAGATGATGCTATTTTTTTCTTGCCACTGATTAGATACTATGAAGGGCTGCAAGTTTGTATTGGGCTAGTTTCAAAAAATTCTGAGTATGCTCCAGAAGAAATTGAACGGTTAGATGAATTATACAAATCTCTGGGGCAGCAAAATGGGTGGTCATCTGCTGTTAAGGTATGAAATCTTGACCAATATTCTTTTGAGCTCTTTTAACTTCATTTTCCACTTTTGTAGCGTGAGTTTAATGTTGGCTTGGGAAATATAATTGGCTCATTCTAGAACTTGACATGAATAAGATTTATAACTGCAAGCATATCTTTTGCTCGCTCTTGTAGAAAATGATAACTTTGGCATGACATGTTATTCAACAATGTGTCTGTTTTTAAAAATTAGTTTTGAATAAATTAAAAGAAGTCAACCTTATGTGCATCTTGGTATGCCCTGTATGTCCTTAGGACATGGCCCCAGAGCGTCCTTTTTCTAGAATTTGGTGGTTGAGGTCTAAAGGAACTCACTTATATGTAAAGGTATCTGTTTGTTTTTCCCCCTCTCTTCGTTCCTCCTTCCCTCCTGAGGTAGGATGCCTTATATTATTCAATTGATGTTTAGTAGAATCCCAATGTCCCATTTTACCCTTTTCAAAATCATATTAGTAGAATCCTGAGGTAGGGCAATCACTGTTATGCCTCCCTCATTTTTAATTTCACAGAACTCTTGATGAGAATGGTAGAACTTATGAGGACCTGCCATTATTTACTCACACGACGAGGGATCAGTCCTCCATTTTCTATGACTTTGCCCTAGGGCTTGGTCATTTGGTGTGGAATATTAAGTCTTTTGGTGTGTTTCTTACAAAGCAATGTTTATTATATTTACATTGTCTACAATGTTTTTGTGGTGGTGAAAAAATAAATAAAAGAGGAAGTCTTTAACATTGATGGGGAGCTTGGTACTGTTTCAATATGGAATGATGAAAGAGGAAACGTTGGCAATATTCCATTGGATTGTGAGTCAGTTTCAATGTGCAAATGAAAATCTTTTTGTGTAATAGTCTCCTAAGTTATTGGAAGAAATCAGGGTAAGATTATCACTGATTCTAAGGAGGAAGAAAAAAAAGGCAAAGGAAGAGATTGTTGAAGTTAGTGAATTGCGTGTTTGATTGTCCTTTTGCCCAAAATTTCGTGTTCTTACATGAGACGGTGCTTTAAACCCTCAATTTGGGGTTAGAGGAGGCTTATTATGGAAAACAGGTTCCTTTATCTCATCGTGTGGAATTTGGTTAGGAAGAAACAAAAAAACACTGGTTTTTTTTTGGAAAGGGGTGAGTGTTTGGCCCACTTTTGTGCAGTGCCATGGATACATGAAACTATTATTTTATGCAATCGTTTCTTGTAATACCTACAAATAATTTTCCTTATTGTATTAGTTTGTCCATCTAGTTGTTGTACACCTTATTTTCCAAGTGGTCATATTATGTTTATTTCTGCACCTCTGAATGAAAGATGCTTCTATTATTAAGAGAGAGAACTCTGTTGTCATTGTCCTTCATATTACTACTAGATCACTTACATTGTAACTGTTATTATTGTCCATCATGAGACCTTTTCTAGTTTAAATTTCTTGATGCAAGTGGCTCTTTTGCAGAGAATACCACTTGATTTTCTGCAAGGTGACAAATTTAGAGATGCGGCTGATACTTATATTCGGCCTCTCTTAACCAAGGTACTTATGTTATGGCTATTCGTTTTGTTTCTTGGTTATCAAATTTGTAATGGACGCTGAAATTTAATGAATCTGTTTGTTATTTGCTTCAGGGAGTTCCTTCTTTGTTCTCTGATCTTTCCCCTTTGTATGATCAGCCTGGAAAGGTTAGTTTGCCCATTCCTTTCTTTTTTCTTTCTTTCTGTCTTTAAAGAAAAGTTTTGAAACCCTTGAATGGAATTTTTAGAATGTCTGTATTGCTTGAAAAATCAACTCAATTAATTTTTCTAATGTTCCTTTCAATGAACTCTTATTCAGGCGGACATACTAGAGCAATTAATTCTTTGGTTGGAGAATTCAGTCAGGTCAAGCGGTCAATACCCTGGCAGGTAATATTTCTTTTTTCTTTGTTACTGGTACAAGTATTTACCCTTTTGTAGAAGATTGAGATACTCATCAAAACTCCATTTTTTTTTAAGTCTTATATCCCACTTGGAAAGTGCAACGATCTGCCTTCTTAGTTGGTTGATTTGCATCATTTTTAAAATTTGGTATATCAAAGGATTATAAGGAAAAAAAGAGGTACAAATTGAAGGATAAGACACTACCATGAAATCCAATGGATTAGTGAAGATTTTTTTTTTCATTGATTTAGAATATAAAGGAACAGTAATTGTTCATCAATGTCATCGATTTTGTGCACTGTATGGCTTCATTTTGGTAAAAACGAGTTCATCTTCTGTAATAATCCTCTTTTATCTTCAGTGCTGATTGGAGGGCTTCTTGTTACCTTTGCAGACATTCATGCAAATTTCTTGATCCAGTGCTGATTGAATTATTTTCTGTTTTCTATAAACAGTGAAAATATATAGCATAAATGAGTTTGAATCAAGTACTAGATCTAGAATATCAAAACAACAATATCTCAAGATTCTTCATCATGTTAAGGCTTTCTTCACTATGATGATTCCACGGAACGTTAATCCAACGAACCTTTACCTTTGGCACAATGCAAATAGGATCTGAGTTGAGAAGTCTTGGTTTTATTCAGAGACCCTCTGAAGTTTAGGCTAGGGAATATCCAGTCACCTATTTTATCTTTTTTAAAGTAATTTTGGTTTCTTACACAAACAAAGACCCTCCATAGTTAAAAAGTTGAGCCATCTTCTCCAAAGTTAACTTTGTAAATACTACTTTTGAGGAGATACAGCTAATGGAGTTTTAACCTTTTAGCTTCTTCAGAACCGCTGAGCTTCTCTAGGAAGAAGGTTCACTAAAGAACTTCCAACTTTGTAGGGATTCTTTTACAACCAAAATTTCGTTAGAAAAATGAAGCATGTTGAAGTAAATAATAAATGACTTAAAGAGAGTGAGTTCAAGTCATGTGGCACCAATTAGGCTTCCCGTCTTTTTCTTTGTTTGTTAAGTGCAATATTGGGGAGGGTTTGGTTGCTTATTTTCAGAAAAATTGGTGGGTGGACGAGATTCCCCTTCACGAGTTAGTTTCCTCGTTTATATCATATCTTCCACTAAAACATTTATTTTGTGGATTTTGTTCTTTTGTCCCTTGAACTCTCTGCCTCGTTGTTTTTGGGTTTTACGTGTCATCTTTCTGATGGTGAGGTCGTGAGACTTCTTTCTATTCTCCATAATCTGTGCCTTGTGGGGTTAGAGACTTGGTTATGGATCCGAATCCTTCTTGTATTCTTTCTTTTGGTTGTTGTTGGCCCCTACCTCAACCCGTCCCACCTCTACTTTCTCCTTTATTTGGAAGATTAAAATGACATGTTTTATACGGGAGAGTCAGCACTATGGATTGTATCCAAAAACATTCTTCTTCTTATCCTTGAATTGGCGTTTTCTTTGTAGGCGTCAGTCTGAGGATTTGCATCACCTTCTTTGGGGATGCCTATTTGTTCAGTCCCTTTGGACCTGTTGGTTGGCTTCTCTTAATTTATATTTGGTTTGAAATAGGAACTATGCTGCTCTAATTGAGGAGAATCTCTCTTGGGTTACCCTTTCGTGATAAAGGCAAAGTTTTGTGACATGCTAGCTTCTTAGCAATCTTGTGAGGAGTTTGACTTGAGAGAAATAGCAGTATCTTGAGGAAAATTGAGAGGTCTTGTGAAGAGGCTTCGGAGTTGGTGAGGTTTGATGCTTCTTTGTGGATGTGGGTAGAAGACCTTTTTATAATTATGAGCTTGGTTTGATTTTGCTGGATTGGAGTCCTTTCGTTTAGTCCTTGGGATTTCCTTTGCATTGACTTGTTTTTGTATCCCATATTTTTTCTCTCATGTTTCTCAACAAAAGTTCGATTTCTTATAAAAAAAAAAAAGAGAGAGATAGCCCTATCTCAGTACCTAGTATGTACCCAAGTAATATGATCTATAACATTTACTGGATTTTTCATGCCTGGTGAGTAAAGCATTAGACAGAAATCAGGCTTCCATTCCAAAAATGTTTCTATCTGGCATGGTATAGGGGTTATATTATTATTTATAGCCTTTATTTAATTCACATTGATGATCCACCTGGGATGGCTTTTTTACCCCAATTAAAGAAAAAGAAGTAGTATCATTTCACAGGGAAAGGGATGTTGAAGAAATGTTTTTCCAATTACTGAAACATTTATTTCTGTTTCTACCTTTTGATGTTCTTTGCTACAGTACCGAAAAGGAACCTCCATCAACACTCATGTGGATTTTGTTCTTACTGGCTCAGGTTAGTGTTTGTCAGTTTGATGATTACTTTGACATTGTTTTTCTGGCGACTTTATTTATTTGAATATTCATTATGCTCACGACATTTTGTGTTCAGCATTATGACAGAAGGGGCCAATATGACATTGCTCTCTCCAAGATTGATGAGGCTATAAAGCACACTCCAACTGTCATCGACTTGTACTCTGTAAAGGTGAGGCAGAATGGGGAAAACAACGTTGCCATTGATTATGATTATAGTAGTAGTTGTTGTCTTATGTGTGAAAATACGCATCTCTTATTAAAGCTTGTGGTCTTGAATTAAGTGAAATTCCTTCAACTTCTGAAGGATTTTTTTTATAAAAAAAATCTAATTTCCTGAGAGCTCTTTTTTAGGCTTTGCCATCTAATTTGGTGGTTCCAGTTTTGGGACTTTTACTTTTGAAGCTTCTTAGTTGAATTGTTAGTTTTTGGAGGAGTTTCTTAGCCAACTTTTTATTGTTTTGGCTATTTTTTATTTTTATCTTTAGCTGTTGTGGTTGTTTTTTGAGTTTGCTTTGGAGCCGAGCTTTAATTTATTGGTCCTTTTTGTTTCTTGGTCATTTTCTTTTGTTTGTATTCGCTTTATGATGTTGTCTGTTTTCTGGTTCTATTTCTTTTTATTCTCCTCGGCAGTTTGTATCCTTTGAACATTTTCCTTTTCATTGTATCAAGGAGAAAGCGTTTCTGGTTACAAAAAGTAGTAGTTGTTTTACAATGGTCGGGGATGTCTTCCTGTAAGATTTAGGATTAATTTTTGTACGATTTAATTTAATTAGGTTTTCATAAAATGATTAGCATTGACATTTAATATACGTAGGCACTCAATATGCTATACCAGGCAGCTTTAAGTATTTAACGTTACATATTAAACTTGTGATGAAACTTATTCTCAAAACTTGTTTTCATAATAATATTTTGTAAATAATAATTATGATAGGTTTTTTAGAACTTGTGATTAAGGTTTTCTTCATTTTTTAATGATTCAGGTTCATGTTTGATTTTTATTATTTCTATGTATTGTTATACTACAGAGCCGCATATTGAAGCATGCTGGTGATGCAGCTGCTTCTGCTGCATTGGCAGATGAAGCCAGGTGTATGGATCTTGCAGATCGGTACATAAATAGTGAATGTGTCAAGCGTATGCTGCAGGCAGATCAGGTTTTACTATGATTTTACTCCTTCAATTTCTGCATTTGATATTTTGTCTGATGCATGACTTAGTTACTTACGTACTATCATTGGGCTTTTACTATTATTGTTTCCCAAACACCTTCATACTTGAAGGTGGCCTTGGCAGAAAAAACGGCAGTTTTGTTCACAAAAGACGGAGATCAGCACAACAATCTCCATGATATGCAATGCATGTGGTTTGTCTCCATCCTCTGCCATGTCTGTCAACTATCCTATATCATTGTTCTCAATTTCAACTAATGGGGATCTCTCTCTTTGTTTTGGGGTGAAGGTATGAACTTGCATCTGGTGAAAGTTACTTCCGCCAAGGAGATCTTGGACGGGCTCTGAAGAATTATTTGGCTGTCGAGAAGCATTATGCTGATATTACCGAAGATCAGTTTGACTTTCATTCTTATTGCTTACGGAAGATGACTCTGCGTGCATATGTTGATATGCTCAGGTTCCAAGATCGATTGCATTCTGAGCCATATTTTAAAAAAGCAGCTATAGGGGCCATCAGGTGAAACCTTTTTGTGAGACCTATTTTGTTTTCTTTTTCTTCTGTTTGCATCGTTTGATCCAATAAGACATCTCGCCATTCTTGCTCTCCAACTAAGATGCACATATTTAAAATAATGCAATTTCTATGAATGTGGACAGAATGGCAAGGACACGACTATCAAAATATGTTTATTTAAGTTCATTTAATTTTTTGCACATTTCGATGCCTTTCATGTTAGAAACTCAATGTTCCAAATGTAATAAAAAGAAAAGAACAAAATATTGAATATGTATGAGAAGGTGTAGTAGCTAATCACATATTTCTCTAATTTACCTTCTATGCATGCTTCAAAAAGATTATGAAAGATCTAATACATGTAGTTGAAGTAGAAGATTATAATTATTAAACTTAATTAGATCTGATGTTTCATTGATTGGGTTCACAAAAATGACCGCAAATTTAACAGAAGATTTAAACTTCAATCTGACGAAGATTTAGTCTTTTGTTCGTTTATGCTATCATTTTTGCATTCTTCCTTACATTATTTTGATGAAATGCTTACATGGTTTCTTACCCTGTTTACAAACATGTCCGCAAATTTAACAGAAGATCAAATTTTAGTCTGACGAAGGATAAAAGAAACAATTACACCACTTGGGATCCTTTACAAGAAGAGCCTCCATAAATTTATCACAAGATTTATTCTTTTTTTCGTACACACGGCTATCGTTGTTGCATTCTTCCTTCCATTATTTTGGCAAAAAGCTTACATGGCTTCTTACTTTTGAGGTGCAGATGCTATATCAAGTTATATGACTCTCCTCCAAAATCAAGTACTGGAGAGGATGATAGTATGTCAAATTTGCTTCCTTCTCAGAAAAAGAAGATGAGGCAAAAGCAGAGGAAGGCCGAAGCACGAGCTAAGAAAGTATTGTGTTTTATTACTGTAGCTGTTGTTGGAGGTTTTTCTCTGTTGATTTCTTATGTATTCTGTTTCACATTAGGAGGCATATGTGAAAAATGAAGAAACAAATAATTCCGGTGTCTCAAAGTCTGGGAAACGGAATGTCAAACCTGTTGATACAGACCCACATGGAGAAAAATTGGTGCAGGTTGCTTTCTGTCTGTTGTGTGTGTGGTTTGGTTGGTTTGTGAAGCTCCATAAATTTGATTTCCGAATTTATTTAGGTTGAAGATCCATTACTGGAGGCTACAAAGTACTTGAAGTTACTTCAGAAGCATTCTCCTGATTCCTTGGACACACACGTACTTTCTTTTGAAGTGAATATGAGAAAGCAGAAAATTTTACTTGCTTTTCAGGTGTGTTATACGTTATAGATCAGATCTTGGGATTCTCCCTACCTTTCTTCAGAATAATCGCCCTATCTGTGTTATATGAAAATTGAGTCTGACGAGCAACGTTTGGCCAAAATAGTTGCCACAGCTGTGACTTAAATCTATTTTTTTCTTCCCAAGTTTATTCGAAACATTATCTTTTGTGCTCGTGCTTTCCTGTAGGCTGTAAAGCAGCTTCTAAGGTTGGATGCGGAACACCCAGATTCTCATCGTTGTTTGGTATGTTGCATCTGATGTGCTTAGTTTCATAAGGCTACTAGGCTGTTTGATATGTTATCTTTGTTGATTTTTTTTTCTTTAATGTTTTTGAATCCAATGGGTTATCTGAATACTTACACTTGCAAGATTGTTTAAAAAAATGACGACTCATTTTAGTCAAATTTGTAATACATTTTTTTATAAAAGCAAAATTCCTTATATTTTACTCATTATTTCAAAATTAAGAAAAATAAAACGAGGTTTAGAAAATGGAATAAAAGAAGGAATTTGTATTTTTCTCTTAACACAACCTTTCTTTCTAGGTACTCTGATTTTATGCCTCGTCAAGGGGTAAAGAGGTGTGATTTCAAACCATGATGGACACCTGCCTAAAATTTAATATCCTATGAGTTTTCTTGAGAACCAAATGTAGTATGGCTAGATGGTACTCTCGTGAGAATATTGAAGGTGTGTGGTGTATGCAAGCTAGTTTGTACGTGTATTAAAAACAATGAAATATATATAGATAACTAACCATGCTCTTTCATTACACTCTCTAAACCTCCTTTCGCTCTTTCTGCCAGCATCTTGTATGACTCTCAAAAATACAATTAAATTTATCATACTTCTCATTATAGTGGATTCTACAATTAAGATATTACATTTTAATTCCGCTAGGACATGCATTTTCAAATTCAAGAAACATAATGGATATTACATTTGTGTGTTGTATCTCTTGTCTTTATTAACTGTTTTTTAGAAAAGAAAGTTATTTTATGAATAGATGTTTCTTTTGCTGGCAGCTTGTATTTGTGTTTTCTGTGCACGTCTTTAATGTGTTTGAATGTTGTGGGTTGTTTAAAGCTCGTATGAATTTGTACGCAGATCAAGTTTTTCTGCAAGGTGGACTCAATGCCCGCTCCAACAACTGATGGTGAAAAACTTATTTGGAGTGTCTTAGATGCAGAGCGTCCTCTGATCAGGTTTTAAAATTTCTTTATGAGTTACACCTTGTGTTTATTCTGTGCTTTACTCTAAATGGCTCTATCTACTCCTATTGCAGTCAAGTGCATGAAAGATCATTGATGGAGGCAAATGAAGTTTTTCTTGAGAAACATAAAGGTTATCATCGTCTGTATTGCAGTCCCATATACCATAATACTGAATATTTAATTTTAATAACTTTGACACATAAGGGATATCTTGTTTCTTTTTCTTTTTTGGGAAAGAAAAGCAATGCTATTCATTTCAGTATTGAAAAATCATCAACAAAATACTTCTGATTAGAAAACTAAATCCTCGAAGATCCAAAGTAACCTATAAATACAAACGATGAAAATGGTTAGGCTCTTTTCAACTCTAAAACCTTCCTGAAAGGGTAACACAGAAATAATTAAAAAAGCCCACTCCCGGAAATTCAAATACAATTTCTGAACATAATTCTTCACTCATCTAAGCTTCCTATTTTTGAAAAAGGATAATCGTTTGGATATTTGGAAAGGCCGCTTCCTATTGAAATGGTGTATAGCTCTATAATGTGTTTGGATTACTCTATACATTTTGCAATGTGTTTTTTATACCTTTTAAAACAATTTTTTTTTTTTGCTACTGCAGATTCCTTGATGCATAGAGCTGCAGTTGCAGAAATGCTAAATTTATTAGAACCTCAGAGAAAATCTGAGGCTATCAAATTGATTGAAGAGTCGACAAACAACATGGTGCCAAGGTTGTACATTTTTATTGAGTCCTATTATTTTTTTGTCTATACCGGATATATCTAGATTTGTTGCTTCGCATAAGTAATGGAATTAAGATTTGGTATTATTAGAAATGGAGCACTTGGGCCAATTAGGGAGTGGAAGCTCAAGGAGTGCATTACCATTCACAAGCTCCTCGAAACAGGCCTTGTTGACCATGCTGCTGCATCAAGTAAGCAAAGGAGATCCCTGCCTATTCATGTGTCCAATTACTTTTTAATTTCAAACTTAGTCATAGTGTGCATCGTTAGAGGTTTGATGATTCTCTTATAAGCAGGAATTTATAGTATTGCTAATGATATTATTTGTTTATTAAGTTCTTTATATTCATTGTATAAGATTTATCCTATTTTAGTTTCAAGTAGTTGCTCCTAAGGATATGGTGCAGATCCTTATATCCACTACATAGGATAGACCCGTGCAGCCCCAACAAAGCGGAAGAATGCTTTTGACTGCAGTCCGAAGTGTGAACTTTTCTAGCCAAGCAAAAATTGACCTCATAGTAAGATGGTACTCGAAGGGAACATAATACAAACAAGACAATCGTCCAACCACAATCTTTCATGAAATACAACCAACAATCATCCCCCTCAAAATAGGCATTCCTGCTATCCTCAGTGGGAACAGAACACAAATTGAGAAATGAACGGGTAGCCACATCATTAGCAATAGTTGCTATCAGAATCCCAGTGGCAACTGCCGTTATTTATTCGTACCTTTATCTCATCATTAGCAATGGTTTCCCCATGCCATTATTTATTTTACTTCATCTCATCTCTAGCAGTAGTTGCCATCAGAATGAGTTAGCAACTTTCAAAATCAAGCTGTTAGGCCCATAACCAGGTTCAGTCTTTATTGTACTTGAATAAAAGATCAAGTGGTTCTTTTTAGGTATCCTGATAGTATGATTGTAGCACCCAAATATGTATATGTTGTGGCAGAAGTGGAGGACTGGACTAGTTGTAAGGTGAAGATTGCATTTTGAGGCTAATGCCCCACTTAATGGAATGGAAGTCAATTCAGAAGTTGTTCGTGGGGGGAAATTTGGTATGAAGCTGGAAATCAATACTTGTTTCCCCCAACGACGTATAAATATTTACCAGATTTTTTTTCCGTATTACCGTTGTGTGGGATATTTGGGCGGTAAAGTCACCCACAGTAAATTTTTTATCACCGTGCTGGTTGAGCATATGAACATGGCTAGGTTGTAAATATTAAATAACAAACAAGATTTCTGTCTGTACTTTATACTCCCTATTTTAATGGTGGAGGGAGGTTTGACAAAGTATGATGGTGGCACACTGGCATTAGTTCTTCATTTTGTAACACAAAAGTGCGAGTTATTTATATATTCTAATCTTGTGTTGTTTGTTGCGAACGTGAATGTTACCATAGGATGGAAAACCCGATGTTCGGAGTTCTTCCCTTACTCGGCCTACTTTGAAGGCAGTCTCAGCTCTGCCGTGAACAACCAAACATTGAAAGATGCAGAAATGATCGGTGCCAATCGAAATGCCAACTCTGTTTCAGATAATGGGAAGCTTGATGGATTCAAGGATCTTACTATTTGACCGTGATGCCTAATGCCAACCATAATATTGTTGCATTTGCAGGTTCATTTTTGAGATGATATATGTCCTTAGATGATTCAAAAACATCATTCAGAAAGCTGCCTACAGTCCGTTAATTACTTGCAAAGAATCAACGACCACCGTCACGTGCTAGGTTCATAGCTAGCTGTGGCAATTCGGTTTGTAGTTTGTTGAAGATCATATTTTGCTCTCTTTTTTTCTTCACCCCTTTTATTTATTTTCTTTTCTTTACCCATTTCTACTTTGCCTTGCCCAATTCTCTGATATGTATTCCTTCTGGAAATGTGTATAACTTCCAGTTCCCATTGCATTTGAAGGGTCGACATTTTCAGTTGCTCACAATTTTTGTAGATTCTAGACAAGGATGATGATGTATGTGGGTTTTGCTCCAATCCAATATCTGAGGTTATACTTAGGTGAAGAGAGCTAAGATTCTTTCCCATTCTCCATGTCCTCCATGGTTATACGATCATCCTGCGATGTAGAGATACTGAACTTAACATAGTACTTCGTCGGTCGATTTGACTATTGCTTTGTTATGTATAAACACCTTGTATGGAAATTTTTGCTATGAAATTACTGATCAACTTTTATGTATTTGCCTTAAAGATTATATACCATCATTTGATGATCATATCTGCAGGACAGGTTTTGGCAGCCAAGAGTGAGTCATTACATAAATTGAAATGATTCTTGAAGGAGCTGTAGTTTATTGATTGTAAGTGCAAATACTTGAATTGATGATTCACATTAATCAAGCAAAACCTGACCAAACCAAGCCAAACGTGGTTCGTTTATGGTTCGACTCTGGCAGTCTGCTGCAATTTGGAAAGTTATGAAGTCGACTATTGTCGATTAGTGTCACTCGAGTTGAGCGAATATGGTAAGTCTCATTTTGATCTTTTTTTCCCTCTAGATTTCATCGTTTGCTCTCTACTCGTACAGTGATACGTGTGTCGTTTAGGCTTATGGTTCTGTTTCCCTTCGACTGCCCTCTGCCTTCTATAGTCTTCCTATACTACAGAATTTTTTCCTTTCCTTAAATGATTTTGAAGCTTGACTCTGAAGTTGAGCAGATGAACCATAGCCCCACGTGTGCGCACACAATAATAATAACAATAATTCCTCGTTTGGTCGATTGATCAAATCATCCATTGCCCAATAATTAGAATTATTGAAGTAATAAGTTAGTATTATTTGAGTAGTTACTTAGTAAAATGATAATGAATTAATTGTGGCATAGCCCATTAATTAGGTATGCATTTATAAGACATTATACATTAGGTATGCAATTTATAGTGTAGGGAATGCTACAATTTGCATACTAAAATCATCATTATTTGATGTATTATCCATTAGAATTGTGAAGGAAGGATTTATGAGGTTTGTGGAGGACCATTACTTTACTGGAACTCAAAATCTGTTCTTCCTTCTCTAACTGCAACTCCCAAGGATATTGTAACTATGATTTTTTCGATTGAATTATAGAATTTCGCTTCGAAGTCAATCTTATCAATAATATGATATTAACGGAGTGATTGTTGGATTCAAATAAATAAAAAAAATTTGAGTTCATACATCTTATTAAATGTTTGAAAATAAATAAATGGGTGTTATACAAACTAACATTTACTTTTGATAAATAAAGTTTTTGAATAAATGTTCGGAATAACTTAACTTGACATATTTTATTGACTGTACTTAGAAATTTGCATTAAGTGGATCATCAATTTCTCTATAATAGAACGTCCTAGAAGTGAAACCGCGAGGAGATCGAAAAGGTGTTGATATTGACAATGAATAAGGTTTCATCAATGAGATTGGTATTGCCTTTTGAACATAGGTTGGCATTGTTGTTTTATATAAATAGTATATATATATATATATATGTCAATTCAAACTTTTTTTCGACTTAGATCACCACGAAACCTATCAAAAAACAATGAAAACCGTTAGTAATAACTTTGAACTTTAAAAACGTTTCTTAAAAATTAAAAAGCTTCATTGATAGTTAAGTACTGCGTTTCAATTTTTTTTAAAAGTAAAGTAACATTAATACATAAAATTCCTCGAACAAAATATAAGAAAAAAAAATAGAATTTAAAGGAAGGAAGAAAAATTATGAATTGATTATAAAAACTAGAAGAGTCTTCCAACGTCAGTTTAAAATTAATGAAAATTAACATTAATGAAACAGCTTTAAAGTAAAAACATATATTAAAAAAAAAACTGAAAAATTAAATCTTACAAAAAAAAAAAAAAAAAAAAAAAAAAAAAAAAATCCTATAAATGGTTCTGTTCTCTCATCTAAGGCTCCAACTCCATCAAATCTTATGGTAAGTTTGATATCATGGCACTCATATGTTCATCAAATGGCTCCCATTTTGGTATGGAATTAGTATCAATTTCAATGAGGGAACCAACATTTGGACATGCCACCACACCCAGTTTGCACCTCAAAGCCCGACCCAAGACTGCCTCTCTTACCCTCAAATCTTCTCACATTTCTCAACCCATTGCAGGTAAGTTGATGATGATAGTAAAGATCTTGCCTTTTCCAACCCTTCTTTTGTGGGTGACTCTCCTTTTTTGGTAGGTGGGTTCAAGAGTATCGATGATTACGTGTCGAGAAAACCCGAGATAACTCGTGAGAATTTAATGGTGGAAGAGTTTTTGAACGATGGTTTGGTTTACCAATGTCATTTCTTGGTGAGATCATACGAATCGGGACCTGATAATAAGATGACAATGTTTTTCGTCATCAACCAATTACAGGTTCTAAGTTTGTTTGTTTAAAGAAACATATTTATACATGAAATGTGAATCTCTTTTGATACATGAGTTTTGATTAGGAGTCGAAACTAAATCACTTCATAAGCTGTGGATTGGTCGAAAGGGGATTGGGCAAGACGGGATTTGGCACAACACATGAAATGACGAAAAGGGACCTCATATGGGTCGTACATAAATTGCAAGTGGTGGTCGACCAATTTCCTTCTTGGTAAATATAACATATTTTTTTACATTCCCGTGTTTGCTAAGATGTTCGAGTAACATGGTTTTAAAACACGAATTTTGAAGGAACGACGTCGTTGAACTTCGTACGTGGATATGTAAACATGGGAAGAATAGCTATCGTCGAAACTGGATCGCTCGTGACAAGAAAAGTGGAAAAGTTTTGATCCGTGCAATATGGTTTGTTCTTGATCTCAATTCGAACACGGTTGAAACATCAATATGTTTTGATATTTAGTTTGTATTGCAGTTTCTATGTTTTGATGAACAAAAGAACAAGAAAATTATCCAAATTTTGTGAAGAATTAAAGGAGGAAATGAATCCATTCTTCTTAGACAGCCATCCAATCCTTGAGGAAGATAACATCGTCTCCCAAAAACTACATTTACATCAACACGATTGCACCCATGCATCTTTAGTTGTAAGTTTTAATTTTTAATAACTCCTTTTTTTTCTTTTCTAATTTAATTTTATTTTACTCGTGACTCTTCAAATATTGGTAGTCGAGAGTGAGCGATCTCGATATGAATCAGCACATTAACAATGCCAGTTATATCAACTTTGTTCTCGAGGTATGTTTTTTTCGTCCTTTTTATTTACCTACCTTTTTTCGTTATAAATTATTTCTTTTATTTATTTAAATGATATAATAAAATTAAAATGAGAAAAAATGTCAATATTTTGGTTTTAGGGTACTCCTCGATCCATGTTGGAGAATTACCAGCTCTCGGGTATAACAATCAAGTACTTAAAAGAATGTAGTGTGGATCAGCAATTGCAGTCGCTTTCTGTGCCCTTAGAAAACGACGTTGTGAATGGTACTCCTCTCATCCAAGATAAAGACCTCAAACTCCACCACTCAATTCTCTCCCATGGGATTGAACTTGTTCGAGCAAAAACCGTTTGGACACCAAAATTCAATTAATTAACGTATTATTTTTATTTTTTTGAGTACTTGTAATAATTTATTTAGGGCTTTTTAAAATTATTATGTTTTATAAGTTAAAAATGTTTTTATTTGCATTTTTACCATAAAAATCTAACAATTTAGTTTTAAAAAATTATTTTTTTATTTTAATGGTAGAGCATGTCCAATATTATTTTTATTTATTTATTTATTAATTATTATTATTTGAGGAAACATGACTGAAAACATCCGTCTCCATCCGTTGGACTATTTGGGCCATGGTTTGGGCCATGGCCCGGATTTTAGGAGATTACAAATCGGCCCAAAAAACAAAGCCTGGCCCATAGTTTCCAACCGCATGGAAACACATGGCCCATTCGCTTACCAAACAAGGGAGGAATATGTGGCCCTTTCCTTGTTACAACTTAATGCCACTATTTCCATATTTGCCCTAATTTCTAAATTTTATTACCCAATTTGCCCTTCTCGGTCCAACGTGCATTCAATAAATAACCAGTCGAGGCATTATAATCCCGATCAAAAGATTAGAGATTCAAATTTTTTAAAATTAATTTTTTTAAATAAAAAATGGAAATTAAATGCAAAGAGGGGGAGGAGGTGACACGTGTTTGTATTAGAGGTAATAGCATATAGTATATAAAGAGGCATATGTGACAGTTGCATGTGTTGTGTTTTTTGGCCTTTTAGCCAATTCTATGAATTCAACCATCATCTTATTTTTCAAAATAAATGTGATGTTACAAATATTTAATTTCAACTACGATTTATTATTATTATTATTATTATTATTATTATTTATTTAACTTTTTTCACGTGTTTAATTCTTGAAACCAAGATATTAATAATTTGTTGGGCACAATACGATATTTTTTAAATTTCTCTAGATCAAAATCTAAATGTTCCATGTTTCGTACCTTAAACAATTAATTTTAATTTTTTTAAACTCTAGATCGCTCCACTATGAACTTAAAGTTGTACTTTTATAAGTATAGGACGAATTGTGTCCATGTATATAACCGTTACGTACAACGGATTGTTTATGATTACAATTAGGTCAAAGGCAAATGACATAGAGATGTCTAATTGTTTTGTTTATGATCTATCATAAATTAAGTCCGTTTTAGGCAAATGAATTTATAAAGAAAAATTAAACACTACATGATTTAATCAATTCCCCTCGCTTTAAAAGTCGTCTGCTAGGGAAAGGTTTCTATACCCTTATAAAGGGAGTTTCGTTGTCCTCCCCAACCAATGTGGGATATCACAATCCACCCCCTTCAGGGCCCTACGTTCTCGCTAGCACTCGTTCCTTTCTCCAATCGATGTGGGACCCCATCAAATCCACTCCCTTCGGGGCCAGCGTCCTTATTGGCACACCACCTCGTGTCTACCCCCTTCAAGGAACAACCTTCTCGTTGGCACATCTCCCGATTTCTGGCTCTGATACCATTTGTAACGGCTCAAGCCCACCACTAGCAAATATTGTCCTGGTTTCCCTTGCAAGATTCCCTTCAAGACTTTAAAATGCTCCTGCTAGGGAAAGGTTTCCACACCCTTATAAAGGGTGTTTCGATCTCCTCCCGAACCAATGTAGAGATATGAAAATGGGTGGTAGGTCCGTTATTGATTTGGTTGAGAGGCAAAATCTAAATGATTTGGTCTAATTGTCTAAATGGGTTGGCGTGAAGAACCAATTTAGACATTGGTGACCTTATGATATGTTGGACACAAACTCCATCACGTGTGCCTTTCCCCTTCTTCTTTCTTCACTCTTCTTCTCTTGTCTAACCCTAACCAAACATATGCTCGGTCGCTACCAAACATCTCTCTTTACGATTTCAATCTCATCGTAAGACACGTATAAATTCCACCATAGTTTCATCCAAGATCGTTCCAACATTGTTTCGACTTGGTACACAATAACCCAATTCTTAATGTTTCAACGATTCAAGTTATTATGTACTCGAAATCACTGTTCACGAGTTTATGTACCTTGAACGTCTTTACCTAATTAATATTTGTTCTTGAGGAGCCACTTAGTTCTATCAAATATGTGTTAATTTTGACTATATGTTGGTGTTCATCCCTACAAATAACATGCTTTATTGACTTTTTTGTAAATTACATTTCAATATATAATAAAGTTTTAAACTTTATAATAAAATTAAAAAATTTAAAATATTAGGATAAAAGGAAGCAATAATATATGAATTATGAATAAATTTATATATAATTAATTAATCAACATATTATATGTTCGATCAAATGGTAATAAACCTTCGTTCCATTTATTTTATTTATTTATCATATATTATTATTATTATTATTTTGGTAGATTTTAACATTTTTCTATCATTATTTAATATATGATATTTTTAAGGATTTTTTTTTTTTTTTTTGATTGGAGACATAATTAGTGTCAGAAATTAAAACATTGGGATTCATTATTATTTTCGCACACCCAAATCTCTTGAAACGATTCTCTTTTTTTCTATGATGATTAATCCAAAATATAATCAAATATTTCACTTTTTTGTTTTTTTTTTTCCTTTTATTTCTAAGTTTTTTTCACACAAAAATATTTTGGACAACGTAATCTTAGTTCTCGATCTCGTTTTTTCTCATTTTTTTTCTTTAAGAATTTCTTGTATTCGTTTCGAGTAGGTCCTCACGAGTAAATAGACAGACATCTTTACGTTGTAAGTTTGAAAATTGGTCCCTTTCATTTATAACCATCGACCCTTTCAATTTTTTCTCCAAATTTATAAAATTTCATTACAATTTAATTATTGGAAAAAAAAAAAAAAAAAAAAAAAAAAAAAAAAAAAAAAAAAAAGCAAGATTAGATGATTTTGTTTGAAATTATGTGCCCTTTTGTAAATGAAATGAGTACCTTCTTTTTCTCATGACAAAACCCTATTTTATATGCTAATTATCAATTATGGAGGATTTTTTAAATTATATATAAAAAAAATTGTTAAATATTATGAAATATCATTGATTTAGAATAATTAATTTTAAGGTAAGAATTAAGGATAAATATAAATTACATAGTAACAAATCCAATTTTAGTTTTCTTTTTTCATTTTATGATTAATAAATAATAAAAATATTAATAGAAACTATTTATTGACTAAAATTAAAATTCATGATAATTAAAATCAATAATATGTTTTTTTTAAGGTCGGATATTCCTATGTTTCAATCTGAGCTGAACACATTTTACGAAAAAAAAAAAAAAAAAGTAATTTCATTTAACATGTGACATGATTGTACCCATTAAGCTATGTATATTATAATGTCTTTGGTACATATTAAATTAGTTGTCACTTTTAATAAATAATAATAATAATAAATCATATTGAAGAATGTCATTATGTGTGCTTAAAATGATGAGCTATCAATATATATTACACGTACGTACAAATTCATCAAAGTTATTATCTGTCGGGGAGTGATTTGTGTGTTCTATGTTGTAACGGGTGTATAAATCTTGGTAGGGATGATACGAAAGATAGCAGTTGCCTTCTTCTCGAGTTCAAGTTTTCTATCGTAATTTGAACAACCAATTGACTTAAATTTTATATTCAAATTTGAAGCTTTTACGATGGCCACCTGTGATGTCCCCACATTGGTTAGGGAGGAGAACAAAACACCATTTATAAAGGTGTGGAAACTTTTCTCTAGTAGACGCGTTTTAAAGCCTTGAGGGGAAAGCCCGAAAAAGAAAATCCAAAGATGACAATATCTGCTAGTGGTGGGTCTCGGTCGTTACACCATGTTTAACACAAACGCTCAAAACTAGAATCTTTTTGTTGGATCAGAATGAAAGAGCTAGAAGCTCATCATCTGCTTGTTATCATGGCGGAAATGAACTATGTGAAGAAAGAGGTTCGATAGAGAAGAGGTGGAGGTTGGGGTTATCTCGAATTTCCATCGACGTTTTTTTGGGGTTATCTCAAATTTCCATCGACGTTTTTTCTTACCCTCCTCAACGAGGTATTGAAAAAAATGTCTAATAGCTCGCATATTTTAGTGCCGAGATTTGTTGAGTCATAGTCTAGAAGTTTAGGTTCCAGAGGCGGGTGGGCAAACCCATCATATTTAATGAACCCAGTCCACAAAAGAAGTAGTCAATTGTGGACGTCTTAGATAAGCTGACTAAATGACTCGATTCTCTCGGAACCGTAGCTAAGCTAATAAAAAAATATATATATTTAGAATAAATTTGAATGAAAAGAAAAAGTAATAAAACCCTAATAAGTTGTTGTTTGTTGCCTGTCCTTAAAAGTGTGTTAGGGGACACCAAGACCCCACATTGGCTACTCATCTCAGAGACCACAAAGCCCTTAGTTGACCTGTCATGGTTCCCCACTCCATCCTCCATTTGCCCCATCTCTTTCCTTCTTCTATATATCCCACTTTCTTTTTCCCCATCTCTTTCCTTCTTCTATATATCCCACTTTCTTTTTCCCCATCCCTAACAACCCATTTTTCATCCATGGAAAAACAACCCCTTGGACTCGAGATCACCGAGCTTCGTCTCGGTCTCCCTGGCAATGGCGAAAAAAACGAGAAGAAACGAGCCTACGTTGCCATTGCAGGCGAAGATGAACCGACTAGAGACGAGGTCGAGCGGAAGAATAACATGAGTAAGGGACAAGTTGTAGGGTGGCCACCAGTGTGTTCGTATCGAAGAAAGAATAGTTTTGAAGAGAAAGAGTCGTTGCATGAAAATAAGAACTCAAAAATATACGTAAAGATTAGTATGGATGGAGCTCCATTTCTTCGTAAACTTGACTTGGGTTCTCATAATGGATATTCGGATCTTGCTCTCGCTCTTGAAAAGCTCTTTGCTTGCTTTGGAACCGGTAAATTTAGTGCTCTTTCTCGTATTTGTTTTATTTTCTCTCTTGTTTTTACGATTTCTATAGTAATATACATAAATATCGTGATAATGTAGTGGTATGTTTGTAAAATGATAGGAAAGACATCGAAACATGGAAAAGGATCTGATTACATTCCGATTTATGAAGACAAAGACGGAGATTGGATGCTTGTGGGAGACGTCCCCTGGGAGTAAGTCTAATTTTTTTAGTACAACAAATATACATTATTGAAATTTGGACTTCAAATCTTTAGATCTACCATTAGATTTACGTCCCTCATTTTTCTTTTTACCTAACTCAAAATTTCACTAACAATTTAAATTCATATTATTTCATTTGTTAAGGGTTGATCGGGTTGCTTGGGCGACTTTATAACCCTAAACCCGACTCAATCCTCTGTTTTTTAGTTGAGTTGTTCTTTTTTTTCCTACAATATTTGTTATATTAACAACGAAAATCACGTAAAATTTAAAATAAAAAATTCATATATTATAACGTATCAATGGTATCAGTTACAGATGTTAAATATTCTTATTTTTCGTAAAAATTTTAAAAGTACGGTATGGTTGGGTTAGGTTGTAATCTTATTTTCGGGTTGGTCAGGTTGAACCAACAAAAAAAAATGTCAACCCATAGACGTGCTCGAATTTTTCAGTTTTTCAAAAATTCAACTCAGTTCAAAAATCTAATATAGATATATACGAACGTTTTTGTTGCCCTATATATATATATATATATGTATATATATATTTATATTTTTGGTATTACCGTTATTAACGGTGCTTAAAATTGAAGCCTCCAGTCAAAGTCAAAGTCAATTTGATATGATTGACACAAATTGCGATTTAAGTTTTAATTAGACATTTAATTAGGAAGAAAGTGACAGAGAGGGCAAAATGGTCTTTTGATATACCCTGCCGATTCATTAACTAACACGACATGATGCCGACAGGAAGCAGACCTTAATAATAGTGTCAGCCAGATTACAAAGTTGTCCCTGAATTCAATTCCCCTTGCCCCCTCCCCGACATATCCCATGCCTATAATTTAAAATCAAAATAATAATCGAATTTTAGATTTAATTATGATCATATTTTTTCAGGATGTTTGCTAAATCGTGCAAGAGACTGAGGATCATGAAGAGATCGGAGGCCAAAGGGTTCGGCCTGCAATTTAAGGATCTATGAGCTTAAGAAATATATTTTCCTTCATTTTATGACTTTATTTAGCTTCAAAATAGACATAACCGTAATTCTCATAATTAATATTAATGGTACAATTTTATGTTACAATGTCTAGATAGCTTGGTGTTTTTTGTTTTAATTCTTCACTTATATACTATAGTTTGTTTAGTTATATTAAGGAAATGGTTTATTATTATTTTAGTGTTCTTACGAACAATCATAAGAGACAAAACTGTGACAAATTTGGCAAACAGGCATACTTCCACCTAAACCTTTATAGATAGCATATCCAATCCTGAACTTTTTCTTTTCCTCGGTAAAACATATTCTTTCTCATTCACCTAATTATTCTCGAACGGTAAACAAGGTTATTAGATAAACATGATATTAATCAAACGTAATTAGTTTACATGTGCAACAATTAACCGTATAAAATTGTCATATTCTCATACTAGAGTTATGATTAAAGATGTCGACAAAGATCAAAAAGTCTTCTCCATCCTCGTCCACGAGGTGAGAACAAGGATGGAAAAATCTTCTTTGTCCTCATCTCATCTTATTTCTACATTTAATCGTAGTAAAATTTTCGTAGTAAAATTTTCCATTAATTTTTGCAGGAATTCTAAAAGGGGATTGAGTTTCCGGGAGTAAGCTCTTTTTTTTTTCATTAAATATTATAAAAAGTGAGGTGGGAAAATCATATTTTTCCCCAAAAAAAAAGGAAGTAAAAGCTGCATCATAGCACCTCAGGTAGGACTTGAAAAAACTATAGTGAAATCCACATTTGATTATATTATATTATATTACATTACATACAGCATAAACAGATAGACACAGAAATGAATGAATAAGAGAGGTCCCAGGGCGCACAAAGGGTGTAAAAAGGTGGTGGTTAAAGACCATAACAGAACAGAACATGTGGGGAAGCTCACAAAAGCAGTGGTAGCAGCTTTAAGCTAATATCCAAGAATTGGGTTCCTTTGTTCATCAATTTCAACCACAAGCAAGCGCTTTGGATCTGACCCACTTGGTCCTTCTTCGTACAATGTGGGAAGATAAGCTTTATAAGCCGGCAGATAACGTGACACAAAGTCCCTAACCTGCAAACACCACCACCACCACAACTCATCTTTACCATCCCCAACTTTCAAACTCTTTCACTTTGTTTCGTTTTCGGCTTACCTCTTCGTCGCTCATCCCGGGTTTTCCTGCCTCTCTCATTGCAATCTCTGCCTGTAAATTCATAACAACATGCAGTTCTTAAGGCTTCTGAAACCCAGGTGGTGATTCTTGTATGCTAATGTGTATAAAGCCTTACTTGTAGACGCCAATAGTAAACGCAACTCGGGTCGTTTATCTTGATCACGATCCATGCCCCTATGTACTTATCCCAAGCGTCGTAGTACGCTTTCATATTGTTGTTCACTATCTCCAGCTATAAAATTCAAATTTCAGATTTGGTTTACCTTGATACAATGTTGGAAGAGTTGAAAAAGCTATAACCTGTGGATCAACTGCTGTAACAGCTTCGGTCGGGAGCGGTTTGAAGCCGAGCATCCAACCTTCAAACAGGACGACCTAAAGGTAACGAAACGAAAGGTTTATGTAGTAGGTAGGTGCCATAAGTTTTATGTTGAGTTAAAATTTCTTACTGTCAGTGGTCCTTCAACCTCTGGCCAAGTAGAAGGATCAGCTCTGTCACCTCTTCCACTATATGCAGACTGAATAAAACACAGGAAATGGGGAGTTTGAGAATCACAAATGACTGGAATTAGATATGAGCATGGTTTTTTGAACTTACTTTATCATATCTGGGGACCTTCATCTTTAAACCTTCATATTAAAAGAGAATTCGATGAGTAAAAAACTCGAAACCAGGGACAACAGCAAAAGAAGTGAAGGAGAAACAAACTGACCTTCCTTGGTCAACTTGGAGAGAGCTGTGAGTGTTTCGACCGACAGTTCGAGATCGTGACTTCCAGCGTTTCCTCGATACTGAAAATGGAAAGAACATAATTAACAGAAGATATGGAGGACTAAGAGAAGGACAGACCATAAATAGTTACCTCCAGAAGAGCATTCCCGGGGTTGCTTTCCCTCAGTTGTGCCTACCATGTAACACTTAAATGACTTATAGTACTGCAAATAGAAAGAAAACGCTAAAAAAACGCCATTGATAGCTAACCAACCTGCCCCTCGGCTGTCAAATAGAAGTCGTCGATGGATACCATAGCAGACTTCCTGAGATAGAGATTTAGTCAGAAATTATATGGTTTTTATGTAACAGTTCAAGTCCACCACTAGTAGATATTGTCCGTTTTGGCGCGTTACATATCGCCGTCAGCCTCATGGTTTTAAAACGCGTCTGCTAGGGAGAGGTTTCCACACCCTTATAAGGAATGTTTCGTTCCCCTCTCTAACCGATGTGGAATCTTACAATCCACCCCTTTGGGGACACAGCGTCCTCGCTAGCACACCGCCCAGTGACTGGCTCTGATACCATTTGTAACAGCTCAAGTCCACTGCTAGCAAATATTGTCCGTTTTGGCCCGTTACGTATCGCCATCAGCCTTACGGTTTTAAACGTCTGCTAGGGAGAGGTTTTCACACCCTTATAAGAAATGCTTCGTTTCGCTCTCCAACTGACGTAGGATCTCACATTTTCCTTTCTCTATACTCTTATCACTGCTTCAGCAGATAGTCAGCTCGCATTATGGTATATCTACTAGCATCACAGCCTACCTGCCTGTTACTTCGAAGAGATAATTGAGAGCATACACAAGTGTCGTCTTTCCACAACCTTGTGGAGCACTAAATCCTATCTGCACAACAAAGTGATTTGAAGATAAATAACCAGGGGAATAACAATTTTTTAGAGCGCTCTAATAGTAACAGGGTAACCGCCCAAGTCCATCGCTAGCAAATATTGTCTGCTTTGGCCTGTTACGTATCGCCATCAACCTCACGGTTTTTAAAATGCGTCTGCTAGGGAGAGGTTTCGACACCCTTATAAGGAATGCTCCGTTACCCTCTCTAACCAATGTGGGATCTCACAATCCACCTCCCTTGGGACCCAACGTCTCCACTGGCACACCGGCTAAGCCTTGTGCAAAATATCTCGATTCCTTGATGGTATGTGCACGTTTGAAACGAAAAGAAAAAAGCTACGAGAAGTCCAAAAGCTTACCACTAAGGGAGGAATTTCTTCTCCTTCTTTAAACGAGGAATGGTGTTGAGATATTTGATCTTCACACCAAAAAAACACAGGTATATAGTAATGATAAAATCTTGCTTTCTGAGGAATTGTGAGCTCCATTTCATTAACCTTGAACAATCGACATAGATAAGAGCCATAAGCTAGCCATTTATCTATGGCGTCAGCCACATTTGTGGGGGTCAGGCCCAACTTTTCTATCAATGGACCTGAGCAAATGAATTCAAAAAGATCCTCCAAAATGGAAACTTGTGCTGGCTTTGTGGGCAATGCATGACAAACGGAGCCTTGATAACGCTCGACCGAGGCAGCAACACCGTGACACGAGGAGTTATCTTGAATCCATGAAC
Source organism: Cucurbita pepo subsp. pepo (assembly GCF_057944985.1). Classification (NCBI taxonomy): domain Eukaryota; kingdom Viridiplantae; phylum Streptophyta; class Magnoliopsida; order Cucurbitales; family Cucurbitaceae; genus Cucurbita; species Cucurbita pepo. The sequence continues at coordinate 10,561,248 of NC_141814.1, read as the reverse complement.
ATCCATTGCCTAGAATAAAATTCCAAAGGAGACAAAGGAAGAGATCAATGATTAAAGCAGTTTCCCTCTACACATTAAGAAGACATTTGCATACGAAACAAGTTACAGTAGAACAGTATTGACCATAAAACAATTGAACTGTAGCTTTCTGAAACTACATATAGAAGCTTAACTACAAATATGGTAAAGTTCATTCAGAAAATACAAGAATTTTGAAGCTATCTCTGATTTCACTACAAAGTAATAACTAGATAGGATGTTTTTACTTATCAGAAATCCTATATGAAAATGTCCCCTGAAAAGAGCAAAGTGATGTTTCAAGAACGAATAGAATGTTCTATGCGTCGAGGGAAATGGTCGTGTTTCTTTGATGAAGGTAGAAAAGAGGTCAGGAAACCGTGGGAATGGTTGAATTGATAACTTCACTCAAATCTCTCCCAATGTATTGAATTAGACTAGCCCACTTGTTTAATTGGCAACATAAGGATCTATACAATCCGCGCATTTACGTCATGCTCTGATGAACCCAACCATTTTGATATCCTTTTAAGTAAAAGTGATAAAAGGGAGCTCAAACCCGCTGCTAGATATTGTCCGTTCTGGCTCGCTACGTATCACCATCAGCCTTACGGTTTTAAAATACGTCTACTAGGGAGAGGTTTCTACACCCTTATAAGGAATGCTTCGTTTTTTCTCTCTAACCGATGTAGGACCTCACATAACCAAATTTCCAAACACCAAGAATGAACAGAATCCATTTCAAGAAAGAACAAAAGATATTGCAAAAAGTAAGACAAATGAAGAACACTTTTCAATTTCTCATCATGAAACCAAATTTCCATAACTGAAGAACACTTTTCAATTTCCCTCCATGATAGCTCCTATTCCCCACAATTTTCCAAGTAGCCAAACAGAGAATACCGCATAATCAAAAGCCAAAACCTCAAAACACTACCAAAATTCCATTGAATAAAGGAGACAAAAAGGCAAATGAAATCGACGAACATTGCATAACCTTCCCAACACTCGACAACCAATAACCCCACACAATCATCAAAAACCATTCCAATAGCCAAACAGAGAAAATCGCAGAACTCAACAGATAAAACCTGATGAACACAGATACTGTTCCATCAAAACAATCTGGAAAGACGAAAATACCTGATTTCGCGAAATGAGTCGGCGAATAACAGAGTCTGGAAATGGATTGGTTGGTTTTAGCCATGGAAAATGAAGAAGAAGAAGAAACAGAGACATGGTGGGAATGAAGGAAAGCACCGAATTTATAAAAACCGACGCCATTAGTGTTGGTACAGAAAAGAGAGGGAAAAGTTGAAGTCGGAGATAGCGGCTGAGCTGCCATACTTATCTACAGCCTCACTGTGAGCGCTTGTTTGACAATTAACATTTCCAAGGCATCTTGGTTTTGGTTTCTGGCCGACTTTTACGAGCCATAGTGGGAGGGTGGGGAAGAGAGAGAAAAGAGGGAAGAGAGAGACACACACACTTGGAGCTGTGCGGATATGAATTGAGAACTTGAGATGACAATTCTCTTTCGTTCTCCTCTACAAATCTATATGAATTCTATATTATATATTTGTATAATGAGTTAGAAGTTTTATATTCCCGACTAAAAGTCAAATTCTTGGTGGAAGAATACGAGTTAGGTTAGAAATTTTTTATAGATTGATTCGAAATTTTGAGTTCCAGACATGAGTAACTGGACTAGAATTTATCGTCTGTAATAGTTCATAGTCACTGCTAATATATATTAGCGATTTTAGCCTGTTATGTGTAGTCGTCAGCTTTGCGATTTCAAAATATATCTATTAACGGAAGAGTTTCTACACTTTTGTAAGAAATGTTTTGTTTCCCTCAATTTTTCAATTTTCCAGTTGGATTGGGGTTCGATTTTCCACAAGTCACAATAAATCACTAATATCAATGATTTTAGAAGTGGGGTTGGATTATAATCCTATTTTCTAGTCGATCCGGTTGACCCAATTACAATAATGTTAATCGAACCGACTTAAATTTTTTTATTTTTCAAAAAATCAAAATAACCCAAACAAAAATCTAATTCAATTCAATCTAGATATATTAAAAATAAATATAAAAATTTGGCAAATATTTGATAAAATAATAATAATAATAATTTTGAAGTGCCAATTTTATAACTTTAATCGTATTTATAGGAATAAATAATTTATTTTTTCAATTAAGTTGGATAAAATAGAAGGGGGTGGATAAGTGGCTTGAAATATATTTTATCATATGCTTGATAATATGGAGATTTTCAAAATAGATAAGTGATGATTAATTTCCCTTGCCCTTATCTGATTTTATCAACTTGGCTAAAGTTCCAAAATTCAAATAGTACTAAGTTTGCAACTTCATTCATTTATATTTATATTTATATGTATATGTTGATTTAATTACATTACTTCAACCTTATCCTAAAATCGATATTTTGTCTTATTCCTAAGTTTTCTATCTACATAATCTATTTATAAAAATTTGATTCGATATTAAAGGTAAGCGTCATTGACATTATTACACTTCATTTTATTTTTATTTATTTAATTTTCAGGTCAGTTTATTTCGAGATTTCTCACGAGATGCAAATAAAAAGAAAGACGCTTAGACTAAGCTTGTTTCCATTTTTCTGTGAAACTGTACGTGGGGCTAATGAATTTTAGCTTTTTGTTATGGAGTGAATCTAGCCGTACTAATATAGAACACGGCCAATGATAAGAAATGTAGGGTGGATGTTGTTTATTTGTTTGTGGTTTGTTTTATTTTTGTTGTTGAAAATTTGTAGAGATGTAAAAGGAAAGGAAGTTGAGTACATAATTTATTTTGGGTGATATGTGGATATGAGAGCCTTCCATATCCAATGCATTTATTTATGGTCCCTTTTTGGGACCTTTTAATTACTAAATATGCAATTCTTATAAATTTTATATACAAATATAAATATAAATAACGTTCGTTCCTCTTTATCTCAACGTCTAAGAAATTTTTGGAAAGTCACCCAATATAGAATTGCAAGGTAAAATATGCTTAATTCTAAAATTTCTATGGTTGAGTAACTGAGAAAAAATGTTCATCTTGTTGGTATAGGTAGTAACTTTTAATTTTTTAAAACTTTTATTAGTTACCTTTGTTAGACGAACACGATTCTCTACAATGGAATGATATTGTCCACTTTGAGCATAAGTTCTCATAACTTTGCTTTGGGCTTCCCCAAAAGGCCTTATACCATTGTGGAGAGTCGTGTTCGTCTAACATGATATTAAAGCCATGCCCTAAATCATCTAACATGGTATCAGAGTCATGCCCTAAACTTAGTCGTGTCAATAGATTAGTAAATCTTCAAATGTCAAACAAACAACTCCAAAAGAAAAAGAGTCAAGCCTCCTTAAAGGCATAGTAAAAAATGACTAAGACTCTAAAGGTGTCAAGCTTGGATTAAGGGAAGACGTACTTTGTTCGAGGGGAGGTGTTGGATGATGAAAGTCCCACATCGGTTAATTTAGGGAATGATCATGAGTTTATAATAAAAGAATACTCTCTTTATTGGTACAAGGCATTTTTGGACAAAGTGGACAATATCAATACCATTGTGGAAAGTCGAGTTCGTCTAACAATCTTGTCCTCTTTTTTTGAGTAATGGAATAAAATTTTGAATTAAAAAGGAAATTCCAAATTGAATTGAAACTCTTTGAGAGAGTGACGTGTACGCAAGTTGTTGGGCTCCAAAATGGTTCCATCCTTTTTTTTTTTTTTTTTTTTTTTCTCTCGCACACGCCTGTCTCGCTGTCCCTTATCCATTTCCAATCGAACCGATTTCTGTAAAAATAAAAACATTAAGAACCGGTTCAGTTCGCCTTAGATTAGACCGGTTGCCGGAGGGAATCGTGCCCATCGGCGGCGGAACAGAGGTGGATACGGCTTTGTGAACAGAGTTGCAGACTATTTCTGTCCCTTATCCATTTCCAATCGAACCGATTTCTGTAAAAATAAAAACATTAAGAACCGGTTCAGTTCGCCTTAGATTAGACCGGTTGCCGGAGGGAATCGTGCCCATCGGCGGCGGAACAGAGGTGGATACGGCTTTGTGAACAGAGTTGCAGACTATTTTCAAATCAACCTAATTGACATTTTTTTTTAAATTTAAAGATTCAATTATAAATTTTTCTAATTCAAATAATACGACTTAATCCAACTATTAAAAATATTTAAATATTTAAATTTTTTATTTTAAATAAAAAGTAAAATATTAATACGTTCAACATTCATATATTTATTTTTAAACATGAAATTAAAATTTACCATTCAATTTTAATATATATTTATGAGTACATAATTAAATAATTGAATTACCATTAATTATTTTAAATTATGGTTTACTTGAGCTTCACTCATTTTAGAAAAAAAAAAGAAAGAAATATATATATATATAAAAGCATATTATAAACCTTTTATTTTAAGTCATGTGGTTTACTTGAACTTAACCCATTTATATATATAATCATTTTATATATAATTTATTTTAAGTTAGGGTTTACTTAAAATTAACTCCAGAAAAATCTAGAAGTCATTTAATTCACAATTTTTTTTATTTATTTAAACTAAATTTAGTCGGATAATTTAATCTGAATCATACAAATTAAATTGGGTTTGATTAATTTTTTCGAAAATGTTAATCATTTAATCATTGTTGTAGTATGCACTACACACTACCGTTTTTTTTACTCACGCTAAAAAAAAAGGTAATTATTTTGGGGTAATGCTGTAAATTTTCTAGGAATAGATAATTTCACCATTTAACTTTACACATCTATGAGATCCGTAAGAGAAAAAAATTAAATGTTAATGTCTTAAATAATTTTCTTAATTAAGACCAATTAATGCTTCTTTGTTTGCCCCTACAGTGAATTGGAAAGGATTAATGTAATTTGCTTTGATTAATAATGAGTAATTATAATTAGTGAATTTAACCAGTAAATTCTCCCCAAATTGGTGGAGATAACATAAGAACCACACAAAAGAAAATAATAATAAATAAACACTAATAAGATAATGTTCCAGACAGTTAAAATAAAAAAGTAAATGGAAAACGTCCATGTGGCCAAACCTACGTAGGCTCGAAATTGCTAAGGATTAAGAAGAAAAGAATATTACACCTGGCAGATTGTAATTGGCTAAATAAAAAAGTTACAAAAAGTTGAGAAGTGGAGGATTGTAGCCCTGTCTCACGTGACAAAATTTACCCTGAAGGTTGAGATTACAAAAGTAGCCTTGAGAAAACGAAAAGGAAAGGGTAGGTAAATTGAAGGATAAAAAAAATAGAGGGGCTGGGGACACGCGCGAGCTCAGCGTAAGGTCGTAATAAAAATTGAAGAGCTGACAGCTTTGAGTCCACGAAGTGTCCTTTTCACTTTTTTTGGTCAAAACAACAAACGCCATTAAAACACTATTATTCATTAAATATTAATATTAATAACTCTTTTTTTTTAATTTTTTTTAATTTTTTTAATTTTTTTTAATTTTTTAATTTTTAATTTTTAATTTTTAATTTTTTTGCCCTTGCAATGGCTATGTGTTTCAAATCTCCGTTTCATCCCGCTCACATTCCCATTCTTACTTTACTCATCCACACTACTACTGTCTTTTTCGATCTTCATCTCGAGCTCCAATGGAGGTCTTGGAGCTTGGAAGATAGATTCAGGTTTTGTTTCTTGTTTGCATCTTTTTCATTTCGGAGATTGTTTGGTCGTCGCTCTGGATTAGGGCGGATTGGAGTTGCTGTTCTTCAAGATTTTTCGGGATGGGTTTGATTGATGCGTTGGAATGATGGGTTTTCTGGGGGATTTTTAGCTCCGTTTCTTGAGGATTTCTGGAATTTTTGGAGAAACATGTGGAATTTCGGTTTGAATTATTGCTTAAATGATTGTGTAATGAGGAAATGGATAATCTAATAATCTGGACTTAATGCAAGAACGTGAATTACACTTTGAAATTGTTTGTGGAAGCAAGACATTTTGTAGATCCTTTGATTTTGCCGCTGTTTTCTTCTACATTCTTGGAGACCAAGCACCTTGGTTACTCTTATCTCCAACTTTTCTTCACAATTTTCTAATCTTAAGATTTTTCAACGGATTTTCAAAGATTGGTCACTGCATTGTCAATGAGTATGGTGGATGTGTTCCTTGAGGTAGTAAATTTGCAGAAATTTTTCATATTACGTCCTTTCCAGAATTTGTTACCTGTTGGCATTTCAAAAATTACAAGATCATTGAAGCTCATTGGTCTTTTAGATTGGTTAAACTAGCATCTTTTACTTCGAATTTCCTGTTGTTCTGTCAATCTTTATCATTCCTTCAGAAATGACCTTTGTTTATCACTATATGTGGTGAATCTCATGGCTCTAATCTATTGTCCTGTCATCCAGTGCTGTTCCAATGTGATCTTAATCGGGGCTTCTGAGTAATGCTACATTTCTGATAGTTCTGCCATATGTGAAAAGCGTGCACTATGCACTGTTTTTTTCTTTAATCGAACAGTCCTCTTGAAAATTGCACTCTGTAATCTATGGACCCGTTATCTAGTGCTTTTTTGTTAGAATTTTAAACATTCAAGGGTAGTTATACCATGTAAGACCCTTTTGACTTTTGTTTAAACGAAAGTATCTTGAAAGCTTGAAGATAAACAGAAATGGTGTTAATATCACTATTTGAGAGCTATTCATTTTATCTCAGGTTTTACTCTGATGCATTTGGGTGATTTAATCTTCTTTGAGACCTCCAAATATGAGAAAAGAAGAAAATCAAATCAGGGTTAATATTGGAGAATTCCCTGGTAGAATTACGCGTGCTCGGGCTGCTGCATTTAGTGCATCAGCACAGCTGCCTCCAAGAGTACCTGCGCAACAACAAGAGAAGCGGGTTGCACAAGCTAATCGGAAAAGAGCTGCTTCAGAAGAAAAGAGCTGCCATTCTATTGATAAATCATTACGACCATATAAACGGAGGGCCGTGCTTCAGGATGTCAGCAATGTATGCTGTGAACCTTCATACTCGGAATGTTTTGATGCAGCTAAAGTTCAGGTTAACGAGTTTTCTTCTCCATAAGATTTTATTCTGGATATCTGTGAGCCTTACTGTATTGTCTTGGGGCTAATAAAGTTTCTTTGAATTTCTTTCCCATGTATTCGGGCCAATGTAATGTTTAACAATTGCCTTGTGCATTTGCACGGCCATTCTTATATGAGGTTTTACTTGCTTTGAGGACATAATTATGCAGCTTTGTTGTACTTGGACTTACCTTTTTCTTTAACAGGCCAATTGTAGTAAGCCGACTATCAGAAACCGTTTCAAGAAGTCCAAAGGAGCTTCATCAGTTTGTGTGGCTAACTCCAAGGTTCCTCTTGACCGTAGAACCGAAGGAGCCTCATCAGTTGGTGTGGTTTACTCCAAGGTCCCTCTTGACCTTAGAGCAGAAGATGTACAAGAAAATGTCAAATCAAAAGCTAAGTTGAAAGTTGAACATTCAAGTAATTCTGAAGACCATGGGACACATCATCGGGTGGGCGGTGGTATAAAGGAAGAGGTCACAAGTTATCTTCGGGATGATAATTCGAGATCTCTAAGTCCTTTAGAGTCTCAAAATTTTCAAAATAAAGGTAATTGTTTTTAACTTTTTGTTCTCTAAACTTTAACAGACAGATAACTCCTGAAGAAGCAGGAATACAGCTAATTCAGCTTTCTATTTTATGTGTTAGACTCTTTTCTAGACACATTATCCCCATATCCTTATTTATATATATAACCTAGATTCATTTCACTAGATACAGAGCGCTGTAAGCCGATGAAAGCCGTAATTCTACAACTTATTCGTTAACTACGAAAGGAAAATAATTAGTATGGTTTGCTTAAGGCCATTCTGTTAAACAAAGTTGGTTTTACTCTTCAAAAACCATGATAGTTAACCTGCTTTAGAAGCCATGTTTGGAACACCAATTTGATGATGTCTCTATTGGGAATACAAATACGAAACTTGCTGTTTGAGTTTTTAGGAAACATCTGAAACAACATTTGAATCAATAGTTGACTTTAGAGTTTTCTTCTTTATGATAAGATAAAATAAATCACATTGAAGTTCTTACATTCAAGTATGAATAATGCATCTCCAAACATATAAAACTGCTAACGACATATATGTTGGAAATGGAAAATCAGAGAAAGTGTTGCCTCTGGGGACAAGAAGCAACCTGGACGTTACGGACATCGATTGTAATGACAAAGATGCTCAACTGTGCTCTGTCTACGCCCATGAGATCTACAACAATTTACGTGTTGCTGAGGTATGTGATGTTGATTCTGTGTTTTCTATCTACTTTCTGTCTCTCTTTCATATGGCACTTTTGCTCATGGTCGGTGGGAATTTCAGGAAGAACAAAAAGGATCTTGCACCTATTGCATTGACCGTAAGCAATACTTTTTCAGCATAAACGTGATCATATTGACCATAAGAGGCTTTCATAAGTTGGGATTCAAATAATAAGTGCTAACATCAACAATTTAGTCTTGCATTTTTCTCTATCCGATCGTTTCGGGTTTATGTGTTCTAAGAAAGGTCTTAATTATAAGGATGTTACTTCTTATTCTTGGCAATTTCAACATTATGCGATTTAAAAACAGTACCAAGTAGTCCCCTGATGGGTGCAAGCGATCAAAATGACCCTAAAATTATAAAGCTACATGTGTTGAACTGTTTGAAGATGTTCATGTTTCCTCCCGTGGAATGAAGCATTAAGATTCCCCAGTTGCTATTCTTCAACTCAGCTAATTGACCTTGCATTTAGTTTAAGCAGTCTGTTTGCAATGACAAACAAAATATTTTGTTCTGAGTTCTGATTCAATCAACTCATAGCCTTTGTGCTAGGATGATGCGATCATTGTTTTTGTGCGTTTAGGATATGAAAGTTTTTATTACAAAAAAACTGAATGTACTTGGAATGAAGTATTGTTTTCTCAACTGATTGTGTTTTCCTCTCCATAGCTAACCAGAAGGCCACGTCCAGATTTCATGGAAACAGTGCAAACAGATATTACCCAAAGCATGCGGGGTATATTGGTTGATTGGCTTGTAGAGGTTAGTATTGCTTCATTAAGCCTTTTCTTAATCCTCTCTTTCTTTCTTTCATTATATTTCTGTTATCTCCAAGTTCTTCCAAATTTCTTAAATTTTACCGAACGTATACCTCGAAAGATCGAAAGTTCCAATGAGATTTCATCTCGAAGAAGCACAATTAAAATGGTTGATCCAAAATTCTTGATTTCAGGTATCGGAGGAATACAAGTTAGTACCAGACACTCTCTACCTAACTGTATTTTTCGTCGATTGGTTTCTCTCCCAAAATTACATCGAGAGACAAAAGCTTCAACTGTTGGGTATCACTTGCATGTTAATTGCTTCGTAAGTTTCTCAGATCTAGAGCATATTGTCGATGTACTTCATCCAAAAGTTTAAATTGTGTTCTAAGCTGAGTGATAGACTCTTGCTATCTACCACTTTTGATGATGTGATGTGAACTAATATGAGAACTCAAAGCTCATACCAAAAGATTAGTTTAGCTCTATTAATTTGAATATGAAGGAAGTAACAACGGTGGTCCTTGTGTCCGACAGGAAGTACGAAGAAATTTGTTCCCCACGCGTTGAAGACTTTTGTTTCATCACTGACAGCACCTACACAAAAGAGGAGGTATGACATATTTGCTATACAAGATTGTGGATCGTATATTGGATTAATTGATGTTAATCACTTGCTTGATGAACGGTCAAATGGTTGATTCCAGGAGAAAAGAAGGGGAAATAATGAAAAGAGTGAAATGGGAAGGAAACAATATTATTTTTTAACATGATAAGTAGTACAGGATGTTTACTGCTCTGTGGAAGAGAAACATATCAGATATAAAATGATTTGTTAGCGTGGTCTGCCTTAAAATAGTGAACAAATTCTAGACTCAACTTACCTAGTCCTATGGGCACGTTCCACCAGATCATTATTTTACGTTTGTTGAATTGAACTTAACAGCAGTAGATGGTTAGATATATTGTAATGCCCAAGCCCACCGCTAACCGATATTATCCTCTTTGGGCTTTCACTCAAGGTTTTTAAAATGCGTTTGCTAGGGAGAAGTTTCCCTTTCGGGCCCTAGCGTCCTCACTGGCACTCGTTCCCTTCTCCAATCGATGTGAGACCCTCCAATCCACCCCCCTCATGGCCCAACGTCCTTGCTGGCACACTGCCTCGTGTCCACCCCACTTTAGGGCTCAGCCTCCTCGCTGACACATTGCCCAGTGTCTGGCTTTGATACCAACTGTAACAGCCCAAGCCCACTGCTAGCAGATATTGTCTTCTTTGGGCTCTCCCTTTCGGGCTTCCTCTCAAGATTTTTAAAATGCGTATGCTAGGGAGAGGTTTCCACACCATTATAAAGAATGTTTTGTTCTCCTACTCAATCAATGTGGGATCTCTCAAGAGCTCATCGTTTTCCTCTAGACATCTGATTAGGGCCAGATTTGGACTGTTTAAGAGTTAGGAGTGTGCCTACAATACAATAGTAGGTTTCTCCTTTTGTTCTCTGCTATTTAAAAGCTTCTTTGGTGATTTTTCTTTAGGTTTTGAATATGGAAGGTCAGATATTGAAGCATATGGGCTTTCAACTTTCTGCACCAACTGTAAAATCTTTCCTCAGGTAAGTTTGCTGTGCCAAGCTGCACAAGCATGGCAGTGCATATATGAATTCGTGTTTATATAGGTACGGTGTTCTTATTTACGCATGTTTCTAAATTTCAGGAGATACGTTTGTGCTGCACAAACGACTTTCAAGGTAATAATGAGGTCGTTGTAATGCATTGCTTGATAGTTTAAGAGCTTCCTTTCCTTCTTTAGATAGGCAAAGCTTATGTTTCTTGACTTTCATTGATTTTCAGACCCCTAGTCTTGAACTCGAGTGCCTTGCCAACTATCTAGCCGAATTAACACTGGTCGACTATGGTTTCTTGAATTTTCTTCCCTCGGTCATAGCTGCATCAGCTGTATTTCTTTCCAAATGGTCGTTGGATCAGTCGAGTCACCCATGGGTATGCATTTTCCCTTCGCTTAGTCCTAAAATGCTTACTAGACTTGCTAATCTAATTCTCTTTCTGACAGAATTCAAACCTGGAATACTATACCTCATATAAAGCATCAGATCTGAAACCAACTGTTCTTGCTTTACAAGATTTACAGTTGAACACCAATGGTTGTCCTCTCAGTTCGATTCGCGTCAAGTATCGACAAGAAAAGGTAAATGAGTATTAGAATAAGTTTATGAGAAATCAGATGTCGTTACTTGGATACACCGTGTTTTCTCACAAACGGTTGTCTTAATAACAGTTCAAAGCCGTCGCAACTTTGTCGTCTCCGAAATTACTTGATACGCTATTCTGAACCGTGTTAGACGAAGGCCAACCATGCACAATTTGCCAACAGTTACATATATACTTGATATAGAAGTTAGAGATTCTCCCAGGAGTAGATACTTTTTTTGCCATTAACTCTACATGTTGAAGCCGATGTCTAATGTTAATCCTTACCCTTTCCCTATTAACATTCTTTCTCTTAACATTTTTTTGAAGCTTCTGTTTATAGTTCTGTTACTTTGGTCATGTTCCTCCCCGATTGATGTCGTGGCGGGCAGAGATTGGCTGTTGAATGTACATTGAGAGAAGGAAGCTTTGTCTGTAAGACCATGTAGAATTGCCTTGCCACCCAAGATTTCTTTTATGTATTTACTGCTAATCTTGTACTTTGATTCACTTTGCCAAAGTTTGGTACGTCTGTTTTGAGACAGGAAAATTCTTAATGAATTGTTTCACCAGACTTTGCCACTTATGTCTTGATTCTCTTTATATGCATAGTTTGGTAAGCTTTGGCAGAACTTTGGGCATTGTATTCTGGTGTTGTTTTAATAAACTCAATAACGTTGCTCTGCTTCTGCTACTCAGTTTCTTGAGGCATTTTAATTCTTGCTATATGAGTGAAAGTTTCAATGTAGGGTTGATCAATGCCAATGAGACACTACTTTTGATCTCTCAGACACTGACAAAGAACCAGAGAGAAAGTGTCTTTTTGTCTCTTATTGAGGATGATTGAGAGTGAGTCCAATATTAATTAATTTAGTGGAAGATCATGGGTTTATAAATGAGGAATACTATCTCCATTGGTACGAGGCCTTTTGGGGAAGCCCAAAGAAAAGACATGAGAGTTTATGCTCAAAGTAGACAATATCATACCATTATGGAGAGTCGTGATTCCTAACATCTCTGTCATCCAAGAACCCAATATGAACAGAAAGTTAGCATATAGGAGCCAATAAAAATGGAGTAAAACAGTTCTTCTGAGTTCAAATTACACCACAATTAAGCATGGTAGAGTTAGAGGTTGTTATGTTTGGTTAGACGAGGTGCATGCAAGTTAACCCAGACGCTCGTGGGTTGAATGGTTATCGGGATCTGGTTCAAAGGATCGGTAGAGGAAGGTTGCCATGTTGGTGAAGAAAAATGGACTTATTCTTAAATAGAACTGACATTAGTCGACTTAACGAGATGATGATGATAATGTGACAGCTTAACATAATAATAATATATATTTTAAAATTTTATTTTTAGAGAATTCAAAATAAAAATTTAAATTCAGTGTATTTTAGGAAAATATTAAATTAATCTTTTATAAAAAGTTGGCAAGTGGACTGGCTATGAGTAGATGGGCCGATTGTCGGCCCAACTCTTAACTTCAAATTATAGTGGGCCCATCTGGCCCAACTTTTAACCAAATTTTTAATGGGCGGCCCTACAATCGTAAGGGTTCTAAGCAAAGGTTAATATGGACCTTTTGTTGGCATAAGAAGCCCAAGGGTATTTCGGTAGTTTTATCTTCTTCTCCGATTTCTCATTCCTTGGACTCTGAAAGCTTATGCATCTCTGTCACCGTTCGCTTCATCGACTTGTTAGAGAGAGAAAGAAGAGAGAGAGAGAGAGAGAGAGAGGAACTCTGAAGCTCTCTTTCTTCTTCATTTGCATGACTTGAAGATTTTGTTTAGGAGTTGCCAGTTAGAGAGAGAGAGAGAGAGAGAGAGAGAGAGAGAGAATGGGGAGCAATACACTGGTGGGATTTCAGGACCATCTGAAGTTAGCGAGGGAATATGCTCTTGAAGGCCTGTATGATACTTCGGTAATCTTCTTTGATGGCGTTATTGCTCAGATCAACAAGTAATCTCTCTTTCCCTCTCTGGCTTTAACCAATTTCCTCTCTAGAACTTCAAATTTCTCGTTATCTGATTTTCGATCTTTTCTGATATTTCAATCTGTTTACCGCTTTGAATTCGATTCATCTTGCCTTCTTCATACTGTTTCAATCTCTCCTCTTATCTTTTATAGTCAGATTGTTGTGATTTTTACTTTTTTGGGTCTGCTACGAGTAATTTGAAAGAAATGTGTGGTAAAATAAAAGAAAAATATTCATTGTTTTGTTATTGTGCGGATGTACTGAATAATGTAGAGGTGGCTATTGAGTCTTTTTTTTTTCTTTAGCATTGGAATGCCGAACGTATTTCAACTTTAAAGTTTGAAGAAGATATGGTATTGTTTCTTCCTATTTTAGGTAATCGAAAATCCGTAAACAATGGTCCACAATTCCCTGCGTTGGCTTGTTCTAAATTAATTTAAATTTATTTAAATTTATTGTTGAGATTGGAGAGCGGCGGAATGAGATACGATGAATCATGATGTCTTGGTAAGAGCATAACTTGTGGAAGTGGATCATATTTCGGTTTGTTGGTTAGTGATCATACAATGCCCTGTACACTGCCACCAATTTAGTTTCTAGTTTCCGTGAAGGATGCATAAGCAAAAGGGATAAAACAAAAGTGTTGATTGATACTGCTCCTGCGATGGGGAGATAAAATTCTGCAGAATCTCTCGTTTTTTTTTAATCTTTTTTTAATGTTTTTAGGTATGGTTTTCTTCGGTATGGTTCTCACTGAAGTTTACTGATTTATCAATTTTAGGCATCTTAGTTCAGTAGATGACCCTTTAATGCGTGCAAAATGGATGAATGTGAAAAAATCCCTTACTGAGGAAATAGAAGTTGTGAAGCAGTTAGATACAGAGAGAAAAGCTTTTAAGGAAATACCCATGGGTCGACGTGCAGCTTCTCCTCCAATTCATGCTAAATCATCATTTGTTTTTCAACCGTTAGATGAGTATCCAACTTCTTCAGCTCCTTCCATGGATGATCCTGATGTCTGGAGGCCGCCAAGTAGGGACTCTGCAAGTAGAAGGCCTGCAAGGGCTGGTCAAGTTGGTATGAGGAAGTCACCACAGGATGGGGCTTGGGCTCGTGGTTCCACCAGACCAAATACTACCACTCGTGGTGCAAAGGCTGGTGGTCCAAGTCGTGTTAACTCTGGTGCCCGTGCGGCAACTACTGGAAAGAAAGGCTCTAGTACTACTGGTAAATCTAGCAAGACGGATTCTGCAGTAAGTTCTGTGAGCCCAAATTTAATTCTCTGTTCCTTTTTCCTCCATTAAAAACTTGGAACATCTGCATGTGTGGATCTCTTCTTTTGTTGCATGAGACATATGATCCAGCCTTCTTTTGAGTTCATTGCTCGCATGTTCCAATTCGTATGGGTCTTTGCTTAGGGGCATTTGGTGGTGAGCTATGCATTTGAAATTCCGTACCTTTGTGATGTTTTACCCTCCTCTTGTACGTAAAAGTTATGGAGTTAAGCCATTTATGGTGTTTTAATTCTTGTACGATTTGTTTTCTCACATTCATTAGATTTTGGGCTAGTTTGGGCGTTGTTTTAAAATAGTTTTTTTTTCAGAATAATATTTCAGAGGAAATATATGCACATAACCATTTCTTATTTCATATGACTTGATTTTTTTTTTGCAAAAAATGAAGTTATTCTCACCCCCCCCCCCAAAGTCATGGGTTTGTGATAACCTTTGCAAGACATTATACAGTTTTGTAAACAAAAATTGAGAACTGTTTTAAGAATAGGTTGCTGTTGAAGCCCTTGATATCATTTTTTTCTTCATTCATTATTTCCCACCATCGTTAGTTCAATTAATTTCATGAATTATTGATTTATTATGAATACTATCTTAAGTTTGTACAGTATATCGTGCATATAAACTAATGAATGATATTGTTAGAATGGTGACGATGAGGGAAATTCTAAGAAGGGACAGTATGAGGGACCTGATCCTGATCTAGCTGCTATGCTCGAAAGAGATGTGTTGGAAACTAGTCCAGGAGTGAGATGGGATGATGTTGCTGGCCTGAGTGAAGCAAAAAGACTTCTGGAGGAAGCTGTTGTTCTTCCCCTGTGGATGCCAGAATATTTTCAGGTATTCTTGAATTAGTTCACTAGAATTACCTTTGGGGCCACCTGATAAGTTTGTAAACTAATAATACCAAACCAATCATCACTCTGTGCTGATATATTCGTCCCATGATGATTAATATGCTTGGTTATATCTGTACCCGAAGCTGATGTGTGCTTTCACCTTCAACGATTTAAATCAACAATCAATCTAAGGGGTCTATTCAACCTGACCTTTAGGAGGGCCTATCTTGTTACTGCCAAATGATTGATAGAAAGATTGAAATTTTACAGAATTCAAACCTAAAGTTTCTTCTAGCTTTAGATTTTAGTCTGCCGAGTGCATTTGGTTGAGTTGATGTATTTGTATTCTGTTGTCCCCTGCTGGCCATAGTGTGCTTATTACCTGTGTCCATGTGTCACACATACTAATCTTGCTGTTTTTTCCTTGCAGGGAATAAGGAGACCATGGAAAGGAGTCCTAATGTTTGGCCCTCCTGGGACTGGGAAGACATTACTTGCGAAAGCTGTGGCAACCGAGTGTGGCACAACCTTTTTTAATGTTTCTTCTGCCACCTTGGCTTCAAAATGGCGTGGGGAGAGTGAGCGCATGGTCCGGTGCCTGTTTGAACTTGCAAGATCTCATGCACCAAGTACTATCTTCATTGATGAAATTGACTCCCTATGTAATGCTCGTGGGTAAGATTCTTCACTTGATTAGAGTTGGAGATGATTTTTGGTGTCTTTTCTATTGGAGATTTTTGCTTTAGTTTTACTCCTGTCTCCCTCCGGCCTAATTTTTGTGAAGAAAAATAAATGCATCTATGTGTTTTCTTTAGGGCTTCTGGTGAGCACGAATCATCCAGAAGAGTGAAGTCAGAACTTTTAGTTCAGGTAGATGGTGTAAACAATAGTTCCTCCAGTGAAGACCGTAAGATAGTGATGGTTTTGGCTGCAACAAACTTCCCGTGGGACATTGATGAGGCACTTAGGTTGGTCCTTTTAATATGTCTTCTTATACTAAATTTTTTGAAGTAATTTTTATTCTCTATGTGGTAGAAGTTACTCTTATCTGGGGATTACCGGGTAATTTCTTCTTTTAATTGCTACTACTATTTCAGGAGGAGGCTTGAAAAGCGTATTTATATTCCTCTTCCTAATTTTGAGAGCAGAAAGGAGCTTATCAGGATAAATCTAAAAACTGTTGAGGTAAACCAAGTGCTATTCGTTAAGTATCAGAACACTATTGGACTGATTGTACTTATATAAGTATGCATGCAAATCCATTTCTCCTTTGAAATTCTGAGATGCTTAGTTCTAGAACGAATTGTCTCAATTTGGTTTGTTTTGCTTGTTCTCACCTGTTTTTATTTATTTTATTTTTTTTTTATTTTTTTATTTTTTTATTTTTTTTTGTGGTTTAATTACTTCTTTTGGGTCATTTATCATTGTTTGGGAAGAAATCTTTATTTCGTAGTCAATGAGAAAAATATTTATCTCATAAGTTTAAATGGTTGCTGATTTGAATAAACTTACTTGATGCAAATGTATTATGGTTATCCATACCAGGTGGCTCCTGATGTGGATATCGATGATGTTGCTCGCCGGACAGAAGGATATAGTGGGGATGATCTAACAAATGTCTGCAGAGATGCTTCCTTGAATGGAATGAGACGTAAAATAGCTGGAAAAACTCGCGATGAGATTAAGAATATGGCCAAGGATGATATTTCAAAGGACCCTGTTGCCATGTGCGACTTTGAAGAAGCATTGAAGAAGGTACAGCGAAGTGTTTCTGCTGCTGACATCGAACGGCATGAGAAGTGGTATTCAGAATTTGGGTCTGCATAAATTTCACGCTATGATGAAGATAGTAATGGATTCACCACTTTCCATTCTGCAGAGTGATTTGTTTTTTTTTTATTTTGTTTTCTGATAATCATTGTGTTGTCTCGGTGTGACTAATAGTAATCCAACTGCAGCCTTCTATACACTTGTAATCCCTTGCTTCCCTTAACCACTGATTCTGTGCAGCTTTATCATTTACGAAGAAGTTTTAAGTTTTCATTGACATTCAACAATGAATTGTATTATTTTAGATCTGTTAATGTTGCCATCAATTCACGCCATGAAATTAGTTTTGAAGGGTTATCTTGAACTAGCATTGATTTATATAATACTTGTGTTTGCTGGTTTATGTATATTTTTTTCCATACAATTTAAAATGTGGGTTTTCTCTATGTATCTAACTGGAGGTTGAGCATTATTCGTGACACCACCAATCCTGGTCTCTAATAGAAAAACCCGCTGCCAAAGATGTGTGTGGGTGGGTGGTTGGGGTGGAGGGTGTTCATTCAGTTTTAAATGGTGGAATAGCTCTTCACAGTCTTTAGCAACAGAAACAATGGAGGAAGGGTTCAATCTCTGCATCCTCATCTCCATTTCTTTTCAATTCCTTCTTCCAACCAGTGGAATTCTGAACAAGTCAAATGAGTTGGTTTCATACTCAGCCCGAGGTATGAATGTAAAGTTCTGCTTGTAGCATTTGGTTTTGTTGTTCATTTCTTTGGGTTGGTTAGGTAGGCTTAATTCTATTTTATATTCTGATTTTATTTGCAGGTACCGCTGTGTGTTCAGGCATAAATTGTGGGCAAGGAACTTGCAAGGCATCTAATGCTTCATTTCTTGGTTTCGATATGCGTGCAGTTCTGGTTGGAGGAAACTCCAAATTGGTCTCTTCACCTTCCCATTCCCTTATTGTATTCTTCCCAACTGTAAGAATCTCTCTCTCTCTGTCCCTATCTATCTAGACACGCACACATCTGCAAACCCACATGCATTCTACAGATTGTACCTTACAATAACGGATACATATTAGGTAGTTAATATGCCTTCTTATTTGATGCTTTTGATTAATCTTCATCTAGTTTAATTCTACTAATCAAAATTGCATAAAACAGAATTGTGCCTAGAATTTAGAAGTAAAAGATATGGAATTGGTCAATAGATTAAATCAACCGTCGGATTGATTTGTTGTATTTGGATATGAAAAATTGCAATGCAGTTTTGTAAACTCGTTAAACCAACTTGAATTTTGTTGGCTTTTACCTTTTACAAAGATATCTGCATCATTGAGAAAATAGGACACATGCCATACATCTATACTTGATAAAGAATCACATTTTGTTTTAAAGAAATCAAGCTCATTTATTTCTGAATTACTTAATAGCATAGTGTACGATTATTCCTCGTCCATATATTTAGTTCATGAGCGTATGAGCGTGAAGAATCCTTTGTCAGGAATGTACAAACTGTCTTTTCTGATCATGGGCGTTGTCCAGTTTCTCTGTATTAAAACAGAATATGAACAACACAACAAAGATTGTTAATAATAAGATGAGCTGTAAAATAGAACAAATTATGGCAACATTACTTCTCTGCTGCGTGTACTTCTAATTGTACAGCTTTCAGACAAGTAGGTGAGAGGGGGAAAAAAAAGCGCCTTTATTGGAAATAGATAACTAAACATAGATGAACTGTTACCGAACTTTCAGGCACTGCCGAATTCTAAAGTGGCGGCGGATCTCCACTTCAACCACCACTGCCACCAACAACGGTGGTTCCTTTCCTTCATATACCTTTGGGTTTCTCGAACTGTATGCCGCATTCTAAATCACATGCAGAATTTTACTCTCTTGTTTATATTAAACTCTGTAAACCAATTAGATTTCCAGTTATGTTCTCTTGATCTCAGTAATATTGTCTTTGAAAGTGAAGAAAGAGCTTTCATTTTAAAGTTTCAGGTTGCGGGGTTGTTTGGTGTGGTAATGGAACCTGCGTGGCCGATTGAGCAGCTTTGTTCCTACACACTTGCCACTGCGGCGAAGGTTTCGGGAATCTATTGACCTGACATTCTTACCATGCTTTAAACACAGTAAGTACGAGAAAATTTTTAGGGTCATTACATATCGCTTGGATTTAGCCATATTACTATTATTCCAATTTTGGTTAATGGTAATTGGTATTGAGCCTCACCCAATTCAAGGATTCATTATCATAATAAGAGTCGTTTTTCGAGATGGTCTAACCATACCCAAACTAGTATTGTTATGCATGAATGTTTTGAATTTCTTTTATAACATATGATTAATATATATATATATATATATATATATATATGACTTGTTCTTACCGGCTAAGTTGTAAGATTTATTAGACATTTTTTTAAGTTTATTAGACATTGTTTAAAGTTTATGAAACAAATAAAATGCAAATGTGTGTGTTTAAGCATGAATAAGTATCATTCCATATGCTCATTCACTTTTACTAGATATACTTGTTCTATCACTGAAGACAATAATTGTACAAAGAATTTTGATCTTAATACTAAGACATAACATTATGATTTAGGATCGGCCCACAAACTGAAATGCTCATGGAATTTCCCTTCCTTTGCCATGCAAGTAATTGCTGTGACCAACCTAACATGGCTCTGAAGGATGCTTACAATCATGGACATGACACCAATATTTTCGGTACATTTCCAATAGTTTCAGCGTGTGGTAGACATTTCATATTAGGTTACTTCCCTAATTAAATGTAACTATTAACTTGTTATACTATATATATGTACAAGAACCACGATTTGGGCATTTACAAATATCTAATATCTTTTTAAAGTGACTCATTGATGTCTCAATAATATTTGTCCCTAATCTTTTCAAAATTTTAATTTCATCCCTTACGAACAAGCTAGCGAACAAGACTATTTGGTCATTTTGATGGTCGAGCTGGTTGAAGAACATATCATAGTGAATTGTCCAAGTGCTCTCCCTTCTTAGCTTTGTCTCATAGTCGAGATCATAATCATTGTTGGTCCTTTTGACATTACATTCTTGGTTGTCTTCGGTCTGGTAGGAAAGAAATCTGTAGTTAGTGACTAGTTTCGCTATGAAGCTACGTGTTCTGTTTACACGCTATTAAGCACAAACTCTCTTTCGAAAAGGACAACGGTTTTACATTATATACATCTTATTAATGATTTGATATAGATTTGAACTCTCATTGCAGCGGTACCAAAAGACCCTTGGACTTAGCATTGGGCTGAAAAGAAGGCTATCTTCTTGTGGCCTACACAGATTGGCTCACAAGGTTAAGCTCAGCCCATTTACAAAGGGACTTGGGTAAAAGAGAGGAGGAAGAAGAAGAAGAAGAAGAAGAAGAGCCATACATTAGTTAAGTGGATAGAGAGTTAGAAGAATTTCTGAAATTTGATTCATGTCATTTAGTGTCATGTCATGTTGGTTCTAATTTCTCTCAATCTTTTTGGTGATAATATTATCCAGAAAGAAGACAAATGCATGTGCCCAAAGAAGATCTACATCCTCGTGGAAGGTGATGTTTAGAGCCAAAGCCAAAGCCAAATCCAAAGCCAAAGACAAAACTAAACGTTAGCTTTTTTTCTCCTATTTAACGTTTTGTTTCTTTTTCCCATTGTCTTATCTACAAAAACCAAAACTATACAACTTGCTTTTGTGATCTTGGGTCTGGATTCCATGGCCTCAACTCCATTGCATGTGCCTCTCATAACCAAACTACAACCTTTCTCTCTCCCCAAACTCCCCACTACTTGTCTCCAAACTTTCTAAATTTGTGTCTATTTGATCTTTAAACTTCAACAGGGTGTCTTGATGATAAATCATCTGATTTATATGATGCTTTTTTTTAAAGACTTACGAACCTATTAAACACAAAATTGAAGTGGTTATTTTTTGTGTCGCATGAAGCAGCTCTCTATTGTATTATGATTGTTCATTGTAGTGGTTACCTAGAAAAGCTTAGTATATAGGTATGGGTGCTCATAAATGGACACACCATCAGAGGAATAATCAGACAAGTTGAGGGTCGCACAATTATATATTTATTTCTTCATACTTTACCTCTCTCTCTCTCTTGGTCTTCTCGAGGAAACAAAAAAAAGGGTTTAGATCTATATGAAAACCTTCTTGTACAACAAAAACCTTTTGATTCCATTCATTTTGATTCCATGCCATGAAATAACAACAAAAACCTTCTTGTACAAGAATAAATCAACCTCACACTTCTTTGTCTCTTTAAAAATCTCTTATTTTCATATCATTTCGTCATTGGGGTTTTCAAAACTTTTTGTTATTTGTTTATGAAGATTTCTAAGTTTTGAATTTTGAATTTGGATTCTAATGGATGTTAATCTAAATCTTTTGAGTAGGAATCTATTATTTGAAAGATTCTGACTTTGATAGGTCTCGACATCTTTTTGTCGTGATAATTTACGTACACTTATTAGAATTTTTAGCGATATATATATTTTTAAATGGGTTAATATTACTTTTTTTTTAGTAATCTATTAGAACTATTTTCAAATTTATTTTTAAAGAATAAGATAAAAACTAAATTCAAATTGAATGGTAAACATGTTAGTTTTAAAAACATAGAGATTACATAGAAAATTGTATTTGATTATAATTTTAAAATCATTAATCATTACTCTATTATTGGGTAGAATCTTGGTGACCTATGTTTGGTCATGTTTACCTCGATTCTTTAATTGACAATTTCGATAATGTCATTTATATAATTTTTTTAATTTGATAATATATTAATTATATAATCCTTTTGTCTTTTTGAAGTATTGAAAAAGTAAGATTATTAGGGAATTATTTTTGGACTTATTTGTTTGGCCTTATTTATTTGTTCGGGAGTTTTTTAAGTATTTGTTTGGAACTTATTTGTTCTTTTAAGCCTCTCCTATTCTTAAGATCTCTCGTTCAGATGTGTATTCGGTTCATTCATGTACTATTTTTTTTTACTCGAATGTGAGAATAGTATATACGAAACAGATGGTAAAGAATAACAAATAAATAGGTTTGCATCCATTAGAAAATGAGTGAATGATATTGTTGGAAAATAGGAATAACACAAAATGGTTAGCTTTATCTTGTAAAAGGACAGGACACATGCCAATCCACCTTGTCTTTCTCTTCTCCAAACTCTTTAAATCTCATATTCTAAGCTTTCAACTTCCTCTTTGTTTTTACCTTTGTCTACTTCCCCTTCTTTCCAAAACTCTTTCTTCATATATTTATAAAATCCATAACCTACAACAAATTATCTAACCCTTTCGTTACCTGATATTTAAATCACGTTCCTTTCTCAATACAAAACCACGAATTGACTAAAAAGATCAAAATTTATCTTAATTCTATGATTGAAACACTGGTAAATTTTCACATTCTTTTCTTTCTGACCAATACCTTAGCTCACTACAAACACGGGTTAGATCGGGTCGGGTGGGTTTTGGTAGGATGAATTTGGAGGATGTGTGATAATGGAGATGAGGATTTTGTTTGTGTGGTATATATCTTGTAAGTGTGTGTGGTAAGAAAAAAGACAATAAGGCAACTAAGCCACCTTCTTCATGCAAAGGACCCATAATAAGCTAAGGATATAATGAGTTGGCTCCATTATCCTTAAACAAACAGACAAATAAGGGAACTAAGCCACCTTCCAAATCAACTAGACCCCATCAAATCAAAACGACACCGTTTATTCTTCCTCCATTCTCGATGAAGTTGCCTAGTAGAGATGTCCACGGAATGTGGTGGGGACGGGAAAGCCTTCTCTGTCCTCATCCCTGTCACCTATTTCATTCCCCATCTTTAATAAGTGTTGAAAATATATTTATATTAAACGGAACGGGGATGAAGCAAGATCGGGAATTGAGCGGGGTAGGGACGAGGAATATAATCTTGTCCCCGACCCCATTTATTCATCTGGGAAAAAATGTTCCCTACTCGCTCCCCTATTCTCCGTCTAAAGAGGGAATCTCCTTATTTGGGACAAGTCTTCCTAAGTAAAATGAATATCTATAGTTAGAGTTATACTAGAAACAAAACAATAAAAAGAGTGATAGCTAGTTTTTCTGCTTCTTTTTTCCTTTTTCGAGTCGAAAATTCTTTATTCAATTGAGCTATACTCGAATTGATATGTAACTTACATTAAAAAATTTAAGTCTGATTTGATACCAATTTTGTGAATGAAAATGATTCGGAAAAGGATTTATGATCAAACAAAAAAGAAACATTAATGATTATATATCATTGAACATTTATTATCTCAATTTTTAGGTGTTTTTTTTTTTTTTAATTCTTTAGATTCTCTCTCTTCCATAATGTGAGGATATACATGCAGTAGATTCTGACTGAATTCAATGAATGAATGAAAAAAAAAAAAAAACACTCACTCACCCTATGAGAAAATCTAAGTAGTTGTAACAGCCGAAGCTTACTCGGAGTAGATATTGTTTTTTTTGAATTTTTTCTTTCAAAAATGTTTTTGCACATTTATATAGAATATTTCGTTCTCCTCTCCAAAAGATGTGGGATCTTACAATCCACCTCTTTCAGGGCTCAGCGTTTTTACTGGCACTCGTTCCACTCTCCAATCAGTTGATATGTCTGATCTCATTAACATGGGTTGTCTCTTGATTTCCTTGAGAGTTAGCTGAGAGCTGGAAAACAGAGAGACAAAAGAAAAAAGAATCCCCTAGATAAGAGCAAAATAAGTTGCCAATGATCATCCATCTACCTTGGCTGACAAACATTTGGAAGCTATCTAAGACTTGACTTGCCCTTTTCAGTATACCCGTCTATTATAATCTAAAATGAATAAAACCGTGAAATTCGTGACGTTCAAGAGACTCGAGGAGGAAAAGAAGAAAGAAAATGATGACGACGACGACGATGATGAAGAAGATAAAGAAAAAGAAGCGTAATTGAACCCGATATAAGGTAAAGTTTTCTCGAATATTAAAATATTAATGTAAGGACACAAAATGGCCATCAAAGCCATGCTTCTACTTTTTGTCCTCATCTTTTCATTTCTTGAGTCTTTTAGGGTTATCTCCTGTCACCTTCTTTTTTATACATATCTTTGCTGCTATAATCATGTGATTGGTTGGGAGCAAGAACAAAGCTAATTTCTTAATTTAAAGTAAAGGGAAAAAGAGGCATTCTTTCTTTTGGTGGTTTTCCCAACACCCACCTAGCACCATTCAATAGATATCCGTTCATTTTGACCCTCGATTCAAGTATATCGAAACAAAATGAATGTAACAGTCTAAGCCTACTACTAGAAGATATTGTCCGTTTTGACCCGTTACGTATCGCCATCAGTTTCACTGTTTTAAAACGCGTCTATTAAGAAGAGGTTTTCATACCCTTATAAGGAATGTTTCGTCCTCCTCTCCAACCGATGCGAGATCTCACAATGAAATACTCACAAAACCCATGTAATTATTTCTAACGGTTCATTATAACCTTTAAATGCACGACTATCATATCTCGTGATTCCAACGTGAAGCTTAATGTCCAGTTTTGAACAAACTAAGCTTTTTAACTCACAATATCAACATATTATATCGTGTAAGACACTCGAGTTGTTTCGAGTACGAATGTTTAAACTATTTTGGTAGGTAAAGTGCAATTAGATGTAAAAATAGAAAGGGAAAAAGGGTTTGGGAGAAAAGAAGTGGAAATTTGGCAATCAATTGTCTTTTCTAAAATGCTTTATGCTTTTGATTTTGGTGATTAATGACAGAATCTATCAATATTCTAAACCCCTTTTCTTCATAATTGTCCCTCTCATACTAACTCAAACCAATCTTTATCTATTCATTGGCTCAAAAGAGATACATTGACCCAAAATTTGCATGCGTTTCAAAAAAAAAAAAAAAAAAAACCCAACCCTTTTTCTAGGGGTCTGCCGCTAAGTGATATCAAATACATTTCAAATTAAACTAATCATTGTCAATATATAAAATGATTTGGTTGACATTTTCTCCATTAAAATGGGTATCAACTCACTGTTTAAATAGTGATATCTGTTCATAATCAAATCGGATATTAAGCTTTGATTTGAGTATATACATTAATGTGCAAGTGTTCATGAACATGGGTTGGTTCATGCTTAATATGAAAAAGTGTATGAACATGAAGGGTTTCCATTAGATTTGTGTTTTTTAAAGTACGGATTTTGTATAGTGGGGAGTGCCCACAGCCAACACCAAATTCCACACAAGAATGAATACTAAATAAGGAAACAAAGAGCAAGACCAATCAATTGTCTAAAACTACACATGTTTGGGATAGGTTTTGATGATTCATCAAAAAACATGAACAATGTTTTTATTTATTTATTTGTACTTTGGATTTGATTTTACCTCATCATATTAACCTGAGGCAACCTAGGACGGTCCAACTCGACTGCGACAAGTGTCATTCTAGCTAGCTCAATTTGTCATCTTCCTTAAACACGACAACATACGAACCTTGGTAGCTAGGTTTTGCATGGTCTTAAGATATATGATAAAAAGAACCAATTGATTAGATTGGTATTGTTCCACCATTTCCATGCATGGTTTGGTTTTTAGTGATGCTTTCTTTCCTTTTTTACTTTGGTTTTGGTTGCTTTTGTTTTTTTATGTATCTTTGTTTGGTCATTGGTCGTAATTGTTGGAAACAAACAAATGTAGACATCGTTTGTGCCTATGTTTTTCCTAGTGAACTCTTTTTTTTCCATTTATGGATTTTCTTTGTAAGGTTTTCCTTTTCATGAATTTGTTTCTTTTTTCTCCTTTCCATCTATTGTTGTCCTCTTTCAATAGAGAGCTTCATGAATTTGAATAAGCTACAATATATATATATATATATATAGAGAAAGAGAGAGAGGGGCTATCATGAATATAGGGTTTTTGTTGTCTATACATATTATATGTCTTATCCAAAGTCAAGGCCAAAGTGTGTTGAATTATTTTTCAGGTATCGTTTTTGTCTTATTGTTTGTTTCTACCATCATACCTCAAACCCTATAGTATTATCGAATCGGAAATCTAGTACCTCCTTTGATAGCTATTAGGGTTTCAGGGTTTTGATAACTTTTAGGGTTTTGAAATTCTGATGCTTCATTTGATAACAATTAGGATTTCGAAAACTTGATACTTCATTTGAAAACTATCAGGGTTTCAGAAACATGGTGCTTCATTTAATAACTATTAGGGTTTCGAAGATCTGATACTTCATTTGATAACTTTTAGGATTTTAGAATTTCGATGCTTCATTTGATAAATTTTAGGGTTTCGAAAACTTGATACTTCATTTGAAAACTATCAGGGTTTCAAAAACATGATGCTTCATTTAATAACTATTAGGGTTTCGAAGATCTGATACTTCATTTGATAACTATTAGGGTTTTAGAAATTTGATGCTTCATTTGATAACTTTAAGGGTTTCAGAAACCTGATGCTTCATTTGATAACTATTAGGGTTTTGAAATTCTGATGCTTCATTTGATAACTATTAGGGTTTTGGAAATTCGAGGTCTCATTTGATAGGGTTTCTTTTATAATTTCGTACACTTTCTTCACTATATTATGACTTTAAAAACTAACCAAAACAAAGAAAATCATAGGTAAAAATAACGTTTAAAGCTTAAATTTTTAAAAAAGTTATCAAACGGGGTTTAATTTTAATTTGTCGGGTTGTTTATAATTTCAATGAAAAACAAAATTGGAAGAAGAAAAAGGAAAAACAAAGAATATGAAATTTATAAAAAAAAAAAATGTCAATTTCAAATGAATAGCATGGAGCACATTGTTGAAAATGAAAAGGATGGAAACCAATAAATAAGGTCCAAAACAAAAGCATCTTTGTGCCTTCTTTTCATGATGCAATATTCTAACCCTAAATCATTAGCCCTAAGAACAAAAAGCTTCGATAATTCCAAAACTTTATGGATATATTACTATCAATCCCCACCAATACCTTCTTCTTCGACCTTCTACATTCTTCCTTCCTTCTCACCATAATCTACATTAATTCGTATATCAAACTATATATTATAAATTTATGTGAATCCATAACCATATTATATAAATATACACTAAGATAAGAGAGAGATTGATGTGTATGTGTTATGTATATATTGGAGGTAGCAAACTAAAGCATGATTTGTTACAAGAAATGACCCGACCTCATCATGTTTGGGCCACGTGAAAGGCATATGCATGTAAAATGAGCATAATATAATGCATTTATGTTGGAAGATTGAGTATCATATGGCCCATGTAAGAGGGTCATTCCAACTAGGGATGACTTGACAACAAACGACATCATGAAATCTTCTTTTTTCGTATGTTTCACAAGACGAGGGTTTTGAGCAGCTATAAAGGGTGGAGATGGAGATGGAGATGAAGATACTGTATACAATCACCAAAATAACAGTGTCTCGGAATGACTCGGATAGGCCTTCTAATCAGACTCTGACTGGTGGGGGGTTGATGGTTATGAGTCGGGAGCCCCCACGTTTGTCTCAATAACAAGACAAGACCAAAAACATACAACTTCAACTCCTTCTCTCTCTCTCTCTCGTTATGTTTTTTCCTTCTCAAGATGTAACCACTAAAGACCAAAACAAGCTTTTACTCTAAATAACCAAATCTTTGAATTTTACTTCTTATATTTACTACTCTTTTTTCTTTTATTGTAAGTCATGGGTTTGTGTGTGTGTTTGTAGGGGTGAAAAGACAAGATTACCCTTGGAGATCATTGGTTGTATTGGTGAGTGGAGCCCATGTATGTACATATAAGAGGAAGGGTAGTATGGTCAAAATGAAAAGAGAAGTATTGTCATGTAGTTTAGAGAGAGTATAGTTTAGGAGAGGGGAAGGGGAAGAGGGTATGTTTGATTTAGATGGTTTTCTACTTGAGGACAAGACAAAGGCACATGGAGATAGGGGCGAAAGGGCAGTGTGTGTTTGTTTTGATGGAATTTTTTTTTTTTTAAATATTTATTTATTATTATTTTTTTTTTTATTATTATTATCAAGGGATTATTGGGTTTTTTTTTTTTTTTTTTTTTTGAGAAAAATCTTGAGAAATAGTGAGAGAGGTAGGGAGGGATCTTGTGTGGTTATGTTATAAGATAGTTTTGTTGGAGAGGACAAAATGGTCCTTTCCTATTTTGTTCTTTCTCTTGTCCAATACAAAACACTCACTCCCCTTTCTTTTCTTGTCTCCTTCCATTAACTCTCCCTTCCCAACACCACTCACTCCTCCTTTCCAACATTATACTACTCACTCTTTCTCTCTCTCTCTCTTCTTTGTCTTTTTCTCTCTCCCAATTCAAACATAGCTCAGTTCTAAGACTCGATCAGATCAAACTCAGTGGTGTGAGTTGGGACAAGTTGTCACCATCGTCGTCTCTATAAATATTGAGTCCATGCCATTCTAATCTCTTAGCCTAATCTTTCCTGTTTAGAATCTAAAAGCTTCTACTACTAACCCATTTCATTTCTACTAACAACATGGCCACCACAATAGCCGACGTCTTCAAATCCTTCCCCGTCCACATCCCCGCCCACAAAAACCTCGACTTTGACTCTCTCCATGAGCTTCCCGACTCCTATGCATGGATTCAACCAGACTCCTTCCCGACCCATAAACATCATAATTCCATTCTCGACTCTAACTCTGATTCCGTTCCATTAATTGACCTTTCTCTACCCAACGCGGCGACCCTCATAGGCAACGCGTTCCGCTCGTGGGGGGCATTCCAGGTCATTAACCACGGCGTCCCCATTTCCCTCCTCCAATCCATTGAATCCTCCGCTGACACGCTCTTCTCTCTACCGCCTTCCCACAAGCTGAAGGCCGCACGTACCCCCGACGGCATCTCCGGCTACGGCCTCGTCCGTATCTCCTCCTTCTTCCCTAAACGTATGTGGTCCGAAGGCTTCACCATTGTCGGCTCTCCCCTCGACCATTTTCGCCAACTCTGGCCTCACGATTACCACAAACACTGGTACATAACCACACTCTTCTTTTTTTTTTTTTTTTAATTAAAAAAAAAAAAAAAACGAAATTCCATTTTGGGTATTAAATATTAATTTTATTATTTTTAGTGAGATTGTAGAGGAGTATGACCGAGAAATGAGGAGTCTATGTGGGAGGCTGATGTGGCTTGGGTTAGGCGAATTGGGGATAACCCGGGATGACATGAAATGGGCCGGGCCGGATGGGGATTTCAAGACCAGTCCAGCAGCGACCCAGTTCAATTCGTACCCGGTCTGCCCGGATCCGGACCGAGCTATGGGACTCGGGCCCCACACCGACACCAGCCTCTTAACCATTGTGTACCAAAACAACACGAGGGGGTTACAAGTTTTGCGAGAAGGGAACCGGTGGGTGACGGTGGAGCCAGTAGCCGGTGGACTAGTGGTTCAAGTAGGAGACTTGCTTCACATTCTGACAAACGGGTTGTACCCGAGTGCACTCCATCAAGCCGTGGTGAACCGGACCCGGAAACGACTCTCGGTGGCTTACGTGTTTGGGCCACCCGAAAGCGCAGAAATTTCACCGCTTAAGAAGCTTTTGGGCCCAACTCAACCGCCACTTTACCGCCCGGTAACTTGGACTGAGTACCTCGGTAAAAAAGCAGAGCATTTCAACAACGCACTGTCGACTGTCCGTGTTTGCGCTCCTATTACTGGACTGTTAGACGTCAACGATCACAGCCGGGTCAAAGTAGGCTAATCCCACCCTAAAACACAGTCAAATTTGAATAAATAAATAAATAAATAAATAAATAAACACAGCTCTAGACTTCTTCAATTTAAGCTATTTTGGCTGACTATATAAATATAATGTAATTTAAGCCAACTTGGAGTAATGGGTTTTATTTTATTTTATTTTATTTTATTTTATTTTATTTTATTTTATTTTATTTTATTTTATTTTTAAGTATTGATTGGTGATTAGGGTTGAAATAATTGGATCTCTTGAGATTATTTTTGTTCTCCCACTTCCAAAACCAAATCACACATTCCTTTCTTTCCCATCTTTAATATTCTTAATCATTGCCTTCAAATGCCTTTCCAAAATGATTAACTCAATCATTAATTAACTAACTTTTAAACTCCATTTATGTCCATTAATTATACCTCTGTTCATAGAATTTACAATCTAAACCCATTATAGATATTGTTTACTTTAACCCATTATGTATCGTTCCACTCTCTAATTGATGTGGGATCCCACAATCCACCCTCTTTGGTGGCCCAATATCCTCATTGGCACACCACTTGCTATCTGACTCTAATACCATTTGTACTAAGCCCAAACCCACCGCTACTAAATATTGTCTGTTTTAGCCCATTACGTATCGTCATCAGCCTATCAGTTTTAAAATACGTCTATTAGGGAGAGGTTTTCACACTCTTATAAGAAATGTTTTGTTTTACTCTCCAACTGTTGTGGGATCTCACACTATTAAATTCACCTAATGTTTCTTGAACAAACCCTAAAAGAACGTCGAGCTAACTTGTATAGATTTTGATGCGTCATTTTAAACCAAATATTGACGCGAGATCTTTTATTAGTGTTTCGAGTTAGCTTGAATGAATTTTGTTAGACGAGCATGTGTGTTTCAACAAATATCTTACCCTCGATCTCTCTAAAGTTTAAGAAAAGCATAGACCTTAAACGTAAATTTTCAAGCTTAAGACGTACTCACCGACGCCCGTGAACATCCGATTAGAAGTATAGGCATATGTATTTCATTTGGACGGTGGAAATGGGTTTTATTGTATCAAAGACTGCAACCATGCACGTGCTTCTTTGTAATTTTGGCTTTTGCTATCCGCCATCTTCCTTTCATCGGATGGGGCAGTTTTTACAGTTTTTACAGTTTTTCCTCCTAATTCTAACCCTAATTTTTCATGCCTACTTTAACGACCGATCTTATAAATCCTAGTTAACTCGAGTCTGATGTAATTCTTACCCTATGTAACATGAAATAGATAAACCCAACATAATCAAACTTTCGATTTAGGGTTTAGGGTTTAGCTTCAACTTCTGAACCTAGTTTAGTAGATCCAACAATATTCATTTATCTTCCTTGAAATCAAAGGTTCAAATCTCCAACCCGAGGAAAAAAATCCCGTGATCTCAAATACTCATTTAGAGGTCGAGTCAGATATGATTTTGAAGTTCCGTTTATTCCCCGCAATCATATTAATTTCCAACCTCATGATATACAAACCTTAAGATCGTTTCGCTGAAGGTTCTGTTTGGGATCATGTCTAAAAATCAGATAATTTATTGTATGTCCCATAAAAACGGTATCAAAATTTCATAATTTTATTACCATTTTTTTTTTTCGGAAAACATTTTTTTTTTGTCACATATTCTAATGGAGATATACATTAATTTGGAGCAAGGTAGTACCTGTGGTAGTCCATTTCAATCACATCAAATTAATATTCTTGTAGCCTGCCCATGCTTTTTAACTCAAATAATGTCAAAATTATATTGTCATAACTTACATATATACATATATATATATATATATATATATATAATTTAATTTTTGACTTAGAGTTAGTGGGTATTCCAAAAAAAAAAAAAAAAAAAAAAAAAAAAAAAAAAAAAAAAAAAAATCTACGAATTTTCTTTTGAATGATCATGGTTGCTTGTGTGGAAAAATTTTAATTTTTTAATGGAGTCTAATCTTAATATATATATATATAAATAAATAAAGAGCAATGAATTACATAACCAAACATGCATGCCCTGTATATGTCAACATTTGTCCCTTTTCATTGATTGATTGAAATAACATAATGAATCAAAATATTAGAAATTTCAAAATTGGAAATTTTGAGTTGTCAATATCCAATATTACATTGCGTGTCTTGAATGGATCCACTATGAACATAGTTCATCAAGTTATATAAAAATTAATTAATTAATTTTGATTGAACTAGTAAGTGGGTCGTGATTGTATTTGTTGATAATGATATGAATAGTGGGGGATTTGTTGCCTTCCACAACAGTTATTTCAAATCTATAAAGGGTTTGAAACAATGGATATAAGATAGTATAGGATGTGATTTATATGCATGAATGGTTTGATTAAAGATGTAAGTTTTGGATGATTATGATCATATATTATATGCTTCATGTGTGCATGTAACAAATATGGATTCATTTGGAAGTTAATATTTCTTTCAAAGTGGGAGACAAGTGAGAAAGAGAGAATAATATTCTCATAATTTCCCTAGATTTTTCATTCTATAAGTGCTAAAAATATATTTTCCAACTAATTATGTTTCAACTATTTTAGAATTTTTTTTCTTTATTATATATATATGACGGGACGTTTCACTGACACAGTTAGAATTAGACTTGTGGGTGTCTCGTGAAAAAAGAATTTTTGAAATTCTTTGTAACAGTCGAGTCTCGACGAGGTATTAAATACCTGATTTTTCTTTTTGAGTCCAAACTTTTTGAATTTTATTGAGTCTTGAGGATTGAATGAAAAATATTAGAAAATGTCTCATAAACTCAACAAAAATACAAAAGAAAAAGGTTGGGATGGCCGAGTTGGTCTAAGGCCTTAGATTAAGGTTTTGGTCCGAAAGGGCTTGGGCTCAAATCCCACTCTCAACACCATATTATTGTACCCTTTGAAAGGGCGCAAACTCATTTTAGAGACCGGGACCCACTCACACACGTGTCTATACAATGATCGCTGACCATCTCTCGACTTTTTGATTGCATCTATCGGATAAAACTTTAACTATTCAGAGACTAGACTTGCAATTTACATTATACAAAATTAACTTAACAAATATAAATATTAAGAGTCCCCAAGAACATTGGCATGATAAGGCTTGTAATATAACATTATCCAGTTCGACCATAAGCTTAACAAAGATAAATATACAAAATTAAGAGTCCGAAGAAATAGATATCAATTATCGTCGGCTAGATACCCAGGCAAAAGAGGAAATGGGTACTATCTCTTTTGAAAATTGAAGAACTTAATACAAATGGCAAATGAAAAAGCAAAGAAAACTCCAAACCCAATAATAACAGCAGCAACAACTCCAAGAAAATCATGCCTAAACCCAAAGAATTCTCTTATAAACTCCTCAACTGTCTCCCCTGTATCCATCTTCTCCTCCACATCTCCAAACTGTGAAGCAATTAACCCATACAACGTCCATGACAAAGGACAAGTCCAATAAAACCATCTCCACCACACCGGAATCCTCTGCGATACACAATTTATAGACGTCATTTCGACCATAACTCGATAACGATTCCTTTATCAACTCTTCTTCGAAGAAAATACTTACAGTTCTAGGAATGATAAAGCCACAAAAGAGGTTCCACATCCCGTAAAATGCAGTCGAAATAATCATACCGATGTGGTAACTCGGCGTTGCAGCGATCGTCATCATGCCATAGTAGGTGAAGTAGAGGAAAGTGAAGAACATGAAGAAGAAAAACCAAAGAACTTTGGTAAAACACCATTCATATCCCATCATTGCATATACTATGATGCAATACATCAAAGATTGTGAGAAAATGTATGGCAGCTCAATTGTAACCTGAGCTAAAGCATATGGCAAGGCTGAATAGATTCCTGCCGCTCGTTCTCTATAGTATACTGTTCGCTCGATTGAAACGACGGGCTGTATGCCTCCAGCGTTTTGTATACCGAGGAAGAGCGATGCCGTATACATAGCACCGATCGAGTTAAACATATCAATGTATGTCGTTCTAGGATTGATCTCGAGTTAGTTCTTTATAATGATGGTAGGAAAAATGAAGCAAATTTTGAACATGTTGTAAGTTACCTCTTGGAGCCAAGGTTCCAAAACATTGTCCCGAGTATCAACGATGCGCCGAGCGTGAACAGAAATTTGGTTGCAATGTACGACGGATTACGCCAATACGACAAATGTTGTTTCCATAAGCAAGCTAAGTATTGTTTGGAAAAAGGCTGAGAGTATTTGGTTTGGAAATGGATATCATTAGAAGCAGGGGGAGGCTCACTCAGTTCTTTGATTATTTCTTTGTTTCTCCTAAAAACATGAAAACATGAGATGATCCAAGTGTTTTTTTGACAAGAACTATGTTTATAATATTGTTACCAACCTATAAAGCTCAGATTTTTTGAATAGATCTGCAAAATCGACCCCCGAAACCGTTTCTTGTGTCAAGGAGGTTACTTCTAACATCCACGTTGCTGGATTTTGACCCTCGTTTATCTTACTCGTTCCCTCGATCCCCTAAACCGACACGAAAACTTTATACATATCGTAACTGATATATACCAATGGATTGTTTTGTAGGAACGTCTTTTTACCTCGAAATACTTGATCAAATGGAAAGAACGTTGTCCAAGAGGTCCAACATATATCGTCTCTCCTCGCTTCAACAGCAATAGCTGCAGCCTCATATAAATTGGTCAGCTCAAATCAGATAAGGTTTTAGCAAAGTTTAAGGTTTTACCTCATCAAAAGCTTCAAATATATCGATGCTCGGTTGATGGATTGTACACACAACTGTTCGTCCTGTATCGACCGTGTTTCTTACTGCCCGCATTACGATTGCAGCAGCTCTTGCATCTAGTCCTGAAGTTGGCTCATCAAGAAAAATTATGGATGGGTTCGCCACCAGCTCCACGGCTATTGTCAACCGTTTGCGCTGCTCGGTCGAGAGACCGTTTACACCAGGCAACCCAACTATTGCTTGCCTTAATGTGTCAAGTTCAACCAGCTCCAAGATTTCTTCCACAAACATCTACAATAGATTAGAACAACTAAGCATACTCATTTGTACAATGATGTCTGTAAAAAGCTTAAAATCCTAGAGGAATTCAGTTAATATAGCAACCTTTCTTGCTTCTTTACTGATATCAGAGCCGAGACGTAGCCATGCCGAGTAGAGTAGAGACTCGAAAACAGTAACATGAGGAGAATGGATATCATTTTGTTCACAATAACCCGAAATTCGAGTAAACGTTTCTTGCTTTTTCGTGTAGCCAGAAACTTTGATGCTTCCCTCAATATATCCACCGGTTTTCCTCCCGGATAGCACGTCCAACAGAGTCGTTTTCCCCGCTCCGCTCACGCCCATCAAAGCAGTTAGTACACCAGGCTTAAAAGCACCACTCACACCTTTCAAAAGCACTAGTTTATCCTCCATGACACCCTGACTCTTCATTTCCTGCATGTTCATCTTCACAATTAGCTCTGAAGTAATCATAACTCGAAGCCTTAACGAGTAGTTTTACGATTAATCACCTCCGGCATATCAACCGAGTATACGATTTCATCGAAAGTGAGCACATACTGATTAAATGGAACAACTTTTTTCCTCTTATTACAAGTGGCCTTGTCAGTTGCTTCATTCCATGCTTGGGAGGCAACTCTCATGCTTTCACTTCCATTAGCTGTTTGTAAAAAACAATTGAGTGAGTGCCTTTTATGAAGAGAAGATCACATTAAAGGAAAGGAACGGTGTAATGGCACAAGCCTACCGCTAGTAGATATTGTCCTCCTTGGGCTTTCCCTTTCGGGCTTTCCTTCAAGGTTTTTAAAAAGCGTCTGCTAGGGAGAGGTTTCTACACCCTTATAAAGGGTGTTTCGTTCTCCTCCCCAACCGATGTGGGATCTCACAATCCACCCCCCCCCCCCCCCTTCAGGGCCCAACGTCCTCACTGGCAGTTGTTCCCCCCCCCCCCCCCCCTTCAGGGCCCAACGTCCTCACTGGCAGTTGTTCCTTTCTCCAATCATTGTAGGACCCCCATCAAATCCACCTCCTTCGGGCTCAACCTCCTCGCTGGCATATTGTCCTCTTTGGGCTTTCCCTTTCGGGTTTTCCCTCAAGGTTTTTAAAATGCGTCGCTAGGGAGAGGTTTCCAAACCCTTATAAAGGGTGTTTCGTTCTCCTACCCAACTGATGTGGGATCTCACAAACTAAAATCATGTTTTCGAGCCATATAACCTGCAAGATTTTCACAAGTTGGGGTGTTTCTGATCTCGAACTCCTCCTCATTGCTCTCTGCGACTTGCGGTTTTGCAGCCCGAGGCATGATCAATGCTGCATAAGATATGCAAAGCATAAACAATTTGTTCTTTTAAGTTCTAACTTGGAGCAAAAAATGAAAAATGACTCACGGTTCAGATAAGTGAGGGCTAAGACATATAAAAAGTTGAATACAAGAATGAATCCAATCAATGCAGCCACTCCAATCCAATACCAATCAGCAGATGGGAAGAAGCCATGAAGCTTCAAGATCAAAACCCCTAGAGTTTCCCCACTAAAAGGGACAACCTTGGCAAGAAAGTAAAGATTCTGACATAAACATTTGTAGATTCAGACAAAATGCAAACATTTTTAAGGTTGCTGAGTTTCTAGAAAGTACTTGATCCCAATTTTTCCCACGGAATTCGTTCACTGCCAATGCGTTCTGCCCGTACATCATCGGTGATATCCAGTAAGCCCATTTCCACCACTTTTTCATTGCATCTGTGGATATCAAAAGGAATTGTTACATATGTTTTTACTGAAGAATGTCAAGCAAACGTTAATACATGGCTATCGGTTATCACATACGTCTCGAGAGAATAAAACCATCGTTTCCATAGAGTATCAATAGAACAAATGAACCAAACGTGTTTGAAACTACCAAGCTTCGAGTAACGGCCGCAATCAATCGAAACAATGCAGAAGCCACTTGGTTAGCAAGAACAAGAGCAAGGTACTGTTTAAAAAACCTGCAAACAGTTATAATGGCATCAAACATGATCTGTGATGGAACATAGTACAGCAAGGAGATGTTAAGAACTAATATCAACCTTTTAACACTTGGATCATAGCCAGTAACATAATAAGAGGTAAAAACCCAAAGTGCAACCTCTACGAAAGAGACAGCGATTTTAAGGATGGTAGCTGGAAGAGCATATGCCCATGCTGGGAAGAAAAGGAGGTCCCTTTGCTTGTAAAAAACAGGAAGCTTAGCAATTGTTAATGGAAGCTCGGACATCCCATTGAACATACAAACAACGAGTGCGTTAAACAAAGCGCCCATGTAAATTTGTCCGTCGTTTATCGAGTTATGGGGCATCTCAGTTCGAAAGAAAAGCGACATCGAAATGACTGAGATTAGAAAAATCTAGTAGAGGAAAGATGAGGAGAAGTCAGATATCAGATAGATTTTGATAGGCCAAATAAAGACAGCTTCGTTTACCGACTTGCGTGAGTTTGAAGATGTGCACGAACACGTTACGCTTCATCAGCAAGACTTCTCTATCGAAACAGGCCTTCCAAATTTGCTTATATCCAATGCCATACTTTTTTGTTACCAAAACAGCAGGGTGGCACTTGCTCTTTTCAAAGGGGACTGATAATTCCTCTGCTAGTTTCCTTCCCACATTAAAGGATTTGAATGCTTCTGCAAACTGTGTCACTGTGACATATGTGTAAGGCTTGTCCTTCTCTGCCCAATATTGCTGCTGATCTTTCCTTGAAGTCACCTGCACCAAATTCACTCACTCTTGAGCCATCTTTCCCATTTACAATGTAATAAAAGAAGAACTCTACACTTTATAGGTACATACTTCTTGCAAATAGTCTGCCACTCCTTTCCTTTCAGGACATTTGAAGCCCATGAACTCAAAGAACTCAAGGAGTTGCTGGCAGGGACCTTGGTACACTATTTGGCCTTCAGACAGGAGAATGATATCATCAAACAGTTCAAAAGTTTCTGGTGCGGGCTGGAGAAGGGAAATGATAGCAGTTCCATTGAGAATATGAACGTATTGCTTGATTGAGTTCACAACTTGAAAGGTTGTTGAACTGTCTAGGCCTGTAGATATGTCGTCCATGAACAGTACCTTCGTAGACCCACAAAGTATCTCACCTGAAAACACGTAGGGAACTGAATCATTTCAAGCTCCTTGGTTAACTTTCTAGTTTCTTGTTTAATGATTTTGATGGGTAACCTGTGGTGAGACGCTTCTTCTGTCCTCCTGAAATGCCTTTGATCATTTCATCTCCAACTCTGGTGTCTGCACAGAAGTCTAATCCTAGCACCTGTGTTGTTGGAGGAAGAAAGAAATTTGATTAAAGAGAGTCTATGTGAGATCTCACATCGGTCGAGGAGAATGAAGAATTCTTTATAAGGGTGTGGAAATCTCTCCCTAGTAGACGCGTTTTAAAAAACTTGAAAGGAAGCTCGAAAGGAAAAGCCCAAAGAGGACAATATCTGCTAGCAGTGGGCTTGGGCCGTCAAATGGTATCAAAGTCAGACACAAGGTGATGTGCTAGCGAAGAGGCTGAACCCCAAAGGGGGGTGGACATGAGGCGGTGTGCCAGCAAAAGAACGTTGGGCCCCGAAGGGGGTGGATTGGGGGGTCTCACATTGATTGGAGAAGGGAACAAGTGCCAGTGAGGATGCTGGGCCCCGAAGGGGGTGGATGGTGAGATCCCACGTCAATCGGGGAGGAGAATGAAGTATTCTTAAAGGGTGTGGAAACCTCTCCCTAGTAGACGCGTTTTAAAAACCTTGAGGGGGAAGCCCGAAAGGGAAAGCCCAAAGACGACAATATCTGCTAGCTGTAGGCTTGAGCCGTTACAAATGGTATCAGAGCCAGACACCAGGCGATGTGCCTGCAAGGAGGCTAGGGGTGGACACGAGGCGGTGTGCCAGCAAGGGTGCTGGGCCCCAAAGGGGGGTGGATTGGGAGGTCCCACATCCATTGGATTAGGGAACAAGTGCCAGTGAGGATGTTGGGCCCCGAAGGGAGGTGGATTATGAGATCCCACATCAATTGGGGAGGAGAACGAAACATTCTTTAAAAGGGTGTGGAAACCTCTCCCTAGTAGATGCGTTTAAAAAACCTTGAGGGGAAACCCGAAAGAGAGAGCCCAAAGAGGACAATATTTGTTAGCGGTTAAAGAATATATTTTTTACTTTCAGTAAGATTTATGCAATAAATACCTTCAGAACATAATCTGTGATCAGGCTTCTCTTTTGGCCTTCTAGTGATGCTGCCTGCAACATTTACAAAAGAATTGTATGAAAAAAATTGTGCTTTTTCCTCTCTTTGTGTGGCTAAGAAAGTTATTTAGAGGCCTCTAAGTCACACCTTCATGAACACATCAATATCTGGGTCAGGCAAAATGTTTGCTTCTTTCTCTCTTCTTGTCAACTCTGCCATTAACTCTGCAAAAACCTACACTTATTGGTCATATCTTTCGTTATTGTTAGTTGTCATAACTACAACACTTTTCTACAAAGCTTCTAAGGAATAAAATGGCAATTTCTCAGAGAAATCTTGCAGGCAGAGAGGGAGAGAGAGACCGTGACGAAACCCGACCCCTTGATATCTTGCAGAAAAGGCCAAGATTTCTCTTACAGTCATTTCGGGAATATGGACATCATTTTGGCTCACATAGGCAGAAGTTCTCTGCGGAACAAACTCATTAAAGCTGTAGCCATTATAAGTCACCTTCCCAGAGACCTATTAGAAGCAAAACTCAGTGGGGTTTCCCATATGAATTTAAGTCTAAGAATCTGATTTTTAAAACTTGAACTCAAACCTACCTTCAAATCAGAAGCAAGCCTCCCTGCTAGAGCCATCAAAAGCGTCGTTTTTCCCGAACCTGGAAGGCCTAAAAGCAGTGTCATCCTGCAAAATTTTACCCCCAAAAGGCTTTTAAGTTCATAGCAAATAACAATCTGGAGAGCAGCCATTATTAGAAAGTCATCTCTTCTTACTTGCTTGGCTTAATGATTCCACTAACATCATGAAGAATTGTCAGCTGTTTCTTTTTACTTGACACTATGTGAAGATTTGCCAAAAAACCCTTCAAAGAAAAAGTTGCAGGTAATGTTTAGAAAAGATTTTGTTGTGGATGTTCTATACATATGATAAATTTGTTGTTCTTACCTCCACTAAGTTGACAAAAAAGTTGAGGAGAGTAGGCAAAGCTCTGTCTCCAATATAGGCTTCAGCTTCAACTCTAAGATGCTCAAATCTTACTTCAATGGTGGGAATATCAATTCCAACTCTAAGTTTTAGCCACCATAACAACCAATGATATCAGTTTTAGTTGAACAATAGCGGAAAATGCAACAAATGATATCAGTAGGAACTTTTCATTCATATTCATACCGATCAAGGCGTTTCTTCAGCTTTAATAAGAGTTTTTCATTGTCTAATTCAGTATCACTCATCAGGTTCTTCATCAATCTCTTCCTTTCTTGAAGACCAAGTTTTTCAACTTCAACTTCATTGGCCTCACCACGAGATGATGTCAATAAACCTTTTCTTAAGCGTTTGTAAGTGGGAAGTCTCTCCAGTGCTGCCCATTTCAGTGCTTTTTCATCATCTTCCCCATGTGTTGATCTTGAGAACGCCTCCATGACTCTCCTTCCACTATTTCATTGATGGATTAAAGCTGAAGATAACTCAAAAACTATAAAACGGGCAAAAAGAAACAGGAATAGGTGTAGCAGATTCAATACAGGCTATTCATTTTCCTTGAGCACTTTTTTACTATATCATAAATTTTCACCATTGGAATTAATGTTCTTTAACAAACTAAAAAGGGAAACCTAAATATGTAGCTTCCTTATATGTATATGTATATGTCCTTACTTGGACTTTTCTATTGTTGCATCAAACTGCAATAAATTATTTAGTTTGGCTACCACATTTTGACTAACCTTTTCCCAATTGTTGGATGCTTGTTATTTTTACATATTTCTATTACCATACATGTAAGATTCCACGTCGGTTTGGGAGAAGAAAAAGCATCCTTTATATGGGTGTGGAAACCTCTCCTTAGCAAACGCGTTTTAAAAACCTTGAGGTCAGAGCCAAACATCGGGCGATGTGCCATTGAGGAGATTGAGCCCTCGAAGGGAGGTGGACACGAGGCGGTGTGCCAACAAGGACGCTGAGCCTCGAAGGGGTGGATTGGGGGGTCCCACATCGATTGGAGAAGGGAACGAGTGCCAACGAGGACGTTGGGCCTCAAAGGGGGGTGGATTGTGAGATCTCACATCGGTTGGGGAGGAGAACGAAACATTCTTTATAAGGGTGTGGAAACCTCTCCCTAGCAAGATGCATTTTAAAAACTTTGAGGGGAAGCCTGAAACGGAAAGCCCAAAGAGGGCAATATCTGCTAGGGGTGGGCTTGGGCCGTTATAATACAACTATCGGCTCTACAACACAGTTATAATGTAAAGAACACCATGAATAATTTAACAGCAGAACCTGCTAAAAAAAACGGGTCTCTCCATAATTTTTAAACGGCACAATAGGTATACATTTTGTTTCATCTAAAAGGTCTCATAACAATGAAGATATTCCGTTCTTCATAAAGACATAAACATAGTATCTACTTGACATTAATTTACATAGCCACATAGATGCACTTAATCTTTGCCTAACAGAATGGTAATTATGGTGGAGATTAAAGAAGTGTCTGAGTTGTCTGCTCTTTACACCATTTCATAATTTGATATTGTGGAAGTTGAAGGGGTGTTTGAGCAAGTGTCAGAAGCCATGCTGTAACAGCTCAAGCCCACCGTTAGTAGACATTATCCGCTTTGGTCCGTTACATATTGTCGTCAGCCTCACGGTTTTAAACCGCGTCTGTTAGGTAGAGGTTTCCTTACCCTTATAAGAAGTGTTTTGTTCTCCTCTCCAATCGACGTGGGATCTCACAATCCACCCCTCGTAGGGGCCCAATGTCCTCACTGGCACACCGCTCTATGTCTAGCTCTGATAACATTTGTAACAGTTCAAGTCCACCGTTAGCAGATATTGTCCGCTTTGGCCTGTTACGTATCGCCATCAGTCTCACGGTTTTAAAACGCGTCTATTAGGGAGAGGTTTCCACACCCTTATAAGGAATGTTTCATTCTCCTCTCCAACCGATGTTGGGAAAGAAGAGGTGGATGCCAAGCCAATGGGCTGACTACAACTAATGATATGGCAAACAGATAGATATCTAACATTCAGAAAACTTAATTTGATGAGATTATTGCTTAGAAAGTTAATATCTTAATGGGTTTTGATAGATCTACATTAAGCCCTTCTATGAGTAAGAGTAGGAAAGAGAGGTCCAGTAGAGTTTTATGGGCATTTAAGGGTGTTGAACTTTTATGGACATTAATATTCACTATTCATAGATCAACTAGCCAATATCCAAATAAATGAACACCAAACAAAGCCAGTTGAAGGTCTAATGGTCTTTTATTATTCTGTTTGGTTCGTTTTAATTTGATACCAACCAAGTTAAATGCACATTAAAATAAGGGCCATCCTTAGCCCATACCATAAAGAATCATACTGGCTCAAGGTTCATGACCCAAATGCCTTTAATTCAAGCCTTTCAAAATATAAAGCTAGAAACTATGTATCTAAGTGTCCTCGTCCACCTAACTATAGACTCAACAGGGTATGGTCTTATATCCTCGAATAAAAGGACTAATATTCGAATTCCGTAACAGCCTAAGTCCACTACAAGTAGATATTGTCCGCTTTGACCAGTTACAAACCATCGTTAGCCTCACAATTTTAAAACACGTCTACTAGGGAGAGGTTTCCACACCCTTGTAAGGAATGTGATCTCAAAAATTCACATCCCAACGTCTTATGTTTTAAAGATATTGGGGCGTGATAGGAACAACGAACCTCCACAATAGTATGATATTGTCCACTTTGAGTATTAGTTCTCATGACTTTGCTTTTGATTTGTCCAAAAGGTCTCGTACCAATGGAGATAGTGTCCCTTACTTATATTAGCCAACGTGGGACTCCAACAAAATAATATAACATTCTTGTAAGCCAAAAACAGTAAAAATGAGAATTTGATAGCTACAAGCCAATGTTGGTTTTTACCCTCGACCGAAGCACACTGAAATAAATAACCAAAACAGAATTAAACACTCGCAAAACACACTTGAAAATACTTTAATCACAATACTTTTCAACTTCCTAAATAAAATGTACATTTGATGGTTATTTAAAGAAACAAAAGCACAAACAATTCGTTTCTAAGAAATACTCCACGATTAATAACTTCTCAATGCATGACTGTCACATCCCATGATTTCAACATGATGCTTAATGTTTGACTTTGAACAAGTCGAGCTTATTGACTCATACCCAAAGCATAAGCCATTACTTCATTGCTTTGATTAAAAACATTTATAACTTTTGATGCATCAAAACAACTTTGATGTCGACATGCTTAGTAAATTATTAGGTGTCGTTCTACGTATTACCTTTTTCAGCAGAAGCAAGCTCACCTTCATAATGACTTGGAAGGCGACCTTTGATACATTTTGGAAGCTCTTGGAAGAAGCCTAACCCGCCCGACGATGAGAGCCCGACTGAGTTTCTCGTAGTTCAATTGCTGCTGAACGTAGACGATGACAGCAAGGATGAACGCAATCAAAGGAATGGCAACATCCCCAAATGTAGAGTAGAAATCCATGCTTGGATTCACAAAGTCATAGATGTGTGGGAGAAGTCTGGCCAATGTGATTCCAATGAAATAGAACTTCCTAAGAGGTTTGCAATCAATTTGCCATAACAAGTTGCCAATGACTTGAGGAAGTAAGAACAAATCTTGAACCAGACCTACATATTCGTGTAGGTCTTTTTCCCATCCCTGCAGGACGTCCGAACCTGAAGTTCTGCTAGGAATCATGGAACTCTTTAATCGGATTTCAGCTGTCCTTGAAGTATGAACAATGGGAACAGCAACGTACCCGACGAGATGTATCAAGAAGGTTGCAATAAGCACCGACTTATCACTCGGGACACGATGCGGTTCAAGAGGAGCTTGTCGTAGTAACTTGATCCTAGATTTCCAAACCTTCTGGCAAAGCCTCAAAGTCAATAGAAGTGAGATCATAACTTGAAGCTTTATTGTGTAATCAATCACAATGAACCAGAGGTTATTTCCGAGATCATACGACTCGTTGTAAGATATGGAACCTCGTTGAATGAAGTGAGCTTCAGCACGAGTGACCAGTGGAAGAGTATAACCAAGGGACTGAACTCCCAAAGTAACAAGAGATATGTATGGAACAG
This sequence comes from Cucurbita pepo subsp. pepo, assembly GCF_057944985.1. Classification (NCBI taxonomy): domain Eukaryota; kingdom Viridiplantae; phylum Streptophyta; class Magnoliopsida; order Cucurbitales; family Cucurbitaceae; genus Cucurbita; species Cucurbita pepo. The sequence continues at coordinate 10,516,792 of NC_141814.1, read as the reverse complement.
ACTCCCTCTTATCATTCATATAAAATATTTGGCTCAAGATGCAAGCATTAGCCAAGGAAAGTGTCAATATCTGGAGTATAACCTCGACGATCTTACGAGAAAGAATATATTGTTGCTGCCTCCTATACATGATCGGCATCGTTTCGAGTTTTATTGGGCTGAAGTAGAAAGGGTCATCTTCTGTCCGTTGGCTAGAAATGGAAATCACTGCAGATGGATTGATAAACCATGGAGCTGAAGGAGGATAAGACACAATCACTTCAATGAGACAATCCAAGCCATCTTCAAGATCCATGGTCTCGTGTAAAATTCTCCAGGATGGGGACGAACGAATGTCTCTGCAGCCAATTAGATACATTTTTCTAACGAGCGGATCGAAAATGCCCTCCATGGAAAGTGCAGAAAAGTTGCTACTTGTCTGTTCAGAGAGTGCCAGTAGTGCAGACACATTAACAAGCAGCTTCTTTTCAGTGTCTTCAGGCTTAACATGATATGAAGCTTCCCTGTCCGAGTTTGCTCTGTCTAACCTTGACGAGTCCCATACGAAAAACGAACCAACAGAGATAATTTCCATTTGAACATGAAATCTGGAAGCTTGAGGACCAAGTGCAGGTACATTAAGGGTGAGATCTTCTAAGAGAAGAGACTCACTGAGCTCATATGTTTCTGTGTCTTCCCATTTGAGATAATGCAGCAATGACTTCTTTACGACGGTTCGAAAGCCGAAAGGCTCATATTTCTCAAGCACAGCACGAGCTGAAGCAATTTTTGTATAGCTATAAAATGGTTGGGAGTTCCTAAACTGACTCCACAGCTCTGTAGGTCTTAATAACTTTTCAAATGACAAAGGGGAGTATAATGGCTTATCATCGACGCTTGAAATCGAACCGACAAGAATCCTTCGTTGTTCGAGTGTAAACAAGATAGGTATATACAGGCAGATCCTCGAGTCACACGAAATCTTCTCAGCATCAACAAGTCCAACACAACCAACCATACAAAGCTGCCCACTTGAAGAGTTCCAAATTCCCTCAGAGACCATAGTCATATTATTAAGTGCAGATCTTCTCCAAGCAGCATGGCGATTCTCCGACAGCAAAACAGCCCGAAAGACAGCCGAAACACTAACAGAAAAGCCATTTTTGTTCGAACCGAGCGTCTTACACTTCACATCTTGCATATGAAGTCCCACATCGTTAAAACTTTCATCTGTACTATTGATCACTGATATAAATGGACCAAGTTTCGTACAAAACTCATCTGTAGAGTTGCATCTCCAATTTGGGAGGATTGTGAAAGCTTGATCCCTCGTTATTTCTTGTAAAACCTCACAAAAATAAGAACCTCTATACATACTAATGTTTTTCTTCATTAACTTATCATTGTAAGAGTATGAACCACATGCTTTGTCCACAACTTTCTCAGATGCAAAATCATAGTTCATATCTCCAAGTTGAGACAAAATGTGAATGTCGTCGAAGTACTTATCGTTCGACTTCGTGTTTAAACTTCTCATTTCCCCTCGGATTACCCGACTTGTCAGCGAATTCTTCATCGGATAGTGCAAAAGAAGTAGAATTTTATCATCTTGGAGAAGTGGCAGCTGGTGATGATTCACATTCAAATCTTTCACCCAACGCCACGGATCACCCGATTCCTGATCACGGGCAGGTAACGTCCCACGACCCAACAAACACAGCACTCTTTCCCCACCATTCTTCTTGGATTCAGTATAGATTCCTTGAAAGGAAAGGATCAGCTCAGAACGGCCAGGCCAAAACTGAAAATTAGGATGTTGAGAGGAACAGTATTCAAAAGAAGTATCCGTAGTTATGCCCATTGACACTAACCCACTTAAACTAACAGCCCGTTTAGTTTGATGAACAAGATCAATGTCAGTGACCCAAAACGAAATCAATTTCAAAGGGATAAAATTAGGGTTACTATAGAACCTGTTTACAGAAAACACACGACACCGATTCTTAAAAGGCAGTAAAGGATACTTTCCCTCATCTTGCCACCAATCCCCATTCACAAATTGAAGCTGTTCCTTCATTCTAGTAAACCTTAAAGTATCCGAGCTTAATTCAGCTGCAGAAGACAGAACAGATTTGCAATGTTTCTCCACCTCATCATGTCTTTCATGACTATAAGCTGGGGTCTCTTTAACCCCCAAGTCTAGCGAGAGAGCCAACCCACAAACAAAGAAAAACAGAGTGACAAGATTTTTCATGGCATTAAACGCTAGTTTTCCAGTGTTCATCAGTTATAGAAAAGAAAAGCTTGATGATTGTTTACCAGATTCTCAGCTAGAAGCTCGCAAATGTTGCACCCATCAACAAGGTTGAGCTGAAGGAACATTAACCTCAGTGTCTGTGGTGATGCCCTGTCTGTGTTCTACAAAGGAATGCTTAATGTTATGTACTGAAAAATATGAAAAATCATGGAAGAAGCAATGAATCAAGTGTGTAGGAAGAGATGGGGCTGACTAAAATTTGGATGCTGGCGTTGAAGTCTACTCCCAATTTTCTAGTCGCTCTGACTGGGGTTGTTGTTCCTAACTATTGTGCTCTCCTTACAGAACGTGCAGTGCAAGATGTTGGATGATGGAAGTCCCACATCGACTAATTTAGGGAATGATCATGGGTTTATAAGTGAGGAATACTAACTCCATTGGTATGAGGCCTTTTGGGAAGCCCAAAGCAAAGCCATGAGAGCTTATGCTCAAAGTGGACAATATCATACTATTGTGGAGAGTCGTGTTCGTCTAACATGGTATCAGAGCCAAGGTTTATTTTTTAAACTCCTCGCCATGTCTTCTTCCTCCTCTCCATCCACCATCTCCAACACCGTCTCAACTACCATGGCGACTTTTGGCCTTAAACAATATCCAATCCCTCTACACCATGTTGTCACAATTCGTCTAACCAAAAACAACTTCATCATATGGCGTGCCCAGCTCCTCCCCTACCTACGGAGTACGAAGCTTATGGGCTACCTCGATGGCACCAATGTTGCACCTGCCAAGCTGATCCCTTCCTCAACTGCTGCTGGTGCTGAGCTGGTCTCTAATCCGGCCTATAATCAGTGGTATGATCAGGATCAACAAGTCCTTAGCGGCCTTCTCTCCTCCATGTCTGAGGAGATTCTTCATGATGTGGTTGCCGCTACTACGTCCAAGGAGGCGTGGGATACCCTGCAGCGGATGTTTTCATCGTCAACTCGTGCTCGCACTACTCAGATTCGTGTTGAGCTTGCCACGTCCAAGAAACGAGATCAATCTGCTGCAAATTATTTTTGCAAGATCAAAGGGCTAGCCACCGAGCTGGCCGCCGCCGGCTCTGCCTTGCAGGATGATGATGTGATCGCGTATCTTCTCGCTGGTCTTGGCCCTGACTATGATCCCTTCGTCACCTCAATGACTACCAAGAGTGAAGCCCTCACCCTTGATGATGTGTTTGCACATCTAATGACGTATGAAGCTCGCCAACTACAACACCAGGCTGAACTTCAGTTAAATCTTGGATCTTCTGCCAATTATGCTAGTCGTGGTGGTCAGCAGAAGAATCGTGGGCGTAGGGATCGCGGTCGTGGTCGTTCTCAAGGTTATGCACCCTCTCGTCCTGCTGGTGATCGTCGTGGCCCTTCTGCTCGTCCTTCCTGCCAGATCTGCGGCAAAGTGGGGCATACTGCTATCCGCTGCTGGCATAGGATGGATGAGTCCTATCAAGATGAACCTTCTTCTGCTCCTCCTACGGCACTGGCGGCTACTTCCTCTTACAAGATTGACCCAAATTGGTACAGCGACACAGGCGCTACGGACCATATCACCAGTGACCTGGATCGTCTCGCTGTGCGTGAACGTTATCATGGAGGTGAACAAGTTCAAGTCGGCAATGGAGCAGGTTTGCGTGTTTTGCATACTGGTCATTCTCTAATTAATACTGCTACTCGTCCTCTTGCGTTGCGTAATATTTTGCATGTGCCTGAAATTTCCAAACATCTTCTTTCTGTTCATAAATTTTCTCGTGATAATGACGTATTTTTTGAATTCCATCCTTGGCATTTTTCTATAAAGGATCGACAGTCGAGGAAAAGTCTCCTAAATGGGAGGTGTGAATCTGGTCTTTATCCTATTAAGCCATCCGATGTCGATAATCTCAAGCACGCCTTGGTGAGCAGATCTACTACTCACGCCCAATGGCATGCTCGTCTTGGACATCCTTCATCTCAAGTAATAAAATCCATTTTGCGTCTAAATAATATTTCGTGTGCTAGTGAGTCATCTTTGTCAGTTTGTAATGCGTGTCAGTTAGCAAAGAGTCATCGATTACCATATACTAGTTTTTCCCATAGGTCTTCGTCACCTTTGGAACTTAATAGATCATAACTGTATATACTAAAATAGTCTAAGATTTACTAGTTTATGATTTGAAGGGTTTGTTACCAAATCTATGATTTTATGGTTTGTTACCAAATCATAGATTTGGAATGTAATCTTCATTATACGCATCTATAAATACATGAGGTCGTGACCCATATAGGTCATTGTGCCATTCAATCTAACATGGTATCAGAGCCATGCCCTAAACTTAGTCGTGCCAATAGATTGATAAATCCTCAAATCCTCAAATATCGAACAAAGAACTCCTAAAGAAAAGGAGCCAAGCCCCTCCTCGAAGGCAGTCAAAAATGACTAAGACTCCAAAGGAGTCGAGCCTCGATTAAGGGGAGGCGCACTTTGTTCGAGGGGAGGTGTTGGATGATGGAAGTCCCACATCGACTAATTTAGGGAATGATCATGGGTTTATAAGTGAGGAATACTAACTCCATTGGTATGAGGCCTTTTGGGAAGCCCAAAGCAAAGCCATGAGAGCTTATGCTCAAAGTGGACAATATCATACTATTGTGGAGAGTCGTGTTCGTCTAACACAAGAAAATACTTCAAAATTTTTAAAAATTATAAATTTATTCCTTTAATTATAACTTATAATTTTTCTAATTTTATTAGACATAAATTTAAATTAATATCCAATGGATCAATTAAAAAATCTAATAGATTGAATATTCAATTAGATTTAAAATTACATGTTAATTTTAATTTTATGTATGGTTAGCTTAGAGTTTTAGACATTTTTTTTTAAATTTATTGAATCAAATACATTTAAGAATTAAATGCATAATTTAACCTAAGTTTAGTATTCTATTTTCAAAAGTTTTATTAATACTCTTAAAACTTTTGTTTAATAAAAAAAATATTCTTACATCTGTCATAAACTTTCAAACTTTCAAAAATAACATGATTAATTTTGAAAATAATTTACAACGGTTGATAGATGGGTTTTCATCCATACATTAATGGTAATAATTTTTTTGAATTTTTTTTTTATAAAAATTAAAGAATTTTAATGCTACTATGAGTATTTTCTAAATAGCAAATATATTTTAAAATTATTTTTAAAAAGAATTGAAAAAGTATTAATGAGACTTTTTAAAATTTAACTATATATATATATATATATATATATATATTAAAGTTATTATTATTTTGGGTATATAGGGATGTATTTGGGGGATTTTTGCTATAGGGACAGTTGATCTTTTTGATCGCCGGTTGACGCGCCGTTCGACGGGTAGTTTTTTTGTTTAAATAATTTTGAATAACATGAGTTCAACCCATTTAAAATAACATTTTCAACATATACTTTTTATTTCATTTTTTTTTTTTTCTTTATCTTAAAATTAGTATACCGTCCGTTTGAAGTATGAGTGATCATCGATCCATCATAATTGATTTTGGACTCAAACGGACGTCCATCACCAAGTTGGTTTTTATTGGTTTGGTTAATTTGATTAGCTATTAGTCAAGTGAAACTAATATCATCATAGATGTAGAAGATTTGTCCATATTTTGAATATCATCTAATGATCCTAATGAAACATCATTCTAATTTTAAAAAAATAAAAAATGATTGATTTTATGAAGTTGGTTAAATATGAAGTATGTAATTTATTGGAGAGTATTGACATGAATGATTCAATGTGTTTACCTTAATAAAGTTCCATGGCAGCACCACACATAGTCATTTTAGCCATCGGAGTGAAACTGAACTCGCTTCCTCAAGTTTGGCATGGCACATAAGTCAAGTACACTTTTTGAGCAAGGAAGCGCTCATTCGCTGTTCGAACGTCGTTGCCATGGATAATAAAGATTATATAGGAATCTCCAAAGTACTCCCATCATCCTATATAGAGAAGAATATAGTATCGGACGACGCTTTTATCGTCGTTTTCAAATACACGTGTCGCTGCAAGTTCTCCAAGTTCAATGTTTCTGTGAATTTTGTAAGCATTTAGCAAGGCTCCCCATATGACTGCATCTGGCTTAATTGGGATGTCCTGTATGATATCATAAGCATTGTCCAACCGACCAGCACAGCCGAGTAGATCAACCACACAAGCATAATGCTTCAGATAAGGAGTTAGATTAAACTAGGTTTTCATTACATTGAAATACTCTAAACCTTCCATAACCATACCTGGCCTGCTGCAGGCACACAGTAGCGAAATAAAGGTAATCTATCTGGATTTAGTTTTGATTCAAGCATCTTTTCGAATAGCTCAATAGCAAGCTTGCCATGTCCCTGCTCGGCGTAACCTGTAAGGAGTATATTTCACGTCGTAACTTCATTCTTTTGAGTGTTAAATTGGTTTAGTGCAGGCACCTGCCTCCCACATCTTACATACATGTCTAGAATAGCATTAGGTAAAAAGCTTTCAAACCCGATGCCAGTACGTAAAGCACGTGCATGAATCTCTTTTCCACGCATTAGAGCTCCTATTCTAGCACATGCTGATGGGACGGTAATTAGAGTTACAAAATTTGGTTTCGTTGATTCCTTCATCTGACGGAAGAAAAACAGCGCCTCGAAACTTCTATTGTCAATCCATAGCCCAAAGATGACTCTCCACAATGGTATGATATTGTCCACTTTGAGCATAAACTCCCATGGCTTTGCTTTGGGCTTCCCCAAAAGGCCTCACTCCAATGGAGATAGTGTTCCTTGATTATAAACCCATGATCATTCCCTAAATTAGTCGATGTGGGACTTTCATCATCCAACAAAGTGAAGTCCAAGATACAACATTCTTTCTTGAGATATTGTGGAATACTTCTAAGGCCTTGTCGACGCATTTACACTTGGAGTACATATGAATGAGAGAGTTTGAGACTTTGACATGTGATATGAGGCCAGTCTTGATGGCAATCTCATGTAGCCTAATACCCAAATCCAAATGGCCTAAACAAGCACAACCAGATAATACATCAACTAAAGTAATCTCATCTGGCAAAACACCCTCTAACTCCATCATTTTATAAGTTACCACAGCTTGTGATGGTCATAGCTTGCTATCATCGTCGTCCACGATACGACGTCTTTCAACTCCATTCGGGAAAAGACTTTCTCTGCTTCCTCCAAATGCCCAAGACCTGTATACATATGAATCAAAGAATTATTCACCGAAACATTGTCCCCAAACTCCGACCTAACTACATATCCATGAATTTCTCTCCCTAACTTCTCGTCGTCAAGAAGCTCACACGCAGATGCTACACTAGTCATAGTTATCAAATCCGGGTCAACCGAAAAACAACCTCAATCCTTCCAATACCTCTCCGTTTCCACGAAATACGATCTCTCTTCGGCATTTTATCGAACAGTTTCCTTGCATTACTAAAGTAGCCACATTTCATGTACATAGAGATTAAAGCATTACTCACATCCACATCCGACTCAAATCCAAATCTATGACATGCGCGTGAATCGCCTTACCTCTAGCTATACCAGAAACGCCACCACAATTCTCAAAACAGAGGGAGAAGTATATTATACATCAGGCCTAATTTCAGCCCACAACATTCTATGATACAAATTCAAACCCTCATCAAAACACCCCGCTTTAGCATACCCACCCACCAACACATTCCAAGAAAACACATCCCTCTCAGACATTTTATCAAACACATAGCAGGCATCACTTAAATTACCAAACCTGACGAACATACTCAACAAAACATTACCAAGCCGAATGCCCAATCGAGATTTCTTACTCGAAACAAGCTCGTAAACTCGTTACCCTTCACCGGACGCCCGTCTCCATTCGCAAAGCCTCAACAAAGCAATGTAAGCTTTCTCTTCCGCTTCAATCAGGAGCTCTAGCATAGAATCCAAGCGTTGGCCTGTTGAGATATATTATTTATGAAATATATTTTAAATATTATATCTTAATATTCATTTTGTTGACATGATTTATAATATACTTTATTTTATTCTCAATATTTAATTAGTTTATATTTTCGTAGGTATTAATTGCTAGCTGTATCCTATTTAAAGGATATCAATATCAATTATAATACACACCTTCCCAATTTTATTTCAAAATTCTTAATTTGATTAATGGTTGAAGTAGAGAGCGCGACACTTAAGATTGAGATTTCTTGAGTTTTTTTTTACCGTCTGCTTGTGGGTTTGCAGATTTTCGGAAAAAGATAGGGCCTTGGGGTTGTGCTTATTGGAGATTTGGGGGCTGAAACGGTCGGGATAAATGAGAAGATTAGAGGATGATCAGTTTTTTATTGGTACGAAGTTTTTTGGAAGGTCTAGTAGACAATATCATATTATTGTAGAGAGTCTAATCGCTAACAAATTATCTAATAAATATATTGTGGTTTTTGGAACCATTTTTTAATTTAGATTTTTGAGAATGTATTAATAATAGCAGAATTTATTTAAATAAAGTGCAATTAATTATTTGTATTGTATAAAAAGTAAGTAATTTTCTATAAATAAAAAAAAAAAATTAATAATGCATAAAAACATAAAGACAAGTCATTGTAAATAAAAACATTTTTCAAGACACAGATTTCCTCCATGTCTTAGTGGGCGTCCTACGTTTGACCAACTTTGTTTTAATATCCACCGGCGTCTGCCTCCCGAACCCGGCGTCCTCCTCCTCCACAACTTCGCCGTCGTCCACCCTCTCCGACTCACCGCCGTTCTTAAACCCAAACTTCCTCCACTTGAAAAAGCCTCTCTTCTTTTCCGAGAGCCTCTCCATTTGGGCCTGCATGATATTGCACTGGTTCTGCAGCCTCACCACCGTCTCTTTCAGCTTCTTAATCTCCATTTGTTGGGCCGTTATTTCTCTCTTGGATTGGCACCTGGCTGGCAGGTGGTCGAGGGCCGCGGAGGGACTCCTGCCCCCGATTGAGCCGCTCCAGTCGAGGTGGCGGTAGTTCAGCTTTGTTTGCTCGGAGAACAGGACTTGGATTACGGCGCGGACTGGGAGGCGGTCGTTTTGGGCGGCGTGGAGTGATGCTTCTGTGGACAGCTTTCCGCTGTCCATTAGTCTGCATAAACTCTTTCTTTCTTGCTTCGATATATTCGGATGTGCCTATAAATAAATAAATAAATAAATAAATAAATAATGATTCATAATAATCATTTAACCTTAAAAATAATCTATATAGGCGTACCATAAATTAGTTTTGATTAGCCAACTCGTCCTACTTTTTCAACTCACCATGAGCTTTGAACGGAATCAAGCCCCATACATATTTTTTGCCCCGGCTTTGTGGCTTTATCGAAACTTAGACGAGGTTTGTCTTTGTCTACCGAACATCGCTTGTGCAGAATTCAAGCTTGTTCGACCATACATGTAGCTCATCTCATCGGGACATCCCGAACATTCATCCATCCAAGTTACCATGTCATGTCATTTACAAATACCGTACCGAATAACGGGTGTATATATCAACCTCCGACACATGGGTTAGGGTGCAATACCGACACACCCGTGCCGCCCTAATACTCTCCTTGGAAAACCCATTTCAACGAAAGTTGCCCGAGACACTTGTATCAACACGCTCGCCCACATTGTGAGACACGTATGTGCCACAAAGTAGTTCACTTGGACTACAGAGCGCAAAAATCTCGTCTACCGCTATGTTTAGCTAACAAAAATTTTCTTTTCTCTCTTATGAGACATTTAAACGGGAATTCTTTATTCCCTTCTAGACGGATCTTCATAGAAATTGACTCGAGTTAAATGAACACCAAACAAAAAGAAAACAACAAATTAACTTTTTGCCTATCTCTCTCTCTTCTGCCCACAATATACAGTAATAACTAATGGGACAAACTGCTTTTCATGGGAGAATCTTTTCCTTTTTATTTTCTATTTTAAAACCAAATAATTTTTCATCCTTTTGTTTTTTATCTTTAAATTTATACTTCATTTGATTTTTTTTTTTAATTTTTTTTTTTTTAAAAAATTATTATTATTTAGTTCAATTAATGGCATAATCAAAACTAAAACAGGAAGAAGAAGCCTTACTTTCAGATACGTATCAATGGCTCGGTACAGTCCGTCGTCGGAGGCTCGGGCGTGGCTGGGAAGTACTCCGGCGAGCTCAACAAACTCCAGCAATCCCAAATTAGAATCCATCGCCGCTTCAGCAAGGTAACAATCCACCAATTTCGCCACCTTAACCAAGGCGGCGCCGCTCCTAACGCCGTCGTCCAAGCTAACAAACCTCTTCACAAGTCGAATCACAAGCTCCACATCCAAAACCGTCCCACACGTGTGACTAAACGACGGAATCATCACCTCCTTCAACGACGCTTGATCCAACTGCCACGTAATCCTCTTCTCCAACTCCGCCTTATACGGAGGCTCCACTCCCACCATATTCGCCGTCCGGAGAAGCCTCAGCAAAAAATTACACGGAATCAAATCCCTCTCCGGCGGCAAAACTCCGACCAATGTCTCGACGAAGAACTTCTTTTTCATCCACGAATTCGTCACATTCTGCGGCGATTCGTTGAAATTCGTCAAATCAATCCCCTTTTGTTGATCTAGGGCTTCGTCGGAGAGATCCGGAAGCCATTTGGAAGCGTAATGCGTTATGACAGAGCCGATTAAATCGGTTCGAACGCCTTTGGCCTTGATTCCGGCGAGGGTTTTGACGAAGTAATCGATGTCGAGAATGGCGGAATCGTGAAACCAGTAGCATTGGTCGGGGGAAATTTTGCCGGAATCCTGGGGCGGAGATTGGTGCTTCATTTTGTGGGAATTGGAGAGAAGAATGGTGAAAACAGAGTAGAGCAGAGCAGGTGATAAGAGGAGAAAAAGAAGACAAAGGTTATTAATGCAAAATATGCGCATCCAATTTGACAGTTCATGCCCTCCAAATTTATACCCTCCACTTTATATGTAGCCAAATGTTTTATTATTACACTGTGCCACTATTTGAAAAGGACTGCTAATGGGTTTTAATTTTTTGTTTTGTTTTATTTCTCTAATTTAATCTCTAAATTAGATACTTTAAAGCTCGTATATTAAACGGGTTTTCTTTAGTTAAGAACCTACATTAAATTAATTATCCGAGAGAAATGAGAATAGGACTGATAGTATGACTTGATAACCTGACTAACACAAACTCTTCAACCCAAATCATACTGGGTTGGGTTAGATTTTTTTTTTTTTTTTTCAAATTTTTTCAGATTTGGGTTGAGTTGAATTTTTGAAAAATAGAAACTCTTAATTTAGTTGGTGGGTTGACATTTTTTTTGGTCGGTCAACCCAACTAACTCTAAAATAGGATTATAGTCAAACTCAACCCTACCCATAGGTAAATGTTAGATATAACTCAACCTAACTTAACCCTACCAAAAAATTAGAGGGGTTGGGTTGAGTTATGCACGAAATCCCATTTAAGTTGCTTGGATCACTAATTTAACTAATTTAATTTTTGATTGGTTTAAAAAATTTTTTTAAATTCTAACGGAATTCGAGTGGTATAGACATCGATGGAAGGAGGAGAAAAATAAAATAAAATTGGAAACGAACCAAATAATAATTATAATAATAGTAATAATGAAAAAATGGAAAATCTTTGTTTGGGATTGGAATAGGAAGATCTGGAAAAGAGCTAAGACGAAATTGTATGCCCTAAATGGACAAACATGTGATCCTGTGTGACGCAAGGATACTGAAACCAATCCAAGTGACGGAATCGTGCGGTGATAGGCCAACCACTTGTATAATTTGCACAAATTATTCAATGGAGCTAATAATTTTCCAAGTGGGGAGGCTATTTAGGGTAATCAGAGGCGTTAATGTTATCGTGATGAAATCTAGGAATCAGGGGATTATGTAGGTATGATGCAGCGGATAAAATCCTGAGCATCGTACGGTGCAATGCAACACGTGAAAGCCAAGCAAATTGTAACGTCAGGATCAACCTCGGGTTTCGCTGTTACCTATTGGAGCTCAGATTGAGGTGGCAAGAATGTTTTTTTCTTTTCTTTTCTTTTTAATTATTAATTTTGTCAAAATAAAATATTATTTTAATAATTCGTTAAATTACCTAAGCCCACTTCAACATGGGCCGTATTGAATCAGCTGAGCCCAATATCTTTTTAGTGAAATGATTCTACATGAAAGAGGGTCGAACAATAGCCTTAGTCGAGTAATGAGAAATGGGTTAGTCTCCAAAAATGTTCGTTCCTCTAACGTTAGGGTTAAAAATTCAATCTATATATAGTAGATAATTATATCTGGTACCATTATAGTAAGTTGAATTATATATATATATATATATCCTGTCAAGCAAACATTTAAAAATGTACTCTCTATATTCTCAGTGCCTACCTGAAGTTATTAATACAAATCTTTTAGCGTTCCGTGTATTTTCTCTCTCCTATTATTTATGTTCATCTAGATCAAGTGTGCGTTGTGCGATCCTAACACATGTTAGAAAAATAAAAACTTGAGGGACCATTCTACAAATTATGCAAACCCTACAATGCCAACATACAACAACTTATTTTTTATTATTTTACCATCTCGTTCACAAACTTACGCTCTAAATTTAACACATTACGTTAAAATCTAACGTTTATTTAGGTACGAGCATGCTAATGGGTTGCATTACTGTACTTACGATTCATTCTATTTTCAAGTTTATTTATTGAAATAATGACATCGAGCTTTTTAGATGTTTGTGTGGGTAACTTTGATTGGTCATAAATGATGTTCACTAAGATCATGTGGGGTAGTCTCAATCTTTCTTAACAAATGTCGACTTTGACATGTTCTAAGTCGTTATATACTTAGTCAAGTAGATATTTGATGAACATGATGATCAAACAATCAAATACTTCGTTATTATATCGTTTAAACTTAATCAATAAAATAAAAAGAATCAGAATGGTCGGATAGATTAGACGAGACAAAGATGAGAAAGAGAATCAGATTCTATTCCCGAACGAAGAATCACAATTGGGGATATTCTAACACGAGGTCCTACACGAAATCAACAGCTAGTATTTAAAGTAATAAGATGAAATGGAAAGTTGGTAGCTTTTGATAGACCCATTTGTCTAAATTTCTTGAGCGTACAAAAACAATAAAGTCAGGAGAATGTCGTATATTTATAAGTAGAGAGCAATATAAGAGTAGAGTTTAAGTTCTTATGTTGAGTTCAAGATTGTTTGCTACGTACGAAACAAAAATAAGGTTATCCCAATCCTTTCTTAGTTTCCAGTTTAGAATCACCCGAGAGATGTTTGTTCCTTTCTTATTTTTATTAGAAACATCCCAACGACAAATCAAGTCAAGGGGCAATATAAAATGAGAAGAGATAGTTTTTAAATTTGTGTTTAATAGGTCCATAATTTATAAGCATGCCTCCAAATACATCTTAGAGGGAGGCATGATATCAACTCTCTACCACCCTCGAGTCCCATAGCCTAACCAGCTACTATGTGACACATAGTGTGTCACAATGAAGCCAAGTATTGCAAGACAAATGCCTCATACGACTTCCTCTAAAATGGGTCTTTCAAGAACAGTAGAGAAGAGTGGCACGGATCTGGCCACATACATGTTCATATATATATATATATATATATATATATATATATATATATATATATGAAGCAATCATTAAATAATTAATTTAAAACACATAGAAGCTTATGGAATGGCGCCACGACCGGCATCCCATCCCAACAACAATGACCATAGAGAAACATGAATTAATTCAAACTTTGGAAAATATATTTTTTTAATTACCCAATTTAATTATTATTATTATTATTATTATTATTGATTTTAGAAAAAACAAAGGGTTATTTAATTTAAATTAAGTCAATAATTGAGAAAACTCGATCCTTTTTGTCAGAAATTAGATCCTTATCTGTGAATGTTGCTTTGAAATTTTGTTCTCAGCCACCCCAAGATATTGTTAATTATTCATTTTTTATTTCCATAGTCTTCTCTCCCTAATATTCTTTTTTTTATTTATTATTATTTAAATTACATCAAATTAAAACTATATAATAAAAATTAATATCTTTCCAAAACTATATTAAAGAATCCAATGTTGAATGTAGTTTTACATTACCCAATTTAGAACCCATTTATTTATGTCACATAAATTATTATTTTCCTAACAGAAGTGCCATTTATTGGGCGTTATAAATTTAATTACATTATTAATAATCAAGGGCCCACTTTCCAATTTGTGAAAAAAAGGGGGGTATTTTAGCAAAATGGAAACTTTGTGCCAGGTCTGCAACAGGGTGTGCTCTGGATTTATTACTTTTTTATTTAATAATTTAAACAGATTATTTATTTATTTATTTATTTATTTATTTATTTATTTTGTTGCTCACGATGCTTACGAAGAATCCCTAATTTTGAATATTATTTTTTGTTGAAAAAAATTAATATTTTATTTATTAAATTCAGAGATTAAAAGAGACGAAGGAAAAACAGAGAGTTGAAATTCAAAATTGAACATCATTCTGAAAACGGCCAGAAAGAAAAGGGAAAGCCTCTCTGATTTCAAAGCTCCATTAATCCATTGATCAACCCGTTTTAAGCCCTCTACCAATTGTTGTTCATCTATGGAGTTCTTATTGGCTTTCACCCGATTTTTCTGGCTTCTTTAAGATTCTAATCTTTCCCTCCTTCTTTAAGTCGCCGCCGGGAATGGCCGATAAGTCGCCGCCTGCAGAGGGGTTCTTAATTTTGCCGCTGCCGGTTAGGGTTTCACTGTGTTCTCCGAATCCGACATAGGTTTTTGTTTTTTTGTTGGGATTTGTCGGATCAATCGGAGGCGATTTTGGAGCATTTTAGGGTTGTTGGTTTCGTAATATTTTTGAGGGGTTTCGTCAATTTTGATGGCGAAGGGTGGGTTTTTTGTTGATAAGTTTCGGAGATGTTTAAGGACGTTGTTCTTTATGGTGGCGATGTTGGCGTCACTACTCGTGTCGTCGTTGCCAGTTCTTGTAGCCATTGGAGACATGTTGGTGCCCTGTATTTTGATCTCGAGCTTTACTTGTGTTAGATGCTATGGCTTCAAACAACATTTGCGTCGATACGCTTTCAAAAGTTCTTTGACTGATATCCCTTTCGTTTCGATGATCAGATCTCTCATTATTATCTGTATGATCCCGATTTCCATCACATCTATCATTTTCCCCTCAATTCACATACTGGCTCGTTGTGAAATTAGATAAATTATGGAGGATTATGCGTTAATTTGATTATGATCGTCTGGGTGTCAATCGTTTTTCCTTGTTTTTGATTGTAGGTGTTTATTCAATGTGTGATGGACCTGCTCTTTCAAATGGTCCTTACCTTGGAACAGTGACTTTGTGTTCCTTCATATCCATTCTTGTTCTTTCTATCAAGGTTTGTGTCTTTACAGTGAACTCCCAAATGGAGGCTGAAGCTTCATCTTCACCTTCTAGGCAGAGGCTTCACTTAAAGAAATCATGGGGGATGCCAGTTTTGTTTCTATCTTCAGTAGCCTTTGCCCTCGGCCATACGGTTGTGGCATACAGAACAAGCTGCAGAGCACGTAGAAAGCTTCTATTGCATCGAGTTGACCCAGAAGCTGTAAGTTTTTAAGTCCTTAAACTACACAAAGAACAGGCCTGTTGGTTCCTTATAAACAATCCTATTTGACTTGGCTGGCAGGTTCTTTCTTGCAAAAATGTGTTCTCTGGCTACCAGAAGATCCCTCGATCTCCCACTCCTTCTGGATCGAAAACACCAAAAAGTGACAGTGAAATCAAGTGGAAAGTTTCAGGTAATGCCCGGGATGAGAGTGAACTGCCGGTTAGATTACTTGCTGATATGGATAGTTTGTTCATAATATGTCAAGGGCTTACTATTCATTATAAGATCAGCTTGCCTGGGTCACCACCGCGGTCATTGTCCTCCGCTGCATTTCTTGAACCCAATTATAGTTGCATCTCTCCAAAGAAGGCAATGGGGAGGCTAGTAGTTGATATGCATCCATTTACTGTCTTATCAAAAAACCAACACAACATCCATAGGAGCTATAGCAATCAGTTTCACGGTTCATCTCTGTATGATCCACTATTGGATGGCTCTTCCACAACTTCTCCTATTCTTTGTGATGAAATTCCTGTGATTAGTTTAGATGATGTTGAAGAAGAGGAATTGAGCAAATGTTGCTTAGATGGAAACTTAGAGAGTAATGGGCAATTCGGTATTGTCTTGGTGCACGGTTTCGGGGGTGGAGTTTTCTCGTGGAGACATGTGATGGGGGTGCTTGCAAGGCAGACTGGTTGCAGAGTTGCAGCTTATGATCGGCCTGGTTGGGGATTAACTTCGAGGCTCCGTGCAGAAGACTGGGAAGAAAGACAATTGCCTAATCCCTACAAGCTTGATAGTCAGGTAACCAAAATCATACATTCTTCTTTTTTGTTGTAGAGCTGTTGCGCTAGTGCTGATTGATTTGGTTCTCTGAATGTTTCTTTCTGGTAGAGCTGTAGAGCTACTGCTTGTGATTGTGCTAATGTTTCTTTGTGTAACTTAAATCAAATTTTGTGTTATCATTAGAGGCCACAATATTAGTTTAAATTTTATTTTAGTTCATAAACTTTCATACTCCATTAAAAGACTTGGAAATAGTTAGCAAGAACACAATTCATTTGGAAATGCAACAGATTTGACTACTACCAGATACTTGTGCGTATGAACATTTATTGACAAGGTAAATGAAGAAAAGATGGTGCTCGTGTCGGGGTTGCATGGAGCGGAGTTGTTTTGAAGTATATGTGCTATTGGTTTGAATGGAATGGTATTGAATGGTTTTTTCAGGTGGAGTTACTGCTTGCATTTTGCTCAGAAATGGGGTTTTCTTCAGTGGTGCTCGTGGGTCACGACGATGGAGGGCTGCTCGCTCTTAAGTCTGCACAAAGGCTTCAAGAATCACCAATAAACTCATTCAATGTAAGATTTCCTTGGAGGGGTTTTGATCAAATGATGTAACTTAACTGTTTGGGGGTTATTGCTTAATTCTTCTTGGCTTTTGTGAATGGGAACTGTGATATTATGGGCAGGTTTCCATCAAAGGGGTGGTATTGCTAAGTGTGAGCTTATCAAGAGAAGTGGTTCCTGGGTTTGCAAGAATTTTGCTAAGAACATCACTAGGGAAGAAGCACCTGGTTCGGCCTCTGCTACGAACGGAAATAACTCAAGTTGTGAACCGACGTGCTTGGTACGATGCTACCAAGCTAACAACCGAGGTCTTAAATCTCTATAAGGTAACGTCATTTTATTAAGATCACTTGGATCTTCATTTTGTCTTAAAAGGTAAAATCTGCAAGTTGTCTTAGAAACTGCTAACATGTGTACCGTTCTGAATGGAAGCAGAAGGCGTTATGTGTGGAAGGGTGGGATGAAGCACTGCATGAGATAGCAAGATTATCATACGAGACATTACTTTCTCCTCAAAACGTCGAAGCTTTGGTGAAGTCTATTGAAGAGATGCCCGTGCTGGTGGTCGGTGGTGTCGAGGATGCTCTCGTCTCCCTCAACTCTTCCAGAGTTATGGCTTCCAAACTCCCTAATTCAGTATGTCTTCTTCACTCTCATCCCTTTGTACTCGTTCGTTTTTGTTCTTGTTTCCGTTTCAATGAACGATGAGGTTGTATCATAACACAGAGACTGATAACAATATCTGGATGCGGACATCTGCCGCACGAGGAATGCCCGAGCGCCTTACTTGCTGCCATCTCACCCTTCATCACCAGAATTCTTTTGCAGAGACCTCACTCCAGCACCCCTCAATAGAAATACAAAATACTCACCATTCCTTTTAGAGAGAATAGACAGCACCCTTTTTCCTATTTTCTTCTTCTTCTTCTTCCCTCGTTGAAATACTCACCCTCAAGAACATTGGCGAAAAGGCCACTTCTTTGGGTGACAGTTTTTGAGAGCCGTTTCCAAATTGTTCTATTTAGTAACAACCCTGTAATTCCCCTTACTGAACCAAGGTGTTATTTCCCACCTAGTGTTGTGGAGATAACCTTATATTTGTAAATCTTTTTCGTTAGATTTTCAAGAGTTCATCAAGAAAGACACTTATTCAAACTGGCTTAGTTTCATTTCCTTTTCAGCGATGAATGAGAGATGTTTCAGATGAACAGAGATAGAAATGAGACTAAAAATGAGAAAGATTTTGCATATTAAAACTTACAAAACACGAAATGACTTCGTATCTCCTTGTGCCTACTAAATGGATAAAGCAATATCACATCACAAAAGTAGAATTGGTGATATTATGACACAACTAAATTAGACCAGACAATGACATGACTGAGCATATGATAACCACTCAACTAAACTGTAAGATTGAGGATAAAAAACCCATACTTCTAAAAGAGACAGACAACCTATTCAATTCAATTCAATTCAATTCATTCCTTGGAGGATTTGTTAATGAGTGATTTGTGGATGTGGGGGATCACTCCTCCACCAGCAATGGTTCCTTTAATGAGTGTGTCCAGTTCTTCATCTCCTCTGATTGCAAGCTGCAAATGCCTTGGTGTTATACGCTTTACCTTCAGATCCTTGCTCGCGTTCCCGGCCAGCTCTAACACTTCTGCCGTCAGGTACTCCAAGATTGCTGCTGTGTATACAGCTGCTGTAGCCCCGACACGACCGTTGGCGGCAACCCTTGTTTTAAGTTGCCGGTGAACCCTTCCCACTGGAAACTGTATCACCAAGCCATCCAATACCAAAAACCCCTCAACAACAATGAGAAAGTGTGAAAAAGTTCAAGAAAAAAAAGGGAAAGAAATTGCTTCCACTGTCTAAGCCATTTATATTTCAAAGATAACAAACAAAAATGGAGAATAACATATGCATAACTTTCATACTAGTCCAAAAGTTATACATCAAAATGCTACATAGTCAATCTTTCATAATCTGCAAATATTTTTTTGAAGTTTCAAAACGATCCCAAAGCATTTTTTAATGCTACTTTATCTTATAGAAAAGTTATACATCAAACTGCTATAAAGTCATCTACAAATCACTTTCGGTAATTGTGCCTTATTATACCAAACAAGATGTGCAATAAAAACATAGGTGATATTCTAATCATCCCACAACAGAGAAAATTTTTGCAGTATACTAAAAGGAATATACGCAGAGCAGAAGAAACTATAAACCAACATTGAAAAGAAAGCATAAAAAAAGTGAAAACAGAAAATGAGAAGCCTAGTTCAGAAGATATACAGCAAAAAGGGCTAAAATGAAGCATCTACAAAAGCACCAGTTTCATCTTGAAATGTTTTCAAACGCCACATCTTCGTCTTTACCGGCCACACTTTATCCACCCAGTCCATCATAAGTTGCATATTGATCAAAATATAAAAGTAGTTCTAAGAAGAAAACAAAAGGAAAGCAAGGAAAAATGGGTGGCAGAACTCAATAAGAGCATAACAAGATATAGATATAATATATATGTAATATGCAACACTAGCTTCTTCTTCTCCGTTAGAGTGTATTACTACCAGCAAAAGAGAGAGAGAGAGAGAGAGGAGCCTCAACAGGATTGAAGGAAAAGTAACTCATCTAGTTGATGTAGTAAGAAAAATACAGAAATCTGAAATTCCCTCACAAGGATTTATATAGAAGCACAATTAAAGTCGGCACATTACCGGTTTTCACTTTAACAATTGTTAAACAGACACCACATGGCAGGAAATGATGGTTTCCAGTGGCTTAAAAACAAAGAATTTGGGGAAGAAAAGCTGTACATACTTGAGTGCGTTTTCAAGACCATTCAAAACACAATTAAGTATTAACTTATCAGGAAAAAAAAAAAAAAAAAAAAAAAAAAAAAAAAAAAAAAAAAACCAGACTTGCCAAATCTTCAAATTTTTACGTCTGAGTATGTTACAGGGAAGACCTATAGTTGATGAATAACTGGAAATCAATTCGAAATTCCATATCAACGGAATCTAACCCCAAAATCCTCAATACATGGAATGACTACAATCAATGTTTGCATCTTGTACGGTCTGGGAAATTTTCGCTCGTTCCATCATTTGATCCATTTGTCCATTCAAAACTTTAGAATCTTCAATCAATGCCATTGGCATTCTAGGTTTGCAAGAACAGTTTTTTGTAGTTTGTTATGACTGAAGGGTTTCTTCGGTTTGGGTCAGTTTGGTTCACTTTTAAGCATTATTTGACTCAAACCGAACCACTATGGTTCAGTTCAGTTCTTGATTTACCCGAACTGACTCATTATTTGAGTTAGGTTTCATTCATTTCTGATGCTCACTCTCTCTCTCTCCTTGATTCGCTTCCGTTCTTACGCTCTTTCTAGTCTATAATCGAAGTCATGAATCTCTCCCAATCAACATGGCAACCATCATTTTCTTAAATCAAAATCTTCCAATTGTCTTCTCACATCCGGGCACAAATGAAAACAACAGGATTTCTGCTTCGAAGGCAACCCAAGCATGGTTTTCTTCTTCGACGGCAACCCAGACTAGATTTTCTCAATCTGAAGCTTGCTTTACCAATTTCACCTGGCCACACCTTTTTTTTCTCTCTCTCTCTTCCTTTCTTTCTATCACCTAATCCAGATCTATCTTTAGGTTCAACCCACTCATGATTTGAGTTACGATTTGGATAATGTTGTAGTTTTATGATGTTGAGGATGGTGGTCTGAACAATGGAAGAGGAAGAGGGGAAATATGGAAAGAGAAGGAGGAGGAAATTGAAGATTGAGAAATTAAGATGGATTTTGTGGGAAAAGAAGAAGATTGATTGATACAAACATTTGGTCAGGTTTGGGAAGAAAAAGAAATGGGTAAAGGAGATGGAGAAACCAAGATGGAAATGGACTGGGTGGGGAAAAAAGCATGAGGACTCGATCCGACCTACTTTTGTTCAAACATGAATTGAGATGGGTTTCTTCTCTAAATCGGAATGGGTCAGATCGGATTTCTACAAAAACTGACCTAAACCAATCCATTTCACCCCTAACGACGAATGACCAACAACTTCTAGTGCACCACTGTTGTTAACTCAATAGATTTCTAGCCATATTTATCAATGATGATGCTACGCCACTATCAATTTTTATTCTATCAAATATCTTAACAACCTTTAGAAATCAAAGCTGTGTTTTTCAAACTCAAAATTCCAATTTCAAGACCACCCGAGTCCAAAGGAGTAGGGGACAATTTTCACCATCCACATATGGACCTTCCCAATAAAAGTTCATGATAATTTCTTCAATCAATACCACGGTGGTAGAGAATTTATTAAAAAAATGTACTGTACAATAACAACTTCTTGGTTTATTGGTCGAGGGCACGGCAATCTGTGTTCCTGGGCAGGTCATGAGCTCAAGTTTTGGCTAATGTGAAATCTAAAAAAAGGTAATGTACAAGAATATTGGTTAAAACAGCTTGGATCCTTTTAGTCTCCTATTTCGAAAAATGCAAGTTTCTATCACCATAACTTTCTACAACTTCGTCAGTCAATGGGTTCCAGAGTTCCACAAATTCTGGCTATCCTCCCCAAGAGAAGCTAAACACAGGCAAAGAAAAAACTTAACATGAATGATTTAGAGTATATTTCAGACAATGAAGACCAACAATTGCTGCCTAAGAAAAAGTAGCCCTATCCCCTAATCAAACAAAATTCTTGCAAAACATTGACCATACGCCGGAAACTTATCCTCATTATCAAAGAAAAACATATGTCTGTAATAATTCAACTGGGGCACTATTTAGACCTGTACCTTCCTCTCTTGATTGAGAGAGATTTTGTTTTGTAATGATAAACCCCACCACCAATACCATGACATAACTCTCCATACAATCCACCTTCCATCCTTATTTTGAATGAAAGAAAAGGATTAAACTAAAAAGGAGCTACTAAACACAGAACAAAACTACTTGAAAAGACTCTAGTTACTAAGAGTTAAAAAGAAAAAGATAAATGATAACAGGTGCTACTTGTAAATGACCTAAAGAGAGGCATAACAGTGAGCCAAGACCCACATCACCCCCCAAGACCCTCTTACCCTGAAATTTCTTGTGTTCGGTATTCCTCAAGAGCAAGATTTTCCATAAGATGGCCAAAAACGCCACCTACCAGAAGAATCGCATGAAAGGGCAATAATGTGTAGCTCAAGTCAAACTAAAGAGAGTTTTTTTTTTCCCCTTTTAATTATAAGATCCACCTCCATATGAACAGGTTTGAGAACGACACATAAAAAACCAAGAAAACACATAACAATGCGTAAAACAATGAGTAGAGTGGCATGGAGTGGATGCCCAATTGAGCACATGTGGGGAAAAAGGAATGCAATAGAAGCAAGACAAATAGTTGTTGAAAATAAAAACGAGTCTAAAGGAAGCCTCCGCCAATGACAAAAGGAGTGGTTGGAACTAGAACTGTAAAGGAAGAGAGGTCCAACAAATGCTAAACGAAGTATCATTGAAGATGTAGCAAGGGCGTGAGCTTAGGTGGGCCTTGGACTTGTAAAGTTTCGGACATTGTCCGAATTTAAAAGTAATTGCTGAGAATCATTCTCTACCAAAAGAAGAAAATAATACAAGTGCCATGGCCATGATGAGTTCTAGCGCTAGGTGTTATATATACTAAATTATGGACTGCACTTATTGTTACAAATTATTGGCAACAACCAACTGTGTTTCAAATTTCTAGGAGGATTTACCCAGAAGCAGTGGCTTGAATTTTTCTACAAAAAGGAGTGGAGAAGGGAGAAAAACTTGTTGAAACTTCAATTTTGCTCTATATACAATTATTTAATTTTCCACAGGAGAACCTCTTGGTCAAATACACCTTGAGGATAAAGTGAAAGCATATTAGTCATCGACTACAGAGTAAGTCACTAAATGGTGATTAAGAATTTTCCTCAGTTTCTCAAATTACTTGGGATAATCAACAGTAATTCATATTTCAAGTTCACAATAAAATTTTTAGTCCAATTTTCAAGTTTCTATAACTCTAACGCTAGGAAAAAGACTAAGTACCATGTAAACGAACAAGATATATTATAAAGGCCTACTGTGAACCCATGCAATATGATCTTGAAAGTTCTAAACATAAGAATGGTCAAATCTGAATCCATCTCCATCTCCAGTATATTGATGGGATATGTGAGATCCCACATAGGTTGGGGAGGAGAACGAAACATTCTTAATAAGGGTGTAGAAACCTCTCCCTAGTAGACGCATTTTAAAAACCTTGAGGGAAAGCTCAAAACGGAAAGCCCAAAGAGGACAATATCTACTAGCGGTGGGCTTGGGCTATTACAATTGACTTGCATCATCTTTTCGACAAACAACTTCAATAGCATGAGAAAGAGATCTTGTATGCATACTTCGCACTTGCACATACCATATCATACTAGTGGTGGGCATCCCTCGACAAAAGAACATTGGCGGCAAGGCAACTTCTTCAAGCACAGAACAACAGCAGCAAACCGACACTAGCTAAAGGAACACAGACCCAGAAACATGCACCTACTTCTACATCAAAGAGGACTTAGAGGTACCCCTACAGAGATTCTCAGACGGCCACCTCCTAAACGTCGATCTCACACTCTTACAGCTCCAATAAGCACACAGCCCATGAAGAAAACGAACTTATCAAGCTATTCAATAAACAGGAAAACAGGAAAACAAGAAGCGCGGGTGGAAAACTAGGACCCATCTGAAATAAACAAATATAAACTTTCAAACACAAAATTTTAAAAGTTTTAGAAGAAAAAAGACACCCAATGTCCAAATTCTAAGGGTTGGAAACCTTGAAACGCATCTACGTTAGAAAATTTGTGGATTTGTAAAGTGAAAACCGGCATAAACCTCAAACGAACACAGATCCACAGAAGACACACAAAAGGAAGGTAGAAAAAGAAGTGGTGAAGTGTACAGAAAGAGAGAGAGACCTGGAGACCAGCGCGGGAAGAGCGAGAAACGGGCTTCTTTTTATCCTTATCCTTGTTGTTGGAGGCAGATTTGCCCATTATCAGACCCTTGGCTCCCTTCCCCGACATTTTGAAGCCCAAGAATTAGGGTTCCTCTCACTTGCAGTGACGGATTTTTAGAGGAGAAAGAAAAAGAACCGATAAGGAACGACGGGAAGCGAGGTAGATAAAAGTAATGCCCCCAACCCCCCAACCCCGCCCCCCCCCCTCTTCGATAACTCCACGAAGACTTGCAGATTCAGCTTCTCTCACCCCACATTTACCCAAATACCCTTCCTTTTTTCTTCTTCAAAAATAAATATTTATTTATTTATTTATATAAATTTGTTTTAATTATTTTTTAACCCTAAAATGTTGTATGTCGATTGGTAAATTCAAAATATAAATTTAATTAATAAATTATTTAATTATTATAAACTATATATTTTTCAATTAAATTTTGTATTTCGAATAGCTAAATTCAAAATATTAAATTCAATTAAAAAATTATATTTAATTATTATAAAGTATATATTTTTTAATTTATTTGGTTCAAACCATACAAATATTTGTTAGATTCTGGTCCCATTGTTCTTTAGGATAAGGTTACAATTAAATGTATTTTTAAATAATTAAAAAGAGAATTTTCAAATTACTTATAAACAAATATTTTGAAATAATAATCTTAATTTATAGGGTTATTGATATGACCCGATAATCGGACCAATTTAGATTGTTCAACCCAAGTCATTGATGCTGTGTTGGGTTAGATTTCTTTTAAAATAGTTCAGTTTACAAGTTAACATTTTTTTTTATTGAATCGAATCAACTCAACTAATCCGAAATTACGACTATAACCCAACCCAATCATAGTTTTAAAAAATATTATGAATATTTTATTTGTAAAAATGTTGACTGATGACTCAAATATTAGTGATGCGTTGTAACTTGTAAATATTTAATATTTGAACTTTATGATATTTTAGCTATTAATATAACCGGCACAATATTATTAAATAATGAAGAAAAAAATAATTGAAAAATAAAAAGTTAAATTGTAAAGTCGTTAGAATTGTTTGGGTCACCAGCTCATCAAACGCGACATTTTAAATTGGTCCAAACGAATTTTTTAACCCACCAATATAGTGATATTCACCTTTAGTTTAGAATTTTAAACTTTTTTTTTTTTTTAATTTTTATCTTCTGGAAAAAAAATTTCACAAGGGCATTTTCATAGTGTCGTAAAATAGTTAGAGATTCAAAAATTTACGATTATTTCATCTATTTTATTACATCATAATCAATTGATTAATTGAAACATGTAATAGTTTAAGATTATATTAGAAGTAAATTAAATTCATATTTAATTAACAAATTTGTTTAATTTTTAGGAAATAATAAAAGAAAAAAAGCGTGGGGCCCAAGATGTCATGGTCAAATAACAGTTGGAAAAGTGGCTGAAAACCTTAAAAAAAGCGCACAAGTGGGACCGTGCCACATCACTCTCTACGCACCCCGCCTAAACCTTATCCATTTTGTTTCCTCTTTTACCCTTCCAGTCAACTCACAGTCACCATTCTGTACCGTTCTTATAAATTATTAATATTAATTACAAACGCATGAAATTTCGAGTTTTTTTAAAAGTGTAAAAGTATTAATTTTATTAATTTCTGAATTTTAAGTAATATTTTGTTTCTTTATAAACTAATATTTTAATGTCTAATAAATATGTGTGTTTTATTTTAATAATACCTTAAACTTTAATTTTTTTTTTAATAAACACATATATAGAAGAAAGCATTAAAAATACTTCTAGTAAGAAAAATATTATTTATTTGTTAATTAACCATTCTATTAAAGAGTCTCTAATTTAATAATTAAATTATAAATTTGGTCTCTATAATTTAAATAATTTGATAAAATTTTATAAATAATTTAAATAAATTGATAAAATATTCATAAATAGCGTGGAAAGCAGGAAGAATTTATAAGATTTTTATGAAATTACATTATAATATTTTAAATGGTAAGGACTAACGGGTAACTTTGACCAAATTACAAGGGTTAATTTTGTAATTTAACAGGTACGACAGGATCAGACGATTTCACGTGGTTCTGAAGCACCCGATGAAAACTCTCCTCCACTCCCGTTAAAAAGAGTCGTCCCTGTGACTTTGACAATTTATCCCCCTCTTCCAATCCCTAATTTTCTGCTTCTCTCATGGCGACCAATCTTCCCGTTTTCCATGTCGCTCCGATAAGGGCTTCGTCATCTGGAAAATCCGAACCTAATCGCCGGAAGGCTGCCGCGCCAAAGTGGTGGTCTCCGATCTTTGGATGGTCCTCCGAGCCGGACTACATCGGTTCTTCCGCCGCGGATCAGCCTGTTCAGAATGCCGATCCAGAGCTCGACGGCGGACGACCGAAATCCAAATTCCTGCCAGGCTGCTTCACTGAGGAGAAGGCGAAACTGCTCCGGATGAAGACGCTGGAGAGCTCTACTTTTCATGACATTATGTATCATTCAGCAATCGCGTCGCGCCTCGCCTCCGATTTGTCGGACCGAAGCAAGGAATAGATCTACGAAGCTTGGCGCAGTGAGGTATTGTATTATGTTTTTTTGAAATCTGTATCTGTACTGCCTTCCTTTGCAAATCGTCGTAACAAAAAATTTGGGGAAAGGATATGAAGCTTACTTTCCCAATGAATTTACCTTTTACTTTTGACTTCTAGATCGTGTAGATTGCTGAAACTTCAAACCTACTGTAATTTTTTTGCGTCTGATTATTGATTGACGACGATTGTTTAAGCATTGTGTTCTTGTTACAATCACAATCAATTCATAGAAACGGTTGTAGATACATCTTGATCTTGACCGGCCTTGAAATCTACACCGACCGTTGTAATTTAATAGAACACTAGAAATAATTATCAGATGTGTAGCCCATGCCCTAACGATTTCTTCTCAGAGCCATTCAATGAGATGTTTGCTGAATCATCTTAAGTGGATAATTTGAAGAATTTTTTAACATCAGATCGTCGCTGTTTAGGTCATGTTCTTAATTAGAGTATTCAGAAAAGGAAAAGGAAATGGATCCAAACTTTTTTTGTTGTTCTGTGAAACGATCAAGTTTTGGATTAGACAGAATCTTGATTAATGAGGGAGAGATTACAAATTTTTTTTCTGTGAGAGTTGAAAAATCTTAAATTGTTTGAATTAAGAATGCTACAGAATCTGATAGGAGCGGTGTATAATGTGTATATACTAATTAAATTAATGATAAATAATGATTCTGTAGATTAAATAATTGGGTCAGTTCTTTCCAAATCCCACCAAAAACAGATAATTAGGAATCTGGATGACTCACCTAAACGAGTTAATGATAGATTAATCGAATATATCCATTTTTTGAAGCGTGCCTAGATGTTGGGTAAAAAATATTGTACGGTCCAATTTTTTTAATTTTTTATTTTTGGTTGTAAACATATTCAATATTATTAATTCAATCCATTTAGACAATATAGTGTTACAATAGTAACAAGCAAGAAAAATACCTATTAATTGTATTTTTATCTTAAAAAAATATTCTTAAATTTTTAAAACTTTCGATAATACTGATTCTATCTCAATTTTGGAAGGAAACTATTAGTTTAATTAAATATTAATAGTGTTTAAAAAATATTCTTAAATTTATAAAAATAAAAAAATAAAAAAACTCCTAAACCCTTCCATTTTGTTAAAAAAAAATTTAAAAGTATTCTTGAAAATTTATTAATATCATTCAACTATTAGTATAATAAAAATATTAATAGTATTTCAAAAATATTAAAAAAAAATTTTTATTAAATATCCTTTCACTTAAAAAAAAAAGTTTTAATATATTAATATTACTCACGTATTATCTTCAAACATTTTAATGTTACTTTTGAAGCGTGGTATTTGTGGTAAGGGCATTTTTAAATTTTAAAAAAAATATTTAAAGGTGTTATTAAACTTTTTAAAAATATATTTAAAAGTATTTTTTAAGTTTTTAAAAAAATTAAAAGTAATGATAAAACTTTTGAAAATTTTGAAAAGTATTTTTGGAACAGTGTAGTTAAAAAATATCTTTGAAGCCATCTTGGTAGTTGAAAGATATCTTTGAAACCATTTTGAAAGTTAAAAGATATCTTTGAAACTACATTTTGAAAGTTAAGAGATATTTTTTAAACAAAATATTAAATATTTGAATCCGACATTAATGGCTATGTTATTTTTGAACTTTTTCTTTTGGACGTTTAAGTGATTATTGGAACTTCAAATAAGTATTATTCCGTCTTGTC
This sequence comes from Cucurbita pepo subsp. pepo, assembly GCF_057944985.1. NCBI lineage: Eukaryota > Viridiplantae > Streptophyta > Magnoliopsida > Cucurbitales > Cucurbitaceae > Cucurbita > Cucurbita pepo. The sequence continues at coordinate 10,488,114 of NC_141814.1, read as the reverse complement.
TTTGTCTTTCCTTTCTTTTATTGTTCCTTGTTTCATAACACATTAACAACACTAGTCTCTACCATTTTCTTTGTTAAAGATTCGTTTCTTCATTTTGTTTTTGTATTCATACACATACAATTTCTATGTATTGTGATAGTTATTATTCGCAAAGTTCATTATGATTACATGCATTTGATGTTGCAAGATTTTAAGTGAGTTCAAGTTACGAAAAGTAATTACTCTTGAAAATATGTTCAAGATGATATTTTATACTTTTAATGTCTCGAATATGCTCCCGTAACACCAATATCGAGAGATATTTTTGAAGTATTATAAACTTATCGTGCTCTTTTATAACTAAACAAAATAAAGAGTTACTTAATATAAAGAAATCATGAATCTTGACCAATTGGAGCAACGTCATTCTATGAAGCAAATGTCGAAGTCATAACAGGAGAGAATAAAGTATTAATTCATTTCATAATAGTCATCAATTTCAAAAAATTTCAAGATCTTTCAAAATTTAAACAAATTACAAATAATGATTGATCATAAGAATTTCAAAAGTCAAGATCTTTTAAAATTTAGAAGAACTACAAATAATGATGATCATAAGAATTTCAAAAGTGTCAGTGCCTCGGCGTGAAAGACGATTGGTCTCATACTACGCACCGAGTCAACTTCCACCAAGCATCAAGGAAAGAACGTAGAAGCGAATTTCCCTGCTAATTTTTCTGAATCTCTAAAGAGAAAATTGATACAATTGAATTGAATCAGTAGGAAATAATTCATATGAGAATTCCCAAAATTAGTGTTGCTTCCAGTTTTAGTATATTTATTCTATGTGATTCCAGTAAGTTTAAATTATTATTATTATTCTTGTTTTGCAGAACCAAGAACACTTGTCAATGCAGATAAGTACTACTATATGAAGTTGGTTTTGGAAGAATAAATCATATCTTGCCTGGACGAACACATTTTTGTTTAGTTTTTATAATTTAGACATATTTTTGTCCATAATCAGTTCATTCATGTGTATATGTAAGAATTTCAACTAAATCTTAACATACTTTTCACAATACTTACTAAATTGTTACTTCGATAAAAGAATAGAGACCGAAAGTGTTCTTTAACCAAAGAAAAAACAATAGTCATCACAATGTAACATGCATAAATACACAAAACAATTTAGAGTTGTTATCACTTTTGCTTAATTCATTGATAAATTTGATTCAAAGATGATTTCCTTACATTCAACTAATCAGATGATCGCATCAGCAATAAAAACTCAACAATATATGTCTTCTAGAATGATTCATGATATAATTCTATTTCAAATAATATAAATACATGAGGAGAAGTCATATGCAAGAGATTTTATAGCTATGAAATGTATAAGCAGTGGTGGAGAAGGAAGCACTTTGCCTGTGTAAAAGCACGAGGACAAAATTAGCTCCTTCCTTCACCGGCATCAGCCGCAGACTCCGGCCTGAAGCTTGTCTGCAGCAATGAGAAGCTGAGCATTCTCTCCTTGAATTTTGAAGCTCAATCTTCATTTTGAGTTGCTCAGCCGCTTCATTAACTGATAATAGGTAGAAAAGCTACATCATTATTTACAAAGAAGTTAAATTCAAATCATCCAAAGCCTTTCCTAACAATGTCAAAGAAATAACAAGCATTTAAGGCCTGATAGTTACTTAGATCTACGATTCTTCTCCTTATCCAGTTCCTTTGCAAACTGATCAGAAGAAGAATATGAAAGATCAAGGCTACCTCTGTTCAACAACAAAATTATCAGCTATTTTTTGATTGATTGCAGATAAACAAATAAAATGTCTCTCTTCATCACTTCAGTTTTGCAGTTTGATGGGGACAAGTATTGGCCATCACAGCCTTTGCCCCTTTCACCTGAAAATATCTTAGCCACAATGTCATTCAGTATACAAATTTCTACAGCATAAACGTTTTATTTTCGCTACAAAAAACAAAAAAGAACACTCGCATTCCTCAACTGCAGGCTTATCAATTTCATCAACATCGTCAAGAGATAATTTCAACCTTTTGGTTTCTAAACGACCCGAAGTGTAACAAAATATGGATGAGTGTCATGTTTGAAATCAAAGATAAGAGAAGGGCACATAGTAATTGCAACCTACAGAAAATTTAATTCTATCTGGTTTTCAGAATAACTCGGGGACTTTTTAAGTTTTCTTCTTTCTTCATAAAGTCCATTTATTTCAGTTAGCAACTTGCATTTCTACTGATATCGCACATAAATTAAACTAGACTCCAATAAAAGCATAAAAAAGCTAGGGATTACTCATCAAATGGCTTGCCGTAAGCATATTTGCAAGAATTTGGATGTGATATCCCATGGTGGTCTACATGGAAAAAGGAGCCAAGTATAATCCACAGCCACCGTCTTGAGAAAGCCCTCAAAGCCTCCAAGTTATTCCATGTCATAACAAGGGAAGGTACCCATATTTTCCTCAAATGAAGCGCATAGGCTGCTGAGGACATTATAGGATTAGAATGTATACAACACAATAGTACACTGTAGATCCAGAGCAGATAAGAGGAAATGTAAGAACCTTCACATGAAGAGGACAAAATTCATTTATGGAGAATAACTCTTGAAAAATCTTTACAGTATAGCATACTCTATTTTGAATCCTAGCGCTACCAAACAGAGCAGTCCAGTGAAACAAAAGAGTGACATTGATATGACAGAAAGCTTAAGTATCATTAAGAACGAAGAGCAATTCTCATTTCTGAATGGTTTGTACAAATCAATTGGGTGCTTCCCAAACTTCTAATTGAATGATGCACAGTGAAACTTACCCATAGAATGATATCAAGGGATACAGAAGTAAGAATTCGAAACAAAGAATAAATGCTCCAATCAATCATACAGATGTCTTTTTAGCAGCAGACATTAGATTTTTCAGCTCCGTCAAATATTCATCATTTGATATGTGGAGTGAAGCACGAATGCTTGAAACCTGTCCTTCGTCTTCCCAACTTAAAGGTCCTGAAGCATACAATACCCTAATAAAAGAACGAAATACACTTAGCTCTGACCTGTGGAATCCAACCGATACTTCCTCATCGGAGCATGAATTTTCTTCCTCATGTCCTCTTCCTGTAAATGATTCAGCATCACTGCAATAATCCTCATCCTTGACTTGTTTACTACGAGCTACAGAATTAAATGGCACCTTGAAAAAATCATCAGTGGAATTATTACTACCAACAGAGGAAGCACAGCTAACTGTGTGAATGTAATTTGAGGTTCTTGGAATAAGGTTGTCCTCTCTCAAACCAACATAACCTGTAGCAACTTCGGTATTTACAGCAGGAAAGGTGGAGCTCAATCTAACCCTACTCAACTCTCGTGTTAAGCACAGTTTAGTAGTTTTTGCTAAAGAAGGCAAATACGTAACATCTTTCTTAGTGATTTTCCTTTTCAGGATAGACACTGTGTGTTTTTTGGACTTTTCAAGCAAAGGCCTTCTCTGATGTCTGGTAGGAAGAGCCGTTACTAGCTGTTGAACCTTACTTTTCACCATGTCTGGAACTGTCTGCTTATTTCCAGGCAATGAACCCAAATCTTCAAAGGCCTGTCCAAGAAATAACCTATGAGATGATGGTTCAATAACTGTTTCAAGCACAAACTAGACTGCAGCATGCCTGGATTTTTCATTATGCACACGGAAGAAAGATGTAACACAATGCATGCATACAAAGCACAGTAGATCAATAAAACAGAAACAAAAAAAAAAAAAAAAAAAAAAAAAAAAAGCATTTGTAAATAAAGTATAATAAGGAAAAGGGTTGCAAGAAAATTGTTGTTAGGAAATTTACCTTTCCTAGGAGAAACCATTGGCCGTCGCGCCATGCCTGTCGCAATCTCAAATAAGATTGGCTAACCAAAACATCTAATGGTGATCCAAGTAGTCTTGCTAGATAGCAATTAACCCCAATGATCTGCATTATTCTTGCTTGTTTCCAAGAGGAATTGTGGAACGCTTCAGCAAGATCACCAGCAGCCCAAACATTTGGTCCTTCTACGGGGGGAGGACAGGGCCTTATCGCCCACCTCGGCACCTTCTCCACCGCTTCCTCCGTCTGAAAATATCTTACGCTATACGTACGGCCATTACCGGAAACAATTTCAGCACAACTCCATGAACCACTCGAAACCTCCTCCTGGCTATAAACCTCAACTTGATCCCCCTTCCTTAGTCTCATACTTCCAAAGATCCTAATTCTAAACAGATTGCAAGCCTGTAAAGATTAAAAAACAAAAAACGCTTTTCACTCATTCAGCAACCCAAAAGTCCACGAACGAAACGAGACAAAACATAAAAACAGTAGCAATCAACATACAGAAAGCACAATAACTACAAAATTCTTCTACACTAAGCAGACGAGAAAAGAAACTTCCAAATTCAAACAGAAGAACAAAACTCCAAACCTGGAAAAAGAAATCAACGTAGAAAACTGACGGAATCAAAAGAAGTCAAATGCGGAATTAAAGTGAACACGAAGCTGAATTCGATTGATTCAATGGTAAAATGAAATCAAACAACAACAACAACAACAACACATTAAGAGGTTTAGAAAGCGATCGATACCTCTAGAGAAGAATCGAGCGGAGTATGAGAATGTTGTGAATCTTGTAAATAAATTCTTCAAATTGAGTGAAAAAAAAGAAAAAGGTTTTTGGAGAAATTTATGAGCAAAGAGTAAATTATAAACAAGTTTAAATTCGTAAACCAATTGGGATACGGTAATGGCATCAGTTTTTAAATCTGGGCTTGGGCTATAACCCATCTATCTCCTATTCAAACTCAATTTTAGATTAACTTATCAATAATAACCACTCTTATTTTTTAAATAATAAATATTTTAATGTCCCTTTAATTATTTCTTCCTATTCTCACTCTTAAATCTTTAGGGTTTTAAAATTTTTAAACTTCAAATTTTAAATCTTTTTTACCCAATAAAATTTAAAATTTTTAAATACATAATGGTAATTTCACCTCCTATTTAAAAAAATATATTTATTTTTTTTTAATTTAATCCTCAATTTCCTAATTTTTTAACATAACATTTATTATTTAATATATAAGGGCACTCAAATCTATTTAGCTTTTTAAAAATTAAAATTTTGACATTGACTAATTGAAATTTATTTATTTATTTTTTTAAAATATTCTCCAAGATTTTCTCGCTTTTATTTCATTCAAACGTATCTTTTTCACTTTTATTTTTTAAATATTAACATTTTTCTAAAATAAAAAATAATATATCTAAAATATCTCTAATTTAATATATTTGGAATCTCAAATTTTATCTGTAAAGTCCCTATGACTTAACTGCTCTCTCTTACTCTCTCTCTTATATTTATTAATTATCTTTTTTTTTTTTTTAATGCATTGGTTAGCTCGTTTATCTTTTATCATTTAATTATTTATAATTGATATTTTTATTCATTTAATATTTTTTTATTTTTTTTTATAACCATCCAACACAAATTACAAAAATTAGGTTGTGTTTGGTTTGGTTGGGCTGAAAGTTTTTCGGTTGTGTCAACCTGACCAATCAGAAAATATAATTTCCAACGTACATTATTTTTAAATTTTTTATAAATATTAGGAATATTTGATATATGTAACAATTGATACTCATGAGTTACGATAAATTGATATTTGAATTTTTTGATATTTTAGTTATTAAAGTAATATATATTATATTTTAAAAAATAAATAACTGTCGACCTAATCGAACCAAAAAATGGAAAGTTTAGTTGGGTTGTAAGCCTTGTTTCGATTACCAAAATACCAACTTTGAATTTTTAGTTGATTTAATTTTATTTTACAACCCAATTCAAGTTTGTCCCCATATTTTTGACGCGCTTAACGTTCGTGTCAAATTAAAAATAAAAAAACATAAAACAAAAACACACTTATAAACTAGAGTTTGGTTCCTACATTTTTTTAATTGAAAATAATAATAATATTTAAAAGCACAATTATTAAATATGTTATTAAATTAAAATTTTAATATTTTTGGTGTTTAAAAAAAATAAGAAAACAAATTTATTTGAAAAAAATGTCCGAAAAGATTGCGACGTGGCAGTCGCGTGTCCCGTAACATCAAGCATGTTTATAACCATACAAAACCGTCCATCGAAAAAGTATACGACGTGTCGTTTTATTTACCCTACGCCTCTCGCGCATTTTAGTCTCACTTCCTTCACGACGACACTAGAACGGCACCGTTTTTGTCCATACATGCGTATGTTAGCAAATGTACAAATTTCCCAACGATTTTGGGCGCGAAAGTCACCACCAGGCACCAAGGTCCGTCCGAGGTACTTCAATGCGGGCGGCGATTCAACCATTTTCTCTTCACTGTTCGACTTCCAACAAGTTCATGGCGTCTAATTCGAGCTCTTTGCTCTGGTTTCGAAAGGGCATAAGGATTCACGACAATCCGGCGCTTGAATATGCGGCTAAGAGCGCCAATTTTCTCTATCCCGTTTTCGTCATCGATCCACATTACATGAAGCCTGATCCCTCGGCGTTTTCCCCTGGATCGTCTAGGGCTGGACTGAACCGTATTCAGTTCCTTCTTGAGAGCCTCGTGGACCTGGATATGAACCTCAAGAAGCTCGGCTCGCGCTTGCTGGTTCTTCACGGGGAGCCTGGTGAGGTCTTGATTCGCTGCTTGGAAGAGGTATATCTCGTAATTTTTCACATTTTCTTTGAGGATTGAGCTAGAGTAGCTGTTACTGTAGCTTCTGCTTATGGTTATTAGTTTATTATCTGTGGATGCTTTCACTTTCTTGCAGTGGAATGTCAAGAAGCTTTGCTTCGAGTATGATACGGATCCTTACTACCAGGCTTTAGACAGTAGAGTTCAAGTAAGCTTGTTTTGTTTTGTTTGACTGTTTGTTTCTTTAAAAAATATTGGCCAATTATTTTGTAAATCTTGAGTAGGAAGCTGTAAAAGTGTTCAGATACTCGTAGTCATTGACGGAGCCAAGAAAGAAGAAACGGTTAGGAATCACAACTTTCCACAATGGTATGATATTGTCCACTTTGAGCATAAACTCTCATGACCTTATACCATTGGAGATAGTCCTCAACAATCCTCCCCTTAATCGAGGCTTGACTCCGTTATCTGGAGCCCTCGAACAAAATACATCCTTTGTTGACACTCTAGTCACTCTTTTTACTACACCTTCGAGGCTCACAATTCTTTGTTCGATATTTGAGGATTCTATTGACATGGCTAAGTATTAGGAATCACGACTCTCCACAATGATATGATATTGTTTACTTTGAGCATAAACTCTCATGACTTTGCTTTGGGCTTCCCAAAAGGCCTATTGAAAATAATATTCCTCACTTATAAACGCATGATTTTCCACTAAATTAACCCACGTGGGACTCACTTCCAATAATCCTCAACGGACACTTCCACGGCTTAGTCTGTCCTAAATTTAAGAAGTGTCTATAAAATACTCAAGGATAAGCATTTATAATTTGAACGCTACTTTTCACCATACTTCAATAATTAGAACGTTAAATTATTACTCTGAGTTTGAACTCTTGACGACGGAAATTTTGTGTGCGTCTGTTTTCTCGCAGAACCATGCGTCTGCTGCTGGGGTTGAAGTCTTCTCTCCTGTGAGCCATACTCTGTTCAATCCGGCAGACATTATTCAAAAGGTTAGTTTAAAAGGTCCAATTTAAAAGCAATATTCTTGTGTGGAATTTGTTCTCAATTAGTTAGTACGATGGTTTAATTTGTAACGATAATTGTTGAGAAGAATGGGGGCAGGCCACCTCTGAGTTATCAATCCTTCCTAAAACTTGCTGGCGAGCCCTCTTGGGCACGTGCCCCTCTGTCTACCACAGTTTCTTCACTTCCTCCTGTTGGCGACACCGGAAGATCTCAGATTTTAGATGTTCCAACAATTAAAGACCTTGGTTATGAAGACATGGAAAAGGTTTGAAGTTTTTTATGTTGTAATATGAATCTGCCGTCTGTTACATATGCAATAAAAATTAGATTTATGCAGGTTGAATGGACTCCTTTTAGAGGAGGTGAAACGGAAGCCTTGAAGAGGCTAGAAGAATCATTGAGTAACAAGGTACAGCTTCATCCCCAAAACTCTTGAAGATTCTAAGCTTCTATCTCCAAGGTCCCTACTTCTTCATATTTCTTTTTAGGATAAGAAGAAGAATATAGCATTAAATTAGCAAACCAACGCATAGACAACCTACTAAATGGATATAGCTGTTTGGGTAAGTCAGTGATGAACGTGTAAGATTTCTACTAAATCAACTATGAATGTAAAAGCTGCTGGTGTATTATGTTGAATATGATTATATCAATAATCCAATACTCTCCTTCATTTGTGGGTTTGAAAATTTGTAAAAAAGCCCAACAAGTAGAAATCAATATTAATTGGGGAGAAAATGACACTATACGGGTTCTACTCTGCTATCATGTTAAATCATCATTCAACCCAAAAACTTAAATCGATGAGTGATTATAAATTTAGTTGTATCAATACTCCGATAGTTTCTTAATCGGATTTTTTGCAGGATTGGGTGGCAAAGTTTGAGAAACCCAAAGGTGATCCATCTTCGTTTCTAAAGCCAGCTACAACTGTCTTATCGCCCTATCTGAAAGTGAGTGAATTGTCAAATTTTTTTTATCATCGATTTGTATGTTTGCTATTTGTTTCTCTTTGGTATGTAGTAACGAGCTTTCCCCATTTTTCTTTCAATTTTCTTATCAATTTTTCTGGCAGTTTGGGTGTCTCTCTTCCAGGTACTTCTATCAACGTGTTCAAGATATATATAAAAATGTCAAAGGGCATACAACACCTCCAGTTTCCCTTGTTGGACAGGTTTATTATTGTGCCTATCAGACATCGCAATGTCATGGTGTCTGTCTTTGTAGTAACAAAATTTGTCTTCCTTAACAGCTTCTATGGCGAGAGTTTTTCTATACTGCAGCTTTTGGAACGCCTAATTTTGACCGGATGAAGGATAATAAAATATGCAAACAGGTACCTGATTTTACTCATCATTTCTCTGTCTGAATTAAGGACTCTGCCTAATTTTTTTTTTCGTTACAACTTGTTGGCTAGAGAACTAGATATTTTATTATCTCTCACTTCTCCTCTGTGATAAAGTTCTGGTGGTGATTGTGGCATAAAATTGTAGCCTGCATGCATAAAAGTGAATGTATTATATGCTTTTCTATTATTTATGATCTAATATGACGAACACTAATCTTCCACAATGAAACTGGTTCCAGTATTCCAGATCAGCAAAGTTTTATCTGATCTAAAGTTCCATGAATTCTTCTAGTGATTAGCATAAGACGATTATAGAACTCGAGTTTCTCTTTGATTTAAAGATTTTTAAACTGTATCTGTCTCAACAACCATTGAATTCTTTTAGCTTCCACGTTAAGGATGTGCAAGATTTGGATTTCACCCACTGTTCAAAATCATGATAAAGTAGTAGAGTATTATTTTTTACGATTTATCTCATCTCATTAGTTTTTTTTTTTTTTTTTTTTTTAATTTTTTTAATTTTTTTAATTTTTTATTTTTAAATTTTAATTATTTGCTTCTAATTTGTTTTTCTTACTTTTTTGTATTTGAACTAAAATTAGATTTTTTTTTAAACAAAATTTTCTTATAACAATTTTTTTCTTGATATTTTTATCAAATTATTTAAAATAAACAAAATATAATTTGTAATTAAAATTCTATAAAAAATTTACATAATTATCTTATACAAAATTTGAATTTAAATATTAATACAAACTCATGCTTAATTGAAATATATGTTTATTTCATAACAATTTAGTATTAATTTACTAAACACTGCAATTGGACTTTCCAGGTTTAAATCTGAAATTTACCCAGCACAAACTTTTTTCATATGACACTGATTTTCTTAAAAGGAAAGCTGACAACAATTATTTCAAAAGTTGTAGCATCCCGAACTAAGCCTAAAGAAGTTGTGAAAAGAAAATTATGATTATTAAAATATCAGGCTTAACTACAGGTGACAAAAGTTGGACCTGGTAGCACTATTTTGTTTACTCAAGGTTGTATGTGCTAAAGTGAATAAAATGAACTTGTAGATACCTTGGAAAGATGACAATGAACTCTTGGCGGCATGGAGAGATGCAAGAACAGGATTTCCTTGGATTGATGCTATCATGGTTCAGGTTAGTCTAGTTTATCCTTTTCCATTACCATCTATACATTTAGGTAGGTGACCTTAGTTCTACATGGCCATAAGATAGCGAAACAGTTGTTTTATTTTTTGGTTGTAGCTTCGTAGATGGGGTTGGATGCACCACCTAGCACGACATTGTGTTGCATGTTTCCTAACTCGCGGAGATCTGGTATGTGTCTTAGCTTTGGAAATGATAGAGCATTGACTTTCTAGTTTATCTTGATGTCATTACTATATTTTCATTTCTCTCTCTCTGGGTTTAGTTTGTTCACTGGGAGAAAGGTCGTGATGTGTTCGAGAGGCTTTTGATTGATTCAGATTGGGCTATTAACAATGGAAATTGGATGTGGTTATCGTGTTCATCATTTTTTTATCAGGTTTGATTTGTTTCTTAGTAACTATCTTGATGTTAGAATCGTAATTTTTTTTTTCTCTTTGGAACTAAATACAACGATGATAAAAGTACAGCGTGGATTCTCTACCACCATTATGAGGTAAATGGAATGATACTTGTTACAAGTGCTGAAAGCATTAAGCGAACACACAGCTTTAAATTTGGCGACCAGCTTTTACTTGCTGGATCATCTGAGTCAATTTTTTTTAATTAATGCTAAGTATGGGATAAAAATACCATGACCATGTGAAATATAAATGATAATATTTCATAATTCTCTCTTTTTGTTGCAATAATTCATTTTTACATTTCATGATTTTGTTGGTTGTCTTTGGCTGTCAGTATAATCGTATATACTCTCCTGTCACATTCGGAAAGAAGTATGACCCGAACGGTGACTACATTAGGCATTTTCTTCCGGTCTTAAAAGGTAAGCAAGGGGTTTGTTTGGATACTATTATTAGAACAGTTTTTGTTTTTTAATACAAAACTTTCCTGATGGTTTCTTTGAAATGTTTTCTATAAGAAAATTCTGTTAGTGTAGTATCATTACTGTCTTTCTAGGATAAATTGAATTTACAAGAACACATGCTTGTAAATAGTAGTTTTCAAAAATAGTTTTGCTAAGAATAATATGATTGAAAACAATTTCCCCTGCAAACCATGAATTACTCATGTTTCATGATTGATTTTGTGCTCTATTTTGCCGTTCTGAAATCCAACGTTTGATTGGCAGACATGCCCAAGCAGTACATATACGAGCCATGGACAGCTCCTCTCAGCATCCAAAAGAAGGCAAAGTGCATCATCGGTAAAGACTACCCAGAGACAGGTTAGTTCTGAGATTTATTTTGAAATGGAAAAAACTTGATTTTCATTGAGAAAAAATGAAAAAAATTCACAAAAAGGAGCTAGACTACAAGAAGGAACTTCAGTCAAGAGAAATAAGACCCATCAAATAGTTACGAACGAAAATAGAGGCCCAAAGAAACTTGAGTCAGTTTGACTATACTTCTGATTATACTTCTGATTATATTTTCGAGGCTAATAATTTCTTTATTCGACATTTGAGGATTCTATTGACATGACTAAGTTAAGGGCATGACTTTGATATCATGTTAGGAACAACGGACCTCCACAATGGTATGATATTGTCCATTTTGAGCATAAACTCTCCTTACTTTTCTTTTGGTTTTTCCAAAAGGCCTCATATGGTGTTCCTTACTTATAAAACCCATGTTATTCCTCTCAATTAGTCAACGTGAGACTATTCCTCTCAATAATCCTCAACAAAGAGATGCCAAGGGAGGTATGTAGTCTTATATGATTGAGTGCAGAAAGCAATAAAATCAAGTATGGAATTTGGGTTCTCAAGAAAGTAATTGAAATATTCTCACGAGCTGCCCCAGAATTTCTAGGCTTATCTATTAGGAGACAGATAAAACGATAATTTTTTATAACACAGATCGAGTTATGCTGCATCTTCTTAAAGTTAGAATTCATTTACTTTTAGTCGATCATATTTGATTCACCAACTCAATGACTCAAGTCTACTGTTTTTCCTTTTCAGTGGTATCACATGATATAGCTACCAAAGATTGCAGGAGGAAGATGGCTGAAGCATACGAACTAAACAAAAGATTGAATGGTATGATAAGTGAAGATGATTTGGAGAACTTGAAACGAAGTTTAGACGAGGAACAAAGCCAAAAGGTTCAAACGAAACGGAAAAGACAAACCCTCATTGACTGGATTCAAGCACCATAGTTATCTCCCAGGTTGCCGGAAGTTAAATGGAGATCACTGATGAAGATTAGTAGCTTAGCACTCACAAAAGCTCTTTAACTTACTGAAGATTCCCCGTCACTGTAGAATCACAATGACCCGAACTAATGTTTGTCATTTTTGCCTTTTTATCTTAATAGGAGACTTTGAGCTGTTGTTGGGACATGTAGCCTGATGCCTAGATCATCCGGTAGACATATATTTGGAAGATATTTCCTAAAAATAGGATAGAGATATACATAGGAGAGATTTGGTAATTTGACAGGAATATATTTGTTAGATTATATCTGGTTTAAATATTTGGAAGCTATATTTAGTAAATTTCTCAAAATGTACTTCTCTTCCTTCTCTTGCTGTACAAATAAGTAAATCATCCATATAAAACTTGCAGCCAATAGCCAATATTCCTCCTTGTATTTTCTCTGTTCTTTGTGTTCATCTTGATCTCTACTGTTGTTTGTGTTGTTGTTTGTGTTCATCTTGATCTCTACTGTTGTTTGTGTTCATCTTGATCTCTACTGTTGTTTGTGTTCATCTTGATCTCTACTGTTGTTTGTGTTCATCTAGTGTTTGCGTTGTTGAGCGATCCTAACAATTGGTATCAGAGCTAACAACTGGATCGGCATTGGTATCAAAGCTAACAAATTGGTATTGACAGTTGTCTGAAGCTTACAAAGCAAAGAAAGGAGGTGGAAAAGACATAACAGACTACCCTACTGAAGCACACCCTCAGTACGACACTCCCCTCTTGTGTAGGTTTCCCGAATATCATGTGGAACATCTTCAATCAAGATTTCCAGTTCCTCTGCATCAATTGCTAATTTACTTGGTCCATGGGCAGGGTGATTCGTGTAGCCCTTACACCATTTGGAGGGGCAAACGGTGAAATGGGAACGAGGAAGCAAATTTCTGCGATAATGATCCCTACCTCAATTTCATTGCCTGCATTGTCGTGAATTAATTTGATAATTCAAAATTGAAGGTTGCATCGATGGAATGTAAACCCCCTCCATCACAATGTTTAAAGCATCATGGATAGCTATGACTTCCATTACATCCACATCAAGCAAGAACCGGAAAGGCTTGAAAAAGGTCAGCATTCTCTCCCTCATTTCATTTCGAAATGCAGCACCTACACTACTTCGTTGAAGTACTTGGACGTGATATTTTGTGTGTATGTGGAGTCTGATGGACAATTCATTTCTCCATATGCATTCACTCTTCATTGAATTACAACTATTTTTCTAATCATGCCAGATGATTTCATCTTTCGTAATCGCCCTTATCAGGGGAATACTCCAAATTATATTAGCATCTGACTCTAAATATTTGCTTTACAGCGTTCTTCTATTGACCATTAGAATCAATAAGCTTAGCCACCCTTCTAAAATTTCCATATTCAGTAGGACATATAATCTTAAGAGTGGATGGTCTAGGCATCCAACAACCCATTTATCTGATTCATTTACCATATCTTATTCCCCAACAAGTGTTTTTCACAAGGTCTCTTTCCCACATCAGGATTTTCCTTACAAAGCATGTGGTTCTTCTAGACTTACCCTCCAAAAAAAGAAGAGATCCATAAGTAGTTTCATTTCAAGATTTGACATATTAGAGACATTGATCTCTAGTCATTACTTTCAACCAATGAATTTATAGGACGAAAATTTGACGGTCTTAAAGAGAACTGATTCTGGAAGTTGAAAATTTGACTAATTAATTAGAATTGTTTACGAAAAGAATTTTTAGAACCTTGAAACGTAGCCTTTAGTTACAATATATTCTTATAAAACGCTTTAAACAAACTCTGAAACAATTTCATAGTATCATTAAAGAAGATGGATGATCTGTGCAATATTGTAGCTTTTTATCCCTGTTCCAAGAAAAATCATTGCCATCTATATTTTTGTGTTAACTCAAGGTCTGATGTTTATATCATTAAACACTGGTAACTGACACGAAATCAGCACACAACTTAGATACATAAACATTAATATAGCTAAGTTAAAGGCAAAAATCTATTAGACACAAAATTATAGTTCAAGAGCTATGCTAGAACCCTTTTAAAATATAGAAGATTAGACCGAACTGAAGAAAATCATCTGGCAACCATAATAGAGACTGACATGTTATTCGAAGAACGTATTTCTGTTGTTGATTCTGATTTGATCTCTGTGCCATCTATCATCCCTTCCAATTTGGCGTTCTGGGTGATGAAAAATGGAGGCTGTTTAGGCAATGGAAGTTGAGTAGTATCATTAAGAATCATGGAATGAACATCAAGCATGGTAGGTCTATCTGCTGGCATTTGTTGGACGCATAGAAGACTAACATGGATGCATCTTAGAGCTTTTTGTTTCTGATCGGAGTTGTACAAAGTTGAATCAATCAGTTCTTCTCCTCTGCCTTCCATCCACAGTTCCCATGCCTGAAAAGAATTCACTCCACTTCTTCAATACTTTAATTCCTTAAGCACTTCTTAATTAGACTAAAGATAAAGAAAAAGACCAAAGATGCATAGATTTCCCTTCTTTGCTACTTACATGTCCTATGAGATTGATAGGCCGTCCAACGTCATAGTTGTTGTAGTTTTTTTGAGCTGTTATGATCTCTAATAACAACACTCCAAAGCTGTAGACATCTGATTTTATCGAGAAAGTACCGCCCATTACAAATTCAGGTGATATATAACCACTGCAATGTTTGTGTACCTCGAGTAAGTTTTATCCACTATGTAAAAGCATACAAAAAGACAACTTATTAAGCTTTTTGATATTGACAATATTTAATATGATATCGACTTAACTTTTTAGCCTAACGGCGATTAACAAAAGAGTATTGAATAATAAATTTGACTGAACTCACTTACTATGTACCAACAATGTGACTAGTATTTGCTTCTTGTTCCGTGGGCTTAAAGATTCTAGCCATGCCAAAATCCGATATTTTTGCATTCATTTCATCATCAAGCAAGATGTTGCTAACTTTTAAATCTCGATGAACTATTCGTAATCTAGAATAGGTTTCATCATCAAGCAAGATGTTGCTAACTTTTAAATCTCGATGAACTATTCGTAATCTAGAATAGGTGTGAAGGTAAAGTAGTCCTTGAATTATCCCTTGGATTATGTGCAGTCGTTTGTCCCAATCTAGTACTAAATTTCTCACTGGATCTGTAAATTCAACGACGTGTTAGAAAGAAAGAAATCTCGAACCATGCATTTATACAAGTGTTTAAAGCTTGCCTAATTCACTAACCAAAGAGGAAGGAGTCAAGGCTTTTGTTGGGCATGTACTCGTACACCAATAATCTCTCTTCTTTATGAATGCAGCAACCAATAAGCCTAACCAGATTAGTGTGTTGCAGTTTGGCAATCAGCATGGCTTCATTCTTAAACTCCTCTTGTCCTTGTCCGGAATTCTTTGACAGTCTCTTAATAGCAACTTCTTGGCCATCATCCAAACTTCCCTACACAACTGAACTCATTCAGTTCTCTTGAGAATATTAACTCATTTTGTTCAAACTTTTATATTACAATCTTCTTTTTGTTTCATATTTATACTAATCATTGTTTGCACTCATAATATGTGATCTTTAACTTATCATTTTTATTTTATAAATAGTTTTCTTATGCTACATTGAAAAGAAAATGATACGTACCTTATAAACGGGTCCAAAACCACCTTCTCCCAGCCTACAATTGTCAGCGAAATTATTTGTTGCAGAAACTACATTTTCAAATGTGAAGAACTGCAGTTCGGAGTTCTTTATGTCTCTTCTCTGCTTGTTCTTAGTTTTCAGAATGTTAGAACTATTAGATTTGGCCCCCATTTGTTGTAGAAAATTTTGATGCTCTGAATCCTTCCTCAGTTTTCTTATAGCTGTAGATTAAAGCGAATGAGTGCACTCAATTCATGCATTCATAAGACATCCAAGGAGAGTTTTTTGATTTACCTTTGTGTATTTGTGTTTTCCATTTGAGATAGAAAATAAAACACAATAGGAGAAGAGTTGTAGGTACTATTACACCGATTGTTACTTCCAACCATACCCTTTTTTTTCCTGCAGGAACTAAGAATCCATATCCAGTTGTGAGGAGTTTGAATAAACCAATTGAAAACAGAATCGAAAGTGTATGGACAAAATATTAACACAATTCTGAAAGTTGAGGAAATTCTAAGTATTTGGAGTAACCAGCTTACCTTTCCCTTCAGTCTCCTGAATGGACCAAATAATCCGCCTGCTTCCCTTCCCAGGAACAAACATTGCTCCCACATTCCATGTCTCACAGCCAGTGCCTTCTTCATTCGTAGAACTAAAAGCTATGCAACCACAGCTTGAAATGCATATCTTTTCACAATCATAAATTGTGAGATTCTCACTGTCACTGTATCTCAAACTATTTCTCTCCATGTTACCAAATCTCTGCGTGGTTGAAAATCGTTTCGGCGGATTTCGACATTCTGGTACTTTGTGCTGCTTCTTCCCCACACACCCATCTCCAGAAACACCCTTAGCCACCTCAAACAACTCGTTCTCAAAATAGGGACATTCAACTTTCAAATCCCACTTACTCCCCACCAATCTTCCATCGTTTATCAATCTCAACCGGGGTTGAATTTCAATCACTCCATTGTTCAAGTTGGAGGTTGAGTAATTGAAGAAGGTCTCATTCTCATTCGAAAATCGCCTGAACACGAATTCTTGATTGTTGATGCTTGAAAGTTCTTCTGAGAATTGAAACCGGCCATCCCGCCAGTTTCCACTAGTCCAGAAAATAGCTCCTCTATGTAATATCAGTAACTGGTTTGTATTGTTGGGATTCATTGTGAGTGTGAAAGACCCTGATAGAACAGAATAATCTCCTCTTTGTGATGTTATAGACCAAGTAGATCCAGTTTTATGATTGATCCCAATTTTCATCCCAGGTAGAAGAGTGTCGGTTGGATGATCAAAGCTCTGCCATAGCTGTTGCTTGATTGACCCATCAGGATTCAACACACCTAATATAAAATTGCCATTGTCGAGTAGAATGGCGCTGCTGTTCATGGGCTCTTCAGCTTCATAGAGATAGAAACTATAGGCATGTCCATTTCTTTGTTTAGGTACAATCTTCAAGCTGCCGTTGCTGTCGATTGTGAGACAGGGCATCCCAAAATCTCTGGGAAATGCAAAATTTGGATTGGCTATCCACACTGGGTTCTTTGGATCTCCTTCATACCAAATGGCTATGTGACTGTTGTTGAGTAGACTAGGACTGTAAAACCCGAGGGAAAAAGCCCCTGTGGCTGAGATTAGCCAAGACCCAGGTGTTAGTTCCTGGCCTTGGGTCAATACATCAGATTGAGCGTTTGAAAACGCTACAAGCAAAAGCAGGATGATGAAGCAATCAAAGGGAGTTTGATTCCAAGTCGCCATGGGCATTCTCTGATGAAATCCTTGAGATTAACCTTTTGGTTTTGATTGTGTTAATGGTGTTTATATTTGATTCTGCCATTTCCATTGAGGAAGAAGGTTTGTGGATTGGGTGATGAGGGAGTGGAATTGACCTGTTCTAGTTTCGACGAAGGAGGTTGGACACCGTTGATGAAAATGGAAGACTTTCGTCCTCAGCTTCCTTATTGGCGTATAGAGTCAATGTCACTAAGATTATTCAATACAGAGCTCAAGTAGGCTTAATTATCAACTTAAAACAACAAACCATCCTCAAAAATCATATCGACTCTTTTCATGGATTAGAGTCCCGGCTCTTTTATGAGTTTAATACCAAACTCAAATCATTTTTTAAAAACACATCTCTCCCTCTACGAATAAATTTAAAATTGGATTACTCAACTCTTTTTATGCACGTATACAGTACACATAGAAATTTCATTTTATTCCTTTCATTTGAATTAGATTATTCAATTTTATTTTGAGAAATTTCAAAAAAGTCTACTTGATGTCTTTTCTTTTTTTTTTTTTTTTTTTTTTTTCTAACTTTTAAATTTGGTCATGGGAAGAAAAATGTTTGTTAAATTAATACTTTTATATATGGTTCTGTCCAAGAGCCAAACCGTGTTGATGTGAAAGGCACGTATTGACTGAGAAATATGAATTCAATAATCATACCTAAACAGCATTAAGCATTATAAATTAAAGAATATCCCAAAGTTGGAGCTGGCCAAAATTAAACTTTTTGATTCACATTTATCAAAAAAAAAAAAAAAAAAAAAAAAATGTATGTTTTGATTCACTATCACTTTTGTCTAAAGTGTTTATTTGATTAAAATTTCAAAATTTATGTTTAACCGAATTAGAGCAAAGATGCTCAACTCTTCTTTTTAAGAGTCCAAGAACAAATTCAATTTTTTCTACAATTCATGATGAAACGGTTACAAGTATTAAAATTTTGAGAAACACACTACAACTCTCTTGAATATATTTACAATTGGAGTGACAATAATACACTCACGATACAATAGAAAACATTTCGAATAAAATAATAATATAGTAACAGTAATAATGACGCACGATCATAAATTTAATATTTTTTAATAATAATAATAACTATAAGGTCATGATCTTAGATTATTATTTATTTATTTTTTAAAATAATATTAATTATGATCCAGTCATAAATTTAGTTTTTTTTAATTAATTAACTTAAAATTAAGGAAATTAAATATGCTCTTAATTAATTAAATAATTAATTAAATAATTAATTAAAGATTAAGAAAAAATGTCTGCCTTCTTACTTAAAAGAAAAATAATTAAAAATTCATAAAAGAGATAATACTTTGTGTATTTATTTGAGTTTTTATAAAAATTATTTACACTCTTATTTAGTCAGCTGGTATTGGGTGTGGTTTATTTTATTATGACCAGGTCATTTGAGGCAGACCTTGTTTCTCTTTTATGAAGGAATGTCTCCAAACTCACTCACTTTCTTCTCCCCCATTCACCTTGACAGACTTTCTTTCTTCTCTCACATCCACTCTGCCCTACACCTTCTTTCTTCTACTATGAAGCCTCCACAATGTCACCAACACTAGTTTAATACAATTTCACTGATTTTGCTATACGCTAATTTAGGAGCTTCTTTTTTTTTTTTCTTTCTTTCTAAGAAATAATAATCGAATCGATGTTACATCGAGAGACCTTGGTCCCGAGTAGAGGCAAAATAGGTTCCGAGTAGAGGCAAGGTTGAGCTTGGCCTAGTACAAAGGTAAGTCAGTTGTGTCGCAAACGATTGAACATGCACTATAACGGATCAAAAAAAAAAAAAAAATTTGTGGTAGTTGGCGAGATTGAAAACTCCGACGCGCCGGAGTTTTCGTTCTCACACGACCCACGAGCCTCGCCAAACTTTGGGGGTCACCACAACAACAGACCCCAATCCTCAGTCAAACCACCTGCAAGGAAGAAAACGAAAAAATTTGAGAGTTTGAGGAAGAAACCGACGACGCTCCGGCGAAGCCAACCGTACGAAATCGACTTCGAAACCTCTCATCTACAACACGAAAATAATCCTAGAGACCTTTACACACACCAGGGATAGATTTCGACGTTGCATACACGTCGTACACCGTCGGAGAAGGAAGACAGAACATCGAGTGTTCGAAACCTCTCAGATCTGGGAGTCTCATACCTTTTCGAGCCAAAATAACACCATAAACGGGATTAGGGGAAAGAGGGGACTCGGGAACAAAAGGAAAAGGAGGAAAACGGACATCAGAAACGGCGTTACCGAGGAAAGAGAGAGATCACTAGAAAATTTCAAATAACCGGGCGAAGAGGACGAAGTCTGACCCGAGGTCGGGACCCTGCGACCCGAACTGAGTCCAACCCACTCCAGTCCAAACCTCGGCCGACGACACCCCGCGGCCCAGACGCCTCAGCCAAAACCAGAAAGCCCAATTACGGCCTAACCCATTAGCCGCAACCCGAGACAAAAAATCTAACCGACTTGAGACCCGCAAGCCCAATCAATACTCGACGCTGACGGCCAGCCCACCTGCAACCGTTTCCTTTCAGCCCAAGCTGGTTCACCACTCGTGGTTAGCCCAGACCCGCGATTGCAACTCGAAAACTCGCGCCTCGGCCCGACTTCGACTAGCACACACGGCCGCTTCTGGTACCGCCACGTGGCAGTATCTGGCGCAAAACTCCCCTCGGCTCCGGCGGAAGCTAATCGGCTCCGACGACTTATTCGGCTCGGGAATTCTATTTCTGACCTGTTCGGCATCGTTCCGACCCTCCCGGACTTGATTTCGACCCCGTTTAAGGTAAAATAGATCATTTTAAGGCCGTATTTCACAAATTCAAGATGGAAAATAATTATGTTTGTGAAATACTAACGAAGGTGTTGAATGATCCAATAGGAACCAACCACCAACGGAAGCGTAGGACGTATACGAGGAGCTAGGAGCTTACGTTTAAATTTTAGGGAGTACTTCGGCTAAGGCCTACCAAGTAAGTGGCTCATCCGTCGTAGGTTACGCGTTGTATGTTGTTTGTCGGCACGTGCCCATGTATTCGCATGTGTCATTAAATTGTATGCTAGACTGTTATACTTGAATAAGAACGCTTGTGAAATGTGAATGTATGCTGTTTAGTATGAAGTGATGTGTTGTGCTTGTGACGTTTATGATATGTATGGATGATTTTGGCATGAATGGTACAATAATTTTGAATGTAAACAGCATGAAATGTATGACATGAAATCACGATAAACTGCATGAAATGTAACCCCGTTAGGATTATGTATGATACGTAGACTGAAAAATGAGAAATGATATGTTAAGCATGAAAGATGATAGCGGGGTTATATTCATTAATGATAAAAGTAGAAATACTGGGGACCTCATGCATTATGTGTGCTCATGGGGGGATACCCCTATTCCATCACGAGGGTACGGACGCGTACATCCAAGGGCAGGGGTACGATCGTTATGTTTTGCATAGCACTACGGTGACGATTACTAGTTCTAACGGGTGTCCGACCTAATGAGCTCCTAGAGTATGCTCGCCCGGCAAAGAAAGTGGCCCAGCGGTGTGCGAACTGACTGGTGAGCCCATACTCGTACGTATGGGCTGTGTGTAGAGTATATGGTACACATCCAAATTACCCGTTAGAACAAAACCGTAGGAAGATAGATTGAAAGATAGGTTCCATCATCTCATTTGCATGTGATTGTTGCATAACCCCGATAGGGGGTCACTTACTGAGTATTCTAGAAATACTCAAGCCTCGTGCTACCACATTTTCAAATAAAGGTAAGGCACCCATGTGAGACCGGCGGTAGCATCGCACATCCCAGGATCGTGGCACATGCATAAGATAGTTGTTTTCCATTCGTAGTATAGGTTAGTATAGGTTGAATTTCATTTTCATTCATAGTATAGGTTAGTATATGTTGAATTTCCGCTTGCATCATTAGTATAAGTTGAATTGTAATCGCATTAATAAATCATATGTTAGTATAGAACATATATTTCAGAGTTGTCTTTCCTTCCCTTGTATTCGTTATTCATGAGGTAATAAAAGACAAACTTATGTCGCATTTATGATAAGAGCTTCCGTGTTTAAAGTATAGTAATGACCTTAGATTAAATAGGTAAAAATTTAGGGTCATTACCGTTGGTATCAGAGCCAGGTTATAGATCTTGTAGACTTGCCTACGAAGTAGGCTTGACATGTTCCACGGTCCAATCGCCGATGCTTCGTAGCTCTCAGGTACAACTTACGTAGGATGGGAGATGAATGGACATTTTTGTGATATATTTAATGTGATTGGCTTTAAATATTGAGTGTCATGATACTGAATGATTTTATGCTATGATGTGATCTTGTGTCAATGCATGTCTTTATGTTATGACATTTATGTTTTCTTTTCCTTGAACGATATAGTAGAATGTAAATAATGTTATAAGTAAATCATAGACTTAGATAGAATTATTTTCTTGGTTTCTAGAACCATGCCGCACAGAGGGCGTAGAAGAGGTAGGAGAGGGAGAGGACGACCTCCCATTAGGAGATGGGGAAGAAGAGAAGCCGAAAGAACCTCTTCCCAAGAAGGGTCGACTACTGGACCTTACGCACTCGAACTACCACCGAGGGAACCTCCCCTACAAGTTGCACCCCCTCCTGAAAACGCACCCCTCTTACAAGCTATACCCCCTCTTGAAAACGCACCTCCCCCACAAGCTGCACCCCCTCCTGAAAATGCACCTCCCCCACAAGCTGCACTACCTCCTGAAAACACACCGCCCCCTCAAGCTGCACCACAGGCTGGATTGGACCTCGCCACACAAATGGTTTTGGAGTCACTTGAAACGACGATGCAAACAATGTTGGCCACACAATAGGCCACATTGTTAGCTACGCAACAAGTCGCAGCAATGGCTATGGAACCAGCCAATGCGACGGCCACGCAACCGGTTGATGCAGCGTCCACACAACCGGCCAAAAACCCGCAACCGGACAGGGGGACGAGTTGGTTAAAAGACTTCAGACAGCACGACCCCCGTCCATTAATCGGTTCAAATGAAGATCCCACAGTAGCTCATATGTGGATCGCAACCATGGAAATGACCTTTGAATCAATGAGATGCCCTAATAACCATAGAGTAGCGTGCGCGGCATATGTACTGCAAAAAGATGCAGAAGTGTGGTGGGCGGATAATAAACAGAATATCAACCCGAGAGAGGGGATCACAACGTGGGAAACCTTTAAGGAAGCCTTCCTGAAATACTACTATCCAAAGGAAACCCGTATAAAAAAAACAGCAAGAATTTAACCACCTGACCCAAGGCAAACGCGCGGTGGATGATAAGGCAACCCTAATCCTCAGCCTAACGATCCAAGCTTTTGTTGAAGCAAGAACCCTTGAATCAAAGTAATTAACACCTCCTTATACAAAATTCGGATCAACCAAGAGATAGGCTAGAATTAGATTACCTTTTACAATCGAAAATCTAGAAGCAAGATTTGGAAACCTTGTTCTAAATTGAGTCACTCCACAATCGAACTTGATCAAGGCTTGATTGAATGACTCGGATGCAATTCTACCACAAGAATTGCTCGAAACTTATAAATGACAAAATTAATGCTCAGATTTCGAAGGAAAACGTCTCAATTTGAGATCTGAATTACATCCATCCACGAATCTGATTTTTTACATAACATATTGTGGGTATTTATAGTCTCCCGACAAAAGACGTTTGTGGCCGGGATTTATTCCCGATCCCCTTTAATCTCCACAAAAGACGAAGTCAAATTGACCATTTGACCCTTCCATAATTTATGAAATTAAAAAGAATACATTGCAACAAATGTTGATGTGCTTGAGTGTCTAAGGAGACAGATTTGAAATCAATTGTGTTTTTTCCAAATAGTTCCTCGAATAAAAATCATCACCCCTTTTACAGACTGCTTCACTCACAAAAATATTAGAAAGAATAGGAAGCAAATCAAGTGGATTAAATCCATAAACGACTAGAATAATCCCCTCCTTTTGCAGACTGCTTCACTCACAAAAATATTAGAAAGAATAGGAAGCAAATCAAGTGGATTAAATCCATAAACGACTAGAATAATCCCCTCCTTTTGCAGACTGCTTCACTCACAAAAATATTAAAAAGAATAGGGAGCAAATCAAGTGGATTAAATCCATAAACTACTAGAATAAGTCAGTAACATGTTTTGCATGATCCATTTTGTTGCATGCAATAAAATGAGTCATTTTAATAAATCTATCTACCACAACAAAAATACAATTTTTACCCTCTTTGGTGTGCAGTAACCCAAGAACAAATTTTATAGATATATTGGTCCAAGGTTTGTTAGGTACATTCAAAGGAGTATACAATCCATTTGGTTGTGATCTAGATTTTGCTTCTTTGCGTTTAAAATATTTGCAACAAAACCTATGGACATCGTGCTTCATCTTCGGCCAAAAGAAGTGTTTATGCAACATCTTATATTAATCTTAAGATGTCCCATTAAGGTATCACCATGTGCTTCTCTCAAAAGTAAATCTTTTATAGAACATTTAGGAATACAAAGTATAAACAATTTATGAAACAAATAATAATCACCCACGACTTTTTTTTTTTTGCAAGACAAGATACATAAATAGTTCTGAAATCTTGGTTATCTTTATATAATTATGTAGTATGCTCAAATCCAAGAATTTTTGCACTAAGAGAAGTGGAGAGATCGTACCTTTTAGATAACACATCAGCTACCATATTATCCTTACCTTGCTTATATTTGATACATATGAAAATGTTTCAATAAATTTCACCCACTTTGCATGTCTACCCTTCAATTTGCTTTGACCCTTCATGAAAGTGGATCACAAATTCTCTAGGCAATAAGGAGTGTTGACACACATGCAATAGATGAACTAAGCAAATAATTCTTTGTCATAGGCACGATATTTCAATGCCGCATTTAGTTTTTCACTAAAATACATGAAGGGCTTTCCATCTTGAATTAAAACAGCACTTATGCCCAAACCACATCCATCCCATCCAATTTCAAAAGTTTTATCAAAGCTAGCCAAAACAAATAATGCTGGCTTAATTTCTTCCTAAGAAAATTGAATTCATTCTCTCGCATTTTCCCATTTAAAATCAACATTATTTTTCATCCAGTCATTCAATGGTGCAACTATGGTACTAAAATCCTTTATAAATCTCCTATAAAAGCCCCGATAAAAACTTTGAACTTTACTTCACTTTTTGTGTTAGCAAAGTGAATAGCAAATCCCTATTGACTTTAACTTTCTCTTTATCTAATTCTACTTAAACTTCTACTTTGTTTTTATAAACTATAAAGTCAGGAAAGTGAGCTTATTCTATGCAAAAACTACCCTTATTAAAATTAATCAAAACTAACTTAACATGCTCCACATGCTTAATCAAAATCTTCAAATAAATTATAGTATCATCAATATAAACAACATATTTTTCTAGATATTTTCTCAAAACATTATATATTAAGTGCATAAATGTACTAGGAGCATTAGTTAACCCAAAAGGCATAACAAGTCATTCATACAATCCAAATTTAATTTTGAAAGTTGTTTTCCATTTATCTCCTACATGCATTCTAGTTTGATGATATCCAGATTTCAAAATAATTTTTATAAATAGACATGAATCATGTAATAAATCAAGCATATCGTCTAGCCTAGAAATAGGATGTCGAAACTTTATAGTGATTTTGTTGATGACTCTATTATCCATGCCCATGCGCCAAGTTTCATCTTTCTTTGGCACCAATAAGTCTCATATAGAACATGGACTCAAACTTTCTCGTATATAGCCCTTTTCCATGAGCTCCTCCACTTGCCTTTGAATTTCTTTTGTCTCAGTTGGATTGACTCGATAAGCTGGCTTATTAGGAATGACAGTCCTTGGAATGAAGTCTATTTTATCTTCAATACCTCTAATGGGAAGTATTTCTTTATCTTGAAACATGTCTTCAAATTCCTGTAAAAGAGATTGAAAAACACTAGGCAAAGCCAAGTTGTTATAGTTAGAGACCAAAAATCCTCTATTGTACATACGTACAAAGATTGATTTTTGTGAAAACCTCTTCACCTCTCCTACGGTAGCCAAACAACTCTCTTTCTTTCTTCTTCAATTTCATCTCTTTTTTGATTCTTCTTTTTTCTCTTTTGATTTTTCTCTAATTTTTCACTGAACTCTTGTTTTTATTCCAACTCTTTTTCCTCAAACTCTTTCTTTTTTTCCTCCAACTTTAATCGATCAGCAAATACATTTGCAGAACTCAAAGGTACAAGAGTGGTTTTTCTACCATCTTTTACAAAAGAATACCTATTCAAATAGCCATCATACATAACCCTCCTGTCAAATTGCCATGGTCAACCAAGCAATATGTCTCTAGCATGCATTGGTAACACATCACAAAGAACTTCATCCTTATATTTTCCCAAAGTAAAAGATATTGAAGCTTGGGAAACTACCTTCATTGTTCTACTATCATTGAGCCATTGGAACTTGTAAGGTTTAGGATGATATTGAGTTTGAATTTGCATCATTTTGATCAACATGATACTTACTGCATTGATGCAACTTCCACTATCAATGACAAGACTACAAGCAGTTCCCTTGACTAAACACCATGTGTGAAATAGGTTGTCTCTTTGATCATCGACATCATTCTCCGTAACTTGAGTTTTAAAAAGTCTTCTTGTAATAAGTGTCAAATGAATTCCATCTTCTAGTTCCTCTTCATTCTTTTAGACTTCTTCAACTAGATCATTGATCTCCCCTCCAATTTCCTCGTCTTGGTTCATGACTGTACAAACAGTAATTATATATGCTTAGGACCTCACACACTCAACTCACTGATTTTACACTTAGGAACACTCGTGTTTAACACACAAAGGTAGACTATTTGAGAAAGTGACTAATTTATGGTCAACGTAGGTAATATGGATAAAACAATTCTGATAGTAGCGAGCTGTTCTAGACAATCAAGACAAGGTAATTATGTAGTAACAACAAAATAAAACAAGAAATGTACAAATAAATAAGAGACAAAGATATTTTTGGATATAATTGCACACTGAAAAAAGTGAATTCCAAAGAGAATGTTCGTGAAGATTTGAGAAAGATCTAACTTTCCTTTTTACAGAATTTGGGAAAATTTGGAAGTTATCTTGTAGTTTAAATGATGAAAGAAAAAATATCGAACACAACAATTCCAGATTTATATGCTTTATGAAAAATGATAATTGAAATTTATTTGATCTTCAAATACACGTGCAAATGGTCTCATGATAATGATTTATAAATATCATATTAAGAACAATATGATAAGATTTTTTTTTTCTTTTTTCTTTTCAAGATCTAAATATGATCTTAAGAGAACAATAAGAACACAGTGGAAAGATAATGAAGAACGGTGGAAATGCAGCAAGAAAATAAATGAACAGATTTAAAGAAACGATAAGCAATAGCAGAAATGAAAGATAAAATCAATTTTAAAGTCGGCACAAAGATGTAAACTTGCTATGATACCAAATTGAGAATGCAACTGATATTTGATCAAAAAGAGTCATTCAAGCTAGACATGATCGATCTTGCTTGTGGAGTGATTCGAATCTCAAACAATGTTCTTGTCTTGAGATATTCGATCAACAAGGTAATCCGAATCTTATTCCCCTTGTAGTTGATTCCTTATCTTATCATTTGGTATCAGAGCTTCAGGCTCAAGATCGGATATATGTTTCTTTTGCATTTTTTTTTTCAATTTGATTTTTATTTACTTTCATGTTTTTAGATTTTAGTCGACCCAGAGTTCAAAATTCAATCTTTGCTCTATTCAAAATTTTGAGAGGTGAGATTGAGAGCTTCATTTGTGTAAATGAGTGCAAACAGAGTGGCCTAAAAAAAAAAAAATCCTTGAGTGTATACACATGAGAGATTGTTGTGAGGGCCTTTGTATTTTCATATCTTATGTTTTGCAGCAAAGTTTCACAAATAGATTCGAGGACGAATCCTCTTGAAGAAGTGGAGAATGATATGAACCAAGCGACATCAATCATACAATATACTTCAATGAAGATGTGAAGAAAAGGTTGTCAAAATTATCAAAAAGATGTTTCAATTCATGCTACATTGAAGAAGAATGAAGTGTGATTGTTGTAAATTTTGGGTGGGTTACAATTTAGAGTAATTTAGAGTTATTGTATTTTAAGACATTTTATTTAATTTAGGTTACATTTACATAATGGCTAATTATGGCCATTAAGTATGAATGTTACAACTTTTGGAATGCCTTTAATATTTTCATTTTCAGGCTATATAAAGCCATGTATGTTGTATTTGTAAGGTAGACTTGGAAAATATAGTAAAAGAAGCATTTGTGCTTTTCTTTAGCCAATGGCTAAGTTTCTTTGCAATTCTATGTAGTTTAGATTGCATGTAGAATCATTCAAGCTCGACATGATCAATCTTGTTTTTGGAGTGATTCGAATCTCAAACAAGTGTTTGAGATATTTGATCAACAAGAGTCATTCAAGCTAGACATGATCGATCTTGCTTGTGGAGTGATTCGAATCTCAAACAATGTTCTTGTCTTGAGATATTCGATCAACAAGGTAATCCGAATCTTATTCCCCTTGTAGTTGATTCCTTATCTTATCAGCAACCCTAATCCTCAGCCTAATGATCCAAGCTTTTGTTGAAGCAAGAACCCTTGAATTAAAGTAATTAACACCTTCTTATACAAAATTCGGATCAACCAAGAGATAAGGCTAGAATTAGATTACCTTTAAGATCTAGAAGCAAGATTTGGAAACCTTGTTCTAAATTGAGTCACTCCACAATCGAACTTGATCAAGGCTTGATTCTTCCACAAGAATTGCTCGAAACTTATAAATGATAAAATTGATGCTCAGATTTCGAAGGAAAACGTCTCAATTTGAGATCTGAATTACATTCATCCACGAATCTGATTTTTTACATAACATATTGTGGGTATTTATAGTCTCCCGACAAAAGACGTTTGTGGCCGAGATTTATTCCCGATCTCCTTTAATCTCCACAAAAGAAGGAGTCAAATTGACCATTTGACCGTTACATAATTTATGAAAGTAAAAATAATACATTCCAACAAATGTTGATATACTTGAGTAGCTAAGGAGACAAATTTGAAATCAATTGGGTTTTTCCCATGGAACACCGCGATTCTTCCCACATACTACTGTCCAAAGGAAACCCGTATAGAAAAACAGCAAGAATTTAACCATCTGACCCAGACACTGAAGAGAAATAGATGGAGAAATTTGTGTTGAGGTTGAACCCGAAGGCTTGCCGCATGTTGGAGGCATTTAATCCAAAAACTTACGAAGAGGCCCTGAGGACGGTCGAGGCCTTGGAGGAACCTCTAGAGGAGAAAAACTCGGAGTCAACGGTTTCCATAGGAAAGAAACGCCCCGTCGAGGTCGGATCCACGAAATTCCAACTGGCACTCTAGAGACCTCGAAATCAGAACAGGCCACCTGCTCTGCCCCCAGTAGCCCGATACCTAGTACCGGAAAAACCTCTATGCCACGACTGTGGAAAACAACATTATGGCAGATGTATGGTAGGCTTTAGTGTGTGTTATAGGTGCTGACGTGCAGGTCAATTGGCCAAAGCTTGCTCTGCAGGGGACACGGGAAAGCCAAGGGAACCCCTTAGAGGTCCGATTATTCGAGAACCCACCACGCAAACCCGCGCACAGAACAAGGCATATGCAACGACCAGTAAAGAGGCGGCGGAAACGTCTAGCACCGTAGTGACAGGTACACTTTCTATACTAGGACACTTTGCATTGACATCGTTTGATTCGGGTTCTACTCATTCATTTGTTTCTTTGCCATTTGTTAGTCAAGCAGGGTTCGTAGTAGAACCCTTAATCATGTATTGTCAATCGGTACCCCAGCAGGAGTAGGCCTAGTCATGAAAAATAGAGTAAAAGACGGATAAGTGGTAGTAGCTGGACGAACCATCCACGTAGACCTAAAAGTAGTAGATATGACGGATTTTGACGTCATACTAGGAACGGACTGGCTAGCCAAAAACTTTACTAGCATAGACTCCCATAAGAAAGAAGTGATATTCACACCTCCAAATGGACTTACTTTTAAGTTTAAAGTAATCTTCATAGGCACCACCCAAAAATAATATCGATGATGAAAGCTAGACGCCTGGTGGTACAACAAGGGGTGGGCAATTCTAGCCTGTGCAGTAAACACAAAAGGAAAAGAGAAAACAATAGATACGATACCCATAGTAAATGAATTCCACGATGTCTCCTAGAGGACCTTCTGGGAATTCCTCCACCGTGAGCGGTAGACTTCGGAATAAAACTTGAACCAAGAACGGGACCCATCTCTAAAGCTCCATACCGCATGGCCCCAGCAGAACTTAAATTACAACTCGAGGACTTAGACAAAGGCTTCATTCGACCTAGCGTATCCCCTTGGGGTGCACTAGTGTTGTTTGTTAAAAAGAAAGATGATTCTATGCGCCTATGCATTGACTACAGAGAATTAAACAAGAGAACGGTAGAGAACAAATATCCATTACCACGCATTGAGGACCTATTTGACCAACTTCGAGAAGCAACAGTGTTTTCCAAAATAGACCTTTGATCAGGATACCTCAGATAAAAAAAAAAAAAAAAAAAAACTCCGGCAGTCGTCGGCGAGACCGAAAACTCCGGCGAACGCTGGAGTTTTCGTTCTCACACGACCCACGAGTCTCGCCAAACTTTGGGGGTCACCACAACAACAGACCCCGATCCTCAGCCAAACCACCTGTAAGGAAGAAAACGAAAAAACGTGAGAGTTTGAGGAAGAAACCAACGATGCTCCGACAAAGCCAAACCATACCAAATCGACTTTGAAATCTCTGATCTTCACCATGAAAACAATCCCAGAGACCTTTACACACCAGGGATAGATTTCGACGTTGCTTATACGTCGTACACTGTCGGAGAAGGAAGACAGAACATAGGGTTTTCGAAACCTCTCAGATCTGGGAGTCTCAGACCTTTTCGAGCCAAAATAACACCGTAAACGGGATTAGGGGAAAGATGGTGTTGTTTTGACTGTGGAGAAAATCGATTGTTGTTTTAACGGAGGAGGAAATCATTGATGAGGAAAAAGCCAAAGGAAAAATCTTGAAAGAAGAAAATAACAGCAAAACAAAAGAGAGAGACAATATTTAGTTGAAGACCTAATTTCTGTTTGTCATTCAATTGTCATAATTAAATAACAATATATCCTAAAAATATAAAAATATGACAACTGAATTAAAGCCCTCCTATTTCACGTGGCTATTCCACCCACTTAATTTGTGTAATCTTAACTAAGAAATTGGGATCACTCTTAACAAAAAAAGAAAAAAAAGGAATGACTTTAACTAAACAATAGAGATTTATCTAACAGAGGGACTCGGGAACGAAAGGAAAAAGGAGGAAAACAGACATCGAAAATGGCATTACTGAGGAGAGAGAGAGATCACCAGAAAATTTTGAATAACCGGGCGAAGAAGACGAAGTTCGACCTGAGGTCTGGACCCTGTGACCTGAACTGAGTCCAACCCATTCCAGTCCAAACCTCGGCCGACGACTCCCCCGCGGCCCAGATGCCTTAGCCCAAACCAGAAAGCTCAATTACGGCCTAACCCATCAGCTGCGACCCGAGACAAAAAATCCAATCGACTCAAGACTCGCAAGCCCAATCCAATACCCAACGTTGACGGCCTAGCCCACCTGCAACCATTTCCTTTCGGCCCAGGCTCGGTCCACCACTCACAGTCAGCCCAAACCCACGACTGTAACCCGAAAACCCGCGCCTCGCGCAACTTCAGCTAGCACATGCAGCCGCTTCTGGTAGCGCCACGTGGCAGCATCTGGCACAAAACTCCCTTCGGCTCCGCAGCGGCTACTTGGCTATGGCAGCTTATTCAGTTCGGGAATCTTATTTCCGACCTGTTCGACATCGTTTTGACCCTCCCATACTTGATTTCGACCCTTTTAAGAGAAAATAGATCATTTTAAGGCCATATTTTACAAATTCAAGATGGAAATTAATTACGTTTGTGATATACTAACGAAGGAGTCGAATGATCCAATAGGAACCAACCACCAACGGAATCGTAGGACGTATACGAGGAGCTAGGAGCTTACGTTTAAATTTTAGGAAGTACTTCGGCTAAGGCCTACCAAGTAAATGGCTCACCCGTTGTAGGTTTCGCGTTGTATGTTGTATGTTGGCACGTGCCCGTGGATTTGCACGTGTCATTAAATTGTATACTAGACTATTATACTTGAATAAGTACCCTTGTGAAATGTGAATGTATGATGTTTAGTATGATGTGATGTGTTGTGCTTGTGACGTTTATGATATGTCTGATGATTTTGGCATGAATGGTACTATAATTTTGAATGTAAACAGCATGAAAAGTACGACATGAAATCATGATAAACTGCATGAAATGTAACTCCGTTAGGATTATGCATGATACGTAGACTGAAAAAAATGAGAAATGATATGTTAAGCATGAAAGATGATAGCAGGGTTATATTCATTAATGATAAAAGTAGAAATATTGGGGACCTCATGTATTATGTGTGTTCATGCATTGGGGGATACCTCTATTCCATCACGAGGGTACGGACGCGTACACCCAAGGGCAGGGGTACGATCGTTATGTTTTGCATAGCGCTGTCGTGACAGTTACTAGTTCTAATGGGTGTTCGGCCTAATGAGCTCCCAGAGTATGGTCGCCTGACAAAGAAAGTGGCCTAGCGGTGTGCGAACTAACCAGTGAGCCCATACTCGCACATATGGGCTGTGTGTAGAGTATATGGTACACATCCAAATTACCCGTTAGGACAGCATCGTAGGAAGATAGATTGAAAAATAGGTCCCATCATCTCATTTGCATGTGATTGTTGCATAACTCCGATAGGGGGTCACTTACTGAAGTATTTTAGAAATACTCAAGCCTCGTGCTACCACATTTTCAAATAAAGGCAAGACACCCATGTGAGACCGGTGGCAGCATCGCACATCCCGAGATCGTGACACATGCATAAGATAGTTGTTTTCCATTCGTAGTATAGGTTAGTATAGAACATTTATTTTAGAGTTGCCTTTTCTTTCTTTCCCTTGTATTCGTTATTCATGAGGTAATAAAAGATAAACTTAGGTTCGCATTTATGATAAGAGTCCATTTAAAGTAGCGTGTTTAAAGTATAGTAATGACCTTAGATTAAATAGGTAAAAATTTAGGGTCGTTACATGCACACACATGGGTCGTGTGTGGTTGAATAAGCATAGATTCCTCACAATCTATGTTCAGTTGACGAAGACAAACTTTGCCTAAGATTGGATGAAGCCACACAACAAATAAAAATATGTATATATAGGCTTGATTTCCTTTGATTTTGAATTCAAAATGAATAATTTTAGCTGTATAAAATTGGTTTGTTGTGAGGGCTTGCTTGACACATTATTTAGTAATTTTTTTTTAAAAATAAATCATTCTAAATAAAATTAGAAATTCTATTTTTTAAAAAAAATAATTTTGAAAAATTTTAAAATTTTAAATTTAAATAAATTGTTTTTGATTTAAAATTCTAAATTATCATCTAAATTTTAGAAATATTAATTTTGTGGTAAATAATTTTGAAAAAATTTAAATAAATTGTTGTCCTCTATATTCAAATTCCACCTCTACAATAATTTTGAAAAAAATTTGAAATAATTTTGAAAATTTTCAAATTGTTTTATTTAAAATTCTAATTAGGAATAATTGAATTTTAGAAATATTTTTAATTAAACAAAATATAGGTAATAGTCTAAACCCTATTTTATAAATTATAATAATTTTGAAAATTTTAAAATAAATTATTTTGATTTAAGATTTAAAATTCAAAATTAATCATTCTAAATTTTAGAAATATTTTAAAATTATAGTTAGAATGACTTGGTGGTTTTTCAAATAAATTGTTTTTATTTAAAATTTAAAATTTAAAATTTAAAATTAGTCATTTGAGATATTTTTAAATTAATAAAATTCTTTAAGATGATTGACCGCTCCAAACTCAAGTTTTGGTTCTATATTTTTGTTTCTATATAGAGTGCAGTTTTCGTTTTATATAGAGTGTATAGTCGTGATCTTAATACGAGTTTTAAGGGAATATATATATATTTCTTCCGGCAAGTTTGTTTTGGCCACGGTTAACGGAATTGTGGGAAATCTTGTGTGAAATCTAAGTTTGTTCAACCACACACGACGTCTGCGCTTGGCAGGTCGTTTTGCTCAATCTTACCTCTCCTCAAACAAAATCTTTCAATGCAATCGAAACAACTGTCATACTCTCTCTCTCTCTCTTTTTTTTTTTTTTAAGATAAGTCTTACCCTCTTTCTAGCATATGATTCCTCCAAATCAATTTTATTTTTCTTCCCAAGACTTCTACAAAACCTACGGCCCTAAAGAAAATGTGTTATGAGGCCTTTTTTCCTTTATACAGCCATCGTGTTGCACAGAAGTGGCGGTGGCAACCGAAACAAAGGTATTTGCTCGCCGACCACCCATCCAAGTTCTTTCAGATGTAGATTTCATCCTAGAGAGCATAAGTAGGTTAGCCAATCGGGATTTTCATCAAAACCCCACATGATTTAATAACCTATGAAATTTGTGTCTAAATTTTTATATATATGTATACAGAGAGAGAGAGAGAGAGAGAGAGAGAGAGAGAGAGAGTTGAAATATGTTGGGATGTCTTTTAAACTAAACCAGCTGCGGGCTTGAAAATAAAGAAGCAAGAAGAATCAAGAGAAACACCTTTATCTTGCTTCCCCATGTGTTCATGTTCATGTTCATGTTTGAAGTCCTTGTGCGGTTGGGCAGTGGCTGCGATATTGAATTGCTTGGTCTTTCGAGCAAGCTCCTTCTCTGTCTCCCCACATTTTACCTTCATCTTCATCTCTTCGTCCTGGTTTTGCATAATTGTGTTGACCACTATTGCAAAAGTGAATATGGCGTTTCTTAGGATCTCGTCACGAAGCTTCTCCAACTGGTCTTGCCAAACATGGAGGAGCCAATGAATTGGGGGGCTGCGGACCCTTGGAGGAGAACAAATCTTCTCCTTTAGCTGCTTTCAGTAGGGATCTAACTTTAAGTATAAGAAGCCGAAGCCGAGTAGGCGGATGCCTAGTATTTCTGGCAATTGCAATGGCTTCTTTGTCTCTTCATGTTAAAAAAAATAAGATTTTACCGCAATGGACTATGCCACCCAAACCAACTGAGGGAAGTCGCATACGTCACATCGACAGGAAGGTTTGGCACCTCGATGTCGGCTCTTCACCACCTGGGACTGTAGTATGTTCCAAGGGTTGGGTTGTCCTAGCTCGTCTGAGAGCTAAATTTGCCTCGATTCTTTTGGATACTGCTTTGATTGCTTTTCACCTGTTTATATCCACTTACTATCTATTATTTGATTGACTAATCCTTTATATTGCAATGGTTGAAGAGTCAAATTTTTTTACAAAAAATGAGTTGAGGCGCAGCAGTTGACTGGACATCTAGGGGTAAAGCACTGTTTCGGTGCAGTTGACTGGACATCTAGGGGTAAAGCACTGTTTCGGTGCAGTTGACTGGACATCTAGGGGTAAAGCACTGTTTCGGTGCAGTTGACTGGACATCTAGGGGTAAAGCACTGTTTCGGTGCAGTTGACTGGACATCTAGGGGTAAAGCATGTTTCGATGCAGTTGACTGGACATCTAGGGGTAAAGCATGTTTCGATGCAGTTGACTGGACATCTAGGGGTAACGCACTGTTTCGGTGCAGTTGACTGGACATCTAGGGGTAAAGCATTGTTTCGGTGTGAGCCGCGAGTGCGGTACTAAATCGAGGCAAACTCTGAATGCTAGATATGATCTCAAAATAACAGGTGTCAAGGTCGGCCAGTGAGACGATGGGGGATAAGCTTCATCGTCAAGAGGGAAACAGCCAGCCCGGATCACCCGCTAAGATCCCTATTAGTACGTAAACCAATTGTATATAACCACTCATAAACACCAGAATAAGCGATATTCACTAGGCACTTAGCATAAGTACATGTTCGAGCATGATTGACCAATTTCTTATCAATTCCAATTCATTTCAATATGAACAAAGATTCAATTCAATTGAAAAAAAAACGAGAACAGGAGAATATATTGGTAATTGAGAAAAAAAGAAATTCTACTATCTAACCACAAAAAAAGACCACTCTAACGGCCAAAAAAAGACCACTTGATGAAATAGGGAGGGAAGTGGGACAAATGGCAGGAGACTACGTGAAGGATTCCTCTTTGGATAATGATACTGTAATTGGTATTCCTGTGATCGATTTTGTCGGTTTGGAATTGTACAAAAAAGACTATTTATCTCAAAGAGGTCTACGTAAAATTCTCGAAAAACATAACCAATGGTGCAAACTGAAAAATCTCTGATTTCCTGGTTGAACCCAAGTTCGGGAACATTGTGAGAAGGGGGAAGGGCGGCTATCCGGATTTGCACCAACTGAAACCATAAATTTGATATACAATAAAAGAATACGATAAATCTTTTTTATTTATTTTTAATCCTAATGTGGGAGGATTTAGCGAGGGAGGTCAAACCAACAAGATTCTCCTCTCAAAGAAATAGAGAGATCTTTATACCTTATTTGCTTTGGTTCTCTTACATGTCCATGAACATTCGAGTCTACGCCCATCTTTCTAAGTTCAAAGAGGGTTTTGCGAGTCCAAAACAGGAGGTTTAGTGTTCGTCCACAAAAGGGGAGTCCGTTTCTGGTCCACTCACATGTTGTCAATTCGAATGCTTTCTAATTTGCTTTAAGGTCCCTAGGACCATCGACTTTAATCTTGACTAGTCGAGCAAGGCATTCCTTTCTTTTTTCTTATGGTAAGTGGTCGTCTTCTTTTATTTTAGACTAATCTTCCTTCCCCCTTACCTTTAGGGCTAGGGCAATCAGTCCATTCATTCCTGCCCATCATTCAATGGATCGCTTAGCTCTATTTCTCAATCAATCCCCTTTCTTTGTTCATGGCTTTTCATTCATTTTTAGTAAAGTTTTTCTTTTCTATAAAGATCTCGATGACCCTGAATGAGAAGTGGTTTTTTTTACGGTCCTTAAGTGATCTCTGAAATTGAAAGCTTTTCGATTGAAAAGTGACCAATTAGGTCAGTAGCAGCCTTTAGAGTTGGGATAAGTAGGTAGCTG
This sequence comes from Cucurbita pepo subsp. pepo, assembly GCF_057944985.1. Classification (NCBI taxonomy): domain Eukaryota; kingdom Viridiplantae; phylum Streptophyta; class Magnoliopsida; order Cucurbitales; family Cucurbitaceae; genus Cucurbita; species Cucurbita pepo. The sequence goes on along the minus strand of NC_141814.1, from coordinate 10,450,873 downwards.
ATAGACCAAATAAGCACAGTAGCAGTTTAGAGCCGAAGGAGCTTCGCAGCTTTACCGAGGGGACGAGGATTGAATATGCTCTCCTGTAAAGGTTCATGCTTCACTATCTTTTTTCCTTTTTTTTTTTTTTTTTTCAGAGTCAATTTGACTTCTTTTTTTTTTCTTTATGTTGTTTCGTTTGTAAAGACCAGTTAGTGGTTTTTGCATATCTTATGCAATCGATTGATTCTATCAAATCTATTCTTCTGTAGTGCATAGGCTCTGACTTCTTCCTCTAGGTGAGCCACTACTTGCGTGTGTATAATTAATAACGGTAAGTTAGTGCTGTTCTAAGGAAGTGGTAGCAGTTCCCGTACACAAACAAGGTGGGTTGGGGTGATAGAGGTATTTTGAGTGCATACTTTTTGCTTTAATAGAGAAAGGGGTTGACATTTCACTCTTTGTTGTGGGGTTGTCACGGATTTGCGGACCATACGGGAAGTCCAAGGAATTTTTTCTTTGTGGAGGATTCACATCACATTAGTCATTCCATTCCTTCCGAATAACCTAAAACGTGTATGCGTACTGAGAGGGTACTTTTAGATTTGAAAAAAGGGTTCTATTACGATGTATACGATGTGATATTAAAGAAGAAGAAAACAGGTTTTTCTCTTGAGCTTATTGTCTTTCATGAATCTTGCCACTTAGAACTGGTAGGTAGGTCTGTCTTTCTCTTGATCCTGCTGAGTTGAAAGATAGAAGACATACATAAAAAATCGTTTAGATCCGGACGGGTCTCTCGAAAGCTATGTGTCGTAGGTGGGAAGATAGGGGCTAGAAAAGCATGTTAATAATCTCCGCAGGCCCTTGTGAATGCTCAGCTAAAATGTCAAACGAAAATGTTAATAAATATTAAATGCCATTTTTAGTTAATTTGCCAGGAGATTCTAAATTGAAAAGTTAGTGGGGAAGGAAAAGGGCAAAGCCTACCTGCTGTTTATGGGTGGCATTCTCATAGCTATAATTAGATTTAGAAAAGCTTATATATACGCTATTTTTCTATTGTAAAGTCGAAAAGCTTATATATACGTTATTTTTCTATTGTAAAGTCGAAAAGCTTATATATACATTATTTTTCTAATGTAAAGTCAGAGAAGAGAAAAAATACATAGAAGTAATAGAAAAGAGTTTTTCAAATAAATAGAGTGTTCTTTGTCTCTTTCTATCGTAGTACATGTGAGATTTATTTCACAATTTTGTGAGTTTTCTTTAACAAATTGGTAGAGCCAATGGCGAATGTGACGGGTCAAATGCTGCTACCGCTACTAACGAAGACAAACTACGAGAATTGGAGCATTCAAATGAAAGCTCTTCTTGGTTCTCAAGATGTATGGGAGATGGTCAAAGAAGGTTTTGAAGAACCGAAAGATACCACAGGTTATATGGCGGCACAAAACAAGGCGTTAAAAGAAGTGCGATCAACGGATAAGGCGACACTATACATGTTGTTCCAAGCTGTTGACGTGTCGGGCTTTGAGAAGATTGTAAGTGCAACTACTTCAAAAGAAGCATGTGACACTTTAGGAAAAGTGTTCAAAGGAACCGATCGAGTCAAGCAAGTGCGTCTCCAAACTCTTCGTGGCGAGTTGGAGAGCATGAAGATGAAGGAGTCAGAAAGTGTATCTGACTACATCATGCGTGTACAGACCGTGGTAAACCAACTCAACCGAAACGGAGATATGTTAGCCGAGACGCAGGTTGTGGAGAAGATTTTGAGGTCATTAACCAACAACTTCGAGAATGTTGCTTGCGCGATAGAAGAGTCAAAGGACCTAGCGACGTTCACGGTCAACGAGCTAGCCAGTTCTCTCGAATCACACGAGCAACGTAAGAAGAAGAAGGAGGAAACACTCGATCAAACACTTCAGACCAAGGCGTCAATCAAAGATGAAAAGACACTCTACTCTCAAAATTTTCAAGGTAGAGGTTGTGGCCATGGAAGTAGTAAAAATGGTCAAGGTGGTCAAGGTAGCATTTATGAAGGATACTATAAGGATAAGGAGAAGGAAAATGGCTGAAATGGAGAAGAATGAGAAAAGGGCTTCAGAAGAGATAGGAGATTTGAAGGTGAAATGCAAGAAGTTGTTATGTGAAAAGATTTGAAGGTGAAATGCAAGAAGATGTTATGTGAAAAGATGGAGAGTGAGATTATGAATGGGTATATGTTGAAAGGTAAAGAATTTGTTAAGAGGTTATTGGATGAATCTGGTAGGTTATTGAAGATTTGGAGAGAAAAGTTGATTCGAAAATAGAGATTGAAAAGGAAAAGAAAACTTTAGAAATGGAGATTCAAAGGTTAAAGAAGGAAGTAGCTGAGCTGAGTGAGAGTTCTTTCTATTTCAAACCGGAGAAGGAAGAGAATGGGAAGGTAATTTCTGAGTTTGTGAAGAGAATTGAAGAAGGTGGGAAGAAAGAGAATGACTTATTAATGGAGGTTGATGGTTTAGTGGAAGAGTTAGTGAGGGAGGAGAAAGATGTAGAGATGTTAACTTAACAGAGAGATTCACTTGATGTGAATCTGGATCGAGTCCAACAGGAGGCAGTGAGTTTACGACACACGATTAAGATAATCACTCGTGATAAAGTTGAAGTGGAGGAGGCGAAAGCAGAAGTGGAAAATGTCATTGTGGACTTGCGAAGGGAATTGAGTAAACTGAAAGAAGCTATACTGTCTTTGACTGAGTCGAGCAAGGTTGAGAATGGGAGAAATGAGGAGTTGCTGTCTCAAATGGGTTGTCTTCGAGAAGCTCTAAATGGAGTTTCGCTAGAGAAGGATAAGCTTAGTTTGTTGCTCGAGGACAAAGAGAGGAAATTGAAGAAGCCATGCTGAGCTCGAGAAAACGAAAACGGCCCAGGTGGAGTCATTGAAGGTAGCATTTAAGTTTATGGGGGAGTTTTGTGGAATAAACATTAAATGTCATTTTTTTTAATAAACATCAAATGTCATTTTTAGTTAATTTGTTAGTAGATTTTAAATTCAAAAGTGAGTGGTGAAAGAGAAGCCAACGGCCTTTAACGGAATAGTGGCCGTTTATGGGTGACATCCTCATCGCTATAATTAGACTTTAAAAAGCTTATGAATACTTTGTTTTCTAGTGTAAAATGAGAGTAGAGAAAAAGAAAAAATAGAGAGAAGTATTAGAAAAGAGTTTAAATAAATAAAGTGTTCTTTGTCTCTTTTTATCGTTACTTAGGTTTATTTTACGAATTTGTGAGTTTTCTTTAACAAAAAAGTTATAACTAATAGGAGCAGTCATTCAACCTTGGAAGGTTGTCAGTTATCAAAATCCAGAATTAATCGAACTAGAGGGAGCAGAGCTTACTACTAATAGAACAAAAGCCAAGAAAGGGGGTTAGCTGATGATGGATATTCGGGAGACCCATGGTTTACATGTTTAAACTCCGATCGTATAGTTGGGTCTCTGCCTACTCTACAAATTCACATAAAAGGAAGACCTGACTAAGCAAGTTTTTGTGTTATTGAAAACCAGGAGAGAGAACTGAAGTCGAGGAAGGAGAATCATATGAGTCCTCCTTAGTTCACAAAGCCTAAAGTTGACGTTTTAATATCGATTTTCTAAAAAAAGAAATAGAAAGCCGAGAAATGAGTGAAGCTCTTTCTGTATCTATGGAATCATTAGAACTGCAGGCCCGACCTGCTGACCTTAATGACACGAGCTCAACCATTTGAAAAGTAGGAGCAGTTGAGTCTATGCTAGAATTAGAATCACGCGTAATGAAGCGCTTGTCTTACTTATCTAAAAGATAGAAAAACCATGCTACAAATGAGCGGCATATGAACGGAACAAGACCCTTCGAAAGACGAGACTTAGATCGGGGATCAAATAACCATTTCTTTACGTACTATTCATTTGATGATTTGGAAGATTTTGGATATTCCGTAGGTGCAGATTTGGCGTTGGCCTAGGCTGATTTATACGTTGGATTTGGTATGAGAGCCTATGCTTTAGGAATAGGCTCAGACCCCATAGCTTAAGGTGGATCGGATCCTACATACTTTTCACAAAGACAGACGCAAAATTGGAAAAGAAATCATCAACTTCAACTGCTTCATGCCCCGGATCACAGGTATTCTTATTGTAGTAATAGACCCCATGATATGAACCACGACCAAGAAATTTCCATACCTCAAGGTCCAATTACAAGGACGAGAGCCAAGAAGCTACAACAAACCTTGTACACTTATATTCAAACTCTGATAAGCTCAACAAAGGAAATTTTAGAAGACGTTGGAGACCCTCATTATATGTTGTGCAAAGTTGAGCTTTAAGAAAGAGATACATTAAATGCACTTTAAGTTGCATTTAATAGTGCATTTAATGAACTCAACTAAAATTTAAGAAACTAGTCCAAGGACGACAAATTTGCACATTCCATTCACTGCACTATTTAATTATAATTTAAATATTTGTTTGTTTTTAATATAGGAATTAAGGTTATATTGTAACCTATACATAGGTTACCATATTCCACCGTTAACTAGCCATTTTAATATGAAGGTTATGGGTATTTCTCATTTATTACCAAATTTAATTTAGAAGTTATGTGTGATATAGGTTAAGGTTGTAGAGGCGGTATAAAGCATTTTTTTCTTTGATTAGGGACATCAGATTTTTGGAATTAAGAATAGAATTTATATTTTAGCTTTGTTGAGAGCTAAGTTTTTCTTTGCAAATTCTTGTATTTAGAACTTGCATGCTAGAGTTATTCAAGTGGTATTGATCAAACCTCGTGTGGAGTGATTCGAATCACGAGTTTAGAAATGAGTTTTCTTTACTCTTGATCTTGATCACCAAGGTAATCCGTTCCATACTTTTCCTTGGGTTGATTCCATAACATAATGATATATAGAAATTACTACAAGGGGAGTAAGATTCAGATTACTTTGTTGATCGAATATTCCAAGGCAAGAACATTTTTTGAGATTCGAATCACTCCACAAGCAAGATCGATCATGTCTAACTTGAATGATTCTTGTTGATCAAATATCTCAACGCAAGAATACTTGTTTGAGATTCGAATCACTCCACAAGCAAGATTGATCAGGTCGGGCTTGAATGATTCTACATGCAACCTAAACTACATAGAATTGCAAAGAAATTTAGCCATTGGCTAAAGAAAGCACAAATGCTTCTTTTACTATATTTTACAAGTCTACCTACAAATACAACTTACATGACTTTATATATCCTCAAAATGAAACTATTAAAGTCATTCCAAGAGTTTAACATTCATCCTTAAATGACCATAATTAACCATTATGTAATTATAACCTAATGTAAATAAAAAGTCTTAAAATACATTAATGAAATACAATAACTCTAAATTATTCTCAATTGTAATCCACCCAAAATTTATAGCATGAAACTTCATTCTTCTTCAATGTGGCATGAATTGAAATATCTTTTGATAATTTCAACAATATTGTCTTCACATCTTCATTGAAGTATATTGTATGATTGATGTCTCTTGGTTCATATCACCCCACATTGGCTTGGCTACTGGAATCATTTATTTCCCTCTATTCTAGCTTTAGATTTGGCTTAAGCTTCGGATTCTTAAGATTAGGGGTAAAGAGGAGTTTTTGCTTTGGATGCTTCAGTGGGTTCGAATGAAAGAGCAAAATCTGACTCCTCAGTGGATGATTTGGCATCCTCGGGTGCTTATGTGTATGCTTTTTCTGTTTAGGAAATGAAAATGGAATCCTATTTCTAGGCCTTCTGAAACTCCGTTTTAGGCTTGAACCTTTCCCTTAGTTCCAAGCAAGGGCTGACATTAGTGAATGCTCATAACGTCCTTGTTTTTTCGATATCAGTAATTAATAATCTCTCTCCTTCTGGTAGGTGCAAGCAAGAAAATGAATATCAATATGTATAAATTTCGTGAGCAGCGATTGAACTGAACGTTCCAAGTGCATCCAGTAGGAATTGGACCTACGAATTTTCCCCTTTATTAGGTCGGTATAGGTTGGACGCTTTAACCATTCAGCCATGGATGCAAAGAGACTCAGCAAGTGAACTAAGTTTTGGTATTCCTTCTCAAGCTTCTATTTCTTCCGTTAAAGGAGATTCGGGAAAAGATGGAATAGGAAGACATGTTTCCAAAATGAACAAGAGACGGGTTGAGAAGGGGAAGTTAGCAAAGTTAGACAATATTAGAATGGCATAGGAACATGTATCGATGTACCAGATCTGCTAATGCTCCCAGGTTGATGTGATGTATTCCACCAGTTGACTGAAAACTTGATTATTGGTATATCGATTGGTCCAACACGGATTGAAATAGAAGCCGGTTCGACAGGAAGCTTTTGAAAACGCAGTGCACCCATGTAAATAAGGAACGAGATGAATATAGAGGTTAAATGAGCATCCCACACCCAAAACGTGCCCCACATAGGTCTCCCCTGAAACCCCCAGTACTACAGTAAACAACGTAAAAAAGCACCGATTTCTATACCGGTTCCGAAAGAACGAAGAAAAAGGGGATGTTTTGTTAATAGTAAGAAGAAAGTGTTTATAGTCGTAGCGATATAAGCAAGAATACTCATCCGAGCCGCAGGAACATGTACATACAGAATACGAGAATTTCCACCTTGTTGAAGATCTAGTGGTGCTATCCAAAGACTTAAATGAATATTCATCGCTGTTAAGAACAATTGAGATCCAATGAGAATTTGCGCATAGCTTCGGTCTTTGACATAAAAAAAGAAGGTCGTAATAACGAAAAAGATGTGAAAATTTTGTCCTAGCCAGTGGAACAAGAAAAACATGCATTCATATTCTATACACAATCAAAGGATTTCCCTTAACGAAGAATTCCCCCTTGGCTTTGTTTTCGCTCCGCTCGTGCGTGGAACTCCTTGCTCGCTCTGCAACATACCGAAAAAATCAAGGTTTTGAAAGCAAAGGAAAGTGGATTCACTTTTGTGACCAAGAGCCCATCCTTGATCCAAGCCGAGTTTTTCATTCCTTAGCTTGTTGCAAAAGGTTGATCGTGGGTCCTTTTTCAAGCCCATCTCGAATACGATGCGGTATGGTACTAGTGACCCTGCTAGTGGCTGCCCGTGCCTCACACTTAAATGTCGCCAGCTCTATCTTCCTAGTTAAGCTTAAGGCATCTGCGACCTAGTTGGTCCGTCAAAGTGGCAAACTGACGCACCATATCAATCAAACTTGGCAAGTTTGTCTTGCTTGCCATCATCTCCATTTTGGCATGAGTTTCTTTTGGGTTAGGAAGTCACTCGTCGCCACATTATTTGTCTTGACCAGAAATCGTGACCCGCCTCCACGTTCTCTTCTAGTGCACTATTGTTGTCATCTCCTTCTCTTGGACCACGCTTGAGCTTTCGGCTCTCATATGCTACTAGGTTACCGTATTGTACTAGCACACCGCCTATGGCATAGTTTGACGCATCCGTGTGTACTTCAAATGGCTTAGTGTAATCTGGCAACTGCAATACGAATTCATCAATCACTGCCTGCTTGTTGTCCTCAAAAGCTCTTTGACACTTTTCCGATCAGTGAAATGTCATGATCGATCCGTACGTCCTTCTTTAGTTTAGGAAATTTTGGAGTTGAGCAGCCCTATTCGAGTAACTTACCATGAATCTTCCGTAATAGTTCACGAGCCCTAAAAACGATCTTAGCTCACTCACCTTGGTAGGTGCTTGCCATTCCTTGCTCTGATGCTCATCCAATGCCCTACGAATAGGATCTCTGTCTTTACATAGAGGTGATTCTTCCTTAATACCTTACGGTCCGGAGGTGGCTAACATGATCGTTTAACGTATAGGTATAGCAAAGTATATCACCTATCGTCTAAGTACGGGTGGAATAGCTCATTGTGGAGGGTGCAAAACGTGGCAGGGGCATTGGTGAGTCCAATAGGCCTACCCAAATCAACCCTTTATTAGTCAGGTTGCTTGCTTGTCATACAAGTCGTCTTTGGCTCGTCTCCATCCGCGATACGCACTTGGTAGTTGCTCGGCCATAGATACAACTTCTCGAAGTATTTCGCATTTATTGATTAGGGCAAAACAGTCCGCAATCAAAGTGGATACTTGTGATTGATGGTTAGGTTACCTTGTTGAGCGCCCGATAATCAATGCACAAGGCTACTTTTCTGGAATAAATCAAACAAACAGGGGCTCCCCAACAAAGGGGGTTTGGCTCTGGGCTTCCACTCGATCTTGTGGTAGACTGCCCTTCTAGGCTAGGGGGCACTTGGCAACTCACTCGTGGGGAATGATACCCAAAAATGACTCAAGTACTTGCTGCACTTCCTGACAAAGAAGTCGTCTTGGTATTGGATTCGCTCTTTTGTTAGCACGAACATGAATTAGATTCTATTTGTCTTCTTTATTCTTAAGAGAACCCCCCACCTGAACCATTCTTAAGACCACCAAGTCCTCTCGAATGAGTTCGACTATAGAAGCTTTCAACGTACACCCGGGACAAATCTTTCACTCATTGAGAAGTGAAAACCTGTGACTAGATCATCCTAAAAACGGATGCGATGGGAATCAGTGGCATTTGGAAGTGTTGCTGACTTAACATTTAGGTTTCGGCATAACAAAGCATGCACTGTCTTTTCGCACTTAGGCGCATAGCGCGCCATTGGTAATGATTCGATTATGGTGCCACAAATTCGCAAACTGATCATAAGCAATTGTTGTTGTTCATTGGATTTCGGAGGAGCTACTTCGTTAGGATTGGGAAATTGCTGCGATTCGTCCTAAATAGCCTGGATTCTCCCGTCGAGAATCGCTTTGAAAGTCTTACATAAACTCTGACGACTGAATATAATAAATCCTATAAAACAACGAGCTACTATCATTTCTTCATTATAGATTGAGATTTTTTTTGAACTTAATGCACAAATAGATAGAATAACAGCAAATAGCATCTTCCTAGCCTGCATATTCGTGGAATTCCATCTCATTTATCAAGCTTCTCTCTATCTTTCAACAACTGAACGGGAAGTGGTTTAGGAATGGACTTTTGAATCGGATGTGCTCGTCCAACGATAAAGGCCCCGACCCTGCTAACCAAGTCCAAATCAAAAATTAAAAAGAAAACGAAAGGAGAAGAGAACTTCGTATTTTGGTAATTCTCTAGGAGTCATCTTTAACCTTGAATGCTATTAATAAATTCTACAACAATAGTCCCTCGGACTCAGACAGTCATAACGAAAATGGCTAACCCAATAGCAGATTTCGCAGCTGCCACTGTTGGAACCAATGAAGCAAATAATTGACCCATCATATCATCTGAAGAAACGAGAAATGCCAAAAAGTTTGAATTCATAGCTAATAAAATTGATTCAATTGGCATTGACATAATATGAATATTTCATCTATTAAGGAGGATTCCCAGAATACCTGATCATAGAAAATGTGAAATATTTGATAGGATCCGTTTCGAGAACGTAGAATGTCAGAGAAATTCAAATGTTATAACTCTAGTACGTCAGGAACCCTATGTCATTGACAACCCTGATAGAGGACATAGTGGATTAGATCCAGCAAATTGAGGATCTCCTTGCATCCCCAACTATGAGTGCCACATAACATCACATTATAGTAGGCATCTGTCAGAAAGCCGTGTTGAATTGCTTGATCTCCAAGCCCGAATTAGAATTTCCAATTTAGGGTTTCGATGTTAAGCATTTTTTTACTATTTTACACTCCGTTTCTTCAACATTTTATTCTAAATCATCATGCCTAATCATTCCCCACAAAAGTTTCGAAAAAAATCGAACGTTACTCAGTATTTTTAGCACGTGCCTCAAACGTCCTTGATTAGGGTTTCCAAAATAGGGTATAGGTTTTAAGCACTTTTTTACTGTTTTATACACTCCGTTTGTTCGACATTATATTCTAAATCATCATGCATAATCATTCCCCACAAAATTTTTGAAAAACATGGACAGTTACTAGGTTTTTTTTATAACGTGCTTCAAACGTCCTGGATTGGGGTTTCCAATTTAGGGTTTCGATTTTAAGGATTTTTTTTTTACTATTTTAGACACTTAGTTTCTTCGACATTCTATTCTAAATCATCATGCCTAATCATTCCCCATAAAAGTTTCAAAAAATGTGGACAGTTACTTGGTTTTTTAGAACGTGCTTCAAACGTTCTGGATTGGGGTTTCCAATTTAGGGTTTCGATTCTAAGCACTTTTTTATTGTTTTAGACACTCAGTTTCTTCAACATTCTATTCTAAATCATCATGCCTAATATATCCCCACAAAAGTTTTGAAAAACATCGAACGTTAGTGAGTTTTTTTAGCACGTGCTTCAAACGTCCCGGATTAGGGATTCCAAAATAGGGTTTCGATTTTAAGCACATTTTTACTATTTTATACACTCCGTTTCTTCGACATTCTATTCTAAATCATCATGCCTAATCATTCCCCACAAAAGTTTTGAAAAACATGGATAGTTACTCGGTTTTTTTAGAACGTGCTTCAAACGTCCTGGATTGGGGTTTCCAATTTAGGGTTTCTATTTTAAGCACTTTTTTACTGTTTATGTCGAATCGGTATGGCAACCCTAGAGGGGGGGGGGGGTGAATAGGGTTTTAACAATAAAAGTGTTTAAACGTTATTAATTTTTCTAATGATGAAACTTTTTACAAATAAGTAGAAGATGATAATTACTAGAACAAAATAATTGAAGTCAAAACAATAATCAAGTAGAACATGCAATAAATCACAATAATAATTTTGAAATTAAATAGGAAAGAGTTAGAGAAAATGACGCCGTAGTTTTATAGTGGTTCGGTCAAACTCGACCTACTCCACTCCCCAAGCGCATTTGGGAATTTGAATAAAGAACTTTCTCGACTCTTTCCACGGATCAGAGCCAAACCGCTACACCGCTCTTTTTACGAGTTCAAAAGCAAACTCAATCCTTTCCACGACGGAGGATCAAACCGATACAAATATTTGAGTTTGATAATAGCACACCATAACTCTCTCAAAGAGTAGATTTACAATTTGGGACACTCACAACTATTTTCTCACAATATAATAATAATCCCTCTCAAGAATAAGATGAAGAGAAATAAACTTGTAAGCTTGGAGAGAGCAACAAACCAGAGCAACAAACCATGGAGACTTTGAACAAATGAGGATTGAAGAATGTAGGTAAGTTGTCTTTTAAAATGTGGGGAAGATGAGTTTATATAGTGGAGAAAAATGGCAAAATGTAGGAATTAATATTGACCATTGGATTGTGTTAAGAATAATGGAAGGTGGAGATTAAGAGTAAATAAATAAGAAAATTTTCCAAATTCATTTATTTAAAATTTTTAATATAATAATAATATAATATAATAATAATAAAAAGTTATGTGGGTAACGAAAATTCAAAGTTTATTATAAATATAATAATATAATAATAATAATAATTATGTGAGTAACTACCAAAATTTTAAAATATAAAAATCGATGTAAGTAACGGTTAGATTCAAATTTATATTTTGTAAAAATAATTTTATTTAGAAATATAATAATAAGAAAAACTCCACCATTTGTTACTCTACCAAAATTATAAATGTTATACTTTGATATATTTTGATTTGTCCATCATTTTGATTTTGCTGCCACATCATGTCGGGTATGTTGTCTCGACTCTAATTTCTTCGTTTTAGCTCTGATTTGAGTAATTGAAAAGTCGTTGTAATCGTTATTTCCGACCTTATACTATGGACAGTTCAAAATACTCAAAATAGTTAATAATTAAAAGTAGGTTTGTTATCATCAAAACATCAATCAATTAATTGATTGAAATTAATTAAAGTGAGATCATGGGCCAAAAAGCCAACAATCTTCCCCTTTTTTATGATTGACAAACCATTTCAAGAAAAATTCATAAAAACCAAGGTAATACACCATCCATGTAATAATATCAATACATTAATATATTATCATAAATTTCATTCAAGAGCATATTCTCCCCCTATATTAATGCCTCATGATTCATAAATTATAAAACAACAAACTGAGAGCATATTTTTCTTAATTTTCTTCTCCTTTGTAATCATCAAAAAGAACAATCGAAGAATAATTTAAGAATGACATAATAGTTCCCCCTAAGAACATGCATTCAAAAATTATAAACAAGATTATAAAATTTAAGATATGTCACCACGAATAATACCAAGTTCAAGAATAATATGTTCATTTTGCACCTGTTCTCTAATAAAATGATGTCTAATGTCAATATGTTTAGTTCTAAAATGATCGAGTAGGATTTTTGGTTAAATTAATAGCACTTGTATTATCACAAAATATAGGCACACTATCAAACTTTAATCCAAAATCACAAAGAGTTTGTTTCATCCAAAGAATTTGAGCACAACAACTAGCAACCGCAATATATTCCGCTTCGGTAGTAGATAAGGCAACCGAATTTTGCTTTTTACTAAACCAAGAAACTAAGGAACTACCAAGAAATTGACAAGTTCCACTAGTACTTTTACGATCAAGTAAGCTTCCGGCAAAATCCGCATCCGAATATCCTATCAATTTAAATTCAACATGTCTAGGATACCATAATCCTAAATCAATAGTTCCAAGCAAATATTTAAATATTCTTTTAACGGCATGTAAATGAGATTCCTTAGGACAAGATTGAAACCTAGCACAAAGACATACACTAAACATAATATCGGGTCTACTAGCGGTCAAGTAAAGTAAAGATCCAATCATACCTCGATAAGCTTTAATATCCACACTTTTACCTTTTTCATCCTTATCAAGCTTAGTGGATGTGCTCATGGGAGTTCTTGCAATCTTACCTCTATTGAACTTGAACATTTTTAGCAAATCTTTAGTGTATTTCTCTTGATTGATGAAGATACCATCATTGAGTTGTTTGATTTGAAGTCCAAGAAAGAAACTAAGTTCTCCCATCATACTCATCTCAAACTCCCTATGCATATATTTAGAAAATTCTTCACATAAGGAAGGATTAATAGAACCAAATATGATATCATCCATATATATTTGCACTAATAGCATATCATTTTCTTTAATCTTAATAAAGAGTGTAGTGTCGAGTTTATCCATTTTAAAATCATTCCCGATAAGAAAATTACTAAGTCTATCGTATCTTGGAGCTTGTTTTAAGCCATAAAGAGCATTTTTCAACTTATAGACATGATGAGGAAATTCTACATTTTCAAATCCGGGAGGTTGTTCTACATAAACTTCCTCCATAATATAACCATTCAAAAATGCACTTTTCACATCCATTTGATACAATACAAAATTTTTGTAACAAGCAAAAGCAAGTAACATTCTAATAGCTTCTAATCTAGCAACCGGTGCAAAAGTTTCTTCATAATCTATGTCTTCTTCTTGACAATAACTTTGAGCTACAAGCCTAGCTTTATTTCTAATGATATTCCCATTTTCATCCATTTTATTTCTAAAAACCCATTTGGTTCCAATAATAGAAATTAGATGGCCTAGGGACTAATTCCCAAACTTTGTTCCTTTCAAATTGATTTAGTTCTTCTTGCATAGCTAAAATCCAAAACTCATCATTTTCGGCATCCTTAAGACCTTTTGGTTCAATTTGAGAAACAAAAGCAAGATTATTAAATAAATTAATAGAAGAACGAGTTTTCACACCTTGTTCGAGATGAGATAAGGCATACCTCCATTCTTTTGTCATTGATGAAGAACCTTCCTCCTTTAAGCTCACCTTTCTTTACTTAACCAATTTCTTTGCCTTTGTCAAGTAAATCTCCAAAATTTCTTTCTAAATCATCACTACAAATAGATTCATTAGAAATATTATTGCAAGATTCATCAAATACCACATGCATAGATTCCTCCATAACTAAAGTTCTCTTATTGAATACTAGTAGATGAATAACCAAGAAAAATACCAATATCCGTTTTTTAATCAATTTTTCCAAAGTTTTCTTTGTTGTTCAAAATAAAACATTTGCAACCAAAAACTTTAAAATACCCAACATTTAGAATTTTGTTATGCCAAATTTCATAACTAGTTTTATCTAATGAAGGTCTAATTAAAACTCTATTTAAAATATAACAAGCGGTATTAACGGCTTCCGCCAAAAAATATTTAGGTAAATCATACTCATTTAACATTGATCTAGAAAATTCTTGTAAAGTGTGATTTTTCCTTTCAACCACCCGTTTTGTTGAGGAGTCCTTGGAGAGAAGTCATGAGAAAAACCATTATCTTCACAAATTTTTTCAAAGGCAACACTATCAAATTCTCCCATTCTCCCATATGGTCACTCCTAATTTTAGTAATTAAAAACCATTTTTCATTCTAACTCTTTTTATAAAACTAGCAAATCTTTTCAAAACATCTTTTATGTTTTATCATCAAAACCCAAGTAAATCTTGAAAAATCATCAACTATCACACAAGCATAATAATTTCCTCCATAACTAGCTATTTTAGAAGGTCCATATGGAGTAGTTGAAGAGGCCTAGTAGTAGAAATCATATTTTTAGATTCGGAAGAAACTTAGTTTCCTTGCCCATTTGACAAGAATCACAAATTTTATCTTTTTCAAATTTAAGTTGAGGAAGACCTCTAACTAATGAATTTTTTGAAATATTTGAAATCAACTACATACCAGCTGTCCAGTCTTCTATGCCATAGCCAAGAGTTATCAAGCAAAACCGAAAGACATTTATTATTTGTAGGACAATCATTCAAATCAATAGTATACACATTATCATCTCTATTTCCTACAAACAAAACTTTCCTATCACTAGCATTTTCAATTATGCAATTATTCTTATCAAATACAACTCTAAAATCTTTATCACATAATTGACTAAGGCTAAGTAAGTCATGCTTTAAACCAACTAACAATACATTTTCAATGAGAGTACAAGAGTTATTACCTATAGTACCTTTACCAATTATTTTACCCTTCTTGTTATCACCAGATTACTAAGCCACCATTCTTCTTGGAAAGATTCACAAACTTGGATGGATTACCCATCATGTGTCTTGAGCAACCACTCTCCAAGTACTACTTATCTTTCTTAGAGGCTTTCAAACAAACCTAAAAACAAAGATATTCAAAATTGACCTTTTGGTATCCATACTTGTTTGGGTCCTAGAGAGTTAGTCTTTACAAATTTAGGAATCCATTTCATGTTTGCATTCATATTAAAAACATTGTATTTGGATAAGTAACAAGAATAATATTTATGTCCAAACTTACCACACGAGAAACAAACAACATTATACAAGAATTTATTTCTTGGACTAAATTTGTGTATTCTATTTTAATTCGAAAAATTATTTTTTAAAACATTGTTAAATTTTGTATTTTGAGAAACTTTTATTCCTAAATGAATATTTTGAGAATTTTTCAATTTAAAGCAGTTAAGTCTAATATGACCTTCAACACCACAATAATCATATATAGGCACAAATCTAGATTTATCATACTTAGATACAAATTTACATGTGTTAGATTTAGACATGATAGGGGATGCTTTAACAAATATTGTTTTAGAACTTAAGGTGTAGAACATTCATCAATATAGCCTAATCCTCCTTTATCACCATATGACTTACCTCCTTCAAGTATTTTATCTAATTTTTGAGCACCTATTGTTAACCTTTTAATAGACTCCCTAACCCTACCAAGTTCTTGCAAATTATTTGATTCATTTTCTTTGAGTAATTTAATTAATTTATCTTTTTCACAACAATCATGCTCAAAAGACTTACTTTATCAATTAATGCATTTCCTCATCACAATCAAATACATACTTTTCACAAGGTACATCAATTTTAACAATACTATGATCCTTCTCTTTTAAGCAAGAAATTACATTTAATAAAGACTTATTTTCGTCTTATATTTCTTTTTAAGCACAACATACTTTGAAATAAGTTTTTCTAAATCAATTGTCATCTCATCAACAAGTTTAAATAATTCATGATAAGAAAGAGATTCAAGAGTTACCTCATCTTCTTGTTCATCCTCTTTGTCACTATGAGCCATGTAGCAAAAATTTGCTACTTCTTCATCACTTCCACTTGCACTTTCATCACTATCATCCCAAGTAGCCTTCATTGCTTTCTTCTTGGATTTATTAGATGATTTGAGGAGAGGACAATCCGTTCTTATATGACCCGGCTTTTTACATTCATAACATATTACCTCATCGTTTTTGCTCTTTTCACCTTTTGACTCTTTTTGATTGGTGAAATGTTTCTTGAATTGTTTCTTTCTTTTAATAAAATTTTTACACTTACGTGTGAAGTAGGCGACATCATCTTCATCAAGGACGTTCTCATCTTTAGAGTCAACTTTGATGGACTTTAGGGCTATACTTTTCTTCTTTTTGGATTCTTCTTCCATGTGCCCCTTCATGGTAATCTCATGTGTCATGAGAGAACCAACGAGTTCATCCAAAGGAAGCTTTGTGAGATCCTTTGCTTCTTGAATCGCCGTCACTTTTGCGTCCCAACTTTTAGGCAGAGACCTAAGAATTTTTCTTACATTTTTGGAAGTAGAATATACTTTTCCAAGATTTTTCAAAGCATTTAGAATATTAGTAAATCTAGTAAACATATCACCAATAGGTTCATTTTCCTCCATTTTAAATAGTTCATAATTATGAACTAACATGCTCATTTTTGTTTCTTTAACTTGATTTGTTCCCTCACGAGTTACTTCAAGAGTTTTCCAAATTTCATATGCCAAAGAACACATACATACTCTATTAAATTCATCATTACTTAAGGCACAATAAAGACAATTGATAGCACTAGCATTCAAAGAACATTTTTTCATATCATGCTCATCAAATTCCTCTTCTAATTTAGGCACCTCAACATTATTAACAATTTTTATTGGAACGTAAGAACCATTACTAACATTTAACCACAATTGATAATCAACTGGCAAATAAATTTTCATTCTAGCTTTCCAACATGTATAATTTGTTCTATCAAAATAAGGGGGTCTAGAGGTTGATTGTCCTTCACTAAAACCATTTTAAACACGTACGTTGGCCATAAGCTCGAACAATAAAGTTTATATAAAAAATCTATAAGAGCAACTCGCTTTGATACCAATTGTTGGATCGGTATGGCAACCCTAGAGGGGGGGGGGGGGTGAATAGGGTTTTAACGATAAAAGTGTTTAAACGTGATTAAGTTTTATGAAACTTTTTACAAATAAGTAAAGATGATAGTTACTAGACCAAAATAATTCAAGTCAAAACAATAATAAAGTAGAACATGCAATAAATCACAATAATAATTTTGAAATTAAATAGGAAAGAGTTAGAGAAAATGACACCGTAGTTTTATAGTGGTTCGGTCAAACTCGACCTACTCCACTCCCCAAGCGCCTCTTGGAAATTTGAATAAAGAACTTTCTCGACTCTTTCCACGGATCAGATCCAAACCGCTACATCGCTCTTTTTACGAGTTCAAAAGCAAACTCAATCCTTTCCACGGCGCAGGATCAAACCGATACAAATATTTGAGTTTGATAATAGCAAACCACAACTCTCTCAAAGAGTAGATTTACAATTTGGGACACTCATAACTATTTTCTCACAATATAATAATAATCCCTCTCAAGGATAAGATGAAGAGAAATAAAGGTAGAGAGCAACAAACAATGGAGACTTTGAACAAATGAGGATTGGAAAATGTATGTAAGTTGTGTATTTTAAAATGTGGGGGAAGATGAGTTTATATAGTGGAGAAAAATGGAAAAAATGTAGGAATTAATATTGACAATTGGATTGTGTTAGGAATAATGGAAGGTGGAGATTAAAAGTAAATAAATAAGAAAATTTTTCAAATTCATTTATTTAAAATTTATAATATAATAATAAAAAAAAGTTATGTGAGTAACGGTCAAATGAAAATTCAAAGTTTATTATAAATATAATAATATAATAATAATAAAAATTATGTGAGTAACTACCAAACTTTTAAAATATAAAAATCGATGTAAGTAACGTTAGATTCAAATTTATATTTTGTAAAAATAATTTTATTTAGAAATATAATAATAAGAAAAACTCCACCATTTGTTACTTTTCCAAAATTATAAATGTCTTACTTTGATATATCTTGATTTGTCCATCATTTTGATTTTGCTGCCACATCATCACGTCGGGTATGTTGTCTCGACTCTAATTTCTTCGTTTTAGCTTTGATTTGAGTAATTGAAAAGTCGTTGTAATCGTTATTCCCGACCTTATGCTGTGGACAGTTCAAAATACTCAAAATAGTTAATAATTAAAAGTAGGTTTGTTATCATCTAAACATCAATCAATTAATTGATTGAAATTAATTAAAGTGAGATCAAGGGCCAAGAAGCCAAAGTTTAGACACTCAGTTTCTTCGACATTCTATTCTAAATCATCATGCCTAATCATTCCCCACAAAATTTTCGAAAAATATGGACCGTCACTCGGTTTTTTTTGAACGTGCTTCAAACGTCCCAGATTAGGCTTTCCAATTTTGTTATTCTATATTAAGCACTTTTTGACTGTTTTATAAGATCTGTTTCTTCACCATTCTATTCTAAATTATCATGCCTAATAATTTCTCACAAAATTTTTGAAAAACGTGGACAGTTACACGATTCTTTTTTAACGTGCTCCAAATGTCCCGGATTTGAATTTCCAACATAGGGTTTCGATTTTAAGCACTTTTTTTTTTATTGTTTTATACACTCCATTTCTTCGACATTCTATTTTAAATCATCACGCCTAATCATTCCCCATAAAAGTATCAAAAAACGTGCTTCATTAGTCCCGGATTGGGGTTTCCAAAATAGGGTTCTGATTTAAGCACTTTTTTTATTGTTTTAGACACTCAGTTTCTTCGACATTCTATTCTAAAACTTTATGCCTAATCATTCCCCACAAAAGTTTTGAAAAACGTGGATAGTTACACGGTTTTTTTAGAACGTGCTTCAAACGACCCGGATTGGGGTTTCCAAAATAGGGTTTCTATTTTAAGCACTTTTTTTTTTTTACTGTTTTATACACTCCGTTTCTTCAACATTCTATTCTAAATCATCATGCCTAATCATTCCCCACAAAATTTTTGAAAAACATTGAACGTTACTTAGTTTTTTTAGCACGTGCTTCAAACGTCCTGGATTAGGGTTTCCAAACTAGGGATTCGATTTTAAGCATTTTTTTGCTTTTTTATACACTCTGTTTGTTCGACATTATATTCTAAATCATCATGCCTAATCATTTCCCACGAAAGTTTCAAAAAACGTGGACAGTTACTCGGTTTTTTTAGAACGTGCTTCAAATGTTCTGGATTGGGGTTTCCAATTTAGGGTTTCGATTTAAAGCACTTTTTTACTGTTTTAGACACTCAGTTTCTACGACATTCTATTCTAAATTATCATGCCTAATAATTCCCCACAGATGTTTCAAAAAACGTGGATAGTTACTCGATTTTTTAGAACGTGCTTCAAACGTTCCAGATTGGGGTTTCCAGTAAAAAAGTGCTTTAAATCGTAACCCTAAATTGGAAACCCCAAACCGGGACGTTCGAAGCACGTTCTAAAAAAACCGAGTAACTGTCCATATTTTTAGAAACTTCTTTGGAGAATGATTACGCATGATGATTTAGAATAGAAAGTCGAAGAAACAGTGTGTTGACTCTGGCAATTTTGAGGAAAATGTCGACGAAAAACAAACGGCTGAAGAAAATTTCTTCGAAGAAAAAGCGGAAAGTAAAAGGAGAGAGGGAGAGATTGGCTGAAGACTCGATGATTTGATTTCTGATTCAGTTGCGATATTAAAATAACAAATTATCCTAAAATAGAAAAGTAACTGGCAACTTAATTAACGCTCATCCACTCTACGTGTATTTCCCACTTCTTCAATTGTGTGGGTTTAATGTAAAAATAGTTACCTAACAAAAAATTGTTAACTAAAAGTTAGGGATCACATTCAGGTAGGGATTTATCTAACAATCTCCTCCTAAAGCCCTATCGTATATCTACCTTATTTTGTTTGAACTCCGATTTGAGCCCTATGGCTCGGTGTCCCTGGCGGTATGTCCTCCAGACTCCACCTCTTGTTCGAGCTGGCGTGTCACCAGTCCAGGTGGTTCACCTCTTCCCAGAAGGTCTTCCATCCTTCGGTACCTGGCCACCAGATCATCATCGTGATCGGCATCTAGCGTCGAATCTGCAGTACGTGGTGTTGCGAACTCCACTAGTTTAGGGGTTGCAGCTGCTGGCGGCGGTGACGATTCCCGATGTTGTGCTCCTCCTTCCCTGGCTCGGTGACGAGGTACTCCACTGTGAATTGATTTGGGTTTTGATCTGCCTTGGTTACGTCGTTCCACTACCAAAAGCTGGTCTCGTCAAAGATGACGTCACGCGACATGTGAGCTCACCCCTCTACAGGATCATAGAACTTGTCTGCCTTTCTTTCGGGTTCATAGCCGATGAAGACGACCTTCAGCCCCCTGGGATCGAGCTTGGCGTGGTGGGGACGCGCGTCCTTCATGTATGCGATGCAGCCGAACACTCGGAGATGACTACCGCTGGCTTCTTGTTGTACTAGGCCTCGTGTGGTGTCTTCCCGTCGAGGCTTCGCGTTGGCGATCGATTGAGGAGGTAGACGGTCGTCATTACCGCCTCTCCCCAGAACCTCTCGGGCATCTCGGCTGCATCAGTAATGACCTTGCTGTGCCGACGATGGTCTGATTTTGGTGCTTCATCACTCCGTTCTATTGGGGGGAGTAGGGCGCCGTTAGGTGTCGTTGTATGCCGAACTCATCGCAGTACTTATCAAAACTTGTCGAGGTGAATTCTCCGCCTCGGTCTGTTCGCAACACTCGCATATTCTTCCCGCATTCGGCCTCCGCTCGCGCTTGAATGCGCTTAACCGCCTCTGCCGCTTCACGTTTTGCTTGCAGCAGGATCAGCCACATGAAGCGGCTTTTGTCATCGACCAGCAGGAGGAAGAGGGTCTTACCGCCTGGGGTCGCCGGCTTGATGGGCCCGTAGATATCGCCGTGCACGAGCTTCAATGCTCACCGACGCGGTAGGATGCCTGAGACGGAAAGGGGGTGTGCCTCTATTTGCCGATGAGGCACCCGTCGCATAACTTGTTCACGCCTTTGATTGTCGGCAAACCATGCACCATCTCCTCCTTGTGTAATTTTTTTAGAGCAGGAAAGTTTAGGTGCTCGTACCTTGCGTGCCACCTCCAAGATACCTCTTCCGTCCTGGCCGAGAGGCTGACTGGTTGCTCTATCTCCATTTCTAGGATGTAAAGGCGGTTTGCCGTGCACCGAACTAGCGTGAGCAGCCATCGTTCGATCATCGCGGATCCTAAGTAGCCCGCGCTCGATGAAAATGTGGCAGCCGACCTCATCGAGTTGACCCAGGCTCACAATGTTAGCCTTGAGCCTCGGGATGAAGTAAACGCCAGTCAGCTTGTGGTGCTTGCCTCCCTTGCCGACGAACAGGATGGTGCCGCACCCTTCAATCTCGACGATGGAGCCGTCGCCAAATTTCACTGTCCCATGAATCCCCGAGTCAAGCTCAGAGAACGCAGACTTGTCCCCGATCATATGGTTTGATGCCCTCGTGTCGAGGACCTATCGCTGGTGTTCTTGTTGCTCGCACTCCTCGGATTGAGCCACATGGGCCTTCTCGGCCGTCTCCTTGTTCCTGAGCTTGCTCCAGCAATTCTTACTCAGGTGAGCTCTCTTTTGATCCGCCTCTTTCCCGTGCATGCGCCCGCAAAATTTCCATGGACTCTTATCTTACCGCCTTTGCGGCTGGAGGTGGCCCATTGCTCTCGCCGGTGTCGTCACGGAGCTTTAGGTGTGCAAGCCATTCCTCCTCAGTGAGGAGTAGACAACCCTCCTCACAACTGAAGCGGTATTTTTCTTCCGCTGCTCGACGTTACGCAGTCTTCCGGTCACCTCTTCCACCGTTAGGTCGTTCACGTCAAGCAATGTCTCGATTAAAATCGCGACTTGCTCGAGGTGATCGGGGATGCTGCAGCATCTTCTCACTGATGCTGCCACCGAGAGTGCTTATGCTGTTGGCGAGCCCTGTGATCCGAATTGAAACCATCGACGGATTCACCGTCCTTAAAGCGGGATCTCCTATGGCGGCGAATGCCAGCTGATCCTCCCGGTACTCGATCATTTCTCCTTCCTCTGGGCTCGAGAGCGTGTCATAACCCTTGCGCCTGTAGGTTGACGCGCATCATCAAGGCTCACCACTCGTTGTAGTTGGACCTTGTCAGCATCAGGTACTGAACGGTGGCAGTTGTCGTCTCCCTGATCACTTTGTGGCGTCGACCTCTTTGTGGTGGTGATGGAGATGCTGGCACATGATGGCGGCGTGGAGGAGTGAGTGAGCCTGCCCGAGATGGACCCCACGATGTGTGTATTTTCGCGCTTTGCATTTTCTTCTACTCGATCCTGAGACCTGTGTGTTGTTAGGTCTACGCTCTAACCACTTGACTATTGATAAGATTGACTCTTCTGTAATGATATACCACCGATTGCTTCAACCTTGCTCTGATACCACTTGTTGACTCTGGCAATTGGGAGGAAAACGTAGACAAAAAACAAACGGCCGAAGAAAATTTCTTCCAAGAAAAAGCGGAAAGTAAAAGGAGAGAGGGAGAGATTGGCTGAAGACTCGATGATTTGATTTCTGATTTAGTTGCGATATTTAATTAACAAATTATCCTAAAATAGAAAAGTAAATGACAACTTAACTAACGCTCATCCACTCTACGTGTATTTCCCACTTCTTCAATTGTGTGGGTTTAACGTAAAAATAGTTACCTAACAAGAAATGGTTAACTAAAAGTTAGGGATCACATTAAGGTAGGGATTTATCTAACACATGTTAGGATCGATACCAGTTGTTAGGATCGCACAACAATGCACGCTCGATCTAAATGAACAGAAAGAATGGGATAGAGAAAAATTGCAAGGAGAACTCTGGCTAAAAGAATTTTTTCTTTATTGATGACTTCAGGTATGTACAACAAGAGAGAGTACAGAGAATAGAAAGTTCATCTCAAAGCTCTACCGGACGGGATATATATATAGTTCAATTTACTATATATAGCTTTACCATATTTAACCATCTACTATATATAGCTATTTACTATATATAGTTTTACCCGATTTAACCATCTACTATATATAGCTATTTACCATATATAGCTTTACTGGATATAGCTTTACCAAATATAGCTTTACCGGATATAACCGTTGACCAAGCTATAAATAAGCATCAGGCTCCATAACCTAACAATTCTCCCACTTGGAGACTGATCTAGTCAACCAAGAATTTCATTCTCAAACGACCATGAGCATCTTCATGGTCTTCATGGCACCATATCAATTGAGGCTTTGCACAACCTCAATATTCCAACATCAACACATTTTGTCAACATGTTTGCTGGATTCTTCGCACCCTCTATCTTCTCCAAACACATCACCATCTTTCACTAACCTGCAAGTGAAATGGTATCGTCTTCTGTGTTTTTTCTTGAAATGATAGACCGGGTTCCTTCGCCAACTGTTTGACACTCTGACTATCTCTGTAAAGAATATCTTCGTGCTACTTCTTGCCCATTCTTCCAGATAGTCAGTCATCCATATCGTCTTCTTTTCAGCTTCAACTATTGCCACGTACTCAGCCTCAGTACAACGCATTTTTGAAGCCTAGACGTCTCATCATCCATGACTTGCTCCCACTTGGTTGTATCATCCAACTGTAGGGCCTCATCAAAGGGTTGTGGTTCCCTTTCATCAGCAACAGATAGTGTAATGAAGGTACATGCATATCTGGTACTCTGATAGTACAGGATGATCTTCTCAACACCAGTTCAGGTGTCACTTGCTCCACTGCTGATTCCTCCGCAACAACTTCAGGAGTTTATTGAGTATCTGCTACAAGATCACTTGGTGATTTTCTCCGCAGCTCAACCTCAACTCCCACTTGCTTTGTTGTCTTGGAACCTTGCTCCACATCTGGTTCCTCAGCACTAGTCTCAGGAATTTCTTGAGTATCTGCTACAACATCACTAGGTGAGTTTCCCTGCAACTCAAGCTCAACTCCCACTTGTTTCGTGGTCTTGGAACGTTGCTCCACATCTGGTTCCATTTCCAACTGCACTTTCTTCCATTCTCTGGCAGTCCTTGTGGAGCTAACTCATTTCTGCTTGCTCATAACGTAGGTCTCACAACGACCCACATCAATAGATTTCAGACCTTCTAAAACTCCTTTCGCAGCCAGCCTCTTCATTCCTTTCACGCTCATAAGTTCAAGTCTATTGTGCCGTAGACTTGAATTTGAAGCATTCTCAGCAACAGCAGCTATGTTCATACACCCTGCAGTGGTGTATAGGGTTCCATATTTTGAGCCACGTGCTACCACCGTAGCACCCTTCATAATCTTCCACGAACCCTTCCCAAACTTTGTTGCATAACCTGTGCTATCCAACTGACCAATAGAGATTAGGTTCCTTTTGAGTGCAGAAATATATCTGACATCCTTTAATGTCCACTGATTTTCTGCCGGAGTTTTTATGCAGACATCTCCTTTTCCTTTAATCTCCAAATCTTTGTTGTTGGCAAGATACACCTTCTCGAAATTTCCAGACTTGAAATTCCAGAACAAATCTTTATTTGGAGACGAATGAAAAGATGCACCTGAATCCAAAATCCAGGATTCAATCGAACTGTCCGCGCTGAGGATTAGAGCATCCCCAATGTCTTCTGCTGAATTTATAGAATCATCATCATCTCTAGATTTGTGATTCTCCTTCCTCTTTGGTCTTGTACAACCTGTCCGAAAGTGACCTTTTTCTCCACAATTCCAACACGTTACGTTTGGTCTATTTGGAGATTTTTCTCTGTTCTTTGATTTTGATCACCCTTTGTTTAGGCCCTTCGGTTTACTTCTTCCCCTTCGATCAACACTGAGAGCATTGCCTGATGAATCTCCAGTTTCTCGTTTGCGATACTTTCGCTGAGAACTACATCTCGAATTTCACCAAACTTCAGTTTATCAGATCCTCGGGAACTGCTGATTGCGGCAACAACAGTATCCCATGACTCGGGTAAGGATGACATCCAAATCAACGCTTTAATTTCATCTTCGAAATTAATTTCCACCGAACTCAGTTGACTTATGATCATATTGAATACATTTATATGATCAGCAATAGGTCCACCTTCAGACATCTGTAGATTGAAAAATCTACGCATCAAATACACCTTGTTCATAGCCGACGGTTTTTCGTACATATTCGACAGTGCCTTCATCAGATCTGACGTTGTCTTCTCCTTGATGATGTTAAACGCCACGTTTTTGGATAGTGTCAACCGGATCATCCCTAAGGCTTGTCGATCCTTGAGCTTCCACTGTTTCGTGGTCATGGTATCCGGCTTCACCCCAACAGAGGTTCGTGAAGATCTTTCTGGTACAGATAATCTACAATCTGCATCTTCCAGAAACCGAAATCGAATCCATCGAACTTCTCAATTCCAATCTTTGAACTTTCCATCTTCACAGATCGTGGTGAATCCTGCCGCTCTAATACCAGTTGTTAGGATCGATACCAATTGTTAGCTCTGATACTAGTTGTTAGGATCGCACAACAACGCACACGCTCGATCTAGATGAACACAAAGAATGGGATAGAGAAAAATTGCAAGGAGAACTCTGGCTAAAAGGATTTTTTCTTTATTGATGACTTCAGGTATGTACAACAAGAGAGAGTACAGAGAATAGAAAGTTCATCTCAAAGCTCTACCGGACGGGATATATATATAGTTCAATTTACTATATATAGTTTTACCCGATTTAACCATCTACTATATATAGCTATTTACCATATATACTTTACCGGATATAGCTTTACCAAATATAGCTTTACCGGACATAACCGTTGACCAAGCTATAAATAAGCATCAGGCTCCATAACCTAACAACACAGTGTGTATAAAACAGTAAAAAAGTGCTTAAAATCGAAACCCTAAACCGGGACGTTCGTAGCACGTTCTAAAAAACCAAGTAACTTTCCATGTTTTTGGAAACTTTTGTTCGGAATGATTAGGCATGATGATTTAGAATAGAATGTCGAAGAAACGGAGTGTATAAAACAGTAAAAGAGTGCTTAAAATCGAAACCTTAAATTGGAAACCCTAATTTCGGACGTTTGAAGCACGTTCTAAAAAAACTGAGTAACTGTCCATGTTTTTCGAAACTTTTGTTCGGAATGATTAGGCATGATGATTTAGAATAGAATGTCGAAGAAACAGAGTGTATAAAACAGTAAAAGAGTGCTTAAAATCGAAACCTTAAATTGGAAACCCTCATTTTGGACGTTTGAAGCACGTTCTAAAAAAATCGAGTAACTGTCCATGTTTTTCAAAACTTTTGTTCGGAATGATTAGGCATGATGATTTAGAATAGAATGTCGAAGAAACAGAGTGTCTAAAACAGTAAAAAAATGCTTAATATCGAAACCCTAAATTGGAAACCCTAATTTGGGACGTTTGAAGCACGTTGTAAAAAAACCGAGTAGCTGTGCATGTTTTTGAAACTTTTGTGGGGGAATGATTAGGCATGATGATTTAGAATAGAATGTCGAACAAACTGAGTGTCTAAAAAAGTAAAAAAGTACTTAAACTCGAAACCCTAAAGTGGAAACCCTAATCTGGGACATTTGAAGCACATTCTAAAAAAACCTCGTAACTATCCATGTTTTTCGAAACTTTTGAGGGGAATGATTAGGCATGATGATTTAGAATAGAATGTCAAAGAAACGGAGTGTATAAAACAGTAAAAAAGTGCTTAAAATTGAATCCCTAAATTGGAAACCCCAATCCGTGACGTTTGAAGCACGTTCTAAAAAAATCGAGTAACTGTTCTCGTTTTTCAAAACTTTTGTGGCGAATGATTAGTGTTAAGGATATTTAGTAATAAATTATAGTTCACCATATATATTATATTTGTATTTTATTATAAGGCAAATATTAGATATTTGCCTTGTTACCATAGTTATCTTTCCATTTATTGTTATTTCCATTTATTACTATTTCCATATCCTTGTAATTTATTTGATTATAAATAAGATAACTTTCACACCTAAGGTGTGGTGGATTAATCAAACATTCACAATTAGGCATGATGATTTAGAATAGAATGTCGAAGAAATGGAGGGTATAAATGTAAGACCCGACCCTCAATAGAAAGCTTAAAGTCTAATTTTACCTTTAAAGCCAAACTCTGGAGATTTTATTGAAGGTCTTAGAGACCAAAGTTCGAGGTGAGGAAAAAGAAAAAATTGAGTAGAAATAAAAGAAGAACTTAAGAAAAATATAAAAGAAAAATGATGGAAAATTATACCCTCCCTCCCCTTAAACACTCAGAATTGAGGTTAGTAGTAGATAATTAAGAAGAAAAAAAAGAAAAAAAAAAAGAAAAAAGAAAAAAGGGAGATGAAGAAAGTTCTAGAGAGAGATAGAGGGAGGTAACCGCCGCTCCGGCCATGAGGAGTCCGGTTTCGGCCGAGCCTTCTTCACGAAATTTTAACAGAACAAAAGGAGAACATTCTTGACTCTCAAATCGTCCAAAACCGTCAAGGAACGAAGAAAATCCGTAGGTAAGTTCTTGAAGAGTTGTTTTCGAATTTTCTTCAGATTTGTTAGAAATATTGAGAGTTAGATTCCGAAATTTTAGTATGTTAATCTAGAAAAGATTGCGGTCATAATTTGTGAAGGGAGCCTTGATTGATTGGGATCGAAAATAGGAGTTGCAGCTTTCGATCAATGATGTGAGTATTGATATCTCTGGTCAACTTTAGACTGAGTATATCACCACTGTGGTTAGAAATACATTACAAGAAAAAATACCAGATGAGTATGAGGTCTACAAATCTCTTTAAGGAATCATATTTATCAGAATCATATAGAAAGAAATACGAAAATGCAAAGAAAATAAAAAATAATCGGTTTTCTGCAAAATCATAGAGATGTGAGGAAAAAGACGAACGACGGAGGGACGCGTGTCAGGCAAAGAGAGGGCCGCGCGTCGCCGGAGTGGTCGACACGTGTCTTGCGTGTATTGGAAGAGAAATTCAACGAAATACTTCACGTTGGGTAGGATTCAAACGCCGACAGCCGCTACTTGAGTCTGCGACCCGGTGACCCGCGCACAACCCGGATCACCGACCGGCTTCGCGTTGCCACGCGTCAGCGTAAAAGAATTCGGATTTCCAGCATGTCCTTCTAGTTTCGAACCGACGACCTCGATCTCGGCTGACCGTCCTGCGGGTGCCACGTGGCAATACCTCAGCGTGTGTCTTCCTTCCCTCATGTGCGTCCGTACGCGCGCATGTAATACTTTCCCAGGCGCGTGTGAGCGCGTGCATGCGCGTGAGGTGCTGTTTTCTGCCGATTCGACCTCTGTTTTCCTGAATTTCCTCCCAATTCCAACTCTAACCCTATTTTTATATTAAATAGGACTTAAATAGAGAAAACCAGTATTTGTAGACATGATATTGGTGTAGAAGCGCTGAAGAACACGCATCAATCAGGTAAGTCACCACACGGAACTTTAGGAAGAAATACTTGTAGGAGTCGCTTGGTTTTGCATTTATGCTAGTTTAATTACCTTAGGTGGTGGCTTTCCATGATTGAAGGTAAGTAATTTGATTGTTAAGAGTATGAATGTATTATGTGAAATATTATGAGAATTATCTGAGTGTTGCTATTAGGTTTTAAGCTTCCGCTTTACATGTATATGTTTAATTCATGCCGAAAGAAAAATGGAAACTTGTGAACTCTGTGCTCCGGGAGTTGATGGATGTTATCGTTCCGTTGAGCATGTATGTTTACTTTGCATGAATTATGTATGATGATGCTGGATGATAGATGTGTGCATACTCAGTTAATTTCGATGACCCACATTTATGATAAAGTCTAGGGATTTTTTGTTAGAGCGTCGAGTCACTAAGCATAGATCTAACCTTCCCTTGGAGCATAAGAAACTACAATGGTAAACGTACTACCTCTAGAGTACCCTTAGGTTACTTGTGTGTGATTGGTGCTAATGTCTTCGTGTGTGTCACGACTCGATTTTTTAGGCTTCGAAAAACCGAATCGTGACTAAAAAGATCAAATCGAAAACAAACAAAAAGAAATAAAAAGTGAAGTAAAAAGGTAAAAATACCATTTAATTAAAACAAAATAGAGAAAAGTTTTGTTTCAAATTAATAAAAAGAAATTAAAAATACAAAATTAAAATCAAATATTTCCAACGCGAAATACAATTATGAAGAAAAATACAAAAGACTCTAAAAGACCGACAAGGGACTGACGCTCCAGAACGACCCCCTCTGTAACCGCACAACTCTCGAACGCTCCTCCACCTCGACCGGCACCTAACAAAAAAAGTAGAAAGGAATGAGTATAAAAATTATACTCAGTAAACCACCTACTAGTAGTTTCTCTTCGCATTTTAATTTAACAGGTTGCCACGGTTTCCTAATTCGGTTCTAGGACATCTGATTCTAATCTTAGTCCCTTGGAGCTTGCCCCTTGGGTTGCACCGGTTCATCGTCCTTTCATTAAACGCCTAGAGGTTCCTTACGCCAAGCTAATATGGTCGGTATCTCTCTATGAGGTGCTACCTTTACATGGCTATCTGGGACTACATGGTATCAAGCCTAGGGGTGTGCTGAATACCCCTACGCCCATATAGTCCCCATATGGGGGGCGCGACCCAACCCGTTCCCATGCAGCTAATGGGCTGTACGATGTGGGGACACATTTCCCATGCGAAATGGCTAAGCGCAGTAAGGACTGATTAGGGACCCTTGGTCCTCCAACGAAGTTGTAGATACCATTTTCATGCTAGCAATCTATGAACACTCCGAGGTACCTTGTTGCCGTGGTAAACCGCTAAGTTCCTAGGGGAAACTTAAGTCTGGCTAGAGCGACATATCGCTCCTAACAGTAATCCCCTATGCTTATCATGGAAATGGGCCCTAACAATTAAAAGAGTGTGCATGCAAATGTCTTCTAACATCATAATATATAATTCATGCAAACTAGTCATACCGGCTCAACGGGGCGATGACCTCCATCAAGCACCCAGAGCACGAAGTTCGCGCTCAATGGGGCGAATTCGCCCATCAGGCACCCGGAACACGGCATACACAATTCCAACATAAATTAAACGCATGCATACATACGGCGGAAGCTTAAAGCATACAGCAACACTCATGTAATTCACCCAATACAATCATATCAATTAATCTGACTAATAATTTACATGGAGAGCTAATCTGAAGCAAAACCACTAGCATGCATGCAATCCAAGTGAATCCTACAAGTATTTCATCCTAAATACCGGGTGGTGACTTACCTGGTTGACGCGTGCCTTTTTGCTAGCGTTTCTTTGTCCGTGAGGTGTCCAAAAGTACTGATTTCTTTATATTAGGTCCCTATTCACGTAAAAACAGTATTAGAACTGGAACCAGGACAAAAATCGGGCAATCAGAGAGCAACCGGGCCAAAACGGCCATTTCACGCGCCTTCACGCGCCGACAGTGCACTGGCCACGCGCGTGGAAGTGCGCCAATCGCGGGACACGCGCGCGCCTGCCACGCGCGGCAGCTCCTGGGCAGACGCGGGTTGGCCGGTCCGGTTCGGCTCGGCTCGGCTCGCGTTTGCGGTTTGGCTTGGGTTGTTTTTTTTTCTTTTTTGTAGGCGACAAGTGTCGTCGCCTCACTGGAGCTGCGTTGCTCCAGCCGACGGTCGACACGTGTCCGGCGCTTGTCACGCCGCCCACCGCCGCTCGCCAGCCGACTGTTTTTTTTTTCCTGTCTTCTGCAATCCGTAACACAGCGTCCACTTTCCGATTTTCATATCTTTTGATTCGTAGTTCGGATCGATATGATTTCTTCGGCAAAGTTCTAGATCGTGTTACGCGCTATGTCCTAGTACTTTTTTTGTAATTTTTTGCTTGACTACTGGACGAGTTAAGAGCATTGGAAGTTCACTCACCGTTCTCGGACGATTCTCGGATCTCTGCCTTCAGGTTGAGATCTCGGCCAAACTTCTTCACAGATCATGTGTAGAGTTGTTCCTAGATGAATATATCAAGATTTCAGATCTTGATTCACAAAAACAAACCGTAGATCTGAGAAAACGTTCAAGATCCTTACCTTGCGGGTTTTTCGATTTCTTGATGAAAAATGGGACTCCGGCCACCCACATTCTCTTTTCCCTTCCAAGAAAGGCTCCTTGCATCATGATCTTCACCTCCTTGCATCATGATCTTCACTGGAATAGACTCCGACCGTAGTTTTTGGTGAGTCTTCCGGCGGTTCATCCTTTCTCCTTTCTCTAGGTTCTCTCTACCCCTTTCTCTCACTATTTCTCTTTTGCAGGACACTGGATAGGTTTCATTTGGACCCCTTTAGTGGTTGAGGGGCAAACTTACATATTTTCCCCTGTCCTGACTTTTCCTATTTTTTTTTCTTTTTTCTTTTTCCATTTCTCTTTCTTCGGGGGTTACAGTGGGAGACCAGGGGTTCTTGATCAGGACTCGATTGCTCTAAATTCGTTTTAGCATGGGAAACGGGAAACCCACGTTGTAAGGAACCATTTAGCTGGATGGGAATGGGGAGGTAGCCCTCCCCGAACAAAGGGGGATTACCATGGGACTAGGGGGTTGCAGCTCACCTCCTAGGTAAGCCACCAGGTAGTTTCATAGCCATGCCGAGGTAGCTACTCACAGCGCACCAGTCAAACACAGGTTGGCATAAGGGAACTCTTAGGGTTTAAATGAAAGGACGAAGAACCAAAGAAGCCCAAGGGGCATGCCCCAAGGAGTTAAGACCTGGACTAGGTGTCCTAGAGCCAAAGAATAAGACCGTGGAAGTTTGTCAAAATTTTGATGTGATAAGAGCCTACAAGTAGGTGGCTTACTAAGTATAATTTTTATACTCATTCCTTTTTACTCTTTTTTTCAGGTACCGGTCGAGGTGGAGGAGCATTCGAGAACTGTGCGGTCACAGAGGGGGTCGTTCCGGAGCGTCAGTCCCTTGTCGGTCTTTTAAAGTTTTTGTATTTTTCTTCATAATTGTATTTCCTGTTTGAAATATTTGATTTTAATTTTATATTAATTTTGGTGTGGATGACTCCTTTTTCTTGTTTTAAATTTTATCAAATTTTCATCTCCTATTTTATCTTCTTTTAAATTTCGTTTGTTTTAGTTGAGAACAAAGTTGCGAACGGGTGCGTAACGCGTGGGAATCTGCCGAAGTTCCAGCCAATTGAGATTGGGCCTTCTTTCTAATGGAGAAACCCCTGCCCCCTATGCCCTGAGCTACTTCTGGCCCCTCATCCACATGACCCCCATAATAGCCGCATTCATTGCTTTGAGGGATTGGTTGTGCTTTCGTCTTTTTTAGTCACGATTCGATTTTTCGAAGCTTCGAAAATTGGGTCGTGACAATAAAACCATAAAAAAGTGCTTAAAATCGAATCCCTAAATTGGAAACCCCCATTCGGGATGTTTGAAGCACGTTCTAAAAAAACCAAGTAACTGATGGTGTTAATATAACACATGCGGAAGCAATTTGGATCTTAGGCAATTTTAGAACATCAATTATAGTAAATAACTAGCATGTTCATAAGTATTAAAACTTAATGAGTTTGAATACTAACCTTTTGTAGTTTAAATTCCTTTTTCCTCACGAACCAGTTTCGAACCACCACTAGTGTCTTCTCCACTATCCTCCGGCCTTAGAACGGAATTGTGGAATCTGGTGAGTGACTAAACTTGTGAGGGATTTTGTATATATGAAGAGAGTGTTTGTGAGAGGTTTTTCTCAAGGTTTTTCACCACACCTTTCATGTACCATGATCACTCTATTTATAGAGTCATGTTTGCATGTTCATGCAAATTTGAGATCACCAAATTTTGACACTCAAAATTCCAATAAAATGTTTGGGATTATGTGGCAAGCATGTATGTTTGAGTTAACCAAATTTTGACACTCAAAATTCCACTCAAACTTGTGGGGTTTATTTGGCAAGCATGCAAGTTTGGTTAAACAAAATTTTGACACCTCAAAATCCCACTGACATGAATTTTTCCATTAAATGAAGTCAACATTTTGACTTTCTTCATTTTAATTCAACAATTAATTTCAAATTAAAGTAATATTAAATGATTAATTAAACTTTAATTAATCATTTAATATTAATTCAAATGCCAATCCCAATCAATTCCGACACATAATTGATTAAGATATTTAAATCTTATTTAAATATCTCAGATTCTCTCTTTTTGTTTAATTCGTAAATAAAACAAAATAAAACAAAAATGCGGTTAAATATATCGTATATATGTAGCGCATATTCCCTAATTTGAATTCGAACACTTCGAACTCACTCGTCACACTGTTCTATGGTTTAGTCTGATATGAGCTAGTAGAGGGACCTAATGGACCTATAGATCATGGGCTCCAACGATCCAAGATTAACTGGTTAAACTCATTAATCTTGTTAACCAACATTCGTTAACTACTAGGCCACTCCACTATAGCCTAGTAGTTGCACTCCCCTCACTATAGATATATTTCTATCCAGTTGATATAACCATGATTAGTAAGTTGATCCTTCACAGGTTGTTCGTAACTAGAGCTGAGTCAATTTACCGTTTTACCCCTGAAGTTACTTCTTGTTTCTTATGTCTCACTGATCCTCTAATGAACAATTGGTTTGTGGTTCAACCAGTAAACTGAATCCCTCTCAGGCCAATGAGAGGGTGGGGCCCCTTGTTCAAGACCTGGAGTCAGTGCTTAAGGGAACTACCTCTCTTCTATCCCTAAAAGTGGGTAGGAGTGAATTCCATCTTCCCAATCTTACCCTTGAAATGGGAGGCCTATTGAGTCGGCGAACTAGAGCCACTCTCACCCATGCAAATCTAAGGATAATTTCGAATAAACAGGAGTTCATGGTTAGCTCAGGATTAAAATCGAGTTACCTAGGTTATCGAATGAAAAGAAAATCAGACCCAACAGTAAACGACATTATAAAGTGAGAGTGGTTTTCTTCATGGTCCGATCTTATGCAATACTCATTGCATAGGACGCCCCCACTCACATGTCTCCACATGTACAATTTAGTGATCACATTGTTTATATCATATACAAAAGTGGGCCGCATCCATAGTGTCCCTAGAATAAGGTTCTCAGCCTTATCCTTATACTATAGATCATTTTGACTATATACTTGAACTTGATCCACTCTTATGTCTCTACATATAGTTCAAGTAATCATACTATAGCCAGAGTGTTCTTAGTTTATTGGATTTAGATTAATGATCATAAAGTTCACTTTATTCAATGAAAATCTTTACTGAATAAACAACAATAATAACTTTATTAAGAATAGAATATGTTTTTGTTTACAAACTATGAGTTTTAGGACATAAAATCCAACAGTAACTGTCCACGTTTTTTGAAACTTTTGTGGGGAATGATGAGGCATCATGATTTAGAATAGAATGTCGAAAAAACTGAGTGTCTAAAAAAGTAAAATAGTGCTTACAATCAAAACCCTAAATTGGAAACCCGAATTCGGGACGTTTGAAGCACGTTCTAGAAAAACCGAGTAACTGTCCATGTTTTTCTATACTTTTGTGGGGAATGATTAGGCATGATGATTTAGAATAGAATCTCGAACAAACAAAGTGTATAAAACAGTAAAAAAGTGCTGAAAAATGAAACCGTAAATTGGAAACCCCAATTCGTGACGTTTGAAGCACGTTCTAAAAAAATCGAGTAACTGTCCGCTTTTTTCGAAACTTTTGTGTGGAATGATTAGGCATGATGATTTAGAATAGAATGTCGAACAAACAAAGTGTATAAAACAGTAAAAAAAGTGCTGAAAAATGAAACCGTAAATTGGAAACCCCAATCCGTGACGTTTGAAGCACGTTCTAAATAAATCGAGTAACTGTCCGCTTTTTTCGAAACTTTTGTGGAGGAATGATTAGGCATGATGATTTAGAATAGAATGTCGAACAAACGGAGTGTATAAACAGTAAAAAACTGCTTAAAATCGAATTCTTAAATTGGAAACCCTAATCCGGGACGTTTGAAGCACGTTCTAAAAAAATCGAGTAACTGTCCAAGTTTTCGTGATTTGGCATGATGATTTAGAATAGAATTTCGAATAAACGGAGTGTATAAAAAAGTAAAAAAGTGGTTAAAATTGAACCCCTAAATTGGGAACCCCAATCCGGGATGTTTGAAGCACGTTCTAAAAAAATCGTGTAACTGTCCACGTTTTTCGAAAATTTTGTGGGAAATGATTAGGCATGATGATTTAGAATAGAATGTCGAAGAAACGGAGTGTACAAAATAGGAAAAAAGTGCTTAAAATTGAATTCGTAAATTGGAAACCCCAATTCGGGACGTTTGAAGCACGTTCTAAAAAAACTAAGTAACTGTCCACATTTTTTGAAACTTTTGTGGGGAATGATTAGGCATGATGATTTACAATAGAATGTCGAAGAAACGGAGTGTACAAAATAGTAAAAAAGTGCTTAAAATCGAATCCCTAAATTGGAAACCGTAATCCGGGATGTTTGAAGCACGTTTTAAAAAGACCAAGTAACTGTCCATGTTTTTCGAAACTTTTATGGGGAATGATGATTTAGAATAGTTTGTCAAAGAAACTGAATGTCTAAAACAGTAAAAAGTGCTTAAAAGCGAAACCTAAATTGGAAACTCCAATCCGGGATGTTTGAAGCACGTGTTAAAAAAACTGAGGAACGTTCGATATTTGTTGAAACTTTTGTAGGGAATGATTAGTTATGATGATTTAGAATAGAATGTCGAAGAAACGGAGTGTCTAAAATAGTAAAAAAGTGCTTAAAATCGTAACCATAAATTGGAAACCCTAATCCGGTACATTTGAAGCACATTCGGAAAAAACCGAGTAACTGTCCATGTTTTTCGAAACTTTTGTGCGGAATGATTAGGCATGATGATTTAGAATAGAATGTTGAAGAAATAGAATGTATAAAATAGTAAAAAAGTGCTTAAAATCAAAACCCTAAATTGGAAACCCGAATCTGGAACGTTTGAAGCAAGTTCTAAAAAACTTGAGTAACGTTCGATGTTTGTCAAAACTTTTGTGGGGACTAATTAGGCACAATGATTTAGAATAGAATGTCGAACAAACGGAGTGTATAAAACAGTGCATAAAAACGAAACCCTAAATTGGAAACCCCAATCTTGACGTTTGAAAAAAACCGAGTAACTGTCCATGTGTTTCAAAACTTTTGTGGGAAATGATTAGGCATGATGATTTATAATAGAATGTCGAAGAAACAAAGTGTCTAAAACAGCAAAAAAGTGCTTAAAATCGAAACTCTACATTGGAAACCCCAATCCGGGACGTTTGAAGCACGCTCTAAAAAAACTGAGTAACTGTCCATGTTTTTCAAAAATTTTGTGTGGAATTATTAGGCATGATGATTTAGAATAGAATTACAAAGAAATGGAGTGTATAAAATAGTAAAAAAGTGCTGATAATCAAATCCCTAAATTGAAAACCCCAATCCGGGACGTTTGAAGCACGTTCTAAAAAAACCGTGTAACTGTCCACGTTTTTCGAAACTTTTGTGGGGAATGATTAGGTATGATGATTTAGAATAGTATATCAAAGAAACGGAGTGTATAAAATAGTAAAAAAGTACTTAAAATCGTATCCGTATTTTGGAAACCATAATCCAGAACGTTTGCATAACGTGCTAAAAAAACCGAGTAACTGTCCATGTTTTTTAAACTTTTGTGGGGAATGATTAGGCATGATGATTTAGAATAGAATGTCGAACAAACGGAGTGTATAAAACAGTAAAAAAAATTGCTTAAAAACAAAACCCTAATTTGGAAACCCTAATCCGGGACGTTTGAAGCACGTTCGAAAAAACCGAGTAATTATCCATGTTTTTCGAAACTTTTGAGAGGAATGATTAGGCATGATGATTTAGAATAGAATGTCGAAGAAACGGAGTGTATAAAACAGTAAAAAAGTGCTTAAAATTGAATCCCTAAATTGGAAACTCCAATCCGTGACGTTTGAAGCACGTTCTAAAAAAATCGAGTAACTGTCCTCGTTTTTCGAAACTTTTGTGGCGAATGATTAGGCATGATGATTTAAAATAGAATTTCGAACAAACGGAGTGTATAAAACAGTAAAAATGTGCATAAAAACAAAACCCTAAATTGGAAACCCCAATCCGGATGTTTGGAGCACGTGCTAAAAAAACCAAGTAACTGTCCATGTGTTTCATAACTTTTGTGGGGAATGATTAGTCATGTGATTTATTATAGAATGTCGAAGAAATGGAGTGTATAAAATAATAAAAAAGTACTTAAAATCGTATCCCTATTTTGGAAACCATAATCCGGGACGTTTGAAGCACATGCTAAAAAAACGAGTAACGTTTGATATTTGTCGAAACTTTTGTGGGGAATGATTAGGCATGATGATTTAGAATAGAATGTCAAACAAAGTGTATAAAACAATAAAAAAAAAAGTGCTTAAAAACGAAATCCTAAATTGGAAACCCCAATACGGGACGTTTGAAGCACGTTCTAAAAAAACTGAGTAACTATCCATGTTTTTCTAAAAGTTTGTGGGGAATGATTAGGCATGATGATTTAGAATAGAACGTCGAAGAAACTGAGTGTCTAAAACAGTAAAAAAGTGCTTAAAATCGAAACCCTAAATTGGAAACCCCAATCCAGGACATTTGAAGCACGTTCTAAAAATATCGAGTAACTGTCCATGTTTTTCGAAACTTTTGTGGGGAATGATTAGGCATGATGATTTAGAATAGAATGTCGAACAAACGGAGTGTATAAAACAGTAAAAAGGTGCTTATAAACGAAACCCTAAATTGGAAACCCCAATCTGGGACATTTGAGCGTGCAAAAACCGAGTAGCTTTCCATGTTTTTTGAAATTTTTGTGGGGAATGATTAGGCATGATGATTTAGAATAGAATGTCGAAGAAACTGAGTGTCTAAAACAGTAAAAAAGTGCTTAAAATCGAAACCCTAAATTATAAACCCTAGTCCGGGACGTTTGAAGCACGTTCTAAGAAAACAGAGTAACTGTCCACGTTTTTCAAAACTTTTGTGGGGAATGATTAGGCATGATGATTTAGAATAGAATGTCGAAGAAACGAAGTGTATAAAATAGTAAAAAAGTGCTTAAAATTAATCCTTATTTTGGAAACCTGTATATGATATAAACAATGTGATCACTAAATTGTACATGTGGAGAGATGTGAGTGGGGGTGTCTTATGCAATGAGTATTGCATAAGATCGGACCATGAAGAAAACCACTCTCACTTTATAATGTCGTTTACTGTTGAGACTGATTTTTTCATTCGATGACCTAGGTAACTCGATCTTAATCCTGAGCTAACTATGAACTCCTGTTTATTCAGAATTATCCTTAGATTTGCATAGGTGAGAGTAGCCCGAGTTCGCCGAGTCAATAAGCCTCCCATTTCAGGAGTAAGACTGGGTGAATAGCTGGGGATATAGGGTGTAAGATGGAACTCACTCTTGTCCGCTTTTAGGGATAGTAGAGAGGTTGTTCCCTTAAGTACTGACTCCAAGTCATAAACAAGAGGCCCCACCCTCTCATTGGCCCGAGAGGGATTCGGTTTGGTGGTTGGACCACAAACCAATTGTCCATTAGAGGATCAGTGAGACTTAAGGAACAAAAAGTAACTTTAGGGGTAAAACGGTAAATTGACCCAACTCTAGTTACGAACAACTTGTGAAGGATCAACTTACTAATCATGATTATATCAAATGGATAAAAATGTATCTATAGTGAGGGGAGTGCAACTACTAGGCTATAGTGGAGTGTCATAGTAGTTAACGAATGTTGGTTAACAAGGTTAATGAGTTTAGCCTGTTAATCTCGGATCGTTGGAGCCCATGATCTATAAGTCCATTAGGTCCCTCTGCTAGCTCATATCAGACTAAACCTTAGAATAGTGTGACGAGTGAGTTCGAAGTATTTGAATTCAAATTAGGGAATACACCCTAAATATATACGATATATTTAGCCTCATTTTGTTTTAATTATGAATTGAACAAAAAGAAAGAATTGGAGATATTTAAATAAAATTTAAATATTTTAATTATGAATAGTGATTTATAATCAATATGTGTCGATTAGGATTAACATTTTATTTAATGTTAAATATTAATTAAATTGTTTAATTAATCATTTAATATTATTTTGATTTGAAATTAATTATTTAAATTAATTGTTGAATTAAAATAAAGAAAGTCAATTTGACTTTCCCCTCGTGGAAAAATCCATGTTTGAGTTAGTGGAACATTGAGTGTCAATATGGTTTAACCAAACTTGCATGTTTTCCACATAGTCCAACAAATTTGAGTGGAATTTTGAGTGCCAAAATTTGGTTTAACAAAACATGCATGTTTGCCAAATAAACCCCACAAATTTGAGTGGAATTTTGAGTGTCAAAATTTGGTTAACTCAAACTTGCATGCTTGCCACATAATCCCACATATTTTGAGGGGAATTTTGAGTGTCAAGATTTGGTAATCTCAAATTTGTATGAATCTGCAAATATGACTAAAGAAAATCTCTTTTAACTCTCTCTTTACATATACTAAATTCCTAAAAGTTTCATCATTCACCGGATTCCACAATTTTGGTCTAAGGTCGGAGAACAGTAGGGAAGACACTAGTGGTGGTTCGAAACCGTTCGTGAGGAAAAAGGAATTTGAACTACAAAAGGTTAGTATTCAAACTCATTGAGTTTTAATGCTTTTGAACATGCTAGCTAATTTACTATAATTGATGTACTTAAAGTGCCTAAGATCCAAATTGCTTCCGCACGTGTTATAGTAACACCATCAATTGGTATCAGAGCAAGGTTTTAGGCACTTTATTTACATTAATTTGAGCATGGTGGGTACCATTTCATGAATGAAAATTGTGGTTGCTAAAGTGGATGTTTATGGTTTTTAGCATTTTTTATGCTTCCATTTGATACAATTATTGCAATTGGCCTAATGTGTATGGGCTTTAATGAGTGAAGAAAGGTATGTAATTTTTATTGAG
Organism: Cucurbita pepo subsp. pepo; assembly: GCF_057944985.1. Taxonomy (NCBI): domain Eukaryota; kingdom Viridiplantae; phylum Streptophyta; class Magnoliopsida; order Cucurbitales; family Cucurbitaceae; genus Cucurbita; species Cucurbita pepo. The sequence goes on along the minus strand of NC_141814.1, from coordinate 10,410,591 downwards.
TCATTAGAGTCCATTTTAGGTTGTAATTAATCGAAAATGGAAGAGATAGCAAGCTGAACCGAAGAAGAAGATGGATGAGGCAGTTCGGGTGTTTTTCTGTCAGTTGGGATCCGGTTCAACATTTTTAAGGGTTGGTTCGACCAGTTCGTGATCCTCGGGAGCAGTTCAAGTTATTTTTAATTATTAATGAAATAATGAAGTTAATTTCTTGCTTTAAAATGTCAAAACTAATCCACTTTAGTCTGTTCAATTAATTATGCATCATGAGTGTATGTTTTATTTAAATAGAAAATGTATATGCATAAAGTATGTCATATAGATTTAAAATCCCACCATAGGCTAAGCATGTTTTATGCATTAGAAGTATGTTATAAGTGTTATAATGTATAGTATGCATGTTTAGGGTTCCATGAGCGATAGATATAAATTGTTATATTATTGCATGGAATGGATGATTATATAATTTTTATATAAAGCATGTTAGATGCATGTTATAGGTTATTTTCAACATCATAAAACGAGATAGACGTTAAAATCTATAACAAAGATAAATGCATCCTCACTTAAGGTTAACAACCAAGCACGATCAATTTTAATAGTTAAAATAGGTCGATATCTTGTAAAACTGTGGTTACAAGAAATCTCACCTGGCACAATCTTGTCTAAGACTAGAGGTACTTAAGTTGACGGTTTACAGGACACCTACTACCTGGAGATCGGGCCAGTACTTGAGCTTAGTTAGCCCAATTTTATGAGCATGCGTGAGTGATGTAAGGATTTTTTTAAAAAATAAAAAATCACCTAGACATCATAGGTAAAAATCAGTATAAATGTTATACTTGAAAAAATCATCTAGACTTAGGTTATATTTAATTGGCCGAAATATACCTAAGTAATAAGTATACCCAACCGTCTAAAATACTTAGTGGGAAGAAAAAGGTATATGAGAATACATCGTTTTCTTTTTACGCTCTCTAGAAAATTCACACTGTGAGATTCATGCTCGGCCTCGTGTCGCCCTGGGAGCGGCCTCCATTCGGAAGATATTTGCATGAGTGAATAACAAGGTGAATAGAGAAAATATTTATAGTAAGTGGGAGAAGGAAGTATATCAACACATGTTATGGTCTCCACCTCTAGGTTGCACCGTGAGATTCCCATGTTCCGCCTGCATGTTGCCCTAGAGCAACTACCCATTCAGAGGGTCGTAACATGGGAGTCGGAACTACACGAACTCCATAAATGGATAGAATTTCTTAGGTCCATTCCCAACTTTGGTTTTCTCATTCGATAACATTGTTGGGCCGATCTCTGAGGTTTGAAAATGGCAGGTCACACTTAAGAAGAATTACTAAGAGTTAGTATATTCTTGACCAAAGTGGCGATAACTAAAAGACTATAGAAATAAGAGTAATTATGGGATTAGTGTTTAAGTCAAGAATGTCTTGATTTAGTGGAGTGATTGACTGCCCCTCAGTAGCAGTTGCTCTAACTCACTAAAGTGTCGTTGCAAATTAATAAATTTTGGGTACATTATTACATTTGCTAAATAAAAAAAAAAACAAAGGATTAAGTCAATTCACTAATAGAATTTGTTTTAAATCTCAGCATGTCAAGCTCAATAGTACAATTATTCGTTTATGAGAAATTAAACGGCGACAATTATCCAACAAGGAAATCAAACCTAAACACAATACTTGCAAAGGATGATTTAAGGTTTGTTTTAGCTGAGGAATGTCCCCTAAACCCCAGCTCAAATCCAAACCGAACAGTTTGGGATGCATATTACAAAAAGGGTAAGGGGAAAGATAAGATTCCTACTGACTGCAAACGCAAGGTTCAACATGCAGATAATGGAAAATGTTTCCATTGCAATGAAAACGAGCACAGGAAAAGTGACTGCCCAAAATACCTTGTAGAGAAGAAAGCTGGAAAGGCACAACATAGTAAATATGATTTACTAGTTGTAGAAATATGTTTAGTAGAGTATGATCACTTAACCTGGATATTGGATTCAGAGACCATTAATCTTTTTTTTTTTTTTTTTTTTTTTTTTTTTTTTTTTTTTTTTGCAGGAAACTAGTTCCTAGAGAATGCTTGCAGAAGGCGAGATAACACTCAGGGTTGGTACAGGAGAAGTTGTCTCAGCAAGATCAGTAGGAAATTTAAAGTTGTTTTTTTGGACATAGATTCATTATATTAGATAATGTACTTTTTGTTCCTGGAATAAAAAGAAATCTAATGGATCAGAGAGAGAAGGAAGGGTTACTCTACAAAACATTCGAGCTCAAATTGATTGATTATTGTTGCTATCCAGTTCGAACTATCTATGGGGTATTAGGCATCAAAATTAGGATATTTGTAGACGAGCAGAAGCCCTTACTCAACTTGTGTTTACCTTTTAGCCAATGTTTATTAGAACAATTGTATAAAGTATCTTTTCAAATCAATGAAGTGTTCATTTGAAAAAGAGGTATTCATATTTGTTCTGCAAAACTAGAAAATAACTTATATATGTTAAAACCGAGCGAAACAAAAGCTATTTAAATACCGTGATGTTTAAAACAGCTGAAACTCAAAATAAATGACAAAAGATTTCTCCTAATACCTATCTTTGGCACTTAAGACTATGCCACATTAATCTCAATAGGATTGGGAGATTGGTTAAAAGGTGACTTCTAAATCAGTTAGAAGCAACTTTTTACCTCCATGTGAGTCATGTCTTGAGGGTAAAATTACTAAACGACCTTTCCAAAAAAGGTTATAGAGACAAAGAAATCTTAGACCTCGTACATACGGATCTTTGTGGTCCAATGAATGTCAAAGCACGAGGAGGGTATGAATATTTCATCAGTTTTATTGATGATTATTCAAGGTATGGCTATATTACCTAATGTATCACAAGTTCGAAGCTCTTGAAAAGTTTAGAAAGTATAAGAGTGAGGTTGAGAATCTTTTAGGAAAAACTATTAAAACACTTTGATAGATCAAGGTGGAGAGTATATGGACTTAAGATTCCAGGACTATATAATAGAACATAGAAACCAAACTTGCATGTTTGCCAAATAAACCCTCCAAATTTGAGTGGAATTTTGAGTGTCAAAATTTAGTTAACTCAAACTTGCATGCTTGACACATAATCCCACAAATTTGAGTGAAATTTTGAGTGTCAAAAATTTGATAATCTCAAATTTGTTGTGAACATGCAAATATGACTCTATAAATAGAGTGATCAAGTTACATGAAAATTCTTCTTGAAAAATTTTGAGAAAATCTGTCAAAACTCTCTCTTTACATATACTAAATTCCTATCAAGTTCATCACTCACCGGATTCTACAATCCCGTTCTAAAGCCGGAGAATAGTAGGGAAGACGCTTGTGGTGGTTCGAAACCGTTTGTGAGGAAAAAGGAATTTGAACTACAAAAGGTTAGTATTCAAACTCATTGAGTTTTAATGCTTTTGAACATGCTAGCTAATTTACTATGATTGATGTACTTAGATTACCTAAGATCCAAATTGCTTCTGCAGGTGTTATAGTAACACCATCAAAACAATGTTCACGAAGGAGTCATGCCCTAACGATGTAAGGATCTAGCTGCTCAAGATATGTCATTTTTCCGTTATGGGTTGAGTTGCAGACCGAGGGAAGAAATCAAAAATTAAGTCCACACACAAATTTGTCCCCTCAAAATGAATTTTAAGCTCGAGGGAAGAATAAGGACGAACTTTTGTGAAGAAATCATGGCCTAAAAGTACCTCAATTGTTTCAACAAATTAGAAAATCCAATGGGTTTACTCCATACGCGGAACCCTATTTTATCCAAATTCGACAAGGTATAACTTAAGCGACATTACACTTGATGGTAAGAAGTTAGTCCCTAGATCTACCTTGAAATTCTATCTTTTAAGTTTCATGAAATTGAGGGGAGAAATTCTCAAAACAACGCTAATATGATTTATTTTCAAACAGCCGGACAACGGTTCACACGTATCTTCTTTCTTTCAAAGGAAGAAAAAAATGGCGTGAGTGATTCAACTGAGGCGGCCACGCAAGCCTGAAATCCAGTACTCCATTAGTTTTTATTCTAAATTTTAACATTCTTACTGATTCATTCTTTGAAAAGAAAATTTATGGTTCTAGAAACTATACACTTTAAAGAGTTTGTCAAAGAAAATTTGGAGTCATTAAGTATTGAAAGCTCGAAAACGGAGGTCCCAAACACCAATGATGAGGTATAAAGTCATCTAGAATTTTTCTTAAGAAATACTTATAGGAACCGTTTGATTTCTAGTATGAACCTTAAGTTAAGCATGGATTAAGGGAATATGAAAGAAAAATACTAAGAACCATAAGTTAAGGTCAGCGTTTTTCTTCATAAACAAGAAACATAAAAAATAATTCACTAAATGAACACGGTTGTCCATGAAATTTTAAGGCTGAAGATAATATGACATGTTGAGAGCATATATTAAATGTAGTCATTGAATAAAGATAATTGGCTAAACCAATAATTGATGCAAATGACCAAAATGCCCCCATGATGGTTGCCTTCTGTTCAAGACCTAAATGACCTCTAAATAACATGAAAATTTGTAATCGACCTTGTTTCACGATGATCAAAGATTATATAAAGTTTCAAAATAATTAGAACATGTTTAAAAGCTAAATCAAGACTTATAGATAAAACGACTAAAATGCCTTTAGGTTACCTTTAGATATTTCAAAGTCCACGTGCCCTTAAATAACTTAAGACTTTAATAAAGGTTTATGCATGAGGACATAAGATCTATATATTGGAGTTTAAGTTACTTAGATCAAATTTAGAACCAAAACCAAATTAGGGGAAAAGTTATGGCTTAAAGGAAATAATCCTTATGACTCTAATCGAGATCCGTTATTATGATGAGTTCTTAATTTATGAGATTTATGTAGGCCATAAGAAAGTATTTGATGATTTAAGCATCAATGATTAAGAACCTAAGAATAAATGAAACTAATGGAATGTTCTAAGGACAAGAATCAAGGAAAAGACCAACACAAGGCGTATAAGAATTAAGAAAAGAAGAATGCTTGGTACCACTCCAGAATAAAGGACCAAGGTTCTCATGTCCTATGGTACAATATGTTCATGACTCATACTACATCACTTGAAATGTAACAAATTTTGGATGTAGGTTTGCAGACTGCGATGCTTGGAAGGTAAAAAGTATTGGATGTAGATTTCAGACTAAATCACTTACAATGTATGAAACCTTGGGTGTATGTATTCAGAGTACGGGCTCAGAACATATGAAACCTTCAGCATAGGTATTCAGACTACACCGCTTAGAACGTATGAAGCCTTTGGTATAGGTCTACATACTACATCACTTGAAACGTAAAAAGTTTTGGATGCAGATTTCAAACTACATCGCTTTGATTGTAAGAAGCCTTAGGTGTAGGTTTTAGGTTGTATCACAGGGAATGCATAAAGCCATGGAGGCAGGTTCAGAATATGTCGCTTGGAACACAAGAAGCCTTGGACGTAAGAACAAAATGTGTCTCTTAGAATGAATGAAGCCTTAGACACAGATTGTCGTATTCATTACTCATACTCATACTGTCAATATTAGAGAAAATATCTTATGCAATAGAAGAAGAACTAAGGAAAGAACTTAGAACAAGACTAATCTCAAGACAAGAATAAAAATTAGAATATGGAACAAGGCCCAAGTTTTTAGGACTTAGAACAATGAACCTTAGAACTAAAGTTTTTAGATCAGAACACAAGTTAAGACCTCATATCCTAGAGCCAAGGTTCTTAGGGTAGACCATGAAAAAAAACTTAGAAAGCTAGGATAGAACTTAAGGTCTAAGTTCTAAAGACAAAAACAAGAATCGAATCCAAGTATCTTATAGAAGAGACACAACTCATCAAATCCAATGACCAAATTTAAAATGGAAATCAGTTGCCCACTAATCATAGAGAATATATATGGAAAAAAATTTCTGAACTCAATCTCAAATTCACGGCAATCTAGAAGTTTTATTGTCGGTTTAAGTTCCCTCTATAAAACCTGAAGTAGGAGTTTTCGTTTGGAAAAAGAATCGAGCTAATTCGAGTCTTCAACTATGAGTTGTTACCGCCTCTAAGATTTTGGGTTTCTTACTATGAGATTTATTCCAAAATTGAGAGACATAGTCAACTATTTTCCTTCAAACTTGCTTCTACCCCTTCTAGATTACCCACAAGTTTGGTGAAGAAATAAAGTGTTGAAGGTGCCTCCAACACAACTTCCTGATTTGGTCCGCTATTAAAGGAAGAAGATTGAACTCGAAAATTAAATCTGAGCCTACATGCAAATTTGTCAAGAGAAACATATCCTGTTCGGTTTTTGCACCTCCAAGGAATACTTATATAGAAGACCACGAAGGTTAACAAGACTCAGAGTGTATCCAATTGAAGAAAATTATTTTCGTGTAAAATTCTAGGGTAAGGATCGAAATCTTACTTACAATCCATTTTCATCAAATTGAGTCTTTCTTTAGCTTTAGAAGATTAAGTTGAGCGCTTTTGATGAAGAAATCGAGAGTTAATACGTCCTAGATTAGGTTGCCTAAGGAAACAAAATTATGCTTTCTTAAATAAGTTGCAGACGGATGATAAAATTCCAAAACTAAGACCATGGTCACTTTCAAATTCGTATCTATAGAGAGTTTCTAACACATTAAATATGGAAAAGGTCCAATGTCTTAACCACTAGACCATGGGACCACACATATTTGTAAGATTTGTGTGTAATAAAACTATGAACTTTAAAAAATAATATATTTGTTTCTTATAGATCTTATGAGTGTAAGTACATGTAAATAAAATATATATGGTCAAGACTTAGATACGATATCTATCCAATTTCATGTATGTACCTCGATTAGAAAAGGAGAATAAATATTAGTAGAAAGTGTGGGGGCATTACAAGAATTGAACTTGAGACCTCTCACACCCAAAGCAAAAGCAAGAATCATATCACTACACTAAAGGCTCACTTGTGACAATTTTTTTTTATTGAATGTATTATTATTTCATTCATTTATTTGATTTGGACATTAAACAAATCCATGTGCAAATATTATTATCCAATCTTTTAGTTTTAAACAGAATTGAAATCTATATTTTTTTTTTTTAGGTTGGGTAGAAATATATGGAGAAAGTGGATGATTAAATGTTATATACTAGATTTGTGAAAATTATTGGGTACTCATTTATGTTATCCAATCGAAAAAAAATTATGTTTTTTATTAAAATAAATCTCGTTATGTCAATAAGGATAAGATCTGGTATTTATTCATATAGTTCTGATTTATTAAATGCATTACTCATCAATAAAAATGGGTAGAGTTTTTTCTAGGAAAAAAAATAATTAAAGCAAGTGCTTAAGGAAAAAAAGTCGTCGATGTTATTTTCAAGTTAGCATGTAGGTAATTGTAGTCGATACAGTGTTTGCAGAGCTTCAACTTCCCTTTCAACTCCAGTATGGAACCTTTGAGTTAGGCGTGAGGTTGGTTATGGACGTGTCACTTGATAGTTTATTTGATTGTCTTGCTTAATGGCTCTTTCATATAGGAGGATGTTGATCATGCGGGTTGTCAGTGATTTGCAAGATAGCATGTAGGTTGATAATAGACTCAATAAGTAGCCTACTTATAGGCTCTTAATCGTGTCCTTGGTATGCTAGGGTATAATACTCTTTCTTTTCTTTTTTTGGTTCTTGTTGCAAGTACTTAGGCCTCTTTAGTTATGTTCTTGACTTGTGAATTCTTATCGTGATCTATTTGAGGACCTTGGTCCTAGGATTTTGAGGTCTCAGCCTTGGTCTTGATCTAAGAGCCTTAGTACTATGGTTCTCGGTTCTTGTTTTTATATTTTAGATCTTGATCCATATTCTAGTCCTTGATCTGTAACACCCCAAAAGTGAAGAAAAGCCACCTACGCAAGACCCAAAAGATCCAAGGAAGGAAATTATGAGGATTAAACAAGGAAAAATGTCTTAGTAAGTCATTTCTATACCATAAAAAATAATGTTAAGGACTTAAGACCAATGAGAATGAAAGCTTAAGTGAAAGGGACGAAAATGTCATTTTTTTCAATTATCAAGGATCTTTCTAGATTTTTAATTCCTTATCTAGAAGGAATTTCAATATGCTCAAGAAGGAAAAAAAAAAAATGACCACGAAGGGATGAAGAATTTTTAGGAAAATTATTGATTTTTCAAGAAAACAATAAAATATTCAAAAAGTGGCAAATTACCAGAATACCCTTGAAGTTAAGGATAATTACGGATTTTCCATTCTGCTATCATAGCCTTCACAGTACCTTCTGCACAAAATCCTTCAAATCTCGACTCTCAGCCGTTGGATTTCCTCGAGTCTTGGATATATTCTAGAACACTCGCGGATCATCACATCCAATGGCTAGGATTCAAAACCAAAGTCGGTGAGGCTCTAATCCGAGTAGATATTTCTAACGGATTTTCTAGAAAATCCAACCGACAATTCACGACGACTTCGGAGCTCCCAATGTCGGTTTAAGTTTCCCCTATAAATTTTGAAGTTGGGACATTCGTTTGTAACAAGAATCGAGCAAGGTCGAGCTCCCAGTCGTTGGCAATAAGTGTTTAGATTTTGGGTCTCTTACTCTCGGGTTTCTTCCAAATTCTAGAGCAATTCTCCACTATTTCCTTTCAAACTTGTTCTTATAGCTTCTAAACAAGATTACCCACAAGTTCTATGAAGGAATAGAGTCCTGAAAGTGCCTAGAAACCATTCCCTCAATCCCATTCGCCATTAGAGAGCTTCAATGAAAACTCAAAATTTCAATCCAAGGATATACAAGTATTCTTCGAGCAAGGATGACCCCAATAGGTTTCTGCACCTCCAAGGAATGTTTCCATAGAAGACCACGAAGAGAAATAGCCTCAGGAACGTTCCCAATTGAAGAAAATTCATTCCGGGTTCAAATTGGGGACAAGTGTCGAATTCCTATCTACGACCTCTTTTCCTTCAAATTAAGGATTCCTTTAGTTTCATAGGAAGAATTCAAGTAACTTTGCTGAAGGAATTGAGAGCTGAAATGTCGTAGAATAAAATACCCAAGAGATTGAAAATCGGAGGTGTCGGGTAACTCTAGTCAGTCATCCAGATAGTCAGTCATCCATATCGTCTTCTTTCTAGCTTCAGCTATTACCACGTACTCAGCCTCAGTACAACACATTTTTGAAGCCTAGACGTCCCATCATCCATGGCTTGCTCCTACTTGGTTGTATCCTCCAACTGTAGGGCCTCATCAAAGGGCTCTGGTTCCCTCTCATCAACAACAGATAGTGTAATGAAGGTACATACATATCTGGTACTCTGATAGTACAGGATGATCTTCTCAACACCGATTTAGGTGTCACTTGCTTTACTGCTGGTTCCTCTGCAACAACCTTAAGAGTTTGTTGTGTATCTGCTACAAGATCACTAGGTGATTTTCTCCGCAACTCAACCTCAACTCCCACTTGCTTTGTTGTCTTGGAACCTTGCTCCACATCTGGTTCCTGAGCAGTAGTCTTAGAAGTTTCTTGAGTATATGCTACAAGATCACTAGGTGAGTTTCCCTGCAACTCAAGCTCAACTCCCACTTGCTTCGTGGTCTTGGAACCTTGCTCCACATCTGGTTCCTCAGCAGTAGTCTCAGGAGTTTCATGAGTATCTGCTACAACATCACTAAGTGAGTTTTCCTGCAACTCAAGCTCAACTCCCACTTGCTTCGTCGAACCTTGCTCCACATATGGTTCCATTTCCAACCGCACTTTCTTCAATTCTCTAGTGGTCCTTGTGAAGCTAACTTGTTTCTGCTTGCTCATAACGTAGTTCTCACAATGACCCACATCAACAGATTTCAAGCCTCTAAAACTCCTTTCGCGCTTATATGTTCAAGTCTATTGTGCCGTAGACTTGAATTTGAAGCACTCTCAACAACAGCAGCTATGTTCATACACCCTGCAGTGGTGTATAAGGTTCCATATTTTGAGCCACGTGCTACCACCATAGCACCCTTCATAATCTTCCACGAACTCTTCCCTAACTTTGTTGCATAACCTGTGCTGTCCAACTGACCAATAGAGATCAGGTTCTTTTTTAGACCAGGAATGTATCTGACATCTTGTAATGTCCACTGATTTTCTGCTGGAGTTTGTATGGGGACATCTCCCTTCCCTTCAATCTCCAGAGTTTTGTTGTCGGCAAGATACACCTTTCCAAAATGTCCTGATTTGAAATTTCGAAACAATTCCTTACTTAGAGACGAATGGAACGATGCACCTGAATCCAAAATCTAGGAATCAACTGGGCTGTCCACACTAAAGATTAAATCCTCAGTATCTTATGTTGTATATATAGAATCATCATCATCTTCAGATTTATGATTCTGCTTCTTCTTCAGTTTTGTACAATCTGTTCGAAAGTGTCCTTTTCCCCCACAGCTCCAACACGTTACGTTGGGTTTGTTTAGAGATTTTCCCCGATTCTTTGATTTTGATCGCCCATGTTTGTTTTAGCTTTTTGATTTACTTCTTCCCCTTCGATCAATACTGAGAGCATTGCCTGATGAATCTCCAGTTTCTCGTTTGCGAATACTTTCGCTGAGAACTACATCTCAAATTTCACCAAACTTCAGTTTATCAGATCCTCGAGAACTACTGATTGAGGCAACAACAGTATCCCATGACTCGGGTAAGGATGACATCAAAATCAATGCTTTAATTTCATCTTCGAAATTAATTTCCATCGAACTCAGTTGACTTATGATCATATTGAATAATTTATATGATCAGCAACAGGTCCACCTTCAAACATTTGTAGATTGAACAATCTTCGAATCAAATACACCTTGCTCATAGCCGATGGTTTTTCATACATATTTGACAGTGCCTTCAATAGATCTGACGTTGTCTTCTCCTTGATAATGTTGAACGCCACGTTTTTGGATAGCGTCAACCGGATCAGCCCCAAGGCATGTCGATCCTTGAGCTTCCACTGTTCCGTGGTCATGGTATCCGGCTTCACCCCCAACAGAGGTTCGTGAAGATCTTTCTAGTACAGATAATCTTCAATCTGCATCTTCTAGAAACCGAAATCGGATCCATCAAACTTCTCAATTCCAATCTTTGAACTTTCCATCTTCACAGATCGTGGTGAATTTTGCCTACCTCTGATACCAGTTGTTAGGGTCGCACCACAACGCACACACTCGATCTAGATGAACACAAAGAATAGGAGAGAGAAAATGCAAGGAGAACTCTGGCTAAAGGAATTTGTATTGATGACTTCAAGTATGTACATCAAGAGAGAATACAGAGAATAGAACGTTACGTTTTCAAAGTTCTACCGGACGGGATATATATATAGTTCAGTTTACTATATATAGCGTTGCCAGATTTAACCATCTACTATATATAGCTATTTACTATATATAGCTTTACCGGATATAGTTTTACTAAATATAGTTTTACCGGATATAACCGTTGACCAAGCTATAAATGATCAGCAGGCTCAATAACCTAATAGTAACTTGCAGATCGAGAGTGGTTTCTTAAAATTAAGATCCCACACTCAAAGTTGTTCCTGCAAACTAATTCCTTTATCTTGAGGGGATAATAAGAAAGAAGTTTCGTGAAGAAATCGAGCCTAAAAAACTGCTAGAATCGGTTACCCAACAAGAATTCATTTGTTTTTACTCCTGCGAGAAATCATATTTTAGACGAACTATGGAAGCAAATATCTTAGGCTACGATCTATGAAAATGTACGAAATCAATCCCTAGCTCTTCCTTGTAACACCCTCTTTAAGTTTCATGAAGGAATCGAGGGGAGAAACGGCATGATAGGAGCTGGAGAGGGAGAGTTACAGACGGCGGCGCAACGGTCGCGTGCGTCTTCTTCCCGTCTGGAGGAAGAAGACGATGATGTGGCAGGTTCAGTTGAACTGGCCATGTCAACCCAAAACACGACCTTCCCTTGGGTTTTCCCAATTTTAACCCCCTTTTAGACCGATTCTCATAAAAAACCTTATGGTTCCAAAAACTAGACACAATAAGGAGTCTGTGAAAGGAAAGTTGAGGTAATTTGGGTACGGGAAGCTCAAGAATTGATGTCCCAAACGTCGACAACGAGGTAAGTATCCACCTTTGACTTTTTGTTAAGAAATACTTGTAGGAATCCCTTGGATTTCCATATGAACCCTAAACCAAGTACTAACTAGGGTTAGATGAAAGAAAAACTCAAAGAACCGCGAGTTAAGACCCTAAACCGATCAAATTGCTCGGTAATTAGGTAACATTAGAATAACCAACTAGATGAACTCCGCTGCCTATGAAATTTTAATGCTGAGCATATTATAGCATGTTAAAATTATATATGAAGTTTGGTAGTCATTGGATAAGGATAAGTGGGTAAACCAAGAAATGGTGCAAGACGACCATAATGCCCCTAAGGATATCTACCTATAGTTCGTGACCTAGATGACCTCCAAATGCTATGAAACCTTGAAGTAGATATTATTTTATGATGTTTAATGATTTGGTGAAGTTGAAAGGCATTGAAACACGTTAAGTAGCAAAACCAAGAATTAAGGGTGAAATGACCAAAATGCCCATAGGACTTCTTATGAGATTTCAAGGTCTATACGTGCTCCGGATAATTTGCTACTTCTTATAAGGTCGATTATGAAGGACATGAAGATAAGTTTGAGGTTTCAAGTTGATTGGAGTAAGTTTGGAACCTAAACCAAGTTAGGATACAAGAAACACCTAAGGAAACACCATAAGACTTTAGACTCTTCTAGAACCCTCTAAAAACTCCCTAGGAATCTATGACCTTCTAGAACAACTCACACTAAGATGGGTTCATATGGTTACAAATACATGTTACAACTTATACCTCAAGGAATTTAGGACCTTAGAAACTTACAGATTGAGAACCGAGAACAACAACACACAAGCTTTACAACTACCCAAGTAAGAAGAAGGCTAGGTACCACTCAAGGAGGAGGGACCAAGGTCCCCAAACTCAAAAATAGAAACTCAAGAATGTTAGGTAATACTCTAATCATGTCCAAAGTGACCCATGACCTCCCACCAAGTGGTGCCCAAGAATTCCTCTTCTAGGTGGGATGCCCTGCACCATGTTTCCTTTGCAGGATGTCATGCCTCAAGATTTCCTCACCTAGAAGAGATGCCTTGCGGATTTGCAGGATGCCATGTTCAAGTATGCACCGAGAAAGTGACCTTTATGGTCTACTAAGGGGAGTAGTCTAAAGTCATGGAGGAACATGAAGAGAGTAAGTTACCTTAGCCACGAATCAAGAACCTCCTAAGACCTCCCACGGTACAACATTCTCACGACTTAGACTACGCTGCTTGGAACGAATGAAGCCTTGAGCGTAGGTAAGCAAACTGTATTATAGGGCAAGCCCTTGATGTAGTATTAAGACTACATCGCTTGGAACGTAAGAAGCCTTGGATGTAGGTTTTCAGACTATGCCGCTTGGAACGCATGAAGCCTTGGGCATATATTAAGCAGACTGTACTATAGGGCATGCCCTTGATGCAGTATTAAGACTACATTGCTTGGAACGTAAGAAGCCTTGGATGTAGGTTTTCAGACTATGCCGCTTGGAACGCATGAAGCCTTGGGCATAGGTTAAGCAGACCGTATTGAAGGGCAAGCCCTAAGATGCGGTAAGACTACGTTGCTTGGAACACATAAAGCCTTGGACGTAGGTTAAAGCTGTGTCGCTTGGAACACATGAAGCCTTGGACACAGGATTGTCAGGTGCATGTCTAGTGCCGTAAATCCTAAGGGAGTGTCTTGGAGAACGAACCAATAACAAAACAAGAACCTAGAAAGTACCAAGAACAAGAGAAAGATCAAGGACTAGAACATGGATCAAGATCCTAGTTCTAAGGACAAGAACCAGGAACAAAGGACCAAGAACCAAGAACCAAAAACCATAGTACTAAGGCCCTTAAAGAAAAACCAAGGTTTTAAAATTCAAGGACCAAGGTCCTCAAGAAAGATCAAGATAAGAACCCCAAGTCAAAAACAAGAATTAGAGGGCCTAAGTACTTACAACAAGAACAAGAAAAAGAACAAAGAATGTGGTACCCTAGTATATCAAGGACACGATTAAGAGCCTACAAGTAGCCTACTTACTGAGTCTTGTACTCATTCCTTATTCTCCAATTTTTTTTACTCTGGTGATAAGGAGCTGGTCGAGGCCGGGAGCAGACTCTAGAGTAGATGCCATAGACTAACCTCACCCGTCGTTCTCAACCCTTTTGTCTTAAAGAGTTTTGTGTTCGTTCCTTATTTTGTGTTTTAACTAGTATTCTGTGTTTTGAATACTTAGTTATAAACTCTATTTTGATATAATGTAAATATAATGTTTTAAATTCCTTTGTTTTATTTTGCGAAAAATTTACTGCCTTTTTTAGTCATCGTGTCAGCCCGGTCCTTACATGATCATTGTCTCATTCATGGTTTCTTTTTAGGTTCTTGGTTCATTCTCTAAGACACTTCCCATAGGATTTATGTTATCAGTCATGAACCTGACAACTTGTGGCCAAGGCTCCATACGTTCCAAGAAACATAGTCTGAACCTGCATCTAGGGCTTGCCATGTGATACGATCTAAAAACCTACATCTAAAGCTTCTTATGTTCCAAGCGATGTAGTCTGATTCTACATCCATGGCTTGCCTTGTGATACAACCTGAATACTTATGCCCAAGGCTTCCTGCGTTCCAAGCGGCATAGTCTGAATACCTACGCTCAAGGTTTAATACGTTCCAAGTAGCGTAGTCTAAAATCTTTCATCTAGTGTTTGTCATGTGATACAGCTTGAATATCTATGTCCAAGGCTTCATACATTTCAAGCGACATAGTCTGAATACCTACGCTCAAGGATTCATACATTTTAAGTAGCGTAGTCTAAGTCATGAACATTCTGTACGGTGGGAGGTCTTAGGAGTTTCTTGAGTTTCTGTGTCTGAAGACCTTGGTCCTTACCCTTGAGTAGTACCTAGCATTCTTGTTACCTTGGTAGTTGTAGAGCTTATAAGTTTCTAAGTTTCTTTATTTCTTGAGGCATAAGTTGTAACATGTCATCTTAAGCTTGTGAACTAAGCATAGCAACATGCATGAGTTATTCTAAAAATTCATAGAGTCATAATATATTCTTTATAGAGTTCTAGAAAAATCTTGAATACTCGGTAAGAATTCCTTGAGGTACTTTCCTTTAAGTGTTTATAGGGCCCTAACTTGGTTTAGGTTCCAAACTTGCTCAAATCAACATGAAATCTTGAACGTACCTTCATGTCCTTAGGAATAGACCATATAAAAAGTATAGGTCATTTGGAGTATGTTTAGATCTTGATATCATAAAGAAGTCCGAGAGGCATTTTGATCATTTTACCTCCTAATTCTTAGTTTTGCTACTTAACATGTTCTAATGACTTTCAAACTTCACATCATTAAACATCATAAAAGAAGATCTATACAAAGTTTCATAATATTTTGAGGTCATTTAGAGAATGAACCGAAGATAACTTACCTTAAGGGTATTATGGTAATTTGACATCGGTTCTTGGTTTAGCTACTTAACCTTATCCAATCACCACCAAATTTCATATACAATCTTAACATGTCATAATATGCTTATAATTAAATTTTTAACGTTATTTTAATCTTAAGCAATTTGATCGGTTTAGAGCCTTAACTCTCGGTTCTTGGTATTTTTCTTTCATAATCTTTTAAATCATACTTAGTTTAGGGTTCATACAAAGATTCAAGTAATTCCTACAAGTATTTTTTAAGAAAAGTCCATGATGGGTACTTACCTCGTCGTCGATGTTCTAGTTTCTGGAACCATAAAATATTTCATGAGAAATGGTATGTAAGAGAGTTAAAATTGAGAAAAATCAATGGAGAGTCATTTTTTTTATATGACAT
The DNA here is from genome assembly GCF_057944985.1 of Cucurbita pepo subsp. pepo. Classification (NCBI taxonomy): domain Eukaryota; kingdom Viridiplantae; phylum Streptophyta; class Magnoliopsida; order Cucurbitales; family Cucurbitaceae; genus Cucurbita; species Cucurbita pepo. The sequence continues at coordinate 10,394,562 of NC_141814.1, read as the reverse complement.
CGTCTAGATAGGAAGAAGACGCGCGCAACGCATAATGCAGCCACTTGAAAATTCTCCTCCACAAATCCGATCAATCGCCGTTTTCGAAGATCGAACCCCGAGTCACCTACGTGACAGGTAGGAATACTCACCACTATTCTAAAATGACTCATAAAAAAAAAATTCTTTGTTAACACTCCAGATTTTACCAATCGTCTTTAGAAAAAGTGATCCATTGTTAACGCTCTAGATTTTATCAATCGAAGATTCGGAACACAAGTAATCCAATTTCAAATACGGTGAAAATTGTCAAAAGAAAATTAAACTTATTATTGTCGGGGTTCAAACTCAGGTCTCTCGAGTGACAAGCGGGAATACTAACTACTGTATTACATCAACCTCTGAAATATATATTATTTGTTAACACATGAGAGAAAAAAAGAATCCAATTCCAAATTTCGTTGTTGGAGAACAAACCCAAATCATCGGGTTCACCACTACCGAATTTCGAATTCAATTAAAACTATCCAAAAGAAAATTAAAATCGTCGCTGCGAGGGATCACACTCGGGTCACCCGCATGACAGGCAGGAATACTCACCACTCTACAATGACAACTTTCAAAAAATATAATATTTGTTAACACATCAGATTTTATCAACCGCCGTTACAAAAAGTAATTCAATTTTGAATCGGATCCGATTAAAATTGTCAAAACAAGATTAAACTTGTTATTGTTGGGGATCAAACTCTGGTCACTCGAGTGACAAGCAGAAATTCTCACCCTTGTACTACAACGACCTCTAGAACATAATAACTCGAGTGACAAGCGGAAATACTCACCACTATACCACTACAACGACCTCTGAAAACATATTATTTGTTAACACACAAGATTTCATAAACCATTTTTTAGGAAAAGCAATCCAGTTCACCCAAACTACCGGCATGACAGGTTCACCGTTGTCCAATTTCGAATTTTGTTAAAACTACCAAAATAAAATTAAAATCGTCATTGTCGGGGATCAAACCCGGGTCATCGCAGGAATACTCACCACTATAACGACTCATAATAAATAAATTATTTGTTAACGCTCCAGACTTTACCAATCGTCTTTGGAAAAAGTGATCCATTGTTAACGCTCTAGATTTTACCAATCGAAAATTTGGAACAAGTAATCCAATTTCAAATCCGGTGAAAATTGTCAAAAGAAAATTAAACTTATTATTGTCAGGGTTCAAACTCAGGTCTCTCGAGTGACAAGTGACAATACTCGCTACTGTATTATATCGACCTCTGAAAAATATATTATTTGTGAACACACTGAGAGAAAAAAGAATCCAATTCTGAATTTCGTTGTTGGGGAACAAACCCAAATCATCCAGTTCACCACTACCGAATTTTGAATTCAATTAAAACTATCCAAAAGAAAATTAAAATCGTCGTTGTGGGGGATCAAACTCGGGTCACCCGCGTGACAGGAGGGAATACTCACCACTCTACAACAATAATTTTCAAAAAATATATTATTTGTTAACACACCAGATTTTATCAATCGCCGTTACAAAAAAGTAATCCAATTTTGAATATGATCGTATTAAAATTGTCAAAACAAGATTAAACTTGTTATTGTCGGGGATCAAACTCAGGTCACTCAAGTGACAAGCAGGAATGCTCACCCTTGTACTACAAGGACCTCTGGAACATAATAACTTGAGTGACAAGCGGAAATAATCACCACTGTACCACTACAATGACCTTTGAAAACATATTCAGGTCACTCGAGTGACAAGCAGGAATGCTCACCCTTGTACTACAAGGACCTCTGGAACATAATAACTCGAGTGACAATCGAAAATACTCACCACTGTACCACTACAATGACCTTTGAAAACATATTATTTGTTAACACACAAGATTTCATAAACCACTTTTTAGGAAAAGCAATCCACGTCAAACTAGTGTTGCCGGGGATCGAACCCAACAACCAGCATGACAGGTTCACCGCTGTCCAATTTCGAATTTCGTTAAAACTATAGAAATAAAATTAAAATCGCTGTTGCTGGGGATCGAACGACAACTTTCGAAAAATATAATATTTGTTAACACACAAGATTTTATCAATCGTCGTTACAAAATGTAATCGAATTTTGAATCCGATCCGATTAAAATTGTCAAAACAAGATTAAACTTGTTATTGTTGGGGATCAAACTTAGGGCACTCGAGTGACAAGCAAGAGTGCTCACCCTTGTACTACAACAACCTCTGGAACATAATAACTCGAGTGACAAGTGGAAATACTCACCATTGTACCACTACAACGACCTCTACATATTATTTGTTAACACACAAGATTTCATAAACCACTTTTTAGGAAAAGTAATCCTCGTCAAACTACCATTATTGGGGATCAAACCCAAACAACCGGCATGACGGGTTCACCGCTGTCCAATTTTGAATTTCGTTAAAACTACAAAAATAAAGTTAAAATCGCTGTTGCCAGGGATCGAACCCGATTCACCTGCGTAAGAGGCAAGAATACTCACCACTATACTACAAGGACTCATAAAAAATAAATTATTTGGTAAGGCTCCAGATTTTACCAATGTTTTTAGAAAAAGTGATCCATTGTTAACGTTCAAGATTTGATCGATCGAAGATTCGAAACAAGTAATCCAATTTCAAATCCGGTGGAAATTGTCAAAAGAAAATTAAAATTATTATTGTCGGGGTTCAAACTCAGGTCTCTCGAGTGACAAGCGGGAATACTCACTACTGTATTACATCGACCTCTGAAAAATATATTATTTGTTAAAACACGAGAGAAAAGGGAATCCAATTCCGAATTGAAAAAGGAATCTAATTCTGAATTTCGTTGTTGGGGAACAAACCAAAATCATCCGCTTCACCAGTACCAAATTTCGAATTCATTAAAACTATCCAGAAGAAAATTAAAATCGTCGCTACGGGAGATCAAACTTGGGTCACCTGCGTGATAGGCGGGAATACTCGCCACTCTACAATGACGACTTTCAAAAAATATTATATTTGTTAACACACTAGATTTTATCAATCGCCGTTACAAAAAGTAATCCAATTTTGAATCCGATCTGATTAAAATTGTCAAAACAAGATTAAACTTGTTAATTGTTGGGGATCAAACTCAAGTCACTCGAGTGACAAGCAGGAATGATCACCTTTGTACTACAACGACCTCTGGAACATAATAACATGAGTGACAAGCAGAAATACTCACCACTGTACCACTAGAACGACCTCTGAAAACATATTATTTGTTAACACACAAGATTTCTTAAACCACCACAAGATTTCTTAAACCACTTTTTAGGAAAACACTATAACGACCTCCTGAAAACATATTATTTGTTAACGCACAAGATTTTTTAAACCACTTTTTAGGAAAAGCAATCCAGTTTCGACTTTCGTCAAACTACTGTTGTTGGGGATCGAACCCAAACTACCGACATGACAGGTTCACCGCTGTCCAATTTCGAATTTTGTTAAAACTATCAAAATAAAATTAAAATTGTCGTTGTCAGGGATCGAACCCAGGTTGTTCACCGCTTCCCAATTTCAAATTCCATTAAAACTACGAAAATAAAATTAAAATTGCCATTGTGGATCGAACCTAGGTCACCTAGGTGACAGGCAGGAATACGCACTACTATACTACAACGACTCATAAAAACTAAATTATTTGTTAACGGAACATATTTTACCTATCGTCTTTAGAAAAAGTGATCTGGTTAACGCTCTAGATTTTATGGATCTAAATTTGGAACAAGTAATCCAATTTCAAATTGTCAAAAGAAAATTAAACTTATTACCAAATCATCTCGTTCACCACTACCGAATTTAGAATTCAATTAAAACTATCCAAAAGGGATTCAATTCACCATTTTGTTCGTGGAGGGCTTGATTGTGTCGTAGCTCTCTCATTCAGATTAGGTTTTTCGTGAACTGCATTGCTTATATTGACCCCAAAAAGGAAAAGGTAGGTGTAGGTACAGTTAGTCCGTGAACAGCCAACGCCCTGTCAAAATGGGATAGGTTTTCTCTATCATCATTTGTTCCTCCTAACAAGATCTACTAAATTCATCGAGTTGTTCCGGCCAATGATTAATGGAATTCCTTAGTCGCCCCTCTGTAAAATACTTGTTTGTTTGGACGAGAGCTGAAAAAGACATCGTAAGCTAACCCCGTGTTGATGAATAACCAACCTGCAATGAATAGAACAAGTATAGTAATGCAATGAATGACGCAGTCTCTCTCTTTCTTCTACTGGTAATAAATAATAGAAAGAACGTTCTCCTGTGCTTCCAGACATGCCTCTACATATTCTTGTACAGTTAAAAGAGGGATTCCATAAAGGATGAGATAAGTAAATGAAAATGAACGAAAAATGGCATCTTTGGGTGATCGTCAATCTAGTACCCAGAGCGTCTTGATTCAGAGAGAGTATACCGAGTATAGTATCCTTCTTTGAGACAATAAAGCAATTTCACAATCCGTCTCTAAATTCAGCGCTAGAGAATTTCTTTCTTCTTCTTTTCTTCTTGCTTGTCGATGTAGAATCATGTACCATGAAATAGAAAATGATGCAAATTCCAGTATGTACTATTATGTAGTAGTCAGAGTTCTCTCGGTTATTGGCTTCGGGCTAGACAGCGAAGATTGGGTCAAATGTGAGACTGGTTTTGGTTTCTAATAATTGAGGAAAGGGATTCTCATAGTCCACAAGTGAAATTGGTATTTTGACTTATCCATCGGCATATCTTTCAAAAATAGAAACTTAGGGAAGTAGTAGACTGCTTTATAAACATATGGATAAAAAGAACGTATTTCATTTAGCCTCGTCATGCCTACCCACTATAACTAGTTATTTCGGTTTTCTACTAGCAGTTTGATTTCCCCCTAACCTCAGCTCTATTTATCGGTCTGAATAAGATACGACTTATTTTCTTTTCTTTCAATTAATTGAATGTTCAAAAGAGGGAGGAAAGGTTTCCGTGGTATTCCATATATTCTATATATTGTGGAGTTCTTTACCTTACCTTGTCAATTGAATTTCCAATTCCGAGTGAGATTCATGGGCACGATTAAGATTTTGCGGCGGGATAGATATTCCCTTTCTCTCTCCCATCTCCTTGTTCCTCGTTCAACTAAATGGAAATGATTTCTGTTTTTCTATTTGGAATCGTATTAGGTCTAATTCCTATTCCTTTGGCTGGATTATTTGTGACCGCATCATATTTACAATAGAGACGTGTGGATCTGTTGGGCCTTTCTTTGATTAATGAAAAGTGCTTTTTTTGCTGGACCTACTACTTTCAAATTGTGAGAGCCGGAACCTATTTCTTCTTTAACTGTAAACTAAGACTCAACCTTAAACCTTTTCTTGAACTCAAAGACAAGGTTTACTATTTGTTTGGTTCTTTCTCCTGAAGCAGATTTCACTCTTTTAGTCTGCCTTCACCTTTTCCTTAAAACACAAAGGTAAATGAGAAGAAGAAGAACCCTCAACCCTCTCCCTTCGGTCTCGCCCTTTTTTTTTCCTATTTATTTGTGAACAAGGTAAATAGGTGTTTGGCCTGAAACTCAAAGTCAAGACAAAAGATTACATTATTAATTAACTTGAACTACTGAACCTTCAAAGACTCGGTAACTAGGCTTGGATTACCTCGTTATTCATTATCTTTAACTACTGAACCTGTAGGTCTGACTGCTCTTGATTCTGAAACTGAAAGGAAAGACTGAACTGACCCGAAAACCTACAGACCCGCATGACAGGCGGGAATACTCACCATTCTACAATGACGACTTTCGAAAAATATAATATTTGTTAACACATTAGATTTTATCAATCGTTGTTACAAAAAGTAATCCAATTTTGAATCCGATCCGATTAAAATTGTCAAAACAAGATTAAACTTGTTATTGTTGGGGATCAAACTCAAGTCACTCGAGTGACAAGCAAGAATGGTCACCCTTGTACTACAATGATCTTTGTTATATAATAACTCGAGTGACAGGTGAAAATACTCACCACTGTACCACTACAACGACCTCTGAAAACATATTATTTGTTAACACACAAGATTTTATAAACCATTTTTTTTAGGAAAAGCAATCCAGTTCCGACTTTCGTCACATGGGGATTGAACCCAAACTATCGGCATGACAGGTTCACCACTGTCCAATTTCGAATTCCGTTAAAACTACCAAAATAAAATTAAAATCGCCGTTGCCAGGGATCGAACCCGAGTCACTTACATGACATGCAAGAATACTCACCAATATACTACAACAACTCATAAAAAAATAATTATTTTTTAACACTCCAGATTTTATCAATCGTCTTTAGAAAAAGTGATCCATTGTTAACGCTCTAGATTTTATCAATAGAAGATTCAGAACAAGTAATCCAATTTCAAATTCAGTGAAAATTGTCAAAAGAAAATTAAACTTATTATTGTCGGGGTTCAAACTCAGGTCTCTTGAGTGGCGAGTGGGAATACTCACTACTGTATGATATCGACCTCTGAAAAATATATTATTTGTTAACACACGAGAGAAAAAGGAATCTAATTTCGAATTTCGTTGTTGGAGAACAAACCCAAATCATCCGGTTCACCACAACTGAATTTCGAATTCAATTAAAACTATCCAAAAGAAAAGAAAAATCGTCGCTGCGGGTGATTAAAACTATCCAAAAAAAATACTCACCACTATAGAACGATGACTTTCGAAAAATATAATCTGTTATGGTAGATTACCATTATGCTCCATTTGTTAAGATTTTCGAGGACCATGATGTTTTATGTATTATATAAGGCTAGAAAGAAAATATGCTTGATTAGTATATGAGTTGGGGTACATGAATGAGTGTGGTATGCATGATATAAGAAAATACAAAAATGCCCCAATGATGAGATTTGTGATGAATGATGTTTTAAATGTTTTCCGTTGTGTAGAAAGAAGGATGGGCTATTTTGATTTGTGCTCTGAGTGATTAATAGATGTTATCTCCCCCATTGAGCTTGTTTTACTTGTATGTGTGCATGATATAGTATGTGTTAGCTTCGAGTGTTTGATTGTATGTTCTTCATGTGTTGCGTGTTTATCTACACAAAGCTAGGGCCTTAAATTTAGGTTTGCTAGATGATGCGCTAGGTCAGGACATCTCCAGTAGACTAAGCACTTTAGGATCATGGGTCACGGTTAGAGGGTCCAAACCCTAGTGCTCCGAAACTAAGAAAAACCCAATGTGTCAAAATAGAACAGCCTGGAGTCAGAAGTCTGCATTAAGTCACCTAGCCACCCTAGAACCCAATAGACTTCTTCAACCCACCGATATGACCAAGACGAAGTTTAAATTATGGCTTACAAGCTTAGGTGATTAATAGGTATATCTCTCTAGCAAACATACAAGAGAGAACTCAGTTAAGATTAGAGCACTACAACTAGTGTGTTTTACATGTTCACCTAGGTTAAAATATTTTTTGTAAACCCTATACCCCAAGATCGTGAGCCAACGATCAGAGGTCTATATCTAAGTGCACCTAGAGACTTGGATTAGCCTCGATGAACTAACACTGAGTGTTTTGAAAATGAGAGATGAGATTAAACCATCTAGAAGCTCCTAAGCATCTAGTAGGCCTCCATGGAAACTAAGGACGACCAGGGTAGTTCTTTAGGCTAATAGTAGTATGACGGAGTCTTCAGACCCTCCACTACCCTTTCCACTCTAGTAATGAGCTAGGCATAAACTGGCTAGGGTAGTGTGAACTTAAGTTTCATGGAATGACCAGTGGTCTCCAAAACAGGATCATTGTGTCGTAAACCCATTCGTGATAGGGGAGCGTGGGACCATGACAAATAGCCTAGTAGTTGGCTAGGACACAAGGATCGCATCCCCCAAGCTTAGGTGACTCTATGGTCCCGAGGGATGGGTCAACCAACCTACCTTGGATGATGTTAAGACTAGAAATCACTATATTGTCTCAACATAATTTTATGAGGCCTCGCCTCAATTCACATCGTCGAACATTCACTACGTAAGCAAAGTAAACTGCCAAGGTCAAAGAGTGAAAAGATTGTATCAACTCAGTGAGACAAAGGTAGCCTCCAGGCCGTTAGCAGTTCATACGTTGTCAAAAGAGCTTCCACTTCAATACCAATGCCGTCGAGCAAGGCCTAGGTCAGTTAAGATTGTGTGATTGATAGTTTAGTTGGATTCCCTGAACAATATATCCTATAATGGTTCTCTTAAAAAAAAAAAAAAGGAAGAAATTTTAAAAACTCACCGGATATTGCACAATATATCTCGAGGTTTTTAGTGAGGCGAGATTTGCGTCAGTAACCGACCCCACTTCCCCTTAAAACGTACATCTCATACCCCTCATTCACACAACTATTTTAACTCCCATTTTTGCCAGTAATACACAGCACCGTGAGAGTAAGAGATAGATAGAGAAAGACAGAGAGAAGGAAAACTTACTCACCGCAGATCTCAACAGACGACTCCAACCTCTTCCTCTCTGAGTCAGCCTCAATGAGAAAGTAATTATAATCGTTCACAAGAGGAACCTTCATCGTGTTAATTGTGGAATAGAAGGCAAGACACGTCACGGGAGATAAAGGGAATCGCAAAAATCATGATGGGTATTGACAGGTGAGAAAGATAGATAGTATACATATATATATATATATATATATATATATATATATATATATATATATATATATATATATATAATATCTTATAACATTTAAATATAATTTGAATAATATATCATATCCTAATATATTAAATATTCAAATATATTATTAGATGGAATTCACTTAATATATTTATATATATTATAAATATAAATGTTGGACTGTTTTCCACGCTTTCTCTGATGTGGAATTCTCTCTAAAACTCTATTCCTCCAATCACTTGAGGGATTTTATTTTCTTGATTTTATATGTTATTCGATCTTGCTTGTGGAGTGATTCGAATTTCAAACAATGTTCTTGTCTTGAGATATTCGATCAACAAGGTAATCCGAATCTTACTCCCCTTATAGTGATTCCTTATCATATCAGATCAGCTTCGTCCAACTCGTGCCTTGGCTCGATCTCTATGCTCTTCTTGTGGTCGTTATGGCATCTCTGACGGCTTCAAGCGATCAGCTCCGTCCATGTATGTTATGCTATGTATTTAAGATTTGACAGGAATTGTATATGCATAATTTGATTAACTATGCTATAGATAAATGGAGGTTTGATTTGCATAATAAATTTATGCCATGATTTTAAACCATGGGGACCTCATGCATTTTTGTAAGTCATATGCATCGGGATACTATCCTGTTATGATTATTACAAATGTGTACTTTACGACTTGCGATATTTGTTCTCTCTATGATGTTATGCAGACCCTTTCTCTTCGTTATTTATGGCATCCCATTAACAAGTGCTAGCCCGACGAGCCTAACTTAAGGGTATGCGAGTCTACCCGTAGGACAATGTTCGCGTGTGTGGGCCGTGTGTAGAGAAGTACTACACATCAAACCTTGCCTCGACTAGAAAGCTGTCTAAGACCAACCATGATATTTTTAAAATGATAGGTCTCACCATATGCCATGTGTTTCCATTCCCCGATACCAACATTAGGAACACTTATTGAGTATTTCTTAAAATACTCAAGACACTTGCTACTCTTATTTTTAGGTAAAGGTAAGGCACTCACATACAAATGATGGCATCATGATGGAAGGCATAGAAGCAGTGCTACAATAGTTACATTTTGTGTATTTTGTAGCCCTTAGGATAGACCAGGGCATTGTTTTATTTTTCTTATCTATTTCAAATGTGTTGTTATTTATTTTTTTCTTTATTGTTTTCTTCATCGTTTTAAAGATTTTACTACGAATGTTCAAGTTCATGAAATCATTCTTGAATTATTTTAAATGAATGTTTCTGAATTTAATAATCGTGTCATGCATTTAGTAACGACTTTATTGTAGTAGAAAAATAGAGTTATTACAGTTAGTAAGAGAGCTCAAAGGCTATAGATTCTATAGACTAGCCTATGAGATAGGCTAAACATGTTCCATGACCTTACCACTGATGTTCCGTCGCCATCAGGTATGTCATACGAAAGATAATAAATGATTATGTCGAATGTTATTAATAATTGAGTTATATGTGTGATATAATGTTTTGTATAGTATGTTCATGAGTTATATGTATGTTTGTCCTAGATCATGTCACCTATAGGATGTAAAAGAGGATGTAGAGGAGGACAACACCTTGCAAGTAGAAAAAGTCCAGCTCGCGAGGGATCTATGACTCAAACAAAAGTAGTAGTGGCACCTCCTATGGTGCCTATGAATGGAGTGGACCCCACAGTAACTTTGATGTGAGAGTCATTCAAGTCATGATGCAAACAATGGTGACCATTCAACAGGCCAACAATGCAATGTCAATAAGAGAGGCGAGGTACCTGCAGGATATTAGGAGGTACAACCCTCGTACTTTTAATTGGACCTCAGAGGATCCGATGGTGGCACAACTATGGTTGTCATTGATGGAGACAATATTTTGGTTAATGAACTACCCGAATGTCATGTGCATCATTTGTGCATCAGCACGATGCAGAGATATTTTGGGAGAACACTTGAGAGATCCTTATCCCCGACAAAGTTGTAGTACCATGGACCTAATTCAAGGAGGCTTTTTGGGGGAATATTATTCGGATGTAGCCCAACTTTGAATACGATAAGAAATCACGTAGCTAACACAAAATAGACATCTTTTGTTGGCTACCGAAGAGAGTTCATGAGATTGAAGTAGTTTGCCCTTGATTTGGTTGACATAGAGTTGAAGATGGCTTAGAGGTTTTTTCTAAGCCTGGACATCATAGCTCCTACCACCTATGCTACTATTACGAGAGCATTTAAGGCTATGGAGAGAGCAGTAAAAAAAACACCAAGGGCCAACAACACCGTCAATCACCATTGGACAAAACTGAAGGTATAATCAGAGAACTGCACCGTCAACCACTTGTGTACCAACTACAAAAGGAAGACAGTAACCATAGGGACCTAGGGACGGTGAGCATTCGAGTCAATAGGGAGTCAGAGGAGACGAGAGACCTCGATCCAGCAAGTGTGGAAGGAAACATTGGAGATGGTGCCTAGTCCAGGTTAAAGCATGCTTCAGGTACGGCCAAGAGGGTCACATGGCTATGAACTGTCTAGAAAAGAACACTGAAAACTTGGTTAACCCGACATGAGGCCCAAGTAGTATAGGAAGGCCTATATAGACTCGTTCCCAGGCAACACTTTCACCAATAGAAACGTTGAAAACTCTAACACAGTGGTGACAAGTACATTATTTGTCTTGGGGCGTTTTACCCTAACTTTATTTGATTAAGGATTTACGGATTCATTTATATCTATATTGTTTGTTAGTTAGGCAAGGTTTGAGTTAGAACTCTTATTGCATGTCTTATTTGTTAGTACCCAAGTAGGTGTAGACTTAGTTGCTACGAATAGAGTGAAAGCTAGACAAGTAGTAATACAGCAATAGACCCTAGATGTAAACCTAATAGTTGTTAGTATGATGGATTTTGATGTTATTCTGGGAATGGATTGGTTGGCCGAGAACCATGCTAGCATAAGCTGTCATAAAAAGGAAGTAGTATTCTCGTGCCATGAAGAACTAGTTTTTAGTTTAAGGGTACCTGCACTGTAGTTATCCTTAAGATAGTTTGGATGATGAAAGCAAAGAGATTAATCCAGCAACGAGTCTAGGTAATATTTGTTAGTACGTAGATACAAAAAAAGGAAGAGAAGTTCTTGTCCGCAGTACCGATGGTGAACAATTTTTCTGATGTTTGTTAAAGGATATACTAGAAGCACCCCATTCCCGAGTTGTAAATTTCTGCATAGAGCTCGAACTGGGTACCAAACCTGTTTTCAAAGGCCCGCTTGGTGTCACGGTTGTACTTTTCAACCATGTGACGTTGTAATCTTGACACGCTCATGACTAGTCTTAAGGGGAACCTAAGCCCCATATTCGTTTTTCACCCACTTTGTGGCTTCATCGGATCTTAGGTGAAGTTTATCTTCGCTCACCGTTCATCACTTGTGCAGAATTTAAGTTTGTACGACCACACATGATGAATGCATGTGCATATTCAATCGTCTATGACATAATTACCTTACCTCTACACTAGGCCAAGTCATTTGGCTCAATCTTACCATCGGTTGGGGCCAAGGTCACAATGCAACGCCACATCCAACATCATCTTTGCAACAACCCAAGTCCACCGCTAGCTAATATTGTCCTCTTTTAACTTTTCCTTTCGGGATGCTTCTAAAGGTTTTTAAAACGTGTCTACTAGGGAGAAGTTTCCACACTCTTATAAAGGATATTTCTTCTCCTCCCCAACTGATGTGGTATCTCACAATATCTTGGTTCCTAATTGACATGGACCGTGATCCAAAATCTTAAGATCAAATCTGTCACGATCCAATTTTCGTGGCTTCGAAAACTCGGACCGTGATCCAAAAGGCAAAAGCGAAAATAGACGAAAATAAAATAAAAGAAAAGAAAAGTACAAGTTAATAATATTATTTAAATAAAACATAATAAAGAGAATTTTTTTCCAAATATTACAAAGGGGATACAAATTAAACAAGGAAATGTAAAAGACTCCCAAATGACGGAAAAGGAACTGACGCTCCGTAAAGATCCCCTCCGTGCCCGACAGCTCTCAAATGCTCCTCAACCTCGACCGGCAGCCTGTGAACACTTGAAAAAAATAAGAAAACTAGGATGAGTATAAAAATTATACTCAGTAAGCCACCTACTTGTAGACTCTCATCGCATCTAAGCTTAACAAATTCCCACGGACTTCTCTTTGGCTATAGGACGTCTGGTTCTGGTATTAGGCCCTTGGGCTTTTTTGGTTCTCAATCCTTTCATTTAAACCCTAAAAGCTCCTTATGCCGAGCTTTATGACCAGTGTCTTTCTATGAGGCGCTACATTTGCATGGCATTCTAAGACTATATGGTATCTTACCAGGGGGTGTTGTTGAGTACCTCCTAGGCCCATGATAGACCATCTTATTGGCGGGCGTGACCCCTCCTTTCCCAGCTAGTGGCCTGTAAGACATGGGGACACATTTTCCATGCGAAACGGCTAGGAGTAGTGAGAACTGATCAGGAACCGTTGGTCCTCCCACGAAGCTATAGATACCGTTCACACAAATTGTAGCCTAAGAATACTCCTAAGGTACTTTGTTTGCCGTGGTGATCTGATAGGCTCCTAGGGAAAGGTTAGGTCTAGACTCAGTGACTTGTCACTTCTAACCACAAATCCCTAGGCTTATCATATTATTGAGTCATGGAAAATAACTGAGTGTGCATACAACCGTCATCTAGCATTATCATACATAATTCATACAAAGTAAACATACATGCTCAATGGGGCGATAACATCCATCAAGCTCCCAGAGCGCAGAGTTCTTCTCTTCCTCTTTTCAGCATGAATTAAACATATACATAAATAATGGAGGCTTAAAGCATACTTGCAACACTCAAGTAACACTCATAATACTTCACATAGTATATCCATACTCATAACAATCAAATTAACTACATTCAATCATGGAAAGCTACCACCTAAGGTAAATGCATTAGCATGCATGCATTTCAAGCGATCCCTACATGTATTGCTTCCTAAATACCGTGTGGTGACTAACATGATTGATGCATGACTTTCGTTTAGTGTTTCTGCACAAATAACGTATCCAAAAATACTCATTTTGTCCAATTAGGTTCTAATTAACATAAAAATATGATTAGGATTAGAATCAGGATAAAAATCGAGCAAACAGAGGTCGAACAGAAAGGAAACTAACCTTCATGCATGCAACACACGCTTCCACTCGCCAGAAAGACGCTCCACGCACGATGCCACGCGCCCATACGGACGCGCTTGATGGAAGAGGACGCACGTCCTAGTGCTACCACATGGCGTGCTCAAGTTGATCAGCCGCTGATAAGTCATGGGTTTAAATCCAAAGGCGCATGCTAGGAAGTGAAATTCTTTATGTTGACGCGTAGCACCATGAGAATCTGATCAAACATCCTTTGAGTCAAACTAGGTCAGATGTGGGTCGGAAGACCTGTTGTGTGTTGCATATCGAGTGGAGTCGCGTCGCTCCACAATGTGCCTGATGCGTTGTTCCACCCAATCGTTGACACACGTCCCTCAAGCTATCCAATGTACTTTCCCTCTCGCAGGTTGACACGTGGCTCGCCGCAACACAGAATCTGATTAACTTTTTTCCTCTTTTCTCATTTTCATTCTTTTGATTGAGACTTCATATTGATTTGTTTTATTCGAAGTATTTTAGATTGTAATACAAACTTCGTCCTAATAGTTTTCTTGAATTTTCACATCATCACATACTAAGTTATGAGCGTTCAAAGTCGGTTCATTCACCTCCTTCTTGTTCTTGGAAGAACTCTCGAAAATCCGCCTTTAGACCAAAATTTTGGCTAGGCTTCTTCATGAATACTGTGGGGAATCCTTCCTAGAAGAACATATCGAAATCTTAGACTTTAACTCGTAAGAAATTGCTCAGATCAGAAGAAAAATGATGAAAGGTTACCTCGTGGGTCTCCTCGGTTCATGACAGAAAAATAGGACTCCGGCCACCCAAATCTTCTTCTTCCTTCCAAGAAAGGCTCCTTGCATCATGGTCTTGACTGAAATTGGCTCCTACGGTAGTTCTCAGTGAGTCTTCCCGTTTTCTTTGTTGTAGGTATTTTTTCATGGCCTCTCATGAACCCGTAAAGTAACTTGAGGGCGAAATGATTGTCATACCCCTCTGATTTTGACCAGTTACAAAATAAAACGTAAAACTAACTCTTAAATTTTATAGTGTATAATCCCATATCATGAAAAGATATTACTAAAATGACGTCTTCTGACATGTATAAGAATGGAAGATTATGGGACAAAAAATAAATCCACTCGATTTAAGACTTGGCGTAACCCAAGGGCATCATTCTCTTTGATTTGCACACTTCAAAAAAAATTCCAAAATTTTCAAAACATAACCCCTTATCATGGAAAGATATTATTAAGAATTAATGAAATTGGTCCATGCAAGTGTCAAACTTATGACCTTCACATTCTTAGCATGACACTCTAACCAACTAAGCTAATCAAGTTATTCGAGTTTAGGTTATGATAAGGGGTCATAATTCTTAATAATATCTTTCCTAATCCAATCAATATTACTAAAAACTTATTCCCATTACGGATTAAGCTCCTAATCCAGTCATTCCAGCTTAGGTTACATAATTTTATACATAATAAACTTAAAACTTCAAGTCATTATCTTTTAAACTTTGTAGTGCTTTAAGCCCGTAACATTAAAGATATCATTGAGAATTAATGAAATTGACCCAAGCAAGTGTCAAACTTACAACCTTCGATTTTTGTTAGCAGACGTTCTAACCAACTTAGCTAATAGGCCAAAGGTTTTATGCATAATAAAACTTAAAACTTTCGAATTTTAAGTCATTATCTTTAAAGTTCGTAGTGTTGTAACCTCGTATCATGAAAAGATATTATTAGAAATTAATGAAATTGGCCCATGCAGGTGTTAAACCTGCAACCTTCGCGTTATTAGCACGACGCTCTAACTAACTAAGCTAACAGGCCATAAGTTTTATGCACATTGCAGATCGGTAGCTCCTAATCCAATCATTCGAGTTTAGGTTACATAATTTCATGCCCAACAAACTTAAAACTTTAAGTCATTATAAGTTTGTAGTGCTTTAACCCCGTATCTTTAAAGATATCATTGAGAATTAATGAAATTGACCCATGCAAGTGTCAACAATGTTAGCACGACGTTCTAACAAATTTGGTTTTATGCACATTGCAGATTAGTAGCTCCAATCGAGTTTAGTTTTATATCAGTAAGAATAAATTGAATTCACCACTGCAGGTGTCGAACCTTCAACCGTCACATTATTAGCATGACGCTCTAACCTGAGAATATTTGCTAAAACCACCGAACATAAATGGTGGTGAATGTTCTCTATTTATAATAATTTAGATAATAAAGAATCTGGGTAAATTACAAATAATATGGAAATAACAATAAAAGGAAAGAATAATAAATAAATAGAGTATATTTACTTTTAATGAAAGGGCAAATATGGTAAGCCGGTAAAGTAAATATCTAGATATTTGTCTTTAATAAACATAAACGGTCAAATATCCTTAACACCTCCCACTAGCCAAGCGTCGGATTTGAATGAACGTGAAGTTTGGATCTAAAAAATTCAAAGAGAGGTCGAGAAACACTTTTTGTGAAGATGTCAGCAACATGGAAATGGAAGTTATTGTGTGCGAAGTTTGCCAACGATAACAAAGATGGGAAGGTACATATTTTGTGCGAAGTTTGCCCGCGATAACAAGTTCTCGAAGGAAAATGATAATCTAGTTCAACATGTTTGTCCTGCTTGTGAGAAACAGGATTAGCGCTAAAAAAAATAGCACTTTTGTTGTCACATAAGAGCAAGGGCTGCTGTGAAATAGGAACCTTGAGGTCATGCAAATGATGCATAACCAAAAGATGTTTAGCAGCAGTTGTGGCAAGAACATAATACTCAGATTCTCAGTTAGAACATCAGACAATAGATTGCTTTTTGGCACTCTAAGAAACAAGATTGTGACCAAGATAATAGAATAGTCGGATGTAGAACGATCAGTATCGGGACAACTAACCCAATCAGCATCCGAATAAGCCACTGGCGCACTAAGAACAATGGATAGACGAAAGGTAAGACCAAAGTGGAGTGTTCCTTTGACATAGCGAAAAATACGTTTGACAGCAAGAAAGTGATCTGCAGTAGAAGCATGCAAAAATTGACTAACATAATTGATAGCATAGGCAATATCTGGACGCGTAATGGTCAAGTACTGAAGAATAGGATCAGAGAAAGAAGAACCATCAGCAGTCAGACGTTGAGAAACAAACATGGGAGTGTGGACTGGTTTGCTATCAAGCAACTGAGCACGAGTAAGAATATCTCGGACATATTTTAACTGACTAATATAGAGACCATCAGGAGTGGGTGAAACTTCAAGACTAAGAAAGTAACGGAGAGAACCCAAATCTTTGGTAGCAAACTTAGAATGAAGCTTGCGAATAAAATTGTCAATAAGAGATGAATTGTTGCCGGTAACAATAATATCATCAACATAAAGAAGCAAATAGATAAGGTTACATTGCTAATGAAAGATAAAAAGGGACGTGTCAGCACGACTGTAAGAAAAACCAAGTGTGAGAAGAAATGAGCTAAAACGCTAAAACCAAGTGTGAGGAGCTTGCTTTAAGCCATATAGGGTTTTCTTTAATAGACAGACATGAGTGGGAAACGAAGGATCAATATACCTAGGAGGTTGTTCCAAATGAACATGTTCAATAAGAGTCTCATTGAGAAAAGCATTCTTGACATCAAGTTATTGAAGAAGCCATTTATTTGTGATCGCAATAGAAAGCACAACACGGACAATGGTAACTTTGACAATCCGATTGAAAGTGTCGGTGTAGTCAAGACTAGGAACCTAAGTATAACCTTTGGCAACAAGACGAATCTTGAAACACTCGACTGATCCATCAGGCAAATACTTAATACAAAACACTTATTTCATGCAATTGGCAGGCCCGTCGAGGACATTGATAACGTGCATTGGTTCCTTCGTGGACTCGGCACTCACCGACTTTTTAGCTTTTTCTACTGCACTCTTCACCCCTCTCCTCTATTCCCCTATTTTGCTACTGTGCTCTCACCCCTCTCCCTTATTCCCCTATTTTGCTACTGTACCCCTCTTATTGAACGTGTTCATATGGAACAACCTTCTGGGTATATTGATCCTCGATTTCCCACTCATGTTTGTCTATTAAGAAAGCCCTCTATGACTTAAAGCAAGCTCCTCGTGCCTAGTTTTAGCGTTTTAGCTCATTTCTTCTCCCACTTGGTTTTTCTTGCAGTCGTGCTGTCCCTTTTTGTCTTTCATCAGCAATCGAACCTTATCTATTTGCTTCTTTATGTTGATGACATTATTGTTACCGGCAACAACTCATCCCTTATTGACAGCTTTACTTGCAAGCTTCATTCTGAGTTTGCTACCAAAGATTTGGGTTCTCTCAGTTACTTTCTTGGTCTTGAAGCTTCACCAACTCTTGATGATCTCTTTATTAGTCAGTTAAAATATGCTCGAGATATTCTTACTCGTGCTCAGTTGCTCGATAGCAAACCAATCCACACTCCCATGGTTGTTTCTCAACACCTGACTGCTGATGGTTCTCCTTTTCTCTGATCCTACTTTCTATAAATCTCTTGTTGGGGCCCTTCAGTACTTTACTATTATGCGTCCAGATATTTCTTATGCTGTCAATTTTGTCAGCCAATTCTTGCATGCCCCTACTGCAGATCACGTTCTTGCTGTCAAACATATTCTTCGCTATGTCAGAGGAACACTCCACTTTGGTCTTACCTTTCGTCCATCCACTGTTCCTCACATATTCGGATGCTGAATGGGCTGGTTGTCCTGATACTCGTCGTTCTACATCCGGCTTGTGATGTCCCACATTGGTTGGGAGGAAAACAAACCACCATTTATAAGGGTGTAGAAACCTTCCCCAATCAGACGCGTTTTAAAGCCTTGAGGGGAAGCCCGAAAGGGAAAGCCCAAAGAGGATAATATCTGCTAGCGCTGGATCTGGGCCATTACAAATGGTATTAGAGTCAGGTCAACCTTGCTCTAATACAAACTGTAACGACCCGAAATTTTCTACTTAATTTAAGGTCGCTACTGTATACATATTCATTTAAATTCCATAAAACATATCATTTATCTTAAAACTATCTTAAAACACAGCTATGGACTTACATGTTTCGAAAACATCTATAAAATAACGCAACAAAAGACTAAATAAAATATATAAGCGTTTAAGTTAAAAACATCCTATTCTAGCATAAGCCTAAGAAAATAAATACCACTATCCTATGCATATGTCATGGTCTCGAGTTGCGATGTCATCGTCAGCCGTACAGGAATGCCTTGCCTTTACTTGAAAAATGTAGTAGTCGTACAGGAATGCCTTGCCTTTACTTGAAAAATGTAGTAGTCGTACAGGAATGCTTTGCCTTTACCTGAAAAATGTGCCATACATGAATGTCTTGCCTTTACCTAAAAAATGTAGTAGCACATAGCTTGAGTATTTAAAGAAATACTCCGTAAGTGACCCCACTATTGGGGGTTAAATGCAAGAACATGCGAATGCAATAACGAGACCTATCGTTTCAATCTAATTTCCTACGGTGCTGTCCTAACAGGTAATTTGGATGTGTACCATATACTCTACACACAATCCATACATGCGAGTAAGGCTCACCAGTCAGTTCGCACACCGCTAGGCCACTTTCCTTGTCGGGCGAGCAAATTCTGGGAGCTCCTTAGGCCGGACACCCGTTAGAACTAGTAACCGTCACAACAGCACTATGCAAAACATAACAATCGTTGTCCTGCCATTGGATGTACGCGTCTGTACCCTCGTGATGGAATAGGGGAATCCCCCCAAATGCATGAGCACACATAATGCATGAGGTCCCCAATATTTCTACTTTTATCACTAATGAATATAACCCCACTATCATCTTTCATGCTTAACATGTCATTTCTCATTTTTCAGTCTATGTATCATACATAATCCTAACGGGGTTACATTTCATTTCATTTATCGTGATATCATGTCATTCATAACATGCTGTATACATACAATTTAGAAAACATAACATAACGCTCCATGCTTTTAGTATGTCATTTCATGACGTGCAATTCATACAACAATTACCTCAATGGTTACACAAAATTATCACAGTCATATCGTTACGTGATCGTACCTTAGTCATATCATCACAGAAACGTATCCTAACGCTATCGTTCTATCAATCTATTACAAACCTATCCCTTTCTACCCATATCCTGACCATATTCTTTCATCAATCTCTCCTATCCATAGCACTCCAATATGTAACCTAACCTTAACGTTTCATGAACGTATCTTACTCCTATCGTTACATTTCGTTTTGTGCATCCTTCCCGTATCCTATCTCAAACATATCCTTGAACACATCGTACCACAATTATTATCATACAATTTACATATTATAACATAACATAAACATAATATAAGCATACCGATTCACAGATAATTCACACATATCAGTATATTAACACGTGTAAAACCACAGGCACGTGTCAACATCAAATATAACCATGTCGATAGTAAGGCCACTTACCTGGTTAGCTTAAGTTGTTGTCACGAATATATCCATAATGAAAGTTCGATTTTGTTCTTTGAAATCCGAGTCAACCTATGTGAGCCCATGCCATCAATTTCAAGTTTAACCTTACTTACACTCTACTATATAATTCAAGGAAAAGAAAACATAAATGCCATAACATAAAGACAAGCATTGATACAAGATTACCTCATAGCATAAAATCATATAGTATCATGACATTCAATTTTTAAAGCCAATCACATTAAATATATTACAAAAAAAATCTGTCCTTCCCTCATTCAGCGCAAGGTGTACCTGGCAACGACGGAGCATTGATGATTGGACCGTGGAACATGCCAAGCATTAACTACAGAGGCCTGGTACAACAAGGGGGTGAGCGGTTCTAGCATGTACAGAGCGATTCTAGCATGTGCAGTAAACACAAAAAGAAAGGAGAAAACAATAGAATGATAAGAAAAATGAATGATACAAGACATGAAAAATGCCAAGCATACGGAGAGAACCCTTCAAGTCGACTATACAAGACATGAAAAATGAATGATAAGAAAATATAAATAAATAAATGAACATGTCCACCCCAGTCTTGAGCCAAAGTGGTCATCTTACACCTAAATTCTAAGAGGTAATTAACACAAAATCCAACTCCTTGCATCATAGATTTTCATCCATCACAACAACCATCTTCATTCCTTAAAGCATTTCTAAATTCAGATAAAAATACCAGCGCAAAAATAGAAAGGGATATTTCATCTCTAGTCTCAAAATTACTAATTAGAGAAAACCAACCAATATCAAGTTGAGAATTTACTCATTCTAAGCTTTCCTGTTAATTGATATAATATTTGAGGTTAATTACAATGTAATTTAATTAGTCGGATGCGGCAAAATGGCAGTCTTAGGAGTATTTGGCCTACAATTTCAAGCCCCAAACCGAGAATCTTCAACAATTAGTTGTATATGTTCGTTACTAATCAACAGGATTTCCTCCTATAATCTCCTATGCGACATAAGTCTCGTGGATCCAACAAATGGATGACTATCTCTTGCACGAATTAGATCCATATAAATCCATGTAAAAGCATAACCGTATTGATTTCAACTAATGCTTGTCATAATTTCCATGCTAGGCATATGTTTTGCATACGCCATAGTATCCCGAGATCTTTACTGTAAGAAACATATTAATACATAACAACCATAATATAGAGAAGATTACAAAAATATAGTTGCGTAAGAAACCAAGTGAAAGATCCCTCATGCTACTCATACCCTGATGTTAACAACTTATGCTACCAAGCAACAATTAGCTAAGCATTCAATGATCGGAAAGCTATATTGATGTACTTTTTGGGAGGAGGATTCCTCTACCCCAGCCTTTATGCTGTTCTTTCTTCTTTTTTATCTACAAAATATATTTGAGGTTTCTTATTTGAGGAAGGAAAAAAAAAAAAAAAAAAATCTATCACGCAACATTGGCTAAGCAAATGGTCCAAAAGTAACCAAAACAAGGACAATTTTATCGTAGGGAGAAATAGGAGAAGTGAATGAAATAGAACTATGGACACTCAAAGCAAAATGAATTACCAGAAGATTCCTTCGAAGATGTTAGCAACAGTGAAAGAAGACTGTGGTAAACACAACTATCAAGATTATGTGTGTCCATGCATACTGGCCAAACTGATATTTGTACATCTTCTTTTTTTAAAGTAAGAATGAACCACATAAAACCTGATCCAGGCAACAAAATGTGTTACTTCAACAGTCAAATTACCTGAAAAATCCTCCGGAATCCCCTGAAAATTGGGGAGAGAGAGCTCAACCACTCATTAATTTTACAAAACCATTACACAATCCAAGAACACTAAAAACATTTTTCCCCTGTAATCTAATTAAAAAGGAAAATGAACAAAAAAGGGAAACAAAAGTAGCACCAAATTACCCAAAAAAAGGAAAAGAAAAGAAAAATAGCATCATTAGTAACTTCAGGCAACACAAAAGTATATCGAAAAGAGAAGGGTGATAAACAAGAAAAAGGCAGATTAAGGGGGAGAAACCTCATTTGATCGCCTACAGTGTCGAAGCCGAGCACTAGGGCTGGAGGGATAGTGGAAACTATTTTGTCTCTACATATATGGCTCGAAATAATCTATCTTCGGGGACTCTTCAAACCAGATCTCACATCAATGCGAAAATAGGTGGTAGAACAATCACATCAATGCGTCATGCGATTAGGGGAGGCAAATGAATCAAGTCAACTCGGTTTCTGAAACCCAATGGCAACGAACAACATGAACAAAATTTAACAACGAAAGAGCGAGTGAAACCTGGCGACGCAGAGGCAGAACGAAAAGTTGATCGCAACGTGTTGAGTTGGGAAGAGATTGCATAACATAAATCGGAGGTTTAAATATTTGCTAATTTTATAGTATGTGGGGGTGAACTTTTAAATATTTGACTTTTGAAATGGATTTATAATATTCAAATATGTTGAACGTGTTGTGTAACCTCATTGTTGTGGTTGAGTAATGCAAATACACACATACATGTTAAGACATATCTTTTAAAATAACATAGCATGGTCTTGAGCTCTGTCCATTTCTGGGTAGGATTGGATATATGGTACTTCCCCACACATGATTCACACACATGGATCCACCAAGCGGGCTCATGTATATACCCCTGGGTCTAAATTGGTCGGACTAAACACATTAACGCGTCGTCGAACGCCACAAAAAGAAAAGAGTCACATGATATCATGATGAACATAAATATAAAAGGTACGTGTTCGTACTAACATAACATAACATAATGGGAAAGTATCCTAATGTACATGACATACATAAATGCATGAGGTTCCATGGATTAAAGTCAAAGCATAAAATCAAAATCATTTCGCTCTTCCTTTCATCCATGTCATAGCACACATGTGAGTCACGAATGCATAGTAATCATCATGACTTTCATATTGCATCACCATATAATCTATAACATGGCTTTACATGGCAAAGCATAACATAACATACATAGTTTTTCATTTCATTCATATCATGGCATAATAGAACATCACATGCATAACAATACATAACATCATACATTATCACGTAGCATACATAAGCATAACATAACATTATGACATGCAAGAGCCACGAGACATTTGTAATCATACATCTTATAATTCTTCGTACAGAAACAGTAAGTCACTTACATGTTTGGCCTAGGCAAGAGTCACTATTTATTCTTTATACCAGCCTAAATTTGCTCCTCATTGTCCAATTCAACCTTGATCTATCATCTGGATAATATCAATTAAACTCCTTTTTGTTTTTGTTTGGCTACTAACCAAATTATGGCAAGTTATGATCAGTTTTTTACTCCTTTTGATATAGATTCATTGTGTAATTTCCTAGAACATATAGATCATTTTGATATTTTGTTTTTCGAGCACAATTCAAGAGATTTATAATGAAATTAGTGTTATTTTGACGAAAAGTGAATTTAAAATTTCACTTGCTGAAATGGTTTCGAAACAATAACTTTACTTCGAGTGGGGTTGAATCTCTAAAATGCCTGGAGACTAACACTGTAATAGCTCAAACCCACCGCTAGCAGATATTGTCCTCTTTGAGCTTTCCCTTCCAAGGTTCCTCTAAAGGTTTTAAAACGAGTTTGTTAGGGAGATATTTCCACACCCTTATGAAGAATGCTTCATTCTCTCCAACCGATGTGAGATCTCACAATCCATCTGTCAACTACTAAATGATAATCAATGCATACTAATTTCCTATCTTAACTTCCATGGTCATTCCAGCATTCACTATCATCTGTCCTTGTTGGCACACCGTCCAGTGTCTGGCTCTAATACCAACATTAATTTTATTACGGACATCGAAATAAAACATTTGCAAATGAAGCCATGAACTTGCATATTTAATTTAAAACAAGAAAATAAAAATAACATAGTTTTTAAACATTAAAGACGAGGCAAATAATCTCATGTTCCTTTGGTAAATATGAGGTACGATGTTTACTTTTTTAGTTGCGTTAGTACTCTAACTAGTTATTTCTTCATAAAATCATTAAACTTTACTAACTTTTATATATCATATAACACATCCTTATACTATGACTGAGGTTAGCAAATTCCTTAACCATCGAAACCTCTTCTCACTAACCATTGTAAGTGTGAGTTGTGCTTGCATGTATTGAATGAGTCAAACTCAAAATTTTGGACAAACCTTCTACATTGTCAAAGTGAGGGAACGTACAACTTTACATCTCCGAATAAGTCTAGACAAACTACGATTTGTTCCTCATTTAAAATGGTTCACTAGACCACATTCTATAATATTCAATGTCTAAAGAAAATATTTTTATTCAACTAAGACTCTTAATCGAGAGTTTGGTATAACACTCACTATATAGAGGTATCAAGTTTGCTTAAGGGCTCATCTTGTTATCCTTTTTGTCACTGATTAGCCTCCGATTATCGGTATGAATATTATTGTAAAGCAGGTCTATAAAACCTCATTGAATATCTTTTCATGAAAATTACTTAAGCGGTGAGAAATTAGTGAGCCCAACACCATCACTCTAACTCGCACAACTATGTCGAACTCAGAGAAAACCTTTTAACCTTGTCTTCTTGATTCATATGTTTGAGGGAACCCTTGTTTCTACATGAATGGATGTTTTTTCTTTTTAATCACTATCTGGATAAGCTCTTAATGTTCAATATATGGGCCAACTCTTTCCTCTTAATGATCAGTGCTATTGCACTCACTAACAGAAATGCTAAGGAGTGTGAAGTCCCGACTTAGTAACTCATGTACCTATGGCTCGGTCTACCTCAACTCTACTAAACTGTCCTGGTCATAATCTTAAAAATTTCAAGTAGATTTAAGGCTCAGATCTCGTGTTGATATTAATGTTAGAATAACTTAGGTATAACATTCACCCTTCATTCAAACCTTCCTACCTTCTTCAAGGTGACTCGTTTTCTTCCTTTAACTAGATCATGACTTGATTAGTTTTTATGTGTTACTTTATCTTTTAAGTCATGGACTCCAAATCTAGCTAAAGTATCCAATCATTGACCACTTTGCTCATACCATCTAAAAGCTTCCTTTGAATATTTCCTCCTACAATCGTGGTGCATAAACATTTCCAACAAGAGTCTTATTTCCTCCCGTTTCTTTGTAACACTAAGGAGTGACTTAACATAACTCTCTTCTAAGACTGATATTGCATAAGCATAATAGTTATTCTTATATGCCGTAAAAGTCAAGATACTGAAGAATTAGTTTCATATACACATCTTGTCACTTGGTATTCATAACAAACCTTGATTCTTATAAAAGGTCTATAGGGGTAGTTTCCTCATTTTTCTTACCGTTCATACCTCAAACATGTTCTAATACCCTCCTGAGATCTTGCATACTTAACATTAAGATCATAAATGAGTCTCATAAGAAATTTCTTTAACATTTGGGATCTTTAGAATCTTAAAAACATTTTAGAATTCTTATAAGGGTATGTTAGTCATTTACCAACTCAAATCTTGATTTAAATCCTCAAATATTCCAATGGTCTTGTAATTTTGTATAATTCCTTTAAACCATGACATAAGGTTCTTCATCAAAGTCATGCAATTTAGAAGTCACTTTGGTCATAAGTCAGTGGTACATAATTATAGGGGCATTTTGGTTATTTTACACCTACCCTTGGTTCAGTCCCTTCTTATAATCTAATGATTACTAAATTTCATACGTAACCTTATCATGTCATACTAAGCCTTCTCCTAAACTTTCATGAGCAACAATCCATTTAGTGGATTTGTAGCTTAGTGAAATCAACATTCATGTAGGCATTGCCTAATGTTGGAAAACCTTAATCTTAATTCCAACATTCTCACTTTCTTCAAGATGATTGCTTTCTTCCATCAACTAGACCAATAGTTTAATCACTTTCATGATTACATGCTTCTCCAAATCAAACTCTAAACCTCATTCTAACAATTTTTTTTCTTCCTATAACCATACCAATTAGTATCACAACCAGAGGATTGTTTCTTCCCACTCTTTTGTGATACTAAGAAGGAAGTTTAACAAAATTTTCTTCTAAAAACGGGTATTACATAATCATATTGGATATCCTTACATATAATAAAACTTAGAATGCTTAAAAATCCAGTTTCAAATATGAATCTTGAAATTTAATACGGTATTACCTCTTAAACACCTTTGTATGGCTAGGAAAAATCCGTGGTGGTTTCTCCACTCATATGGTTTCCTAAGTTCAAGACATCTGGAAAATTTTATACGACAGTCAATCTCCATAAATACTTATAGAACTTTGACCATGATCATAAGGTTTTATCCAACCATGGCTCATTAACTTTAAATCAACTCACAACCACCACACCTTAGTCATTCTCAAACATAGCCTAAATTCAAAATAGAGATCAATTGCCCACGAATTGGAGAAAATATTTATTGTAGAAATTTTATAAAACTCAATCTCAAATTCACGGCAATTTAGAAGTTTTAATGTCGGTTTAAGCTCCTCCCTTTATAAAGCCTGAAGTAGGGGTTTTCTTTTGGAGCAAGAATTGAGCTAAGTCGAGCCTTCAATCGTTAGTTGTTATAGCCTCTTAGATTTTGGGTTTCTAAATCTCGGATTTCTTACAAATTTGAGAGCCATAGTCAACCATTTTTCTTCCAACTTGCTTCTACACCTTCTAAATGAGATTATCCACAAGTTTGGTGATGAAATAAAGTGTTGAAGGTGCCTCAAACACAGCTTCCAAATTTTGTCCACCTTTAAAGAAAGAAGGTTGAAGCTCGAACGTTAAATCTGAGCCTACACGCAAGTTTGTCAAGAGAAACATATCTTGATCGATTTTTGCACCTCCAAGGAATATTTTCATAGAAGACCACGAAGGTTAACAAGACTCAGAACATGTCCTATTGAAGAAAATTATTTTCGTGTAAAATTTGGGGGTAAGGATCGAAATCTTACATACAATTCATTTTCTTCAAAATTGAGTCTTCCTACACGCAAGTCTTCCTTTAGCTTTGACCATATGCAACTAAAATTATTTATGCGAATAGGTGTAATAACAATATATAATGTTAAGATTTGGATAGATAATTTCAATGGATTAAAACCTATATTTTTTTAGTACCCAAGTGGTTAATCCTTTACCTATACTCTTCCATTCACTACTTATAGTCCTATAGGTTCGAATTCTTTGTATTTTTATTTTTATTTTATTATTATTATTATTATTATTATTATTATTATTTTTTGTAGGTTGGGTAGAAATATATTGGGAAAGTGGATGATTAGATGTTGTATACTAGATTTGTGAAAACTATTGGGTACTAATTTATGTTATCCAATCGCGAAAAAATGTATTAAAATAAATCTCATCTGGTCACTTATAACAACAAAAAGGATAAGATAAGATATTTATTCACATAATTCCTATTTATTAAATGTATTACTCATCAATAAAAATGGGTAGAGTAGGTTCTAGGAAAAGAAAAATAATTAAAGCAAATGAAAAACAGTTGATGTTATTTCCAAGTTAGAATGTAGGCTCAATGGTAGTCGATGTACTGTATGCAAAGTTTTCACTTTCCTTTCAACTCCAGTATGAAACCATTGAGTTAGGCATGAGGTTGGTTAGGGATGTGTCACTTGATAGTTTGTTTGATTGCTCTACGGAATGGCTTTGTCCTATAGGAGGGCGTTGATCATACAGGTTATCATTGATTTCCATGGTAGCATGTAGAAGGTCGTGGGTTCAACTCCCACTACGATCGGCTAAAATGTTAGACCTTCATTTGGAGAACACATATCCTCACTAAAGTCTCTTTATGCATTCATAAAAATGTAAATATTATCTAATTAATTCTATAACAAAACTTGTAAATCATCTAGTATCGTGATGTAGTTGGTTATCACGTTATCGTGATGTAGTTGGTTATCACGTTATCGTGATGTAGTTGGTTATCACGTTATCGTGATGTAGTTAGTCTAACGCATTATAGGTGTTTACCGTTAGTCTAACACATTAAATAGGACCCTTAGCCTAAGCCTGCAACACACATCCATTACCTACGTGCCTGCAACTTGAAAACAACCCACGCTCAACCTGTTATGCCCCAACATTCGTTTCAACTAGATCTACAGCATCCTAGCAGCCAAGCACCTATGCTCGACCCAAAGGTGCCTACAACAACAATAATTGGAGAAGTTTAGAGGAACGCGAGTAGTTAGGAAAAACGTCGTCTAAGCCCTACCAAGTAAGTGGCGTATACAAGTTAGAAAAAATACCGGCTAAGACTAACCAAGTAAGCAGCCCTATATAATTGTGTTTATGATGACACGTGTTGTGGTGCCCTATATAATTGTGTGTTTATGATGACACGTGTTGTGGTGTTACATATGATATGATATGAGACTTTTATGATATGATATGATATGAGACTTTTATGATATGATATGATATGATATGATATGAGACTTTTATGATATGATATGATATGATATGATATGAAATGATATGAGACTTTTATGATATGATATGAGACTTTTATGATATGATATGATATGATATGATATGAGACTTTTATGATATGATATGATATGAGACTTTTATGATATAATATGATATGAGACTTTTATGATATGATCTGATATGAGACTTTTATGATATGAGACTTTTATGTTGTATTGAGTGCATTAATATGTTTATGATATGAGATTGTTATGAGATTGTTATGTTGTATTGAGTGCATTAATTTGTTTAAGATTTGGATTATCTTGTTGATCGAATATCTCAAGGCAAGAACATTGTTTGAGATTCGAATCACTCGACAAACAAGATTGATTATGTCTAGCTTGAATGATTCTTGTTGATCAAATATCTCAACGCAAGAACACTTGTTTGAGATTCGAATCACTCCACAAGCAAGATTGATCATGTCAAGCTTGAATGATTCTACATGCAACCTAAACTACATAGAATTGCAAAGAAACTTAGCCATTGGCGAAAGAAGAGCACAAATGCATCTTTTACTATATTTTTCAAGTCTTCTTACAAATACAACATACATGGCTTTATATAGCCTCAAAATGAAACTAGTAAAGGCATTCCAAGAGTTAGTAACATTCATACTTAATGGCCATAATTAACCATTATGTAATTGTAACCTAAATAAATAAAAAGTCTTAAAATACATTAATGAAATACAATAACTCTAAATTGTAATCCACCCAAAATTTATAACATGAAACTTCATTCTTCTTCAATGTGGCATGAATTGAAATATCTTTTGATAATTTCAACAATATTTTTTTTCATATCTTCATTGAAGTATATTGTATGATTGATGTGTTTTGGTTCATATCAATGTGCATGATGAGAATTGTTATGTCTGGAAGCATGAAAACATTATGATATGGCGTATGTGTCTAATATGAATGATATCATATGATTGACATGCATAACGATGATCTAGCATGAAATACAACCCTTATATGATATTGATATGAATCCAACAACTGATCACTTCCATGTACCGGAATGAGCAATTACAAGAAGCAATACAAAGAAGATTCAAGTATCAAATCAAGAAAATAATGGAGTGAGTGACATTGGAAAGTGATTAGAAGACTTGTCATTGGTAGTTGATTTACCAATTAAGACAATTTATGAATGCCTTATTTGCTTCAATTTGTATTTAATAGCATTTATTAGTGATTTGTAGTTGGTGGTTGAACTTTATTATGGTAGGGTTATCTTGTTGAATACAAACAAAACCTTTGTGTTTTCTTGATACCTTTTTGGTGTTATTCTTTTTCAAGCCTTGCTTTAGGTTTGATGTTTAAACTGATTCATTGAATTAGTTTTGATCAAGCTAATTATGGAGTGAATTGTCTTGGTATCTAAGAGTGACCATCATAGATTCCAAGTTCGATCTAAGAGTCATTCATCTTCTAACCAGCTCTTGGTTGGAATCAATCCGTTAAGTTAGCTTTCTCTGTGAACGTTTTGCAAAGATTCTAGAAGGACCTCTAACTTTGCAAAAATCTAGCATTGTTGGTGTTTATCATTTGGTATCAGAGCATTTGGTCGACGTTCTTTGGCCGCTCTAGAGGTGAAATATCTTTACAGTTATTTTTTTTTTTGTCTCTCTCTGATTATCGAGAAAAAAAAATAAAAGAAAAAAAAATCAGTAGAAAAAAAAAATCGATAGTTCTGAGGAATATATATATATATATATATATATATATATATTCAGTTCTTATCATTTATTTGAGTTTGTTCAAAAATTTCAAGTTTTTGATCCTTGAGATACTAGTCATAGCTTGTTAGAGTTGATCGTTGAATTGGTTATAATTAAGCTTAAACCAAGATTGTACCAAAAAAAAAAAAAAAAAAAGCCAGCCTTTACATTCTTGACCTAGTACCAAAAGTCTACCTTTGAGTGTTAAACACGAGTGTCCTTGAGTGAAATTTTTGTGAGAAGTGCGGAGAGGTCCCTTGATAACAAAATGTCACATAATGGAGAAGAAGTACCACTAGTACCAGATCTTAATACAACCATTCTTCAAGCAATTCAAGGTATGATGGAATGATGATGGAAGATAGACAAGAAAGAAGGGCGCAACAACAAAGACAAGAACGAACATTACAAGAAGATGAAGGTATAGTAGTACAAGAAAGATAAGTTGAAGGAAGATGGAGAGGAAGAAATAACCATGCAACTATTATGCAACCTAGAAGGATGGAAAGAGTACATGAAGATAGAGATGGGGGAGTTAAACTCAAAATCCCACCCTTTTGTGGAACGGCAGATTCTGAGGCATACTTGCAATGGGAAAGAAAGATAGAGCATGTATTTGATTGCAACACCTATAGTGCAAATAAGAAGATGAGACTTGCTATTGCTGAATTTACCAATCATGCCGGTGATTGGTACCAACATCTCAAATCCGAGAGAAGAAGAAAAGAGGAGGATCCAATAGAGACTTGGGAAGAACTTAAAGAAGCCATGAGAAAAATGTATGTTCCAAAACATTTGAAAGAAATTTGAAAACTAAATTGCAAGGTTTGAAGCAAGGAACAAAAAGTGTGGCGGAATATTATCAAGAGATGGAGACTATGATGGAAAGAGCAAATGTTAGAGGAGAAGAAGAAGATACCATGTCTAGATTCCTTGGAGGTTTGAATCGAGAAATTGCTCATCTTGTTGATAGAAATCCACCACCATATCTGGAAGACATGTATCATTATGCTCTCAAAATTGAAGACAATTGAAGGAAGAAAAAGAGCATTAAAAAAGGTACACATCACGAACTAACACCTTTTCAAATTCTAAAACTTGGAACAATGATAGTTTTGTGAATAAAATGAATCATTGTCACCAAAAGAAAAGTTTATGGCTGCTAAAAGAGTGGAGGCTGAGAGTTCCAATTGTAAAAAGAATGAAGCTTCAAACACGGTAAAGGAGAAGTCTAGTTCTATTCAATGTTGGAAGTGCAAAGGGTTTGGACACATGAGCAAAGAGTGTGTTAATAAAAAAGTTATGGTGATAAGGAATGGTATACTTGATTCAGATGATGAATGTGAGGATCATGATTCATAGCTTGTGGAAGAAATCGCAGCATATGGTGATGAGTATGTTGAAGAAGGTAGTTCCATATCTTTGATCACAAGAAGGGTACTCAATGTTCAAATCAAGGAAGAAAAATTTGAAGATCAAAGGAAAAACTTGTTCTACACAAGATGTTTGATCAAAGGAAACCCACGCAGCTTGGTGATTGATAGTGGAAGTTGCACAAATGTGGTAAGCAACTTCCTTGTAAAAAGACTTCAACTTTCTGTTCATCTACATCCAAAACCATACAAATTTTAATGGTTGACAAACGAAAAAGAAATTAAGGTGAACTCCCAAGCTCTTATTTCTTTTACTCTTGGAAGATATAAAGATGAATTCCTTTGTGATGGTTTACCAATGCATGTGGGGGCACCTTGTTCGACCGACCTTGGCAATATGATAGAAAGGTAACATTTGATGGTTTGATGAACAAGTATACTTTTACTTTGTGTGGGAAGAAATTTACTTTACTTTCATTGTCTCCATATGAAGTACATTGTGACCAATTAAAATTAGAGAAAAAAAAAAAAAGAATATGAAGAACAACAATAATGTAGAGAAGAAACTAAGGTAAAAGAGAGAGATAAGAGTGAAAAAAAAAAAGAGAGAAAATGAGGGGCAAACGATGAGTGAAAACCAAGAAAGAAAAAAAAAAAGGTGAAAAAAAAAATATATTAGTAGAGAAAGAAAAAAAAAACAATATTCAGTTCTTGTTCGGAAAGAACGAAGAATTTGATTTGAGGACAAATTCTTTTAAAGAAAGGGGGATAATATGAATCCAACAACTGATCACTTCCATGTACCAGAACGAGCAATTACAAGAAGCAATACAAAGAAGATTCAAGTATCAAATCAAGAAAATAATGGAGTAAGTGACATTGGAAAGTGATTAAAAGACTTGCCATTGGTAGTTGAATTACCAATTAATTTATGAATGCCTTATTTCCTTCGATTTGTATTTAATAGCATTTATTAGTGATTTGTAGTTGGTGGTTGAACTTTATTATGTTAGGGTTATCTTGTGGGCCTATTTAAAGGCATGTAATATTCATGTTTGTGATGAATTGTTGAATACGAACAAAACCTTTGTGTTTTCTTGATACCTCTTAGTGTTATTCTTTTTCAAACCTTGCTTTAGGTTTGATGTTTAAACCGATTCATTGAATTAGTTTTGATCAAGCTAATTCTGGAGTGAATTGTCTTGGTATCTAAGAGTGACCATCATAGATTCCAAGTTCGATCTAAGAGTCATTCATCTTCTAACTAGCTCTTGGTTGGAATCAATCTGTTAAGTTAGCTTTCTCTATGAATGTTTTGCAAGGATTCTAGAAGGACCTCTAGCTTTGCAAAAATCTGGCATTGTTGGCGCTTATCAGATATGTTAAGATATGATATGTTGAAGGAATGAAATAATATGATTGACATGCAAAACGCGAACTATGTGTCTAATATGAAACATTAGGATATGACATATGTGTATAATGTCTCTAATATGAACGATATGATATGGTATGGTATATGCGTCCGTACTCATCATTATGGAAAAGTATCTTGATTCGACCAAATAGAGCACAAAGACAACGAGTTCAGTCGAACATCATAACGAGTCTAAGGGCGGAGTCAAGCTTGAAAGGAATGGGCGTAGACTTAATAATGAACACCGCTTCTCGATATGAAATTAATGACTTAAAAGACAAATGGTAAACACTCAGTTATGCATTAGGTCCACATACTTTCCATCACCATATGATTAGTAGGAATTCAAACACAAAAGTATAAAAATATATATTTATATTAAATTATAGGCATAAAATTTTAAAAATGGCTGCATAGCGCAATGGATTAGTGCAGTGCGTCTAATTTGGGATCAAAAGGTTAAGGTTGTGGAAAGGGTACAAACATCATTTTCCCACGTTGTATAGTTGTCACTGGTAAGTAGTCAAATTTTTAGGGGCCAATATTAAGATTAAAGAGCTCGACGCACTACTCAAAATAATAATGAAAACATTCAAAGATGTAAAGACTATTCAATCAATTCTAATTTTTTTTTTTAAAAAAAGTGGGGATTTGAATTTCTAATTTTATCTTTCTTTTTACTCGTGCTCCGAATTTTATAATATTATATCATAATATAGAACAAAACTTGTAAATCATCTGGTGTCATGATGTAGTTGGTTATCACGTCAGTCTAACACGGTAACGAATCCGAATTTTTTTAAAAAAAATTCAGTCTCCGGAAATTTCGTCACACACATGAAAGTCGTGTTCCCCCAACCCCTCACAATGCTCCCTGGACCTTCAACCATCACCACACAAACGTCAGCAACCACTCCAAGACACTCAGACCACCTGCAACGAAGAAGAGAGTGAGAGAGAGAGGGAATTATCGAGAACGTCGACAAGTTCCAAAAATGAAACCCACGACCTTACACCGTCAGATCCGACATCAAAATGCTTGAAACACGTCGTGAAGAGAAGGTCAATCGTCTAGGACATGTTCCA
The DNA here is from genome assembly GCF_057944985.1 of Cucurbita pepo subsp. pepo. Classification (NCBI taxonomy): domain Eukaryota; kingdom Viridiplantae; phylum Streptophyta; class Magnoliopsida; order Cucurbitales; family Cucurbitaceae; genus Cucurbita; species Cucurbita pepo. The sequence continues at coordinate 10,359,990 of NC_141814.1, read as the reverse complement.
CGCTGTATTTTTGTCGTTGTCATCATGAAAAATGAGATCAAAATTGAGTTTAAAAAATATCGAAGATCCGTCATTACAGGTGGCTACAAGCCACAAAAATTCATGGAAGAGAAGTGGAGAGGTCCATAGAGAGATAGGGAGAGAAAATGGAAAAGAAAAGGCGGGTCCATAGGGAGAGAAAAGGCGTCAGAAACGTAGTAGAGAGGAGAGAGAAAATCATGCAAGGAGTTGAGCGAAGAAGAAAAGGTCCGTCGGATCTAGGTTGGACTTGATCCTAACTCGATTCCCAGCAGGTAAGCCCGACCCAAAATTCGTTGGCCTAGTAGCCAGAGGCTGGTCAAGCCTGCGACCCGCGTACGACCTGCGCCCGCTCTACAACCCAAAACAAACCTATAAACCCGAGGCCCAATCCCAACTCAACCCAAAACCTAACAATCAACCTAGTAGCCCAAACTCATCTGTGGCCCAGCCTGCGAAGCGAAGCCCAGCGGCGCACCTGCAGCCGATGAGCCGCGAGCCAACAAGAAACGCGATCCAAACAAGAACTTCAACTCGCGCCTCAACCTTGTTTGCGTTGTCGTGTCCCGCTCAAATGTCTGCGTTGTCGTGTCCCGCTCAGATGTCGGCACATGTCAAGCTGCAGTGGAAGCAGCCCTTCAGATTGAGCGGATTGGATGGGACAGCGGCGGCTATTCGGCTCGATTTTCCAATTTTTGCTTGATTTCCACCGTTTCGATTGTCTCGAACCTATTTTCGACCTCGATTAAGGTAACTGAGGTCGTTTTAGAGTCGTATTTCACATTATTAATTTGATTTTTAATTTAATTGTGAAATACTAACAGAAAGTGACGAATAGTGTGATAGGAAACAAACCTTGGCGACCTTTGGAGCAGTGAGGAACAAGATCTTACGTTTAGCGTAATTAGGGTGAACTCTAACTAAGGTTAACCAGGTAAGTGACCTTACTATAAGATAAGCTAAAAATTGTATGTGTTATAATTATGATATATGAGTTGTATCGTAGGATGCTGTATACTAGTATATGATAATGTATGAGTATATGGTGATGTATGAGTTATGATGCTTGATGACGTGCGTAATATATATATTTCGATGAATGACGTACTTGATATGCTTGATGCAGTTTATTGCAATATGATGATTATGATGATTGCATGACGTTTGCTTTAATATGTTGATATTTTTCATATTAAGCATGATATATGATGACGAGTCTCATATTGCATCATGTCGATAGACCGACATAGGACACAACCCTAAGAGCATGAAAATGATATTAATATAAATATTCAATGAGCATGTGTTACTTAATGTAACAAAGAGATGAGACTAGAGGGTTGTGTCATTAGAGATTATAAGATGGAAACTAGAGGCCTCATGCATGTTGTTTGTTCATAAGCATAAGGATACTTCCTTAGAGACGATGAGTGTGGATGCGCATGGTATGATAATAAGGGTATTCATGGAGAGCATGACATCAGGGGGTTCCATTGACCTCCAAACGTCGCTATAGATTAACTTAATTAGAGAGGGTCCAGGGGTGTGCGAGCCCCCTGGAGATTCACAATTGCACGTGTGGGTCGTGTGTAGGGAAGTACTATACATCCATATTAGTTCGAGACTGGAGGCCACCCCTAAAGAAAAGAGATAGGTCCGAAGAGCATGATTGCATGTGTTTATTAGGTTTTGACAGAAAAATAACTAAGTCAGAAACATAAACAATTAAAGTTTGAAGTCATCGTATTATTGAATACTGAACTTGGCTTTTATAGCTTTACAAATATCCAGAAATAGCAACTAACTACACATGTTCCAAAATAGTTAAACTAAATACCTAAAAATACTTTAACTATAAAATAGAAACCATCTTTATTTAACTATTTTTACATAATCAAATTCTTCTAACAATCCCTCCCTTGAACTTATTCTTCCTTGTCAAGAATTTATTCATGCAAGTTTTGAAATGTTTCTAATTTTAGAGACTTTGTCAACAAATCAGCATGTTGATTTCAGGTACCACAAATAATAAATTAACCGTTCCTTCTTTTGTAAGATCTCTAAGAAAATGAAATCTTACTCTTATGTGTTTGGAACGTCTATGTAGAACTGAATTTTTGGATAGTTTAATAGTTAAAGTATTATCACACATTAGCTATGTTTCTTCTATTTGAGAGTGACTATTCTCTTTGAGTATCTTCCTCATCCAAACAGCTTGACATGGCACAGACACTAGCAGCAACAAACTCAAATTATGTGGTTGATAAGGTGACCATAGGTTGCTTATGAGAAGACCAAGCTACTGCTCCTTCACTCATCATAAACACATAGCCTGAAGTACTCTTGCTATCTTCCATGTCTCTGGCATAGTCACTATCAGCAAATCCAATTAAATCACTAACTCCTCCCTTTTTATAAAATACACCATAATCTACCGTACCTTTCAAGTACCTTAAAACCCTTTTAGTTGCTGCAAAATGTTGTTGTGTTGGACATATCATAAAACGACTAATCAAACTTACAACAAACATGAGATTAGGACAAGTAGCTGTGGGATACATCAGACTTCCCCTATTTGTTTATACAACGTTATATCTACTTTTGCACCATTTTCATCTTTGCCAATTTTCTCTTAGGGAACAATGGGATTACAAACAAAATTGTAAATTTATATGCTAAATCGATTTAAAACTTACGCAGCATACTTTTTTTTTTACATATAAAAATATCATCTAATCTTACCTCTATTCTAAGAAAAAATCTCATCTGACCTAAGTCAGTCATATCAATTTTTTTTTTCATGGAACATTTAGACTCCTCCAATAATTCTTCATCGTCTCCACTAAATAAAAGATCATCAACATAAATGCTTACAATAAGAATGTTACCTCCCTTCCTCTTGATGAAGAGTGTCTGCTCACTGGAACTACTTTTGAATCCTAGTAGGATTCTATTCAACTAAACCAGGTTCCATTTGATTTCTTCCTCCATAGCCAATCTCAATTTTGGGCTTTTGACAACTTCCTCAAAATTCACAGGATCTGAAATCATCAACAATGCCATATTTTCTTCATCCTCCTCATACAAGCCTTCACCATAAATATAATCTACAAACCATACATGTGGAAGTCGATTTCTCCCCTCCCTTATTGTCAAATATGGTGCAATAGCTGCTGAAAAATTGTTTTAAGCAACTGGTTCAATTGTTTCAGCAACCTGTTCGGTCGTTTCTTCTGTGATTTCCCCTTCTTCGTTTTTAGCAACTGATTCAATTGTTTGAGCAGCTAGTTCAGTTGTTTCCTCCGTGATTTCTCCTTCTTATCAATTTCAATATTTTTCCCCCGTCCAATTTTGTTTCACCTTAAAAAAAATTTCAACCCCATTCACGGTCTTCTTCGAAAGCTGCATTACGACTTACTATAATATTATTTGTAGTTGGATCAAACATTCTATAGCCTTTGGATTCGTTTCTAACTCAAAATAAAACACATGTTACACTTTATTTTCAAGTTTGCTTCTCTTGGCACCTAGAATATGAACATGTCCCACACATCCAAAAACTCTTAAATAATCTACTAATACAACGCTCCAAGCCTCTTCTCGCCAGAGTGGGTGATTTAATCAAAATGTGAATCGTCCACCTGTCCACCTGACTGCTTCAGGCAATAAATTTTTAGGCACTTTCTTCTCTGTCAGCATAGCTCTTACCAAGTTCAAAACAGTGCGATTTTCGCGTTCGGCCACTCCATTTTGTTGTGGGATATAGGCTGTGGTCAATTGTCTTTTCACTCCATGTTGTTTTAAAAAATGGTTGAATTCTGCACAGTTGAATTCTCCTCCTCTATTTGTCCTTAAACATTTTATAGGCATTCCAATTTCCTTTTCCATCATTGTTTTGAAACATTTGAAATCACAAAATGTTTCTAATTTTTCTACAAGAAATAACTCCATGTCTTCCTTGAAAAATCATCTATAAAGCACACAAAGTACTTTTTCTAGCCACTTGAAGCTGGTGAAATTGAACCACATAAATCTGTATGAACAAGACCCAATTTTTCCGTTTCTCTCCATTTACCCATTTTTTGAAATGGAATCCAATGTTGCTTGCCTTTCACACATGCCTCACAGGTGGTGTTTGGAGCTACAATTTGCGGCAGGCCTTTCACCATATTTTTGTGTTTCAAGGTGCACAAGCCTTTGTAGCCGAGATGACCATAACGATGGTGCCAAAGGGTTCACTGATCCGTATTTGAAACTTGGAGGCATCTTCCTTCATTTTTTGTGGTAGATGGTTCATTACGCAAAATAAACAGCCGATTTGTGCTCATAATTGACTCTGCTATTTTCCTTTTTGTGGATGATAAATGTTACATACACCATCTTTGAACAACATTACTACTTCTTTTCATGTAGTTGTCCTACGCTCAAGAGATTATTTTTGAGTTCAGGTACCCAATAAACATTACTAATAGTGTAACGAACCCCATGCAAAGTTAATTTTACTGCACTCGTTCCCGTAGCTTTCATACTTATATTATTTCCAAGCTTGACAATTTGGGAAAATGTCTTGTCTAAGCTTGAAAACATACCTTCACTTGCACACTGTAGCCGATCAACTCAAGCTTCTCCTTTCCTCTCCCTGCGTAGTATCTCACACCCCAGCCTCTGGTCAGGGTGTGCGTTTACCAGATAGCGCAAGCTCTCAACAATGCTGCGGTAATTGGTGGAGTCGACTACTGTTGTAGTGTCGACTTTCCTCAGTTGGAGTCGGGCTTCCATTGGTGTCCTTGTAGGGTTACTGTTCGCTAGCCCAGCTGTGTCCAATAGCTTCTTTGCGTACGCTCTTGACAGATGGTGATACCAGCAGTACTCTGTTGCACTTCGAGGCCGAGGTAGAAGCTGAGCACGCCGAGATCGCTCATCTTGAAGTTCTTTGATATCTCCCTCTTGAATCTTTCGAGGACTTCCATGTCGCCTCCAGTGATTATGAGGTCGTCAACGTAAACTCCCATGATTATTCGTTGCTCGTCGTGGCCGTGCGTTTAAACTTCAGCGACAGTTGGGTAATGTCGAGCTTTGCATTCCAGGCTCGTGATGCTTGTCGAATCCCATAGAATGCCTTGTGCAGTCGCAATACCTTGCTAGAGTTGTCGTTGTCCAGGAAGCCTGGTGGTTGTCGGACATAGATGGTCTCCGTCAGCTTTCCGTTGAGGAATGCGTACTTCACGTCCATGTGGTGGACCTCTTAGGAATGATGTGCCGCGATTGCCAGCAAATAGGTACTCCACTGTGAATTGATTTGGGTTTTGGTCTGCCTCGGTCACGTCGTTCCATTGGGTCTGATTCGACGTTCCACCACCCCATTCTGCTGAGTAGGGTGCCGTTAGGTGTCGCTGCATGGTGAATTCTCTGCCTCACTTTTCACTTGTAGTAGGATCAGCCACATCGCACAGCTTATTTACACATTCGATTGTGCTAGCAAACCATGTCGCCGAACTTCACCGTCCCATGAATCCCTGAGTCTAGCTCGGAGAATGCAAACCTTGCCCCTTGGTCACATATGGTTTGATCCCCTTTATTCCCGTGCGCGCCCACGAGATTACCACGGCTTCTTGCTACCTTTACCGCCGTTGAAAACGTTACTCTCGTGGAGCTTCAGGCGTGCAAGCCATTCTTCCTGAGTTGAGGAAGAAGAGTGGTGGATGCGCCGTTGAAAACGTTACTCTCGCGGAGCTTCAGGCGTGCAAGCCATTCTTCCTGAGTGAGGAAGAAGAGTGGTGGATGTTGTTGGCGAGCCCCGTGATCCACATTGAAAATCATCGACGGACTCCTTGTCCTTATAAAAAAAAAGAACTCCGAGAGCTCCTTCCGCAGCTGATAGAGCTAACAGAGGAGTGAGTGAGCCTGCCCGAGATGGACCCCATACAATGTGTGTATTTTCGTGCTTTGCATTTTCTTCTACTTGAACCAGAGACCTATGTGCTATTAAGTCGACATTCTAATCAATTGAGCTAATCAAGTTGGCTTTTGATAGACTTGGCTTCTCCACAATGATATATCACGAACCCTACTCTGATACCACTTGTTTTGACTGAGGAGGAAATCGGGTGTTGTTTTGACGGAGGAGGAAATCGTTGACGAGGAAAAGCCGAAGGAAAAATCTTGAAAGAAGAAAATAACATAGAAACAAAAGAAAGAGACACTATTTGGTTGAAGACCCGATGATTTTATTTCTCATTGGGATATTTAAATAACAAACTACATCCTAAAAATGTAAAGAAGTGGGCAACTTAATTAAATCACTTCACTCGAAGTGGACTTCCACTTCACTCTAATTTTGAGTTTAAATGAAAAAGTAGGTTTAACAGAAAAAGGTGGGTTTAGAAGAATAGTTACCTACAAAATAGTAACTAAAAACTATAATGATTTTCAACCTAATTAAAATGCTGATTTGCGCTCATAATTGATTCTATTATTTTTCTTTTTTGTGGATGATGATAAAGGCTACCTACACCATCTTTGAACAACACTATTACTCCTTTTTTATGTAGTTGTTCAACTCTCAAGAGATTATTTTTTAGTTTAGGTACCCTATACCATTACTAATAGTGTAATGGACCCATGCAAAGTTAATTTAACTACACCATTTCCCGTTACTTTCATAACTTGTATTATTTTCAAGCTTGACAATTTGGGATAAGGTCTTGTTTAAGCTTGAAAACATACCTTCACTTGCACACATATGGTGTGAGCAACCAGAATCTAAGAACCAAGCATCACTCCTTTTTGTTTCATGTCTTTCTATATGAGCAATTAACAACATTTCATCCTCTTCTGCCAGCTCTGCATAATTCAATTCCTTATTCTTCTTTGGACATTCATATTGAAAATGACCTAAGTCATGACACTTATAACATTCAATAGTTTCTTTGTTGAAAGTTGATCTTCCTCTTCCGTCCTCTGCCCCTGTAAGTTCCTCTTCCTCTGTTACTTATTTTCGTTCGACCTTTGACTTTTAAAACTTGCTCCTCTCCGTCAATGCTGGATCGTCGAAATTTTTGTTCATGCACCACTAGTGAACTTTTTAATTCATCAATGGACATGTTATCAGTATCTTTGGATTCTTCAGCAAATACTACAACATAAGTAAATTTTTCAATCAAGGTATGCATAATTTTTTCTACAATTTTCTTGTCAGGCATATTTTCTCCATTGCTTCTCATCTTGTTGGAGATTATCATCGCTCTTGCAAAATAATCTGTGATACTTTCATCATTCTTCATCTCTAGGATCTCAAATTCTCTCCTTAATGCATTAAGAAGAGATTTCTTTACTTTTTGGTTTCCACCAAATTTTTGCTTCATTGAGTCCCAAACAATCTTGGACGATCCAAGATTTGTTCAAAGATAGTACGATCAATTGCCTGGAAGAGGTAATGTTTTACTTGGTGATCTTTAAGTCTAGCATCATCAAGGTGGCCCTTTTGTGTCTCAATCAACATTGTTTCTTCCTCTGGTTCTGAGAAACCAATCTTTACCACACTCCATAGACCCTTTGCTCTAAGCAAATTTTCCATCAGCTCACTCCAATGATCATAGTGACCATCGAAGTGAGGGATCTTCGTGAAAGTTTTGTCTTCCCTCATACTCTCTCTATTTGATCACCACACTCCATAGACCCTTTGCTCTGAGCAAATTTTCCATCAACTCACTCCAATGATCGTAGTGACCATCGAAGTGAGGGATCTTCATGAAAGTTTTGTCTTCACTCATACTCTTTGTATTCGATCACTAAAAAATTGCTACTTTACAAAGCCTTAGTGGTGGCTCCGAAACCAATTGTTAGGTTTTGACAGAAACATAAACAATTGAAGTTTCAAGTGACGATATTATTGCATATTGAACTTGACTTTTATAGCTTTACAAATAACCAGAACTAACCACAAATCTTGCAAATATTTAAACTAAATACCAAAAAGTACTCCACCTATCCCAAAGAAACGATCTTAAGTTAATTATTTTTGACATAATCAAATTATTCTAACAGTGTTTGCATTTGCATGACCCCTTATGGGCCTAGAACAGAGATTGTGGCACGTGAATAGGGTAGACTCATATTTAAATTCCGAGTCCTATTCCTATGTTAGAATAAGTTTTTATTTATTTATTTATTATTATTATTTTTTTTTTTTTGCATTACATCATTTTAAATTATTTGTATTTGTTTTTTATTTTTTTTTCTAAATTTAAGTATTTTGTATTTAAACACGTAAGACCATGACTGTGTTTTCCAGAGAATAGCACGTTTTAAATGTTTTCGAGATTTATATTATAGATGATGTTTTCTTTTAAAAGTTATAATTTAGAGTCGTTACATTTGGTATCAGAGCTCTAGGTTTTAGATATTGTAGACTACCTTACGATGTATAGAACGATGTAGGCTTGACACGTTCCATGGTCCAACCGTCCATGCTTTGTCACCGTCAGGTATGTCTTGTATAAGATAAGAAAAGAGAAACGTTTTTTAAGGTACCCCTGTAAGGGGGACGGAGGCATTGCAGCTTTGAGACTGTGGCACAAGTCATGTGCTACTACATTTTTCATATTAAGGTTTCATATAAAGGCAGGACAGAAGCATCACAACTCTGAGACCCCTTGCGCCACTACATTTTTCATATAAAGATAAGGATGGAGGCATCAGAACTCTAAAGCCTCTTGTGAAATTTTTCATATAAAGGCAGGACGAAGGCATCGCAACTCTGAGACTATGGCACAAGCCTTGTGCTACAACATTTTTCATATAAAGCCAGGGTGCCCCAGGCTAATGGAGGCATCGCAACTTTAAGTTAAGTGAAAAATCAAGGTTGTTACATGAGCTATCCCAATAATTTTTTACACATTATCCTTATTTTAATAGCATATTTGGTGGGTGTTTGAACAGTTGATATTTCTTTTGCAGAGAGAGACTATAAATACCTACAAATTATTAGGTAAAAGACAGATTTGATGAATGAAATTTAGCTCTCAAATTGAGACTTCACCCTTATAAATTTGAGCATCATTTTAGTCATTTCTAAATTTTATGCGATTCTTGTGGTAGATTGCATCTAAGCCATTCAATCAAGCCTTGATCAAGTTCGATTGTGGGGTGACTCAATTTAGGATAAGGTTCCAAATATCTTTGATCTTAATAGGTAATCTAATTCTAGTCATCTCTCGGTTGATCCGAATTTTGTATGAGAATGTGTTAATTTCTTTGATTAAAGGGTTTTTGCTCCAACAAAAGCTTGGATGGTTGGGTTGATGATTAAATTGTGGACTATAGTTCTTGGATTTATTCTAAATCCAAAAACTATAGTCCACAATTTTCATTCAAACTTGTTTCTACACGTTCTAAATAAGATTACCAGCAAGTATATTAAAAAATCGAGTACAAAATGCACCTAACCTATGTACCCAATTCAATCCGCCATTGAAGGCACTCGACGAAGCTTGAATTTATAATTCATGGCTACATGTGAATTGTCACTTCTCATCCATCCCATTGGATTTTTGAACCATTAAAGAACATTTTCATAGAAGAACTTAAAGACCAATATGTCCCAAAGAATGCCCAATTTAAGAAATTCATGATTGAAATTGGGGTAAAAATTAGGGTAAGTTTCAATTTTCTACTTATAACCATTCTCATCCAAAATTAATGATTCCATAAACTTTAGGGACTAAGATAGACAATGTTCATGAAGGAGTCATGGCCTAATGATGTAGGATTCAGCTGCTCAAAAAATCTCATTTTCACGTTATGGGTTGAGTTGCAGACCGAGGGAAGAAATCCAAAGTTAAGTCCACACACATAGATTTGTCCCTCCAAGATGAGTTTTTAAGCTCGAGGGAAGTATAAGGATGAACTTTCGTGAAGAAATCGTGGCCTAAAAGTACCTCAATTGTTTCAACAAATTAGAAAATCCAGTGGGTTTACTCCATACGCGGAACCCTATTTTTATCCAAATTCGACGAGCTATAACTCAAGCTACATTACACTTAATGGTAAGAAGTTAGTCCTTAGATCTACCTTGAAATTCTATCTTTAAGTTTCATGAAATTGAGGGGAGAAATTTCTTGAAACCGAGCTAAGATGATTTATTTTCAAACAGTAGCACAACATTTCACACGTATCTTCTTTCTTTCAAAGGAAGAAAACGATGGCGTGAGCGATTCAACTAAACCGGCCACGCTAACCTGATATCCAGAACTACGTTAGTTTTTTTTCTAAATTTTAACACCTAACTCATTCTTTGAAAAGAAAATTTAGGGTTCTAGAAACTATACACTCTAAAGAGTTTGTTAAAGAAAATTTGGAGTCATTCAAGTATCGAAAGCTTGAAAACGGTGGTCCCGAACACCAATGATGAGGTATAAAGTATCTAGAACTTTTCTTAAGAAATAATTTATAGGAACCGCTTAATTTCTAGTATGAACCTTAAGCTAAGCATGAATTAAGGGAATATGAAAGAAAAATACTAAGAACCATAAGTGAAGGTCCTCCATGAGAGTTTTTCTTCATAAACAAGTAACATAAAAAATAATTCGCTAAATGAACAATATTGTCCATGAAATTTTGAGGCTGAAGATAATACGACATGTTGAGGGCCATATTAAATTTGGTAGTCATTGGATAAAGATAATTGGCTAAACGAAGAAATGATGCAATTGACCAAAATGCCTCCATGACGGTTGAAACACAAGAAACCTTGGAGGTAAGACCAAACTTTGTCTCTTGGAACGAATGAAGCCTTAGACACAGATTGTCGCATTCATTACTCATACCATAAATATTAGAGGAAATGTCTTATGCAATAGAAGAAGAACTAAGGAAAGAACTTAGAACCAAGACCAGAATAAAAATTAGAATATGGATCAAGACACACGTGATAATGTTGTTATAACACATGCAGAAGCAATTTAGATCTTAGGAACTCTAAGTACCTCAATTATAATAAATTAGCTAGCATGTTCATGAAGCATTAGGAGTTTGAGTACTAACCTTTTATAGTTCAAATTCTTTTTTTCTCACTAACCGGTTTTGAACCACCACTAGTGTCTTCCCTACTATTCTCCAGCCTTAGAACGGGATTGTGGAATATGATGAGTGACTAAACTTGGAAGGGCTTTAGTATATGTGAAGAGATTATTTGTGATCGTTTTCTCAAGGTTTTTCCAAGAAGACTTACCATGTACCTTAATCACTCTGTTTATAGAGTCATATTTGCATGTTCATGCAAATTTGAGATTACCAAATCTTGACACTCAAAATTCCACTCAAATGTGTAGAATTATGTGGCAAGCATGCAAGTTTGAGTTTGACCAAATTTTGACACTCAATATAACACTCAAAATTGTGGGGTTTATTTGGCATGAAAGTTTGGTTAAATCAAATTTTGACACTCAAAAATCCACAAACTGATTTTTCCATTAAGGGAAGGCTTTTACATTCTCCATTTTAATTCAACAATTAATTTAAATAATCAATTTCAAATTAAAGTATATTAATTAAACAATTTAATTAATATTTAACATTAATTTAAATGTCAATTCTAATCAATTCCAACCCATATGGATTAAAATATTTAAATCTTATTTAAATATCTTCGATTCTCTCTTTTTGTTTAATTTATAAATGAAACAAAAATGCGGTTAAATACATCATATATATTTAGCGCATATTCCCTAATTTGAATTCGAACACTTCGAACGCACTTCGAACGCACTCGTCACACTGTTCTATGGTTTAGTCCGGTATGAGCTAGTAGGGGGACCTAATGGACCTATAGATCATGTGCTCCAACGATCTAAGATTAACCGGCTAAACTCATTAACTTTGTTAACCAACATTCTTTAACTATTAGGACACTCCACTATAGCCTAGTAGTGCACTCCCCTCACTATAGATATATTTCTGTCCATTTGATATAACCATGATTAGTAAGTTGATCCTTCACAGGTTGTTCGTAACTAGAGCTGGGTCAATTTACCGTTTTACCCCTAAAGTTACTTCTTGTTCCTTATGTTCCACTGATGAACAATTGGTTTGTGGTCCAATCAGTAAACCAAATCCCTCTCAAACCAATGAGAGGGTAGGGCCCCTTATTCAAGGCCTGGAGTCCATACTTAAGGGAACAACCTCTCTACTATCCCTAAAAGTGGGTAGAAGTGAATTCCATCTTGCACCCTATGCCCCCAGCTATTCACCTAGTCTTACCCCGGAAATGGGAGGCTTATTGAGTCGGCGAACTTGAGCCACTCTCGCTCATGCAAATCTAAGGATAATTCTGAATAAACAGGAGTTCATGATTACCTCAAGATTAAGATCGAGTTACCTAGGTCATCGAATGAAAAAAAAAAAATCAGTCTCAACAATAAACGACATTATAAAGTGAGAGTGATTTTCTTCATGGTCTGATCTTATGCAATACTCATTGCATAGGATAGTATTGCATAGGATGCCCCACTCACATATCTCCGCATGTACAATTTAGTGATCACATTGTTTATATCATATACAAAAGTGGGCCACATTCATAGTATTCCCAGGATAAAGTACTCAGCCTTATCCCTGTATTATAGATCATTTTGACTATATACTTGGACTTGAAACACTCTTATGTCTCTACATATAGTTCAAATAATCATACTATAGTCAAAGTGTTCTTAATTTATTGGATTTAGATTAATAATCGTAAAATTCACTTTATTCAATAAAAATCTTTAATGAATAAACATCAATAATAACTTTATTGAAAATAGAATATGTTTTTGTTTACAAACAATGAGTTTTAGGACATAAAACCCAACAACAATTTTTTAGCACTTAAAACCGTGAACCTTAGAACTAAAGTTTTTAGATCAAAACACCGGCTAAGACCTCATATCCCAGAGACAAGGTTCTTAGGGTAGTTCATGAAAAGAACTTAGAAAACTATGATAGAACTTAAGGGTCTAAGTTTTAAAGACAAGAACAAGAATCGAATTCAAGTATCATATAGAAGAGACACATCTAACCAAATCCAACGACCAAATTCAAAATAGAAATCAGTTGCCCACTAATCATTGAGAATATATATTGCAAAAATTTTATAAAACTCAATCTCAAATTCACATAAATCTAGAAGTTTTAATGTTGGTTTAAGCTCCCTCTATAAAGCCTGAAGTAGGGGTTTTCCTTTGGAGCAAGAATTCTCTAGTAGCTGTTGATGCCGGACACCTGTTAGGAATAGTGATCGTCATGGCAACATTATGATAAACATAAATGATCATTTTCTTGCCTCGTAACGTACACGTACACGTCCATACTATCATTGAGGAGAAGGGGTATCCCCCGATGCATAAGAACACAATAAGGCATGATGTCACAACATTTTTCCATTTTTATTATCATATAATACAATTCGGCTGGCATCTTCTTTCAAATCATATCATATCCTTCATGCGTGTGTCAGAGTTGTATTTCATGCCAGTTCTTCATTTTGCATGTCAATCATATCACATATCATTCATGTTGCACATATACTCTATCATAACTTATCATACCTTTGCATGTATCAATTCACATCATGCACGCATCGTACCATATCATATATCATAACAGTCATATAACATAACGCATGCATGGTTCCAACATATCATATCCGAACATATCATATCATAAAAATATCAATTCATCAAATACAACATAACAATCACATATCATAACATATACATATTAATTCATAATAGTTTACATATACGGGTGTAAGACATGTGCGAAGCCACGAGCACGTGTCATCATACAAGACACAATTATAACTAAACGATGGAGGGACTACTTACTTGGTTGGCCTTAGCCAATGTTTTCCCTAATTCAAATACATTCGCTCTCGTTCCTCAAAATTGCTCCAAATTTTCACAAGTTGTCACTTTCTATTAGAATATCCCATTTCGTTAGTGATCTAAGAACTCTTAACTCATTTGGACTTATATTGAGAAATTGAACCTAACTTTATTTATCTTAAACAAGGTCAAATTTAGCTTCAGGATGGTCAAAATGGTAGAAATTGGCTAAATTTCCTTTTATCGAGCTGAAAGAGTGAGTTCTGAGCTGAGGAGGTGATTCGCGTGCAAGTTGCTTTGGGTTGTGGCGCGGGTGCTGGTTGCGGTGCGAGTATTGTGTCGTACCAAGTTGGGCCTTGGGTTCTCGAGCTGCTGCAAGTTGGGCCAAGGTTTTTGGGCTGCTACAAGTTGGGCCGAAGTGTATAGGTTGGGCTTCAAGCATTGGCTGCTGCAAGCTGAGATGATGGGATTGCGCTGCAGAGTTAACGGGCCGAGGTGGCGGTTTATCGAATTGGGCTGCTGATTGGTCACTGCTCGGGTATCTGATCCGTACCTTACCCGGGTCCATGGGCTGTCTTCCCTACCTAGTTTCTTCACCATTTGTCACCTTTATTTCTCTCTCCTCCGTACAATGAAGGCTCTTGTTTTCCAACATATTTACGTATAGATCTGTCTTCTTCTCCTTTCCTCCTACTTGTTCTCTTGTTCCCACGGTGTTTTGAGGCTCTGTTTGTATCTATATACACAGATCTGTGGCATTAAGCATATTACCGCTTTCAGATCTAATGGCGACGAAAAGATAACGTAAAGCATTATGTGGTTGCAAGTTTCTTACCATGGGCATACTAGGGGTCTTTAGTTGGTTATTCCATTCACTGTTCGCAGGAGGTTATTCGGTTTTCCTCTTCGTTGGAACTTCAACTTGTTGATTTCTGGCAATTGGGAGGAAAACGTCGACGGAAAAACAAACCGGCCGAAGGAAAAAAAAAACGGAAAGTAAAAGGAGAGAGGGAGAGATTTGTTGAAGACTCGATGATTCATTTCTCATTCAGTTGAATACTTTAAATAACAACTCTAATCCTAAACATGGAAAGTAGTGGGCAAAAACTTGCGCCCAAAGTTTGCCAAAATGGCCACAAAAAATTACGCTCTTCCATTCAACGGGGAGCGTTAATTTAGATTCTTCCATTCAAGGGGGAGCGTTAATTTAGATTTTTCAAAAGTAAAAAACAACTAATGAATTCTAAGGAAACCATACCTTTTATTTAATAATCTCCTCCTAAAAGTTGTGGTATATCTACCTTATTATTTGAACTCCGATTTTTTAGCGTAGTCCTTCAAATTTTACCCGCGCCAAGGACTTGGTGAAAATGTCTCCAAGCTGTTTCTCTGTTCGGATGAAATCAATCTTGATGAGCCCTCGATCTGCACATTCTCGGATGTAGTGGAATATGATTTCTATTTGCTTGCTCCGGTCATGCAGAACTGGATTTTTTATCAGGGAGATCGTAGCTTTGTTGTCCACGTATAGCATTGGTGGATTGCTTTCTCTTCCGATGAGTTCTTCCATTAGTCGCGCAAGCCAGACCCCTGTGTGTGCCGCCGTCGAAGCGACGATGTATTCTGCTTCGCAGGAAGACAAAGCAACTATCTTTTGTTTTGTTAATTGCTAGTAGATCGCGCCGCCTGAGAGGAAGTAGATCATCCTGCTGGTGCTCTTACGATCATCAATGTCACCGGCCATGTCACTATCACTGTAGCTGACCAGCTCAAGCTTCGTCTTTCCTTTCCCTACGTTGTATCTCACACCCCAGCCTCTGGTTCTAGCCACATAGCGCAGGATGCGCTTGACAGCCACAAGATGCTCCTTCCGAGGTGCTTCCATGAATCTACTCACATATCCAACTAAGTAAGCAAGGTTAGGACGTGTGTTTACCAGATAGCGCAGGCTCCTGACAATGCTGCGGTAATTGGTGGCGTCGACTGCCGTCGTAGTGTCGGCCTTCCTTAGCTGGAGCCGGGCCTCCATTGGCGTCCTTGTAGGGTTACTGTCCGCAAGCCTAGTTGTGTTCAACAGCTTCTTTGCGTATGCACGTTGGCAAATGGTGATGCCGGTAGTACTCTGTTGCACTTCAGTGTCGAGGTAGTAGCTGAGTACACCGAGATCGCTCATCTTGAAGTTCTTTGACATCTCCCTCTTGAACCTTTTGAGGACTTCCATGTCGCCTCTAGTGATTATGAGGTCGTCGACTTACACTCCCACAATCAGTCGCTGCTCGTCGTGGCCGTGCGTGTACATGCCAAGGCACAACACTTGAACTTCAGTGATAGTAGGGTATTGTCGAGCTTCGCGTTCCAGGCTCGTGGTGCTTGCCGAAGCCCGTAGAGTGCCTTGTGCAGGCGCAGTACCTTACCCGGGTTGTCGTTGTCCAGGAAGCCAGGTGGTTGTCCGACGTAGACGGTCTCCTTCAGCTCTCCGTTAAGGAAAGCGAACTTCACGTCCATATGGTGGACCTTCCAAGAGCAATGTGCCACGATTGCCAGCAAAAGGCAAACGAATTCTAACCTTGCCACCAGCATAATACCTCTTCGAAGTCCACTTCTTACTTCTGGACATAACTCTTCGCCACCAGCTTCTCCCTTTTCATTGTGCTTCAGTTTGAAGACCCATTTGAGCCCTATGGCTCAGTGCCGCGAGTCCATGTTTGGTTCTCGGTGATGGATGTCATCTCCTCCTGCATTGCCTTCAACCAGCACGGGTTCTTTTCTACTTTGGCGAAGGTGTTCGGTTCATCTACGCTGATGGCATGCAGTTCAGCCACCTCTTGTTCGAGTTCGCGCGCCGCCAGTCCAAGTGGTTCACCTCCTCCCACTAGGTCGTCCATCCTCTGGTACCTGACCACAAGATCATCATCGTGATCGGTATCCAGCGTCAAATCCGCAGTCCGTGGTGTTGCGAACTCCACTGGTTCAAGGGGTGCAGCTGCTAACGGCGGTGACAGTTCCTGATGCTGGGCTACTCCTTCTTCTGACTCGGTGACGAGGTAATCCACCATGAATTGATTTGGTTTGTGATCTTCCTCGATCACGTCATTCCACTACCAGAAGGTGCTTTCGTTAAAGATGACATCGCGAGACATGTGAGCTCGCCCCCTGCAGGATCATAGAGTTTGTACGCCTTGCTCCCGGGTTCATAGCCGATGAAGACGACTTTCAGCCCCCTTGGATCGAGCTTGGCGAGGTGGGGACGTGCTAACTTCATGTATGCAACGTAGCCGGACACTTGGAGATGATGTACCGTTGGCTTCTTGTTGTACCAAGCCTCGTGTGGTGTCTTCCTATCGAGGCTTCGCATTGGTGAATGATTGAGGTAGACTGCCGTCATTATCGCCTCTCCCGAGAATCTCCCAGGCATCCCGGCCGTCACCAGCAATGACCTCGCTGTCCCGATGATGGTCTGATTTTGGCGCTCCACCACTCCGTTCTGTTGGGGGGAGTAGGGCGCCGTTAGGTGTCGTTGTATGCCGAACTCGTCGCAGTACTTACCGAAACTTGTTGAGGTGAATTCTCTGCCTTGGTCTGTGCGCAGCACTCGCATCTTCTTCCCGCATTCGGCCTCCGCTCGCGCCTGGATGCGCTTAATCACCTCTGCCGCCTCAACCGGCTTGATGGGCCCGAAGATATCGCCATGTACAAGCTCCAACGGTTCATCGGCGTGGTAGGATGTCCGAGACGGAAAGGGGGGTACGCCTCTGTTTGTCGATGAGGCACCCGTCGCACAACTTGTTCACGCCTTTGATTGCCGGCAAACCGTGCACCATCTCCTCCTTTTGTAGTTTTTCTAGAGCAGGAAAGTTTAAGTGCCCATACCTTGCGTGCCACCTCCAAGATACCTCTTCGGTCTTGGCCAAGAGGCTGACGGGTTGCTCTATCTCTAACTCCAAGAGGTAAAAATGGTTTGTCGTGCGCCGAACTTGCGTGAGCAGCCGTCGTCGATCATCGCAAATTTTGAGTAGCCCGCGCTCGATGGAAATGAAGCAGTCTGCCTCATCGAGTTCACCCAGGCTCATAAGGTTAGCCTTGAGCCTCGGGATGAAGTAGACGTTGGTCAGCTTGCGGTGCTCGCCTCCCTTGCTGATGAAAAAGATGGTGCTGCACCATTCGATCTCGACGACGGAGCCGTCGTCGAATTTCACCGTCCCGCAAATCCCCGATCAAGCTCGGAGAACACAGATCTAGCCCCGGTCATATGGTTTGTTACCCCTATGTCGAGGACCCATCGCCGGTGCTCATGCTGCTCGTCCCTCTCGCCGATCTGAGCGAACACTCACTCCTCCTTCAGTTGAATTGGCTCCTCAGCTGGTGCCTTTGCTATGCCCAGCTGAAGCTCTTCCTCGGGTTCGACGCTCACCAGAGGAGCAGTTACGCCGTCGTCGATTACCTCCACCTCTACAGATTTGGAATCGAAATTGGGGACGTCAGATAAAACCGAAGCACTTACCATGAAGAGAGTTGGCTCTTCCTCCTCGGATTGAACCACATGGGCCTTCTCGACCTTCTCCTTGTTCCTGAGCTTGCTCAGGTGACCTCTCTTCCCACAATTCGAGCACTGGATTGGCCCGCCAACGGTCGACTCCTTCTTTTGATCCCCATCTTTCCCGCCTGTGCGTCCGCGAGATTTCCATGGCTTCTTACTGTCTTTGGGCTGGAGGGCCCGTTGCTCTCGCTGGTGTTGTCGCGGAGCTTTAGGCGTGCAAGCCATTCCTCCTCAGTGAGGAGTAGAAGACCCTCCTTGTCAATAGCTGAAGCGGTATTTTTCTTCTGCTGCTTGACGTTACGTAGTCTTCTAGTCACCTCTTCCACTGTTAGGTCGTTCACGTCAAGCAATGTCTCGATTGAAATCGCGATTTGCTCGAGGTGATCGGGGACGACCTGTAGCATCTTCTTCACGATTTTCGTCTTGTTGATGCTCTCACCGAGAGTGGTGATGCTGTTGGCAAGCCCCGTGATCCGCATTGAAATATCATCGATGGATTCGCCGTCCTTAAAGTGGATCTCCAAGAGCTCCTTCCGTAGCTGCTCGATGTTGGATTCCCGCAATCGCTATACACCAACTCGACGGGATTTGATTCCCTCCTAGGCCAATTGCGCGATGCGCTTGGAGAAGAGAGAAGCTAGCACCACATAGGTGTAATAGCAATTATAGAATGTTAAGATTTGGATAGACAATTTCAATCGATTAAAATCTATATTTTTTAGTACCCAAGTGGTTACTCTTCTACCTATACTTCCATAGTCCTATATGTTTGAATTCTTTTTTTTTTTTTTTTTTTTTTTTTGGGGGTTGGGTAGAAATATATGGAGAGACGGGATGATTAGATGTTGTATACTAGATTTGTGAAAACTATTGAGTACTAGTTTATGTTATCCAATCACGAAAAAATTATATTTTTTTATTAAAATAAATCTCATTCGGTCACTTATAATAGTAAGGATAAGATCAGATATTTATTCATATAGTTCCTATTTATTAAATACATTACTCATCAATAAAAATGGGTAGATTAGTTTCTAGTAAAAGAAATAATTAAAGCAAGTGCCTTAAGGAAAAAAAGTCGTTGATGTTATTTTCAAGTTAGCATGTAGGTAATTGTAGTCGATACAGTGTCTGCAGAGCTTCAACTTCCCTTTCAACTCTAGTATGGAACCTTTGATTTAGGCGTGAGGTTGGTTATGGATGTGTCACTTGATAGTTTATTTGATTGCCTTGCCCAATGGCTCTATCCTATAGGAGGATGTTGATCATGCGGGTTGTCATGTAGGCTGATAGTAGACTCAATAAGTAGCCTACTTGTAGGCTCTTAATCGTGTCCTTAGTATGCTAGGGTTTTCTTCTTTTGGTTCTTGTTGCAAGTACTTAGGCCCCTTTAGTTATGTTCTTGACTTGTGAATTCTTATCATGATCTATCCTGAGGACTTTGGTCCTAGGATTCTGAGGTCTCAACCTTGGTCTTGATCTAAGAGCCTTAGTACTATGGTTCTGGGTTCTTGTTTTCAAAATTTGGATCTTGATCCATGTTCTAGTCCTTGATCGTTGTCTCGTTCATGGTTATTTTTTAGGTTTTTGGTTCATTCTCCAAGACAATCCGCATAGGATTTATGTTATAAGTCATGAACCTGACAACCTGTGTCCAAGGCTTCATACGTTCCAAGAAACATAATCTAAACATGCATCTAGGGCTTGCCATGTAATACGATCTGAAAACCTACATCCAAAGCTTCTTACGTTCCAAGCGACGTAGTCTAATTCTGCATCCATGGCTTGCCTTGTGATACAACTTGAATACATATGCCCAAGGTTTCCTGCGTTCTAAGTGGCAGGTTCTGAATACCTACGCTCAAGGTTTAATACGTTCTAAGTAGCGTAGTCTAAAATCTTTCATTTAGTGTTTTCCATGTGATACAGCTTGAATATCTATGTCCAAGGCTTCATACATTCCAAATGACGTAGTCTGAATACCTATGCTTAAGGCTTCATACGTTCTAAGCAGTATAGTCTGAGTCATGAACATTGTGTACGGTGGGAGGTCTTAGAAGTTTCTTGAGTTTCGGGTGTACCTTGGTCCCTTACCCTTGAGTAGTACCTAGCATTCTTGTTACCTTAGTAGTTATAGAGCTTATAAGTTTCTAAGTTTCTTTATTTCTGGAGGCATAAGTTTTAACATGCCATCTTAAGCTCGTGAACCAAACATAGTAACATGCATGAGTTATTCTAAAATTTCAGAGTCATAATATATTCTTTTGAGACTTCTAGAAGAACCTTAAGTACTCGATAAGAATTCCTTGAAGTACTTTCCTTTAAGTGTTTATAAGGCCCTAACTTGGTTTATACTTCAAACTTGCTCAAATCAACGTGAAATCTTGAATGTACCTTCATATTTTTAGGAATAGACCATATAAAAAGTAGGTCATTTGGAGTATGTTTAGATCATGAATATTATAAAGAGTCCGAGGGGCATTTTGATCATTTTATCCCTTAATTCTTAGTTTTGCTACTTAACGTGTTCTAATGACTTTCAAACTTCACATCATCAAACATCATAAAATAAGATCTACTACAAAGTTTCATAATATTTTGAGGTCATTTTGAGCATGAACCGAAGATAACTTACTGATATGAATCCAACAACTGATCATGTGCATGTACCCGAACGAGCAATTATAAGAAGCAATACAAAGAAAATTCAAGTATCAAATCAAGAAAATAATGAAGTGGCTGACATTGGAAAGTGATTAGAAGACTTTCCTTTGGTAGTTGAACTACCAATTAAGACAATTTATGAATTGCCTTATATTCTTCAATTTATATTTAATAGCATTTATTAAAAGTTTGTATGAATTGCCTTATATTCTTCAATTTGTATTTAATAACATTTATTAGCATTTATTAGCATTTATTAGTGGTTGGTGGCTGAACTTTATTTTGTTAGGGTTATCTTTTGGGCCTATTTAAAGATGTAATACTCATGTTTGAGGGATTTTGTTGAATATAGAAAAAAAAAACTTTGTGTTTTCTTGATACCTTTTTGGTGTTATTCTTTTTCAAATCTTGCTTTAGGTTTGATGTTTAAACCGATTCATTGAATTAGTTTTGATCAAGCTAATTCTGGAGTGAATTGTCTTGGTATCTAAGAGTGACCATCATAGATTCCAAGTTTGATCTAAGAGTCATTCATCTTCTAACCAGCTCTTGGTTGGAATCAATCCGTTAAGTTAGCTTTCTCTGTGAGCGTTTTGCAAGGATTCTAGAAAGACCTCTAGCTTTGCAAATTCCAGCATTGTTGGCGCTTATCACTTACCTTAAGGGTATTATGGTAATTTTACACCATTTCTTGGTTTAGCTACTTAACCTTATCCAATCACCCCCAAATTTCACATATAATCTTAACATGTCATAATATACTCATTATTAAATTTTTATAGGCAACAAAGTTTATTTAGTGGGTTATTTTAACGTTACTTAAATCCCAAGCAATTTGATCGGTTCAGAGCCTTAACTCTTGGTTCTTGGTATTTTTCTTCCATAATCTTTTAAATCATACTTAGTTTAGGATTCATACACAGATTCAAGTAATTCCTACAAGTATTTTTTAAGAAAAGTCCATGATGGGTACTTACCTCGTTGGCGATGTCCGGGACCTCCGTCGTCATCGATGTTCTAGTTTCTGGAACCATAAAATATTTCATGAGAAATGGTCTGTAAGAGAGTTAAAATTGAGAAAAATCAATGGAGAGTCATTTTTTTATATGACATCGTCTAGATAGGAAGAAGATGCGCGCAACGCATAATGCCGCCACTTGAAAATTCTTCTCCACAACTCCGATCACGGGATTTCTCCCCTTGATTTCTTCATTAAACTTGAAGATGGTGTTACAAGGAAGGGCTTGAGATTGGTTTCATACCTTGTCGTGGATCGTAGCCTAAGTTATTAAACTCTAGAGTTCGTCGAAAATCTTTTTCCTCGCCGAAGCTCTACCAAAAAAAACTTATGAGGCAGCCATTTCCAGAGGTTATTAGGACCCAATTTCTTCCTAGAACCTCTTCCTTATTCTTCCCTCCTGCTAAAGGAATTGGTTTAAAGGAACTTCTTTCAGTGTGTAACACCTAAGACCTCTAATAAGAGATAATGTATAATTCCTAATAGGTTGTACAAGGTTTTGGAAGCAAATAACCACAAAATTGGATAAAATTCTAGAAAATGAAATTTTTTCCAATTTTTATCAAACTTCCCAAAATTTTAAATTCTTTTAGAGGAAGAATTTCAAGGTTCTCGGGAAAGGAAAAATGATCATGAAGGGGTATAGAATTTTTGACAAAATTCTAGATTTTTCTTTTAGAAAATAATATTAAAATAGTCAAAAATGGCAAAATTACCAAAATGCTCCTAAAAAATATAGATAACTACAAAAATACCCTTTTGGCTAGAATCAAAACTTTGAGAGCGACCCTCTCCCCAAAATCTATTCAATCTCAAAATCTAGCGGTTGGATCTCCTCCAAAATTGGACACAATCTAGAACGTTCATAAATCATCTCATTCAACGGCTAGAATTCAAAACTAAGGTCGGAAAGGCTCTAATCGGAGTAGGTATTTTTGGTGGATATTGCAGAAAAATCAAGAATGAAATTAATGACAATTCTAGACGTTTGAGGATCATCCATCTATAAATTATGAGGTAGGGACAACTAATAAGAGCAAGAAGTCAGCTAAACTGAGTCCTCAATCGTGAGTTACGATTTTGGGTATCGTATTCTTGGGTTTTCCTCGAATTTGGGAACTACAGTTTATCATTCCTCCTCAAACTTGTTTCTTCACCATGTGACTTACGGTGAATGTTGGAACAGTCATGGAAATCAGGACAGGGCAGTAGTATGCATTGATTTTGTTGATAGTTGGTTTATTTTTATCTATTTTTATTTTTTTTATTATTATTTTGTTGCGCAAGTGTGTTAAAAAATTATTGAAAATGTTTGCTGAAACCACCACACCTAGATGGTGGTTGAAAGTTCTCTATTTATAATTATTTATAGAATAGAGAAATATGGTAAATTATAAATAATATGGAAAGAATAATAAAAGATAATTTACATAATAGAGAAATATGGTAAACTACAAATAATATGGGAAGAACAATAAGAAGGAAAGAATAATAAATGAATACAATATATTTGCATATAATAAATGGTCAACTATGCTTAACACCCCCCGCAAGCTGAGCGTCGAATTTGAACAAACGTGAAGCTTGGATCTGAAAAATCCGAAGAGAGGTCGAGAAATACTTTTGTGAAGATGTCAACAACTTGGAGATGGGAAGGTACATATTGTGTGCGAAGTTTGCCAGCGATAACAAGTTCTCGAAGGAAATGATAATCTAGTTCAACATGTTTAGCCCGCTTGTGAGAAACAGGATTAGAGCTGAAAAAAAAAATACTTTTGTTGTCACATAAAAGTAAGTGTTGCTGTGAAATAGGGATCTTGAGGTCATGCAAAAGATGCGTAACCCAAAGAAGTTCATCAGCAGTTGTGGCAAGAGCACGATACTCAGATTCACAGCTGAAGCGTGAGACAGTAGGTTGCTTTTTGGCACTCCAAGAAACGAGATTGTTACCAAGATAAATAAAACAGCCGAATGTAGAACGACGAGTATCGGGACAACCAGCCCAGTCAGCACCCAAATAAGTGACTAGCGTACTAGGAATAGTGGATGGACGAAAGGTAAGACCAAAGTGGAGTGTTCCTTTGACATAGCGAAGAATACGTTTGACAGCAAGAAAGTGATCTGCAGTAGAAGTATGTAAGAATTTGCTGACAGAATTGACATCATAAGCAATATCAGGATGCGTAATAGTCAAGTACTGAAGGGCACCAAGAAGAGATCTATAGAGAGTAGGGTCAGAGAAAGGAGAACCATCAGCAGTCAGGTGTTGAGAAACAACCATGAGAGTGTGGACTAGTTTGCTATCGAGCAACTGAGCATGAGTAAGAATATCTCGAGCATATTTTAACTGACTAATAAAGCGACCATCAAGAGTGGGTGAAACTTCAAGACCAAGAAAGTAACTGAGAGAACCCAAATCTTTGGTAGCAAACTCAGAATGAAGCTTGCGAGTAAAGCTGTCAATAAGAGATGAGTTGTTGTTGGTAAAATGTCATCAACATAAAGAAGCAAATAGATAAGGTTAAATTGCTGATGAAAGACAAAAATGTACCTGTCAGCGCGACTGGAAGAAAAACCAAGTGGAAGAAGAAATGACCTTTGTATACATACCAAAAATGTAACGACCCGAAATTTTTTACTTAATTTAAGGTCGCTACTGTATACATACCATAAACATTGAATGCGGAAGACTTCATTTAAATTCCATAAAACATAACCTTTGTCTTAAAACACAACCATGGACTTACGTGTTTCGAAAATATTTTTAAAACGACACAACAAAAAACCCGAAATAAAATAAATAAGCGTTTAAGTTTAAAACATCCTATTCTATCCTAAGTCTAAGAAAATAAATACCACTATCCTATGCATGTGCCATGATCTCGAGTTGCGATGCCGTCGTCAGCCGTACAGGAATGCCTTGCCTTAACCTGAAAAATGTAGTAGCACATAGCTTGAGTATTTAAAGAAATACTCAGTAAGTGACCCCACTATTGGGGTTAAATGCAACAATCACATATAATGAAATGATGGGACCTATCTTTCGTTTCGTTTCATTTCGTTTCGTTTCGTTTTCCCTACGGTGTAATCCTAACAGGTAATCGTGGATGTGTACCATATACTCTACACGCAGCCCATACGTGCGAGTATGGGCTCACCAGCTAGTTCGCACACCGCTGGGCCACTGTCCCTAGTCGGTGGGCATCCTCTGGGGGCCCACCGGGACCCGTTAAAACTAAAACCGTCATGGCAGCGCTATGCAGGGCATAACGATCGTTGTCCTGCCATTTGGATGTACGCGTCCGTACCCTCGTGATGGGATAGGGGTATCCCCCCAAATGCATGATCACACAATATGCATGAGGTCCCACTAGTCCTACAGTCATCATTTAATGAACATAACCCCGTGTCACGTTTTCATGCTTACATGTCATTCTCATTCTCGTTTCGTTACATATCATACATATTCCTAGCGGGGTTATGTATCATGCAATTTACCGTATTTCATGTCATACAATTCATTTAGTTACACTCCAATACTCATACAACAAGCCATAATCGTACAAGGGCCACACATCGTCACATGCATTCATATCACATCAACTAAGCAGTATAAATAACATACATTCACGTTCACATGATTTCGTACTTAAGCACAATAATCTAGCATACAATGTATCATATAATAACCAAGTCATAACGTAAACACTTCATAGTCATATCGTTCTCTAACTTACCATAGTCTTAACGTTCTTATACCTATCAAAGACATATCATTACGTGACGTACCTTAGTCATATCGTCACAAGAACGTACCCTAACGCTATCGTTCTATCAATCTATCACAAACCTATCCCTTTCTACCCATAACCTAGCCGTATTCTTTCATCAATCTCTTCTACCCATAGCACTCCGGTATGTAACCTAACTCTAACGTTTCATGAACGTATCTTATTCCTATCGTTACATTTCGTTTTGTGCATCCTTCTAGTACCCTATCTCAAATATATCCTTGAGCACATCGTACCATAATTATTATCATACAAACCACATATTATAACATAACATAACATATAGGAAGCATATCGATCCACAGACAATTCACACATATCAATATATATGACACGTGCAGAACAACAGGGCACGTGTCAACATCAAATATAACCATGCCGATAGTAAGGTCACTTACTTGGTTAGCTTAAGTCGTTGTCACGATATATCCTTAATGAAAGTTCGATTCCGTCGTTATCCTTAATGAAAGTCCATTGAACTCCAAGTCAACCTATGTGAGCCCATGACATCAGTTCCGAGTTTGAATTTCTACAAAATTGTTTCTCTAATTTATATTGATCCATGTGTTATATTTCATGCGAACGTTAGAGTCTTTGCCTGAGTTAGGTCTTGAAATATTTATATACGTTTGTTATAGTATTATTTTCATATAAACCATTTAATACCCATTAAAATTTTCCACCTATTCTATTTTTTCTTACAGTGTTTAATACTCTTTAACATTTTCTAGATAATTTCAATTATATTCACAATCTTCACTCCCTGTCTCTTACTGTATTTCCCTTCTTTTAATTATCTCATGTGTTTGAGGATGACTTTTAATATCATTAAATAATATAAAAGGAAAACTACTGAAATGCAAAATCCTTTTAATATCATTAAATAAAATAAAAGGAAAACTACTAAAATCTCTTCAAATGCACGATCTTTTTCTAGCAAAATATCTCTCACTGCCAAAACTAAATGTGAACCTTTTTTTGTGTGTTTGTTTTTGCCCAAAGAAGAAATTCTGATACGTTAAATTCTTCTTTGGTTTTGTTTGCTACCTTTTCAATTAGGTTAGCAATTATTTTGGCCAATTTAATCGATTCTATTTTTTCTGCTATTATCGGATCTTTCTAACAAAGGTAAATTGCTTGATAAAACTAAATAATTGGATAAAAAAAAAGATCTGAGATATAACTTACAGAGAAATCTCATCTCTCCCATGTAAATCTTGATCATATCTGTAAACCCATCTCCTATAAATTTGACTGCAGGTATTTCTGTTTTCTCAAATCTGACAACCCATCTCCTATAAATTTGACTGCAGTTATTTCTGTTTTCTCAAATCTGACATTTTTCATTTGTGTTTCATTTTTGGAGGAACTATTAGGTGGGTTGAGGAGAGATTGTTGGGGAAAGTGACCAGGAGAGATGAGGGAATAATTATTTTTATTTATTTATTTATTAATTTATTATATATTTTTTTTTTTACATAATAATAATTTTTTGTTCTTTATAATAATTTTTATTTATTTATTTATTAATTTATTAATTTTTTTTGGCTGTTACATTATATCCCTCTAAAAAATTTTTTGTCCTCGGAAGTGTTTTAATCTTGGAATAACTCGGATCCTTATTCTAAGAGTTCTTTGTTAAGTCTTCAAGTACCACTAAGCAAAAATTCTTAACAAGTATACCTTAATTCGTATGAGTCATAACATTTATTTGCATGCATAAAACTTCCATAAGCCTATCACTTTGTATTCATAAAATCTTTGAATCCTTATAAGGTGTCTTGTCAGATAGTTAGGTATTTTAAATCTTAATTCATACTCCAAAAGGGTCTTTTGGTCATTAACCCCTAAATCTTGGTTTAATTCTTCAGCATATTCCAATGGTCTTGTAACTTTGTGTAATCCCTTTACACCATGATATAAGGCTCCTCATCAAATTTCATGTCATTTAGAGGTCAATTTGGTCATAAACTAGTGGTACGTAATTATAGGGGCATTTTAGTCATTTTACACCTACACTTGGTTTAGCCCATTATCATAACCTAATGGTCACCAAATTTCGTACATAGCCTTATCATGTCATATTGGGTCTTCTTCTAAAATTTCATGGACAACATAATTCATCTAAGGTTTGTGGCTCTGACACTTCATTGAAATAAATGTTCTGTCAACAATAAGGTTGGAAAACTTACATAGTTCCTCACTTTTTTTTTTTTTTTTTTTTTTTTTTTTTTTTTTTTTTTTTTACTATGATTCCATCTACTAGATCAATAGTTTTACTAGTTTCATCTTTACATTGTTCTCCAAATCCAATTTTCTACACTTAGCTAAAGGTTCACTAATTGACCTGTTTGTCCATGCCTTCTCAAAATCTCATTTTTAAATATCCAAAATGGCATTTTCTTTTGATCCAATTTTTTTTTTCTCTCTCCCTATCATTAAAGAAATACAAAAAAAAATTCTGGGTTAGAAACATTCTCGAGAATTTCTCTTAAGATTCGAACCCATAGCTGATGATAGAACTAGAATAGATATTTTTTGTTTCCTACTCATACACACTCATACCTTTGTTTCTCGATCAATCTAATTCTAATCTTCCTCCCCAATCAAATATTATGGTGCCGGTATAGATCAAATTTTGTTACAGTCAAATTCTGACCAGTAATAGATACCGGGCTTTGCAATATTTGACTAACCACAATTTTGTATAGTCCATTTACTATAGGAGTTTCCCGGGAATTCACTAGAGGAATGTTTTCAATTAAAATTGTTCGTTCTCTATATTTTAATAATTAAAAAGAAAGAAAGAATTGCTTTCCTTTCCTCATTATTGTTTGTGTTCACTTGATTTGGTTCATCATTAATGTCTCATCTTTGTAGATGAATTTCATATACAAATTTGCCTATTTTCCCATACAAAATCAAGAAATTTGTAATACTTTTCTCTTTTGGCTACCTATCCCAATTCTAGTAAATTTTTTGGAGTCAAAATCATGACATGAAACTAGTTAAGAACTCCACCCTATCCCAATGCAAATAGAATGCACTAGTAAATCACATGGATCTAGGAACCACTTCCTGTATTTGATTTGTAGTCAAGCTAGAGTTTAAGGATTTGGTAACTTTCATAGGACACATTGTCAAATAGGCTTTTCTCTTGGTATACCTTATCTAGTACATCCCAAATTAATACTCCTATAACCATAACGGAAAGACAACACAACCCTTTCAACGCCTTTGTAATATCAAGAATGGGCTTAACAAAATTCTCTTCTAAGAATTGGTATTATATAAGCATGGTGGATATTCTCAAATGCCATAAAACTTGGGATACTTGAAAATCAAACTTAAAATTGCAGTTTTGAAACTTTTACTATAGTAATACCTTTTAACTAGGTTGACATTGCTAAAAAAAATTGATTGGTAATTTTCTACAACAATTTGTTTATGTTGAGCTTCCTGAGTGCATTCGTATACCCTAAGGAGGATTACCACAAAACTTTTAGTTGATCTAGAGACAATGTCCCACTCTAATCCTCGTGTATCCCCCACCCAAGTTCATTTTAAATCATGGTTTCTTAAATTTAAGATACCTTGACAATCTCATGCCGTAGTCCCTCTCCATATACCTCTAAAATTTTGACCATGATCGTAATGCCTCATCCAAATTGTGGCTCGACACTTTTAAATCATCTCACAACTTCCATAATTGCGGTTGTATTATTTTTTTTTATATAGTTTTCAAGTCTTATTAAGGTAGGAAAGTTTTCTACATCTCAGTACTAACAAAGCTCATCTTCCATTAACGACACTTATGTCATTCACCAATTAATTTAAGTATACATGTTTTAAACTTTTATGGTCTTTAACTCAATTTTTTTTACAGGTACTTTAATTTCATCTTTACATACTTCAAAGTTATAAAGTTTTCTTTCAGACACTACAACTTTTAATATCTATAGTATACTATAGGATATTGACATCTATCAAGCTTCTTAGGTCATTTTATTTCATCTAAAACTATTTACTCTTCCGTATACATTGGTACAGTCCTCCCCATCTCTATGATCATAAGACTGTGTAGTTTATCTATGTTCAACACGTCTAACTAAAACATATGATCTTGCTTAGCAAAATCATTTTCACGCATACGGTAACATTTAGTAGCTTACTAAAATTAAATCTACTCATTCCTAGCCACAATCTCAATAAATCTAAACATCATCAATACAACAATTTACATTCACATTCCAGGTAAGGTAAACATAACGTATTCTAAATTAAAATAAATATAGAATTAAGCTAACATGAATGTAGTAAATTATAATACAATCAATAGAGTAAAAGTCCAATTATGAGTTATATTTTATAATGACCAAGCAATAACAACATACACAATCAATGACATTTCATTTTCTTATCTTACGCAAGACATACCTGAAGGAGACGGGGCACCGACGGTGGGACCATGGAACATGCCAAGCCTACATCGTAGGCTAGTTTACAAGATCTATAACCTAGGGCTCTGATACCAACTGTAACGACCCCGAAATTTTCTACTTAATTTAAGGTCGCTACTGTATACCTACCATAAACATTGAATGTGGAAGACTTCATTTAAATTCCATAAAACATAACCTTTGTCTTAAAACATCGCCATGGACATACGTGTTTCGAAAACATTTTTAAAATGACACAACAAAAAACTCGAAATAAAATAAATAAGCGTTTAAGTTTAAAACATCCTATTCTATCCTAAGTCTAAGAAAATAAATACCACTATCCTATGCATGTGCCATGATCTCGAGTTGCGATGCCGTCGTCAGCCGTACAGGAATGCCTTGCCTTAACCTGAAAAATGTAGTAGCACATAGCTTGAGTATTTAAAGAAATACTCAGTAAGTGACCCCACTATTGGAGTTAAATGCAACAATCACATGTAATGAAATGATGGGACCTATCTTTCGTTTCGTTTCATTTCGTTTCGTTTCGTTTTTCCTACGATGTAATCCTAACAGGTAATCGTGGATGTGTACCATATACTCTACACGCAGCCCATACGTGCGAGTATGGGCTCACCAGCTAGTTCGCACACCGCTGGGCCACTGTCCCTAGTCGGTGGGCATGCTCTGGGGGCCAACCGGGACCCGTTAAAACTAAAACTGTCACGGCAGCGCTATGCAGGGCATAACGATCGTTGTCCTGCCATTTGGATGTACGCGTCCGTACCCTCGTGATGGGATAGGGGTATCCCTCCAAATGCATGATCACACAATATGCATGAGGTCCCACTAGTCCTACAGTCATCATTTAATGAACATAACCCCGTGTCACGTTTTCATGCTTACATGTCATTCTCATTCTCGTTTCGTTACATATCATACATATTCCTAGCAGGGTTATGTATCATGCAATTTACCGTATTTCATGTCATACAATTCATTTAGTTACACTCCAATACTCATACAACAAGCCATAATCGTACAAGGGCCACACATCGTCACATACATTCATATCACATCAACTAAGCAGTATAAATAACATACATTCACGTTCACATGATTTCATACTTAAGCACAATAATCTAGCATACAATGTATCATATCATAACCAAGTCATAACATAAACACTTCATAGTCATATCGTTCTCTAACTTACCATAGCCTTAACGTTCTTATACCTATCAAAGACATATCATTACGTGACGTACCTTAGTCATATCGTCACAAGAACGTACCCTAACGCTATCGTTCTATAAATCTATCACAAACCTATCCCTTTCTACCCATAACCTAGCCGTATTCTTTCATCAATCTCTTCTACCCATAGCACTCCGGTATGTAACCTAACTCTAACGTTTCATGAACGTATCTTACTCCTATCGTTACATTTCATTTTGTGCATCCTTCTAGTACCCTATCTCAAATATATCCTTGAGCACATCGTACCATAATTATTATCATACAAACCACATATTATAACATAACATAACATATAGGAAGCATATCGATCCACAGACAATTCACACATATCAATATATATGACACGTGCAGAACCACAGGGCACGTGTCAACAACAAATATAACCATGCCGATAGTAAGGTCACTTACTTGGTTAGCTTAAGTCGTTGTCACGAATATATCCTTAATGAAAGTTCGATTCCGTCGTTATCCTTAATGAAAGTCCATTGAACTCCAAGTCAACCTATGTGAGCCCATGATATCAGTTCCGAGTTTGAATTTCTACAAAATTGTTTCTCTAATTTATATTGATCCATGTGTTATACTTCATGCGAACGTTAGAGTCTTTGCCTGAGTTAGGTCTTGAAATATTTATATACGTTTGTTATAGTATTATTTTCATATAAACCATTTAATACCCATTAAAATTTTCCAGATATTCTATTTTCTCTACAGTGTTTAATACTCTTTAACATTTTCTAGATAATTTCAATTATATTCACAATCTTTCCTCCCTGTCTCTTACTGTATTTCCCTTCTTTTAATTATCTCCTGTAATTTCAATTATATTCACAATCTTTCCTCCCTGTCTCTTACTGTATTTCCCTTCTTTTAATTATCTCCTGTGTTTGAGGATGACTTTTAATATTATTAAATAATATAAAAGGAAAACTACTAAAATAGCAAAATCCTTTTAATATCATTAAATAAAATAAAAGGAAAACTATTTATTTTTTCAAATGCACAATCTTTCTCTAGCAAAATATCTCTCACTGCCAAAACTAAATGTGAACCTTTTTTTTTTTGTGTGTTTGTTTTTGTCGAGAGAAGAAATTCTGATAAGTTAAATCTGTTTAACCCTTCTTCTTTAGTTTTGTTTGCTACCTTTTCAATTAGGTTAACAATTATTTTGGCCAATTTAATCTATTCTATTTTTTCTGCTATTATGCGATCTTTCTAACAACTTAAATTGCTAAATAAAACTAAATAATTGGATATAAAAAAGGAGATCTGAGATATAACTTAGAGAGAAATCTCATCTCTCCCATATAAATCTTGATCATATCTGCAAACCCATCTCCTATAAATTTGACGCACGTATTTCTGTTTTCTCAAATCTGACATTTTTCATTTGTGTTTCATTTTTGCAGGAACTATCACGTGGGTTGAGGAGAGATTGTTAGGGAGAGTGACGAGGAGAGATGAGGGAATAATTATTTTTATTTATTTATTTATTAATTTATTAAGTTATTATAATTATATTTTTATTTTACATAATAATATTTTTTTGTTCTTCATAATAATTTTTATTTATTTATTTATTAATTTTTTTTGGTTGTTACAAAAAAGATAAATGTGTAGACAAAAAATCTTATCGAGGTATGATTGGATCTTTACTTTCCTTGACTGCGAGTAGACATGATATTATGTTTGTTGTATGTCTTTGTGCTAGGTTTCAATCTTGTCATAAGGAATCTCATCTACATACCGTTAAAAGAATATTTAAATATTTGCATGGGAATATTAATTTTGGATTGTGGTATCCTAGAAATGTTTGAGTTTAAATTGGTAGGATATTCTGATGCGGATTTTGCAAGTTTACTTGATCATAAAAGTACTAGTGGAACTTGTCAATTTGTTGGTAGTTCATTAGTTTCTTGGTTTAGTAAAAAAGCAAAATTCGGTTGCCTTATCTACTACGGAATCAGAATATATTGCGGTTGCTAGTTGTTGTGCTAAAATTCTTTGGATGAAACAAACTCTTTGTGATTTTGGATTAAAATTTGATAGTGTGCCTATCTTTTGTGATAACACCAGTGCTTTTAATTTAACTAAAAATCTTGTTCATCATTCTATAACTAAACATTTTGACATTCGACATCATTTTATTAGAGAGCATGTGCAAAATGGACATATTATTCTTGATTTTGTAAACTCTAATAATGAATTAGCAGATATTTTTACGAAGTTGAAGAATTTTTTTGCAAAAATAGGCTTGAGCTTGGTATTATTAGTTGGTATTATTAGTAGTAATATATCTTGAATTTCTCAATTATAGGCATGTTCTTAGGGGGAGCATGTCATTCTTTTATTATTGTTTTATTGTTCTTTTTTATGATTACAAAGGGGGAGAAAATTAGGAAAAATATGCTCTAAATTTGTTATTTTATAATTAATGAATTACTTCGTTGTTGTGATGTTTCCTAATTCATTGAAGCATTAATATAGGGGGAGAATATGGATGTGAGTGAATTTCAAAGTTCTGATGATATATTAGAATGCCTATGATGATGCATCGATATTAGTATCAATATTATTATTTGGACGTGCATTATTTTATGTTTTATGGTTTTCATACTATTTTTCTTGAAATGGTCTGTCATCATCAAAAAGGGGAGATTGTTGGCCTTTTCGCCTTAATCTCAAATTAATTAATTGATGTTTTGATGATAACAAA
Organism: Cucurbita pepo subsp. pepo; assembly: GCF_057944985.1. Taxonomy (NCBI): domain Eukaryota; kingdom Viridiplantae; phylum Streptophyta; class Magnoliopsida; order Cucurbitales; family Cucurbitaceae; genus Cucurbita; species Cucurbita pepo. The sequence goes on along the minus strand of NC_141814.1, from coordinate 10,325,679 downwards.
CCTATCTTCATTTATTAACAATTCTCAGTATTTTGTCCATAGTGTAAGGTTGGGAATAACGATTTCAACGTCTTTTTTGGTTCACTCAAATTAGAGATAAAACGAAGAAGTTTCAGTCAAAACAAGATACCCGACGTGATGATGTGGAGGCAAAATTGACATCATGGACCAATCAAATTCAAAACAAGATACATGACGTGATGATGTGGTGACAAAATTGACATCATGGACCAAGCGGCAAAATTGACATCATAGACCAATCGAAGTATGACATTTACAAATTTGGTAGAGTAACAATGGTGTAGTTTTCAATTACATTTATAAAAGTTTTCCATTACTTTTAAATTGTGTTTGATATTTTTTTTTTCCTCTCATAATCTACGCTTGAAGATAACTTCTAAATTTCCCGAATTCTGTAAAAAGAGAGTTAGATCGTTCTTAAAATCTTCACGTCCTTTCTTTTTTGAATTTTTTATTTTATTTTCAGTGTGCAAGTCTATTCCAAAATATCTCTGTCTCTTATTTGTTTGTTCACTTCTTGTTTTATTTTGTTGTTATTTCTTAATTAACTTCTCTTGATTGCCTTGAATTACTTGCTACGGTCAGAATTGCTTTACCCGTATATTAGCTTACCTTGATCATAATTTAGTCACTTTCCCAAACAGCCTACCTTTATGTGTATAAACACGAGTGTCCCTGAGTGTAAAATCAGTGAGTTGAGTGTCTAAGGTCCTAAACATATTTCACTACTATTTGTACAATCATGAACCAAGACGAGAAAAATGGAGGGGAGATCAATGATCTAGTTGAAGAAGTCCAGAAGAATGAGAAGGAACTGGAAGATGGGATTCATTTGGCACTTATAACAAGAAGACTTGTTAAAACTCAAGTTACGGAGAATGATGTTGATGATCAAAGAGACAACCTGTTCCACACGCGGTGTTTCGTCAAGGGGATTGCTTGTAGTCTTGTCATTGATAGTGGAAGTTGCACCAATTATGTAAGTACCATGTTGATCAAAAGGTTACAAATTCCAACCCAAGATCATCCTAAACCTTACAAGCTCTAATGGCTAAATGATAGTGGAACAATGAAGGTAGTTTCTCAAGCTTTAATATCTTTTACTTTGGGAAAATATAAAGATGAAGTTCTCTGTGATGTATTATCAATGCAAGCTGGAGATATATTGCTTGGCCGACCATGACAATTTGACAGGAGTGTTATGTATGATGGCTATTTGAATAGGTATTCTTTTGTAAAAGATGGTAGAAAAACCACTCTTGTACCTTTGAGTTATGCAAATGTATTTGCTGATCAATTAAAGTTGGAGGAAAGAAAGGAAGAGCTCGAGGAAAAAGAGCTAAAAGAAAAACAAGAGTTGAGTGAAAAAATAGAGAAAAATAAAAGAGAAAAAAAGAGAATGAAAAAAGAGATGAAATTGAAGAAAAAAAGGAAGAGAGAGAGAGTTATTTGGCTACAGTTGGAGAGGTGAGAAGGTTTTCACAAAGATCGATCTTTGTACTTATGTATAATGGAGAATTTTTGGTCTCTGACTATAACAACTTGGCTTTGCCTAGTGTTTTTCAATATCTTTTACAGGAATTTGAAGACATGTTTCAAGATAAAGAAATACCTCTCATTAGAGGTACTAAACATAAAATAGACTTCATTCCAAGGACTGTCATTCCTTATAAGCCAGCTTTTCGAGTCAATCCAACCGAGACAAAAGAAATTCAAAGGCAAGTGGAGGAGCTCATGGAGAAGGGTTATGTACGAGAAAGTTTGAGTCCATGTTCTATACAAGACTTATTGGTGCCAAAGAAAGATGAAACTTGGCGCATATGCATGGATAATAGAGTCATCAACAAAATCACGGTAAAGTATCGACATCCTATTCCTAGGTTAGACGATATGCTTGATTTATTGCATGATTCGTGTCTATTTATAAAAATTATCTTGAAATCTGGATATCATCAAATTAGAATGCACGTAGGAGATGAATGGAAAACAACTTTCAATATTAAGTTTGGATTGTATGAATGGCTTGTTATGCCTTTTAGGTTAACTAATGCTCCTAGTACACCTATGCGCTTAATATATAATGTTTTGAGAAAATATATGAGAAAACATGTTGTTTATATTGATGATATTATAATTTATTTGAAGATTTTGCTTGAGCATGTGGAGCATATTAAATTAGTTTTGATTACACATAGAACAGAGAAATTTAATTTTAATAAGGGTAGTTTTTGCATGGAAAAAGTTCACTCTATTGGCTTCATAGTTGGTAAAAGTAGAGTAGCTTTAGATAGAGATAAAGTTAAATTCATTATGGATTTGCCAACACCAAAAAGTGCACGTAAATTTCGAAGTTTTCATGAGTTAGCTAACCTCTATAAGAGATTTATAAATGATTTTAGAACCATAACTGAACTATCGAATGACTCAGTGAAAAATATTGTTGTTTTTAAACGAGGAGAAATGCAAGAGAATGCATCCAATTTTCTTAGGAAGAAATTAAGCAAACCATTATTTGTTTTGGCTAGCTTTGATAAAACTATTGAAATTGAATGTGATGTATGTGGTTTGGGCTTAAGTGTTATTTTAATTCAAGATGGAAAGTACTTAATATATTTACGTAAAAACTAAATGGGCCAACATTAAAATATACTACCTATGATAAAGAATTATTTGCTTTAGTTCATATATGGCATGTGTGGCAACACTACTTATGGCCTAAAGAATTTGTAATCCATTTTGATCATGAAAGCTTGAAGTATGTGAAGGGTCAAAGCAAACTGAATCATAGACATGCAAAGTGGGTGGAATTTATTGAAACATTTTCGTATGTCATCAAATATAAGCAAGGTAATGATAATATGGTAGTTGATGTGTTATCTAAAAGGTACGATCTCTTTACTTCTCTTAGTGCAAAAATTCTTGGACTTAGCATATTACCGAATTATATAGAGATGACCAAGATTTCAGAACTATTTATGCTTCTTGTCATGCAAAAAAACCTATGGATGATTATTATTTGTTTCATAAATTTTTTATGTTTTGTATTCCTAAATGCTCTATACAAGATTTGCTTTTGAGAGAAGCACATGGTGGTGTCTTAATGGGACATCTCAAGATTAATAAAGTTTATAAGATGTTGCATAAACACTTCTTTTGGCCGAAGATGAAAGCACGATATCCAAAAGTTTTGTAGCAAATGTTTTAAACGCAAAGAAACTAAATCTAGATCACAACCAAATAAATTTTATACTCCTTTGAATGTACCTAACAAACCTTGGACTAATATATCTATACAATTTGTTCTTGGTTTACTGCACACTACAAATGGTAAAGATTGTATTTTTGTTGTGGCAGATATATTTATTAAAATGAATGGAAATGGATGAGGCAAAGCATGACTTATTCCTTCTAATTTCCTTCTAATATTTTTGTGAGTGAAGCATGCAGATTTGATCAAAACATTTCAAAAGGAGGTGAAGGAAAGAAGGTCGAATCCTTCTGAGGAGGGGGAAGATGATAAGAATCGGAGAGCTCAGTTGATTTCAAACCTGCCGCATTAGCTACTCAAGTACATCAACATTTATTAGAAATAACTATGTTTAATTTCATAAATTATGTAAAAGTCAAATGGTCAATTTGACTTATTTTTTTGTGGAGATTAAAGGGGATCGGGAATAAATCCCGTCCACAAACGTCTTTTGTCGAGAGACTATAAATACCAACAATATGTTATGTAAAATTTGAGATTGCTGGATGAATGTAATTCAGATCTCAAATTGAGACTTTCCCTTAGAATCCGAGCATCATATTTGTCATTTCTAAGTTTCAAGCAATTCTTGTGGTAGAATTGCACCCGAGCCATTCAATCAAGCCTTGATGAAGTTAGATTGTGGAGTGACTCAATTTAGAACAAGGTTTCCAAATCTTGCTTCTAGATCTTCAATCATAAGAGGTAATCTAATTCTAGCCTTATCTCTTGGTTAATCCAAATTTCGTATAAGGAGGATGATATGAACCAAAAGACATCAATCATACAATATACTTCAATGAAGATGTGAAGAAAAAGTTGCCAAAATTATCAAAACATATTTCAATTCATGCCACATTGAAGAATAATGAAGTTTGATCTTTACAAATTTTGGGTGGGTTACAATTTAGAGTAATTTAGAGTTATTGTATTTTAAGACATTTTATTTACTTTAGGTTACATTTACCTAATGACTAATTATGGTCATTAAGTATGAATGTTACAACTTTTGGAATGCTTTTAATAGTTTCATTTTGAGGCTATATAACGCCATGTATGTTGTATTTGTAAGGAAGACTGAAAAATATTATTAAAGAAGCATTTGTGCTCTTTTTTAGCCAATGGCTAAGTTTCTTTGCAATTCTATGTAGTTTAGGTTGCATGTAGAATCATTCGAGCTCGACATGATCAATCTTGCTTGTGGAGTGATTCGAATCTCAAACAAGTGTTCTTGCGTTGAGATATTTGATCAACAAGAATCATTCAAGCTAGACATGATCGATCTTGCTTGTGGAGTGATTCAAATCTCAAACAATGTTCTTGCCTTGAGATATTCAATCAACAAGGTAATCTGAATCTTATTCCCCTTGTAGTGATTCCTTATCATATCATTTGGTATCAGAGCTTCAGGCTCAAGATCGGATAATGATATGATAAGGAATCACTATAAGGAGAGTAAGATTCGAATTACCTTGTTGATCGAATATCTCAAGGCAAGAATATTGTCTGAGATTCGAATCACTCCACAAGCAAGATCGATCATGTCTAGCTTAAATGATTCTTTGATCAAATATCTCAAGACAAGAACACTTGACTGAGATTCGAATCACTCCACAAACAAGATTGATCATGTCGAGCTTGAATGATTCTACATGCAATCTAAACTACATAGAATTGCAAACAAACTTAGCCATTGGCTAAAGAAAAGCACAAATGCTTCTTTTACTATATTTTTCAAGTCTTCCTTACAAATACAACATACATGGCTTTATATAGCTTCAAAATGAAACTATTAAACGCATTCCAAAAGTTGTAACATTCATACTTAATGATCATAATTAGTCATTAGGTAAATGTAACCTAAAGTAAATAAAATGTTTTAAAATACAATAACTCTAAATTACTCTAAATTGTAACCCACCCAAAAATTGTAACAATCAAACTATGTTTTGATAATTTTGACAACCTTTTCTTCACATCTTCATTGAAGTATATTGTATGATTGATATCTTTTGGTTCATATCAGAGGTGTTAATTACTTTGATTCAAGGGTTCTTGCTTCAACAAAAGCTTGGATCGTTAGGCTGAGGATTAGGGTTGCCTTATCACCCTTTATGACCGCACAACTCTCAAACGCTCCTCAACCTCGACAGGTAGCCTGCAAATACTTGAAAAAAATAGGAAAACTGGGATGCGTATAAATATTATACTCAGTAAGCCACTTACTTGTATGCTCTTATTGCATCTTTAACCGATTCCCACGGACTCCTCTTTGGCTCTAGGACGTCTGATTCTAGTCTTGGGTCCTTGGGGCTTCTTTGGTTCTCCATTCTTTCATTTAAACTCTAAGAGTTCCTAGGCCCATGATAGTCCCCCTTATTGGGGGGCGCGAGCCCTCCTTTCCCATGCAGCTAATGGTTTGTACGACGTGGGGACATATTTTCCATGAGAAACGGCTAGGAACAACGAGAATTGATCAGGAACCTTTGGTCCTCCTATGAAGCTATAGATATTGTTCACACAACTAGTAGCCTAAGAACACTCTTAAGGTACTTCGTTTGTTGATGTGATCTGATAGGCTCATAGGGAAAGGTTAGGTCTAGACTCAGTGACTTGTCACTTCTAACCACAAATCCCTATGCTTATCATATTATTGGGTCATGGAAAATCCCTTCAAGCAAACAGAAGTCAAATATGATGTGATAAGATAAGGAATCACTACAAGGGGAGTAAGATGCGGATTACCTTGTTGATCGAATATCTCAAGGCAAGAACATTGTTTGAGATTCGAATTACTCCACAAGCAAGATCGATCATGTTTTGCTTGAATAATTCTTGTTGATCAAATATCTCAAGGCAAGAACACTTAATTGAGATTCGAATCACTCCACAAGCAAGGTTGATCATGTTGAGCTTGAATGATTCTACATGCAACCTAAACTACATAGAATTGCAAAGAAATTTAGCCATTGGCTAAAGAAGAGCACAAATGCTTCTTTTACTATATTTTCCAAGTCTACTTACAAATCCAACATACATGACTTTATATAGCCTAAAAAATTAAACTATTAAAGGCATTCCAAGAGTTGTAACATTCATACTTAATGGCCATAATTAGCCATTATGTAAATGTAACCTAAAGTAAATAAAAAGACTTAAATACAATAACTCTACATTACTCTAAATTATAACTCACCCAAAATTTATAACAATCAAACTTCATTCTTCTTCAATGTGGCATGAATTGAAACATCTTTTGATAATTTTGACAACCTTTTCTTTACATCTTCATTGAAGTATATTGTATGATTGATGTCTTTTGGTTCATATCATGATGAAAACTAACCTTCATCGGAAAGACGCTCCACACCCCCGTACGAATGCGCTTCAGGGAAGAGGACGCACATCCCGGTGCTGCCATGTGGCATGCTTGGGTTGGTCAGCCACTGATGAGTCGTGGGTTCAAATCCAGAGGTGGCGCTGGCAAGTGAAATTCCTTATGTTGACGCATGACACCATGCAAATTGGGTTGAACATCCTTTAAGTCAAACTGGGTCAGACGTGAGCGCGGGTTGGAAGAGCTACCGTGTGTCGCATATCGAGTGGAGTCACAACACAAAATCCACAAGGATTCTTCATGAATACTATGGGGAATCCTTCTAGAGGAACATATCAATATCTTAGGCCTTAACTCGTAAGAAACGACTTACGGCAAAAGGTTACCTCGCGGGTCTCGATTTCTTGCTCTCACTCTCCAACTTTCTCTCTTTCTTCGATATAAAGAAATGTTATTATTAAGAGAATTATTGAAATTGGCCCAAGGTTTTAATGCAAATTGCGGTAGCTCCTAATCTAGATTATCTTCAAAGTTCGCAGTGTTGTAATCCTGTATCATAAAAAGATATTATTAAGAGAATTATTGAAATTGGCCCAAGGTTTTAATGCAAATTGCGGTAGCTCCTAATCTAGATTATCTTCAAAGTTCGCAGTGTTGTAATCCTGTATCATAAAAAGATATTATTAAGAATTAATACAATTGACACCCTTGTAAGTGTTGAACCTAGGACTTTCACGTTATTGGTATGACATTCTAACCAACTGAGCTAATAGGCCGTAAGTTTTATGCACATTATAGATCAGTAGCTCCTAATCCAATACTAGCATTACTATTTTTATGCACATAATAGGCCGTAAGCCAATGCGAGTGTCGAACCTGCGACTTCCGCATTACTAGCACGACACTCTAACCAACTGACCTAATAAGCCATAGGTTTTATGCACATTGTAGATTGGTAGCTCCTAATCCAGTGAGTTTAGGTTACATAATTTTATGCATAATAAACTTAAAACTTCAAGCCATTATCTTTAAAGTTTGTAGTGTTGTAACCCCATATGAGGAAAAGATATATATTACTATTAAGAATTAATGAAATTGGCCCATGCAGGAATCATGCCTGCAACCTCTGCGTTATTAGCACGACTTAACCAACTGAGCTAATAGGCCATAGGTTTTATGCATAGATCGGTAGCTCCTAATCCAGTGAGTTTAGGTTACATAATTTTATGCATAATAAACTTAAAACTTCAAGCCATTATCTTTAAAGTTTGTAGTGTTGTAACCCATATCATGAAAAGATATATATTACTATTAAGAATTATTGAAATTGGTCCATGCAAGTATCGAACCTGCGACCTTCGCGTTATTAACACGAGATCGGTAGCTCCTAATCCAGTGAGTTTAAGTTACATAATTTTATGCATAACAAACTTAAAACTTCAAGCCATTATTCTTTAAAGTTTGTAGTATATATTACTATTAAGAATTAAAGAAATCGGCCCATGCAAATGTCAAACCTATGACCTTTGCGTCATTAGCACAATACTCTAACCAAATGAGCTAATAGGCCAAAGGTTTTACACACATTGTAGATCGGTACCTCTTAATCCAGTGAGTTTATGTTACATAATTTTACACATAATAAACTTAAAACTTCAAGTCATTATCTAGTTTGTAGTGTTGTAACCCCATATCGTGAAATTGGCCCATGCAAGTGTCAAACCTGTGACCTCTTCAGGTTATTAGCATGACGCTCTAACCATCTGAGCTAATAGGCCATAGGTTAAACTTAAAACTTCAAGTCATTATCTTTAAAGTTTGTAGTGTTGTAATCCCATATCATGAAATTGGCCCATGCAAGTGTTAAGCTTGTAACCAGCACATTATTAGCACGACGCTCTAACCAAAGTTTTATGCACATTGTAAATCGGTAACTCCTAATCCAGTGAGTTTAGATTACATAATTTTATGCTACATAATTTTATGCCTAATAAAGTTAAAACTTCAAGCCATGAACTTGAAATTGCCCATGCAGGTGTCAAACCTACGACCTTTGCGTTACTAGAACGATGCTCTAACCAACTAAGCTAATAGGCCATAGGTCCTTTGCGTTACTAGAACGATGCTCTAACCAACTAAGCTAATAGGCCATAGGTGTTGTGCACATGGTAGATCGGTAACTCCTAATCTAGTGAGTTTAGGTTACATAATTTTATGTATAATAAACTTAAAACTTCAAGCCATGATCTTTAAAGTTTGTAGTGTTGTAACCTCACATCATGAAAAGATATATTACTATTATGAATTAATGAAATTGGCTCCATGTAGGTGTCGAACCTACAACCTTCGCATTATTAGCACCACACTCTAACCAATTTTGCTAATAAGCTATAAGTTCTATGCACATTGTAGATCGATAGCTCCTAATTCAGTTAATCGAGTTTTGGTATATAATTTTATGCTTAATAAATTAAAACTTTAAGTCATTATCTTTTTTAAAGTTTGTTGTGTTGTAACTGGGTATCATGAAAAGCTATTATTAAGAATTAATGAAATTAGATCATGCAGGTGTCAAACTTGCGACCTAGGCCATAGGTTTTATGCACATTATAGATCGGTAGCTCCAAATTCATTCAATCGAGTTTAGGCAAAATTAAAATTTAGAGAGTAGCATTAAGCTAACCTCAAATGGTTGTAGTAGCTTCGGCTTAGGCCAACCAAATGGCCCTACTGTCATTTTTCTCTACAACCAATGTGAGATCTCATGATCATCTATCAAACTTCTAAATGAAAATCAATGCATATTATTGCCCTATCTTAACTTTCATGGTCATTCCAACATTCACTGTTATCCATTCTCGCCAGTACATCGCCCGATGTCTGGTTCTGATACCAACAGTAACGCCCATAATTTTCTTACCTAATTAGAGACGTCACTACATGCATGACTTAATTAACATATGCAGACATGGAAATGAAACATTTACAAATGAAGCTATAGACTTGCACATTTAATTTAAAACATGAAAATAGAAATAACATAGTTTGTAAACCTAAAATTTTTTTTGCACATTCCCTATAGGGTCGAGACTTTATCCAAAGTAACTTGTGTAAGCTTGTGAGTGCAACAACCAACCACTACTCGAATGGCAGTGTGACCTTTTGTTATCATACCTAGAAATAATTCCATGACATAGTCTCTTAATTATTGAACCTTTCAGTACCCATCAGATTCACTAACCAATGGTTTGAGCATATCCTTTTACAACTCTCTATGTGACCTGCCACGTTGAAGAACTTAACCAACTTGGGATTCACTCACTATGCATCAGTAATTTAGTGTGATATCCATATTAAGGACGAGGTAAGTAATCTCATGTTACTATTGTAAATATGAGGTAGGATGCTTATGTTTTTAGTTGTCTTAGTACTCTAACTAGTTATCTCTTCATAACATCATTAAACTTTACTGACCTTCATATATCATCTAGCACATCCTTATACTATAACTAAGGTTAGCAAATTCCTCAACTTTCGAAAGCTTTTCTCGCATGTATTGAATGAGTCAAACTCAAAACTTTTGAACAAACCTTCTACATTGTCAAAGCTAGGAAACTTAGAACTTTATATCTCAGAATAAGTCTAGACAAACTACAATTTTTTCCTCGTTTAAAATGGTTCACTAGGCCACATTTTATAATATTCAATGTCTAAGGGATTTGCTTTTATTCAACCAAGACTCTTAATCGGAGAATTTGGTATAACGCTCACTATATATATAGAGGTATTAAGTTTGCTTAATGGCTCATCTTCTTATCTTTTTTGTCTCTAATTAGCCTCCTATAATCCATATGAACACTATTATAAAACAAGTCTAGAATCCTCGTTAAATATTTGATTCATGAAAATTACTTAAGCTATGGGAAATTAGTGAGTCCAACAACATCACTCTTACTCACACAACTATGTTGAACTCAGAGAAAACCTTTTAACCTTGCCTTCTTGGTTCATATGCTTGAGGGAACCCTTTTTTCTACATGAATGCATGTTTTTTTTTTCTTTTTAATAAGTACCTGGATAAGCTCTTAATATTCAATATATCGTCGCGTGGGCCCATTATTTCCTCTTAATGACTAGAGCTATTGCTCTCTAAAACAAATGTTAAGGAGTGTGAAGTCTTGACTTAGTAGCTCATGTGCCTATAGCTCGGTCTACCTCAACTCTACTAAGTTGTCCGGGCCATAATCTAAAAAAATTCAAGTAGATTCAAGGCTCAAATCTGGTGTTGATATTATTGTTGGAATAACTTAGATATAACATTCAACCTCAATTCAAACCTTCCTACCAATCATGGACCACTTTGCTCATACAACCTCAAAGCTTCCTCTTAATATTTTCTCCTACAATCGTGGCACATAAACATCTCTAAAAAGAGTGTTATTTCCTCTAATTTCTTTGTAACACTAAGGAGTGACTTAATAAAACTTTCATCTAAGATTGATATTGCGTAAGCATAATAAATGTTTTTATATGGAGTAAACCTTGAGATACTTGAAGAATAGTTTCATGTACACATCTTGTCATTTGGTATTCATAACAAACCTTGATTCTTATAAAAGGTTAGTTTCGTCCTTTTCTCAGAGTTCATACCTCAAACATGTTCTAATATCCTCATGTGATCTTGTATACTTATCCTTAAGGTCATAAATGAGTCTCATAAAAAGTTTATTTAACACTTACCTCTTTTGGAATCTTGAAAACATTTTAGAATTCTTATAGGGGTATGTTGGCCATTTACCACCCCAAATCTTGGTTTAAATCTTGACATATTCAAATGGTTTTGTAACTTGGTAGAAAACCTTTAAACCATGACATTCAAATGGTCTTCTAAGTATGTTATAGAAGAGACAACTCATCCAATCTAACGAACAAATTCAAAATGGAGATCAGTTGCTCACTAATCAAACAATATTTATGGCAGAAATTTTATAAAACTCAATCTCAAATTCACGAAAATCTAGAAGTTTTAATGTTAGTTTAAACTCCCTTTATAAAGCCTGAAGTAGGGGCTTTCGAGCAAGAATTGAGCAAGTCAAGCCATAAACTTTGAGTTGTTATAGCCTCTAAGATTTTGGGTTTCTTACTCTCAGATTTCTTCCAAATTTGAGATTCATCGTCAACTATTTTCCATCAAACTTGCTTCTACACCTTCTAAATGAGATTACCCACAAGTTTGGTGAAGAAATAAAGTGTTGAAGGTGCCTCAAACACAACTTCCCAATTTTGTCCACCATTAAAGGAAGAAGGTTGAAGCTCAAAAATTAAATCTGAGCCTATACGCAAATTCGTCCAGAGAAACCAATCTCATTCAATTTTTGCACCACCAAATAATATTTCCATAGAAGACCACGAAGGTTAACAAGACTCCGGGCGTGTCAAATTGAAGAAAATTATTTTCATGCAACATTTGGAGGTAAGGATCGAAGTCTTACTTACAATTCATTTTCTTCAAAATTGAGCTTTCTTGAGTGCTTTTGATGAAGAAACCGGGAGTTAAACATCCTAGATCAAGTTGCCTGAGGAAACCAAATTCTGCGTTTTTGGATAAGTTGCATATCAAGCTTCAAATTCCAAAATTAAGACCACACACTTAAAGACATTGCTCCAAAATAAATCTTTTAGCTCGAGGGAAATACAAGGAAGAAATTCTGAGTGGAAATCCGACCCTGACAAGCTCTAGAATTGGCTACCCAACAAAGAGTTTTTGGATTTGAATTCTTGCAAGGATATGTTTTCGAGCGAAATTTTGAAGTGTATTACTTATCCATGAGAAGTTATAAAATAAATCTTTAACTCTCCCTTGTAGCACCAATTTTAAGTTTTATGAAGAAATCGAGGGGAGAAACGCCCAAAGTGAATCTTGGGAGACTAGATTCCAGACGGCGGCACAGTCTTCTAATATGCATTGATTTCATCTTTGTATCTAATAGATCATGAGACCGTAGATGTTCATAAAATTTATGTCTTATAAGTTTCTAAAATTTAAAAAATAGGTAATATTTTTATATACTTTCAAGTTCATATCTTATAGATCTATGAACAATAGCTTTCTTCATTATATTTAATAGAGTTTCAACGCAATAAAATCAATTACTTTATTGAGTATAAAATTGAGTTTTGCTTCTAACCTCTTAAACTTTCAATTTTATACTTAGCTGAATTTTAAGGAAAGAAATATAGATAATGTCAAAAATCTATTAAACTTAAAAGTTTGAGAATCTATAGATGATATTAACAAAAATCTTGTGAAATAGGTAAGTTCAAAGTCTAATGTCCTAACCACTAGCTTATGAAACCAAATAAATATACATCCGTATCTTATTTGTTTCTTATAGATCTCTAAATTATTGATTCTTATAGATCTCTAAATTTTGAAAATAATCGATGTGTCTTCGTTTTTGTTTTGTATTTGATAAGGTTTCAACACAATAACATCAATTAATTTATTAGATCATGTGTACTATCATTCAACTACTAGACCATGGGACCACAAATATTTATATAATTTGTGTGTAAAATTATTCAACCATTCTTCTTCACTCATCCTACTTTAACAAAGTTGACGAAAAGGTTATTTTGAAATGAATTTAACATAAAAAAAAAATATACTTATTTAATAAATTTTTCCCTCATCCATATTTTTTAAAACTTTATTTGAATTCACTCAACCATACATTTTAAATAAAATATAGAATTCAACCATACATTTAAAGTACATGTAAATAAAATATAGATTGTCAAGACTTGATATAGATATGATATTATATAAGAGAGAATTAATAAGAGAAGATAAACATGAACACGATTTAGAAAAAAGTTTGGGGCATTCCATGAATTGAACTCGAAGAACTCTTGAGACTTGATATAGATATGATATTATATAAGAGAGAATTAATAAGAGAAGATAAACATGAACACGATTTAGAAAAAAGTTTGGGGCATTCTAAGAATTGAACTCGAAGAACTCTCGCACCTTAAGCGAGAATCATACCACTAAACTAAATGTCCACTTATGACAAAAAAAAATTTATTGAATATATTATTATTTCATTCATTTATTTGATTTGGATATTAATGAAATCCATGTGCAACAATTATAATCCTATCTTTTAGTTTTGAACATATCCCACTAAAATTATTTATACGAATAGGTGTAAGAACAATAAATTATTTATACGAATAGGTGTAATAACAATTATAAAATGTTAAGATTTGGATAGACAATTTCAATTGATTGAAATCTATACTTTTTAGTACCCAAGTGGTTATTCTACCTATATAGTTTCATTCACTACTTATAGTCCTATATGTTGGATGTAATAGCCCAAAAATAAATAAAGAAATAAACAAATAAAAAAATTAAAATAATAATAATAATAATAAATAAATAAATTTTTTTAAATCCCCACCTCTCTCCACAGATTACAGATTCAAAGTTTGTCAGTTATTACGATAAAATCCTAATCTGAATCCCTTCCCACAATTATGTCAGATTTGAGAAGTAAAATGACTTTCAACATATGGATCAAATCTTCTTTCCTAACTTACCGTCTATAATAATCAGATCCAATATAGAATTATTAGATTTTTGTTAGCATTTTAGTTATACGAAATAATGTTATAAGGTTAGATTCAATAAATTTTAGGTGGCAAATCTATAAACTAAAAGATCCTGTACTTAAAATTGACCAGTAATATCTGTTTACCCAATTCAAAAACCTATTTACAGAATGAAAAAAAGAGAGAGAGATTGAGGAAAGATTTGTTAAACAGTATTTAACAATAAAATGAAATATCAGAGGGCAGTGAGCTCTTTAGCTCCTTTAAATTTTGTCTAACACAAAATATTAGAATTTTTATTAGAGAGGCAGTGAACTTCTTTAAATTTTGTCTAACCGAAAAGATCAGAATTTTAAGATGGCAATGTAAATTAGAGAAATAATTTTATAGAGTTCAAACTTGAAACTGATGTCATGAGCTCATATAGGTTGACTCGGATTTCAAAGGACGGAATCGAACTTTCATTAAAGATATATTTGTGACAATGACTTAAGCGAGCCAGGTAAGTGACCTCACTATTGGCATGGTTATTTTTTATGTTGACACGTGCCCTGTGGTTCTGCACGTGTCATATATATTGATATGTGTGAATTGTCTGTGGATCCATATGCTTCCTATATGTTATGTTATGTTATGTTATGTTATGTTATAATATGTGGATTGTATGATAATAATTATGGTACAATGTGCTCTAGGAGATGTTTGAGATAGGATACGAGAAGGATGCACAAAACGAAATGTAACGATAGGAGTAAGATACGTTCATGAAACGTTAAGGTTAGGTTACATACTAGAGTGCTATGGATAAGAGAGATTGATGAAAGAATACGGTTAGGTTATGGGTAGAAAGGGATAGGTTTGTGATAGATTGATAGAAGGATGGAGTTAGGATACGTTCTGGTGATGATATGACTAAGGTACGTTACGTAATGATATGTCTGTGATAGGTATAAGAACGTTAAGGCTATGGTAAGTTAGAGAACGATATGACTATGAAGTGTTTACGTTATGACTTGTTTTGATATGATGCATTGTATGCTAGATTATTGTGCTTAAGTACGTAGTTATGTAAACGTGAATGTATGCTTTTAGTCTGATGTGATGTGTAATGCATGTAACGATGTGTGGTCCTTGAACGATTATGGCTTGTTTGTATGAATATTTGAATGTAACTGCATGAATTGTATGACATGAAATATGGTAAATTGCATGAAACATAACCCCGTTAGGAATATGTATGATATGTAAAGAAATGAGAATGAGAATGACATGTAAGCATGAAAACGTGACAGGTGGTTATGTTCATTAATGATAACTGTAGGACTAGTGGGACCTCATGCATATTGGGTGCTCATGCATTTGGGGGGATACCCCTATCCCATCACGAGGGTACAGACGCGTACATCCAATGGCAGGACAACGATCGTTATGCTTTGCATAGCGCTGCCGTGACGGTTCTAGCTTTAACGGGTCCCGGTATAAGGGCTCCCAGAGCATGCCCACCGGCTAAAGACAGTGGCCCAGCGGTGTGCGAACTAGCTGGTGAGCCCATACTCGCACGTATGGGCTGCGTGTAGAGTATATGGTACACGTCCACAATTACCTGTTAGGATTACACCGTAGGGAAAACGAAACGAAAGATAGGGCCCATCATTTCATTGCATGTGATTGTTACGTTTAACCCCAATAGTGAGGTTACTTACTGAGTATTTCTTTAAATACTCAAGCCATGTGCTACTACATTTTTCAGGTTAAGGCAATGCATTCCTGTACGGCTGACGACGGCATCGCACTCGAGATCATGGCACATGCATAGGATAGTGGTATTTATTTTCTTAGACTTAGGATAGAATAGGATGTTTTAAACTTAAACGCTTATTTATTTTATCTCGGGTCTTTTGTTGTGTCATTTTAAAGATGTTTTCGAAACACGTAAGTCCATGGTTGTGTTTTAAGTTAAAGGTTATGTTTTATGAAATTTAAATGAAGTCTTCTGCATTCAATGTTTATGGTACGTATACAGCAGCGACCTTAAATTAAGTAGAAAATTTTGGGTCGTTACATTGAAATTCTTGTTTTTTTAGGTTGGGTAGAAATATATGGAGAGAGGATGATTATAGATTTGTGAAAATTATTGGGTACTAATTTATGTTATTCAATCACGAAAAAATTATGTTTTTTTATTAAAATAAATCTTATCCGGTCACTTATAACAATGATAAGGGATAAGACTAGATATTTATCCATATAGTTTCTATTTATTAAATGCATTACTGCATCAATAAAAGTGGGTAGAGTAGCTTCTAGGAAAAAAAAAATAATTAAAGCAAGTGTTTTGAAGAAAAAAAGTCGGTGATGTTATTTTCAAGTTATCATGTAGGTAATTGTAGTCGATACCGTGTCTGCAAAGCTTCCACTTCCCTTTCAACTCTAGTATGAAACCTTTGAGTTAGGCGTGAGGTTGTTAGGGATGTGTCACTTGATAGTTTATTTGATTGCTGCCAGTGATTTCCAAGGTAGCAAGTAGGCTGATAGTAGACTCAATAAGTAGCCTACTTGTAGGCTCTTAATCGGGTCCTAGATATGCTAGGGTAACATACCCTTTCTTTTCTTGTTTTGGTTCTTGGTGCAAGTACTTAGACCCCTTTAGTCATGTTCTTGACTTGTGAATTCTTATTGTGATCTATCCTGAGGACCTTGGTCCTATGATTATAAGGTCTTAACCTTGATCTTGATATAAGGACCTTAGTACTTTGGCTCTGGGTTCTTGTTTTCAAAATTTAGTAATTGATCCATATTCTCGTCCTAGATCGTTGTCTCGTTCATGGTTACTTTTTAGGTTCTTGGTTCGTTCTCTAAGACACTCCCCATCTAGGACCTGACAACCTGTGTCCAAGACTTCAAGCGTTCTAAGAAACGTAGTTTGAACCCGCATCTAGGGCTTACCATGTGATACAATCTGAAAATCTACATCTAAGGCTTACCAAGCAATGTAGTCTGATTCTGCATCAAGGCTTGCCTTGTGATACAGCCTGAATGCCTATGCCCAAGGCTTCCTGCGTTCCAAGCGACATAGTTTGAATACCTACACTTAAGGTTTCATATGTTCCAAGTAGCATAGTCTAAAATCTTTCATCTAGTGTTTGTCATGTGATGCAGCCTGAATACTTATGTCCAAGGCTTCATACATTCCAAGTGACATAGTCTGAATACCTACGCTCAAGTCTTTCTACGTTTTAAGCAACGTAGTCTGCAACGTAGTCTGAGTCATGAATATTCTGTACGGTGGGAAGTCTTAGGAGCTTACCCTTGAGTAGTACCTAGCATTCCTTTTATTGTTAGTTGTAGTGTAGTATTTTCCTTAGTTTTTCATTTTATGAGTTTCTAAGGTTCTTTATTTCTTGAGACATAAGTTGTAACATGCCATCTTAAGCTTATGAACCCAGCATAGTAACATGCATGAATTATTCTAAAAATTTATCGAGTCATAATATATTCTTTAAGGAGTTTTGGAAAAATCTTAAATACTTTCCAGTATGTGAATAATGCCCTAGCTTAGTTTAGGTTCCAAACTTTCTCTAATCAACATGAAATCTTGAACGTACCTTTATGTCCTTAGGAATAGACCATATAAAAAGTAGTAGGCCATTTAGAGTATGTTTAGACCTTGAATATTATAAGGAGTCTGAGGGGCATTTTGATCATTTTACCCTCTAATTCTTGGTTTCGCTACTTAACGTGCTCCAATGACTTTCAAACTTTACAAAATCATCAAACATCATAAAATAAGATCTACTACAAAGTTTCATAATATTTTAAGGTCATTTAGAGCTTGAACCGAAGATAAGTTACCTTAAGGGTATTATGGTAATTTTACACCATTTGTTGGTTGATTTACTTAACCTTATCCAATTGCCACCAAATTTCATATATAATCTTAACATGTCATAATATGTCCATCATTAAAGTTTCATAGGCAGTAGAGTTCATTTAATGAGTTATTTTAACGTTACTTAAATTTCAAGCAATTTGATCGGTTCAAAGCCTTAACTCTCAGTTCTGGTTGTTTTTCTTTCATAATCCTTTAAATCATACTTAATTTAGGATTTATACAAATATTTAAGTAGTTCCTACAAGTATTTCTTAAGAAAAGTCCATGTGAGTACTTACCTCGTCGTAGATGTTCGAGACCTCCGTTCTCAAGCTTCCAATATCCGAATTATTTCAAAAAAAAATTTGACAGAATTCTGAGGGTGTCTAGTTTCTAGAACCAAAAAAACATTTCATGAGAAATGGAATAGAAGAGGGTTAAAATTGAGAAAAATTAATGGAGAGTAATTTTTTTATTTGGATCGATCATCTAGATAGGAAGAAGACGCGCACAATGCATAATGCTGCCACCTGAAAATTCTCCTCCACAGCTCCGATCATGGGATTTCTTCCCTCAATTTCTTCATGAAACTTGAAAATAGTGTTACAAAGGAAGGGCTTGAGATTGGTTTCATATCTTCTCGTGGGTTGTAGCCTATGTTATTAATCTCCAAAATTCATAGGAAATCTTTTTCCTCGCAAAATCTCTACCAAAAAAAAAAAAAAAAAAAAAAAAAAAAAAAAAAAAACTTGCGGGGCAACCGTTTCTAGAGGTTATTAGTGTTAAATAAGATTATGTTGCTATTTTTACTTTTTAGTTCCTGAATATCATATCACTGATATGATCTTATGCTGATATCAGATCATAGGTATCATCTTATGCTTGATTCTTTGTTTTAGCATGATATTCTACTCTCTGTTAGGATTTTATTTTTAATCTTCTGTTAAGCATTGTACTGGCTATAAATATAGTCATTCTTCACATAATAAAGTACTGAAATTTCTTCCTTCTGCAAACTTATCTTCATTAAATTTATCATTTGGTATCAGAGTTTTGTCTCTTTGAGTTTGTTCAACCAATAATACCAAAATTTGTTGGTCACTATAATCATTGGAGCATGTTAATGTAGAACTTTCTTCGCTCTAGAGAATATTGGCAAGTAGTTGAGTCTGGGATTTCTATGTAGCAGATGATGCTGATTACTCAGATGAACAGAAAAAGGAAGTAGCAGATTAGAAATTGAAAGACTTAAGAGCTAAGAACTACCTTTTCCAGGCCATCGATCGCTCAATTCTGGAGACTATTTTGGATAAAGAAACTTCTAAAGGAATTTGGGATTCAATGAAGAAAAAAATCCAAGGAAACAAAAGGTGAAACGAGCACAACTATAGGCTCTGCACAAAGACTTTGAGACCATTCATATGAAAGAAGGTGAGACTGTTTCTGATTTCTTTCTCATACTCTCACCATTGCTAATAAAATGTTTTTCCATGGTGAAAAGATGAGTGATGCTAGCATTATTAAGAAAATCTTGCGCTCCATGACTTTAAAGTTTGATTATATAGCTTGCTCCATTGTAGAATCCAACGATTTGGACATCATGACCATTGATGAATTGTAAAGTAGTCTACTGGTTCATGAACAACGTATGCAAAGACATACTGTGGAAGAGCAGACATTGAAGATCACTTTTGACAGCAGTGTCAGAAACCACTCATACAACTAAGAGAGGAACCAACTTACTCATCTGATTCAACTTGTTACACAGTACATATATAGACAGAATAGCCACACATTAATAACGACTAATAACTTCCCTTAACCGCTAATAACTTCCCTTAACCGCTAAACTTCCCTTAACCGCTAAACTTTCCTTAACCGCTAAACTTCCTTTAACTGCTAAACTTCCCTTCACTGACATAATTTGACATACAAACAGTCAATACAAATGAATTACGGTTAATACAAGATTAAATAAACTAACAAATCATCCTCTTAATCTTGTATTTTGATCTTCACATTCTTATATTCTTCAAACCAATTCATTCAGTAAACGTCCTAACCATGTTCCTTGACAAGCAGCTGATGTCACCGCAATATACTCCGCTTCACAGGATGAAAGCTACCGCCATTATCTCCGACTTCCTTCTTCTCTGTCTTCCTTTCAATGGGCAACTGCTTTTCATCGACAGTTTTAATTACCTGTTCTACTTGTCCGGCCAATGGCTTTTCCTCAACAGGTTTAATTACCTGTGCTACTTCAATTGCACTGCCGGAAACAATGACCTCCTTCTCCTTCTCCTTCTCCTTCTCCTTCTCTGCTTTCGTTTATCTGGCGACCTGTTTTTCAATACCACAACCATTGTTTCCATCCTCCTTCTCCTTCTTCTCGCCGTCACAGTCCTTCTCTTTTATCTCCTTTGCTTTCGCTACCTCCGTTGCCACATTCTGGACCTCCGCCACAACGCCATCGCTCTTCTCCTCGGATTCAAACTTCACAACGCCAACGGTTTTCTCGCCATCGCTCTTCTTCTCTTCTCGCTTCTCTATTTTTCCTCCGATTCAATCTTCACAGAGCCATCGATTTCTCCTCATCGATTATCTTCTCTGTTTTTTTCACAGATGCAGCCTTCACATCTCCACGTCCTTTTATCTCTACAAGTGATCCTTCTCCAAACTTCAATGGTGCCGGTCACTGACTCGTTCAATTCTGAGAACCAACTTCGACAACCAGTCATATGATTGCTGGCTCCCGTATCTAGGAACCAAGTGTTGCTTTTCTTCTCAATTTCTTCTGGGACAACCTTCTCTTCATAAAGAGCCATCTCCGTCAACTTTGGTGAACCGAGAGTTCGGACTTCACAAACTTGTGCTGTAAGTAAGGCTGGCTCATCCTCATCACTTTGCGTCTCAGCCAAGTGCGCCTGATCCTCCCATTTCTTTGATCTACAGTCGGATGCATAATGGCAAATCTTTTGACAATTATAACACTTCACCTTCCGACATTCTGAGGCATAGTGGCCTAGGCCTTGACAATTGTAGCATCTTACCTTGCTTTTGTCAGCCTTCTTCTCATGATGAAACGAGTCATTTCCACGTCCATGACCTCTCCCTCTCCAGCGACCACTGCGACCTCGTCCTCGGCTATGGCCTCCATTGTCGCTACGTTCTTTTGCTTTCCATTCTCCTTGAGTCAATAAGACATGCTCAGCATTCTCTTTGTTGCCACCGATCCGTTTTTCATATGCTTTAAGACGGCCGATGACTTCCTCCATGGTTATCACCTTTAAATCGGCAAATTGCTCTATTGCCGATGCGATATGAAGAAACTTAGGAGGTACTGAGCGGAGAAATTTTTTCACCAAGTATGCCTCTTCAACTTGTCTCCAAAAGTACGTATTTTATTAACAACTTCTGTCAACCTTGCTGCATAATCATCAATAGTCTCGGACTCCTTCATATTCATAATTTCAAACTCAATCTTCAGAGTTTGGATCTTGCCTCCTTTACACGTTTAGAACCAACATGAATAGTTTTTAACATCTGTCATGCTTCTTTTGCTGTCTCTTTCTCTACTAACAAAAACAACATCTCCTCAGGGATTGCTTGATAGATAGCTGCGAAGGCCATTTGATCCTTCCTTTCATCAGGACTATCCAGAGACTCAGTTGATTCGATTGCGTCCTACACCCCTTGAGCATGCAAATAGACCTTCATCTTCATAGCCCATGCTGAGTAGTTGGTTCTCGATAACGTCGGGTATTGGAGTGATACCAGACCTTCCTTTGTTGCAGACTTCGACGACATGATCTTTGGCATGTAACCACGCTCTGATACCTAATGTCAGAAACAACTCTTACAACTAAGAGAGGAACCAACTTACTCATCTGATTCAACTTGTTACACGGTACATATATAGACAGAATAGCCACACATTAATAACGGCTAATAATTTCCCTTAACTGCTAAACTTCCCTTAACCGCTAAACTTCCTTTAACTGCTAAACTTCCCTTCACTAACATAATTTGACATACAAACAGTAAATATAAATGAATTACGGTTAATACAAGATTAACTAAACTAACAAGCAGTACAGGGAGAACAAATCGTGGAGGTGGCACAATTCGAGGTAGAGGACGAGAACATAGGAGACCAAGTTTTAACAAAACTCTTGTTGAATGTTTTTATTGTCATGACATTGGTCATTTTCAGTATGAATGTCCCAAGAAGAATAAGAGAAAGAAATGACAAGCTCGTTTTGCTGAAACTTCTGAACCGTTGTTTCTCCTGGCATATGTTGAAGAGATGGTAGAACAAAAGAAGGACTCAATAGATTGTATGTTTGAAATAGAAGATCTCATAATGTTCTAACTTTTCAAAACAAAGGTGGAGAAAGAAAATGGGACAAATATTTTAGGTTTGAGAACTATTAGAGGTGGAGAGTTCACATCTACTGAGTTTATTGAGTTATGCTCAAATCATGGAATACATCGACGACTCACTGCAGCTTACACACCATAGCAAAACGGAGTGGCAGAAAGAAAAAATTGCTTGAAAGAGGAGGTTTATGTGGCATATCCTTCTGCTGATGTGATCCAGGGAGATTTGGAGGATAGGAAAAGTACATCAGGTAGAGGATTAGCAGAGATGCAGTTAGGTTTCACAGGTGGTGGACCTCCGAATTTGTTGGAGTTGGAGAAGAAGATGATGATGAATCATCGCCTTCAGGAGTTGGAGAAACAACTTCTTTAAGATAAGACGACGATGAAAGAAATGATGTTGCGTCTGTGATTACGAGTTTGACTATGGTGTGAGAGGATGTATAATCTAATTAGTCTGACGACGCCGCCGAATTAGAAGCCAATTTTGACTTCGCCGACTACCACTACTTTGTCTTCTTGTTCTTCATCTACGTCGTCCTCTATGGCTTCTACATCTTCTGATTCTTTGAAACAGTCTGTAATCGAGGCTGCGGCAACGATTTCTGAGGGAAATTTGGAGGTTATGGATGAGATTCTTGCACAGGTGGTTAAGATTTCGAATGCGAGAGGTAGTTATGTGCAGAGATTGGCAGAGTATATGATTTTTGCTCTAAAATTGCGGGTAAATCCAGTGGAATTTCTGCATCTTGTGGCAGAGACTTTCGGCAAGAACCCTCAGCAGTGACTCGGTTGCTTTAAGATGTTTCTCCTTGCTTTAAGCATGCTTTCATTGCACCAAAATCTCGTAATTCTTGAGGGAATAGAGGAAGAGGATCGTCAATTGCATGTTGTGGATTTCGATATCGGGAAGGGAGGTCAGAATATGAATCTAATCCACCTTCTCTCAGGTCGTTAGAAAAGGAAGGTCGTCATGAAATTAACGGCGATTGTAGTGGAGAACGGCAGAGACGAGAGGTTGAAATAGGTCGGCGAGTCATTGAGTCAACTTGCGAAAGAACTCAGCGTTAGGTTCAAATTCAACATGGTGAAATAGGAACCGGCAGAGCTAATGCGTGAGTCACTCGGGTGCGACGGAGACGATTCACTAGCAGTGAATTTCACGTTTAAGTTGTATCATATGTCGGACGAGAGTGTGTCAAAGGAGAATCCTCGAGACGAGAGCATGTCAGGTTATTCATTTTTGCTAAGTTCAGGAGTTGTTTCATGGTCCTCAAAGAGGCAACCTGTAGTCACACTCTCCACTGTTGAAGTTGAATTCATTGTTGCTGCAGCTTGTGCTTGTCAAGCCATATGGTTAAGAAGGATGCTGGAAAGACTCGATCATGTCCCAGTTGGAGCTACAGTGGTATATTATGATAATAGTTCCACTATTAAGCTGACCAGAAATCCAGTCTTGCATGGTCGAAACAAACACATTGATGATCGTTTCCACTTCCTCAGTTACTTAAGTAAAGATGGAACTGTGATGTTCAACATTTTCATACTAAAGAGCAAGTGGCTGATATCCTAATAAAACGTGATAAGCGCCTACAATGGTGGAATTGCAAAGCTAGAGGTCTTTCTAAAATCCTTGCAAAACGTTCAAAGAAAAAGCTAACTTAACGAATTGATTACAACCAAGAGCTGGTTAGAAGATGAATGACTCTTAGATCGAACTTGGAATCTATGATGGTCACTCTTAGATACCAAGAAAATTCACTCTAGAATTAGCTTGATCAAAACTAATTCAATGAATCGGTTTAAACATCAAACCTAAAGCAAGGTTTGAAAAAGAATAACACCAAAAAGGTATCAAGAAAACACAAAGGTTTTGTTTGTATTCAACAATTCATTCCCAAACATGAATATTACATGCATTTAAATAGATCCAAAAGTTAACCCTAACATAATAAAGTTCAACCACCAACTACAATTAATAAATGCTATTAAATACAAATTGAAAAAAATAAGGTATTCATAAATTATCTTAATTGGTAGTTCAACTACCAAAGGCAAGTCTTTTAATTACTTTCCAATGTCAGCTACTCCATTATCTTCTTGATTTGATATGCTAATGCTATAAAGATTTTTGGGCTCAAAAGTCTTTGTTTCAACTTGTACACTAGCTAGCTTTCGAAGATGCAATGTAT
Organism: Cucurbita pepo subsp. pepo; assembly: GCF_057944985.1. Classification (NCBI taxonomy): domain Eukaryota; kingdom Viridiplantae; phylum Streptophyta; class Magnoliopsida; order Cucurbitales; family Cucurbitaceae; genus Cucurbita; species Cucurbita pepo. The sequence continues at coordinate 10,301,011 of NC_141814.1, read as the reverse complement.
AGGCCTCTTGAATCTTCTTAACCTTGCTTCTTGTAATCGGTCCTTCAGGTACATGCAAAGGGTCAGCAGTTGAATTCATATCATCCTCCCTTTCTTTAAAAGGATTTGTCCTCCAATCAAGGTCTTCATTCCCTACATCAAATGGAGTCAAATCAGCCACATTAAAAGTTGAACTTACATTGTACTCACCTCTGAGATCTAGCTTGTATTCATTGTCATTGATCCGCTCTAGTACTTGAAAAGGACCATCTCTTCTTGGTTGAAGTTTAGACTTTCTCTGACTTGGAAACCTTTCCTTTCGTAGATGAACCCAAACCTAGTCACCTTGTTTAAAAATCAATTTTTTTTCTTCCTTTGTTCTTGCGCGTGACTAGTTTTTTATTTTTGTTTTCAATTCTTTCTTTTATGTCTTTGTGAATTTTTTTTATGTATTCGGCTCTTGAAGAAGCTGCATCATTAGCAAACATATTAGGTGGCAAAGGCAATAAATCTAGAGGAGTTAAAGGATTAAATCCATACACAACCTCAAAAGGTGAACACTGAGTGGTGCTATGTATTGCTCTATTGTATGCAAATTCCACAAACAAAAGGTAGTCTCTTCCCAAGGCTTAAGATTTTTAGAAATTAGTGACCTAAGTAAGGCTCCTAATGTTCTATTAACAACCTCAGTTTTTCCATCGGTTTGGGGGTGACATGTTGTAGAAAATAGAAGCTTAGTTCCCAACTTTCCCCACAAAACCTTCCAAAAATGGCTTAAAAATTTTACATCCCTGTCACTAACAATGGTTTTGGGAATACCATGCAATCTAACCACTTCCTTAAAGAATAGATTAGCTATGTTGGTAGCATCATCTGTTTTGTTACATGGAATGAAATGTGTCATCTTACTAAACCTATCAACTACCACAAAAATGCTATCATGGTGTCTTCTAGTCTTTGGTAATCTTAGAATAAAATCTATGTTAATGTCAACCCATGGTTCACTAGGAACATCTAAAGGTGTGTAAAGACCATGTGGTTCTGTCTTAGACTTAGCCTCCTTACATTTAAAACATTGCTTGCATACTTTGTTTACATCTTTCCTCATTTTCAACCAATAAAAATGTTCACACAACGTGCTATATGTTTTAAATTCTCCAAAATATCCCATAAGTCCTCCCCCATGAGCCTCCTTCACAAGTAACTCTCGAATAGAACATTTAGGAATACAAAGTTTACCCTTCCTAAAAAGCATATCATCGAACACAATATGATCTTGCACATGTTTCCCTTCTAAACATTGCATATACACATCATAAAATTCAGATTTTTCAACTTTGTACAATTCAATCATGTGTTTAAAACCAAGAATTTTTGCAGTAAGGGAAGAAAATAAAGCATACCTTCTTGATAATGCATCTGCGACCACATTATCCTTCCCCTTTTTGTAATGGATTACATAAGGAAATGTCTCTATGAATTCCACCCATTTAGCATGTCTCCTATTTAGCTTTGTTTGGCTTTTAAGGTGCTTCAAACTTTCATGATCCGTATGAATAACAAACTCTTTTGGCCACAAATAATGTTGCCAAACTTGCAAAGCCCTCACAAGTGCATATAACTCTTTGTCATAAGTCTGATAGTTGAGTTGTGCTCTATTAAGCTTTTCACTAAAGAACATGATTGGCCTTTTTTCGTGCATTAAAACAGCTCCTATGCCTATCCCACTTGCATCACATTCAATTTCAAAAGATTTATCAAAGTTAGGTAAAGCAAGACAAGGTGCATTGGTTAATTTATCTTTCAGTTCATTGAATGCATTCTCTTGTTTTTCCTTCCATTCAAATTTCACATGCTTTTTAACAAGTTCATTCAATGGTGATGCTATGGTACTGAAATCCTTAATGAATCTCCTATAGAAACTAGCCAAACCATGAAAAGATCTTACCTCGGTTGCATTTGTGGGTGTTGGCCATTCTCTAATAGCTTTTACCTTTTCTTCATCAACTTGTACTCCATTCTTTCCAACTAAGAACCCTAGGAAGTTGACTTGGTCTAGACAAAAACTGCACTTTTTGAAGTTGGCATAAAGCTTCTCTTCTCTAAGTTTAAACAAAATTTTCTTGACGTGCAAAATATGATCATTCAAACTTTTTGAGTAAACAAGGATATCATCAAAGTATACAACAACAAATTTTCCAATATAGTCTCTCAAAACATGATTCATTAGCCTCATAAAAGTACTTGGTGCATTTGTAAGGCCAAACGGCATAACGAGTCACTCATAAAGCCAAAACTTTGTTTTGAAAGCCATTTTCCACTCATCTCCCACATTCATTCGAATTTGATGATAACCACTTTTAAGATCTATTTTTGAAACCAGATCAGCACCATATAATTCATCCAATATGTCATCCAATCTAGGAATAGGGTGTGTTGACTCTGGCAATTCGGAAGACAATGTCGACGAAAAATTGGCCGAAGGTTTCTTCGAAGGAAAAATTAGCAGAAGTAAAAGGAGAGAGAGTGAGAGATTCGCGTCGATTGCTGAAGACTCGATATCTTATTTTACTTCAGTTGAACGGTTTAAATAACAAATCTAATTACAAAAATAGAAAAACCAATTATACAAAAATAGAAGAAGTGGACGAAGACTTCGCCCAAATTGCCAAAACAATGGCCCCTAGAATCACGCTCCTCCATTCGCGTGAATTCAGATGTTTTACAAACCTAACTAAATAAGGCATGGCTTTTATTTAACAATCTCCTCCTAAAAGCTGTACCTTATTATTTGAACTCCGATCTTTGAGCAGAGTTCTTCGAATTTCACCCGCGCAGGGACTTGGTGAAAATGTCTCCAAGTTGTTCCTCTGTTCGGATGAAATCAATCTTGATGAGCCCTCGATCTGCACATTCTCGAATGTGGTGGAATCTAATTCTATGTGCTTGCTCCGTCGTGCAAAACTGGATTTTTATCAGGGAGATCGTAGCTTTGTTGTCTACGTATAGCATTGGTGGATCGCTTTCTCTCCCGATGAGTTCTTCCATTAGTCGTGCAAGCCAGATCCCTTGTGTTGCTACCATCGAAGCGGCGATGTATTCTGCTTCGCAGGAAGACAAAGCAACCACCTTCTGTTTTGTTGATTGCCAGCAGATCGCGCCGCCTGAGAGAAAGTAGATCATTCCGCTGGTGCTCTTAAGATCATCAACGTCACCGGCCATGTCACTATCACTGTAGCCGACCAGCTTGAGTTTCTCCTTTCCGCTCCTTGCGCAATATCTTACACCCCAGCCTCTGGTTCTGGCTACATAGCGCAGGATGCGCTTGACAGCCACTAGATGCTTCTCCCTAGGTGCTTCCATAAACCTGCTCACATAGCCAACAGAATAAGCAAGATCAGGATGAGAGTTTACCAGATAGCGCAGACTCCCGACAATGCTGCGGTAATTGGTGGAGTCGACTGTCGTCGTAGTGCCGGCCTTCCTTAGTTGGAGTCGGGCCTCCATTGGCGTCCTGGTAGGATTACTGTCCACAAGCTCAGTTGTGTCCAGCAGCTTCCTCGCGTATGCACTTTGGCAGATGGAGATGCCGGAAGAGTTCTGTTGCACTTCGATGCCGAGGTAGTAGCTGAGCACGCCGAGATCGCTCATCTCGAAGTTTTTCGACATCTCCTTCTTGAACCTTCCAAGGACTCCCATGTCGCCTCCAGTGATTATGAGGTCGTCGACGTACACTCCCACGATCAGTTGCTTTTTGCCGTGGCCGTACGTGTACATGCCATGCTCAGAGGCACAACGTTTGAATTTCAATGACAGTAGGGTACTGTCGAGCTTCGCGTTCCAGGCTCGTGGGGCTTGTCGAAGCCCATAGAGTGCTTTGTGCAGGCGCAGTACCTTATTAGAGTTGTCGTTGTCCAGGAAGCCAGGTGGTTGTCGAACATATACGGTCTCCTTCAACTCTTCGTTAAGGAAAGCAGACTTTACGTCCATATGGTGAACCTTCCAAGAGTAATGTGCCGCAATTGCCAGCAAGAAACGAACGGATTCTAACCTTGCTACTGGCGCAAATACCTCTTTGAAGTCCACTCCTTGCTTCTAGACGTAGCCCTTCGCCACCAGATGAGCCTTGTGCTTCACAACTTCTCCTTTTTCGTTGCACTTCAGTTTGAAGACCCATTTGAGCCCTATGGCTCGATTTCTCGGTGGCATATCCTTCAGACTCCACGTTTGGTTCTCGGTGATGGATGTCATCTCCTCCTGCATTGCCTTCCGCCAGCACGGGTTCTTTTCTGCTTCGGCGAAGGTGTTTGGTTCATCTGCACTGATGGCATGTAGTTCGGCCACTTCTTCGAGCTCGCGCGCTGCTAGTCCAGGTGGTTCACCTCCTCCCACTAGGTCATCCATCCTTCGGTACCTAGCCTCCAGATCAGTATCGTGATCGGCATCCAGCATCGAATCCGCAGTCCGTGGTGTTGCGAATTCCACTGGTTCAGGTGGTGCACCTGCTGGCGGCGGTGACGTCTCCTGATACTGGGCTCCTTCTTCTTCAGGCTCGGTGACGAGGTACTCCACCGTGAATTGATTTGGATTACAGTCTACCTCGATCACCTCATTCCACTGCCAGAAGGTGCTTTCGTCGAAGACGACGTCGCGAGACACGTGAGCTCGCCCCCCTACCGGATCATAGAGTCTGTACGCCTTGTTCACGGGTTCGTAGCCGATGAAGACGACCTTCAGCCCCCTGGGATCGAGCTTGGCGAGATGGGGACGTGTTACCTTCATGTATGCGACGCAGCCGAACACGCGGAAATGATGTACTGTTGGTTTTTTGTTGTACCAGGCCTCATATGGCATCTTCCCATCGAGGCTTCGGGTTGGTGACCGATTGAGGAGATAGACAGCCGTCATTACTGCCTCTCCCCAGAATCTCCCAGGCATCCCGGCCGTCACCAACAATGACCTTGCTGTCTCGACAATGACCTTGCTGTCTCGACAATGATCTGATTTTGGCGCTCTACCACTCCGTTCTGTTGGGGGGAGTAGGGCGCCGTTAGGTGCCGTTGTATGCCGATCTCGTCGCAGTACTTACTAAAACTTGTCGAGGTGAATTCTCCGCCTCGGTCTGTGCGTAGCACTCGCATCTTCTTCTCACATTCGGCCTCCGCTCGCGCTTAACCGCCTCTGCCGCCTCACTTTTCGATTGCAGCAGGGTCAGCCACATGAAGCGGCTTTTGTCATCGACTAACAGGAGGAAGAGACTCTTACCGCCTGGGGTCGCCGGCTTGATGGGCCCGCAGATATCGCCGTGTACAAGCTCCAACGGCTCATCGGCTCGGTAGGATGTTCGAGACGGAAAGGGTGTGCACCTCTGTTTGCCGATGAGGCACCCGTCGCACAGCTTGTTCACGCCTTTGATTTCTGGCAAGCCGTGCACCAACTCCTTCTTCTATAGCTTTTTTAGGGCAGGAAAGTTTAAGTGCCCGTACCTTGCGTGCCACCTCCAAGATACCTCTTCGGTCTTGGCCGAGAGGCTGACGGGTTGGTCTATCTCTAACTCCAAGATGTAAAGACGGTTTGTCATGCGCCTTGCCTGCGTGAGCAGCCGTCGTTTATTATCGCAGATTTTGAGTAGTCCGCGCTCGATGGAAATGAAGCAACCTGTCTCATCGAGTTGACCCAGGCTCACAAGGTTAACCTTGAGCCTCGGGATGAAGTAGACGTCGGTCAGCTTGCGATGCTCGCCTCCCTTACTGACGAATAAGATGGTGCCGCGCCCTTCAACCTCGACGACGGAGCCGTCGCCGAATTTCACCGTCCCACGGATCCTCGAGTCGAGCTCGGAGAACGCAGATCTAGCCCCAGTCATATGGTTTGTTGCCCCTGTGTCAAGGATCCATCGCCGGTGCTCGTGTTGCTCGTCCCTTCCTCCAGTTGAATTGGCTCCCCAGCTGGTGCCACCTTTGCTACGCCCAGCTGGAGCTCTTTCTCGGGTTCAACATCGTCGTCGGATGTAGTTACCATGTAGTTACCATGAAGAGAGCTGGCTCGTCCTCCTCGGATTGGAGCCACATGGGCCTTTTCGGGCTTCTCTTAATTCCTGAGCTTGCTCCAGCAATTTCTACTCAGGTGTTCTCTCTTCCCACAGTTCGACCATTGGGATCGGCCTGCCATTGGTCGACTCCTTCTTTTGATTCCCATCTATCCTGCGCGTGCGCCCGTGGGACATCCATGGCTTCTTGCCACCTTTGCAGCTGGAGGAGGATCCGTTGCTCTCGCCGGTGTTGTCGCGGAGGGAGCTTTAGGCGTGCAAGTCATTCCTCCTCCGTGAGGAGTAGACGGTCCTCTCGACGTTACGTAGTCTTCCGGAAGCAATGTCTCAATTGAAATCGTGACTTGCTCGAGGTGATCGGGGACGGACCTGCAACATCTTCTTCACGATTTCTGTCTCGCTGATGCCAGGTGGTGGTGCTGTTGGCGAGCCCCGTGATCCGGCATTGAAAAATCATCGACGAATTTGCCGTCCTTAAAACAGATCTCCGAGAGCTTTCTTTCGCAGCATTCCCGCAGCGCCTGTACGTTGACGCGCATCGTCAACAAGGCCCACTCGTTGTAGTTTGACCTTGTCAACATCGGGTACTGAACGACGTCGTCGTTGTCTCCCTGATCAATCTCGCTCAACAACAACTCGATGCCCGTCATCACAGCGTCGGCCTCTTCGTGGTGGTGATGGAGATGCCAGCACTTGACGGTGGCGTGGAGGAGTGAGGGAGCCTGCTTGGGATGGGGACCCCAAGATGTGCTTATTTACACACTTTGCATTTTCTTCTACTCGAACCTGAGACCTATGTGTTGTTAGGTCGACACTCTAACCACTTGAGCTATTCAACTTGATTGTTGATAGGTTGGCTCTTCTGTGATGGTATACTACCGATCGCTTCAACCTGGCTCTGATACCACTTGTTGACTCTGGCAACTCGGAAGACAGTGTCGACGAAAAATTGGCCGAAGGTTTCTTCGAAGGAAAAATTAGCGGAAGTAAAAGGAGAGAGAGTGAGAGATTCGCGTCGATTGCTGAAGACTCGATATCTTATTTTACTTCAGTTTAACGGTTTAAATAACAAATCTAATTACAAAAATAGAAAAACCAATTATACAAAAATAGAAGAAGTGGACGAAGACTTCACCCAAATTGCCAAAACAATGGCCCCTAGAATCACGCTCCTCCATTCGCGTGAATTCAGATGTTTTACAAACCTAACTAAATAAGGCATGGCTTTTATTTAACAGGGTGTCGATACTTTACCGTTATCTTGTTGATGGCTCAACAATCAACACACATCCTCCACGTGCCATCTTTCTTGGGTACCAAAATCACAGGAATCGAACAAGGACTCATGCTTTCTTTAACATATCTTTTATCCATGAGTTCTTCTACTTGTCTCTGAATCTCCTTAGTCTCGGTGGGATTAGTCCTATAGGCAGCCATATTTGGAAAAGTTGCCCCATGTACGAAGTCAATTTGGTGCTCAATCCCTCTTAGAGGGGGTAACCCCGTACATGCATCTTCATGTGGAAATATGTCGCTGAATTCCTGAAAAAGAGACTTAAAAGCACTTGGTAAAGCATCATCAGTTTTTTGTTCTATTGCTAAACACATTCCTTTGCACATAAGTACAAATTTTGGTTCTTGGGCTAACATATTCCTCATTTCTCCCTTTCTTATAACCAAACTCACATTTTCTCTCTTTTCCTCAAAATCACTTTTTTTTCTTTCTTTGTTTCCACTCATCCTTTGCCCCTCACTTTTCTCTTTTTTTTCACTCTTATCTCTCTCTTTTACCTGAGTTTCTTCTCTCCACTGTGGTTCTTCACATTCTTTTCTTTTCTTCTCTAATTTCAATTGGTCACAATGTACTTCATATGGAGACAACGAAAGTAAAGGAAATTTCTTCCCACAAAAAGTAAAAGTACACTTGTTCGTCAAACCATCAAATGTTACCTTTCTATCATATTGCCAAGGTCGGTCGAACAAGATGTCCCCCACATGCATTGGTACGACATCACAAAGGACTTCATCTTTATATCTTCCAAGAGTAAAAGAAATAAGAGCTTGGGAGTTCACCTTAATTTCTTCATTGTTTGCCAACCATTGAAGTTTGTACGGTTTTGGATGTGGATGAACAGAAAGTTGAAGTCTTTTTACAAGGAAGTTGCATACCACATTTGTGCAACTTCCACTATCAATCATCAAACTGCATGGGTTTCCTTTGATCAAACATCTTGTGTGGAACAAGTTTTCCCTTTGATCTTCAAATTTCGCTTCTTTGATTTGAACATTGAGTACCCTTCTTGTGATCAAAGATATGAAATTACCTTCTTCAACATATTTATCATCATATGCTGCGATTTCTTCCACAAGTTGTGAATCATGATCCTCACATTCATCATCTGAATCAAGTATCCCATTCCTTATCACCATAACTTTTTTATTAACACACTCTTTGCTCATGTGTCCAAATCCTTTGCACTTCCAACATTGAATAGAACTAGACTTCTCCTGTATCGTCTTTGAAGCTTCATTCTTTTTACATTTGGAACTCTCAGCCTCCACCCTTTTAGCAGCCACAAACTTTTCTTTTGGTGACAACAATTCATTTTTATTCACAAAATTATCCTTGTTCCAAGTTTTAGAATTTGAAAAGGTGTTAGTTCATGATGTGTACCTTTTTTAATGCTCTTTTTCTTCCTTCAATTGGTCTTCAATTTTGAGAGCATAATGATACATGTCTTCCAGATATGGTGGTGGATTTCTGTCAACAAGATGAACAATTTCTCGATTCAAACCTCCAAGGAATCTAGACATGGTATCTTCTTCTTCTTCTCTAACATTTGCTCTTTCCATCATAGTCTCCATCTCTTGATAATATTCTGCCACACTTTTTGTTTCTTGCTTCAAACCTTGCAATTTAGTTTTCAAATTTCTTTCATAATGTTTTGGAACATACCTTTTTCTCATGGCTTCTTTAAGTTCTTCCCAAGTCTCTATTGGATCCTCCTATTTTCGTCTTCTCTCGGATTTGAGATCTTGGTACCAATCACCAGCATGATTGGTAAATTCGGCAATAGCAAGTCTCATCTTCTTATTTTCACTATAGGTGTTGCAATCAAACACATGTTCTATCTTTCTTTCCCATTGCAAGTATGCCTCAGAATCTGGCGTTCCACAAAATGGTGGGATTTTGAGTTTAACTCCCCCATCTCTATCTTCATGTACTCTTTCCATCCTTCTAGGTTGCATAATAGTTGCATGGTTATTTCTTCCTCTCCATCTTCCTTCAACTTGTCTTTTTAGTACTACTATACCTTCATCTTCTTGTAATGTTCGTTCTTGTCTTTGTTGTTGCGCCCTTCTTTTTTGTCTATCTTCCATCATCATTTCCATCATACCTTGAATTGCTTGAGAATGGTTGTATTAAGATCTGGTACTGGTGGTACTCCTTCTCCATTATGTGACATTTTGTATCTCAAGGGACCTCTCCACACTTCTCACAAAAATTTCACTCAGGGACACTCGTGTTTAACACTCAAAGGTAGGCTTTTGGTACTAGGTCAAGAATGTAAAGGCTCGCTTTTATTATTATTATTATTATTTTGGTTCAATCTTGCTTTAAGCTTGATTATAACAAATTCACGATCAATTGTAATAAGCTAAGACTAGTATCTCAATGATCAAGAGCTTGAAAATAAATGATAAGAACTGAATATATATATATATTTTTCTCAGAAATGATTTTTTTTCTACCGAGTCTTCTTTCTTCCTTTTTTTTTTCGATAATCTGAGAGAGAAAAAAAATTGATAGAAAAAAAATAACAATAAAGATATTTCACCACTAGAGCGGCCAAAGAACGTCGATCAAATGCTCTGATACCAAATAATAAGCACCTACAATGGTGGAATTTGCAAAGCTAGAGGTCTTTCTAGAATCCTTGCAAAACGTTCACAGAGAAAGCTAACTTAACGGATTGATTCCAACCAAGAGCTGGTTAGAAGATGAATGACACTTAGATCGAACTTAAAATCTATGATGGTCACTCTTAGATACCAAGACAATTTACTCTAGAATTAGCTTGATCAAAACTAATTCAATGAATCGGTTTAAACATCAAACCTAAAGAAAGATTTGAAAAAGAATAACACCAAAAAGGTATCAAAAAAACACAAAGGTTTTGTTTGTATTCAACAATACATTCCCAAACATGAATATTACATGCCTTTAAATAGACCCAAAAGTTAACCCTAACATAATAAAGTTCAACCACCAACTCCAAATTAATAAATGCTATTAAATACAAATGGAAAAAAATAAGGTATTTATAAATTGTCTTAATTGGTAGTTCAACTACCAAAGGCAAGTCTTTTAATTACTGTCCAATGTCAGCTATTCCATTATCTTCTTGATTTGATATGTTAATGCTATAAAGATTTTTGGGCTCAAAAGTCTTTGATAAGATAAGAAATCACTACAAGGGGAGTAAGATTCGGATTACCTTGTTGATCGAATATCTCAAGCCAAGAACACTTTGTTTGAGATTCGAATCACTCTAGAAGCAAGATCGATCATGTCTAGCTTCAATGATTCTTGTTGATCAAATATCTCAAGACAAGAACACTTGATTGAGATTCGAATCACTCCACAAGCAAGATTGATCAGGTTGAGCTTGAATGATTCTACATGCAACCTAAACTACATAGAATTGCAAAGAAACTTAGCCATTGGCTAAAGAAAAGCACAAATGCTTCTTTCTATATTTTCCAAGTCTGCTTACAAATACAACATACATGACTTTATATAGCCTAAAAAATGAAACTACTAAAGGTATTCCAAGAGTTGTAACATTCCTACTTTATGGCCATAATTAGCCATTATGTAAATGTAACCGAAATTAAATAAAAAGTCTTAAAATACAAGAACTCTAAATTACTCTAAATTGTAACCCACCCAAAATTTACAACAATCAAACTTCATTCTTCTTCAATGTAGCATGAATTGAAACATCTTTTTGATAATTTTGACAACCTTTTCTTCACATCTTCATTGAAGTATATTGTATGATTGATGTCTCTTGGTTCATATCATTCTCCACTTCTTCAAGAGGATTCGTCCTCGAATCTATTTGTGTAACTTTGCTGCAAAAAATAAGTTATGGAAATACGACGGACCTCACAACACTCTCTCAAGAGTATATGCTCAAGGAATTTTAGGCCACTCTATTTGCACTCATTTACACAAATGAAGCTCTCATTCTCACCTCTCAAATTTTTTAGTAGAGCCGAGATTGGATTTTTTTTATTTTTTATTTTGGATCGATTAAAAACTAAAAAGATAAAAAACAAATTGAAAAGAAACGCAAAGGAAACATATATCCGATCTTGAGCCTGAAGCTCGATACCAAATGATAAGATAAGGAATCACTACAAGGGGAGTAAGATTCGGATTACCTTGTTGATCGAATATCTCAAGCCAAGAACACTTTGTTTGAGATTCGAATCACTCCATAAGCAAGAACGATCATGTCTAGCTTCAATGATTCTTGTTGATCAAATATCTCAAGACAAGAACACTTGATTGAGATTCGAATCACTCCACAAGCAAGATTGATCATGTCGAGCTTGAATGATTCTACATGCAACCTAAACTACATAGAATTGCAAAGAAACTTAGCCATTGGCTAAAGAAAAGCACAAATGCTTCTTTCTATATTTTCCAAGTCTGCTTACAAATACAACATACATGGCTTTATATAGCCTCAAAATGAAACTATTAAAGGCATTCCAAGAGTTGTAACATTCATACTTAATGGCCATAATTAGCCATTATGTAATTGTAACCTAAAGTAAATAAAAACTCTTAAACTACATTAATGAAATACAATAACTCTAAATTGTAATCCACCCAAAATTTATCACATGAAACTTCATTCTTCTTCAATGTGGCATGAATTGAAATATCTTTTGATGATTTCAACAATATTTTCTTCACATCTTCTTTGAAGCATATTGTATGATTGATGTCTCTTGGTTCATATCAGTCTTTGTTTCAACTTGTACACCAGCTAGGTTTCGAAGATGCAATGTATAGGCCTCTTGAATCTTCTTAACCTTGCTTCTTGTAATCGGTTCTTCGGGTACATGCAAAGGGTCAGCAATTGAATTCATATCAAAACGTTTGACTCGAGTTGTGTTTGAGAAGCTATGCATGTTGCTTGGTGTCTGTCAAGATCCTAAAGTTTGATCTAAAGACTGAGTCATCAGTTTAAGGGAGAGAATGTTAAAAAATATTTAGTTGCTATTTTTATATTTTAATTCCCAAATATCAATTCACTGATGTGATCTTATGCCGATATCAAATCATAGATATGATATTATGCCAGATTCTTTGTTTTGACATGATATTCTACTTTATGTTAGGATTTTATTTTTATCTTCTGTTAAACATTGTATTCGCTATAAACAGTCATTCTTCACATAACAAATTACTGAATTTCCTTCCTTTTGTAAACTTATCTTTATTAAATTTATCAATTAGAACCCGATTTCTTCATGGAACTTCTTCCTTATTCTTCCCTCAAGCTAAAGAAATTGGTTTTAAGGAATTTTCATGAGTGTGTAACACCCAAGTCCTCTAATAAGAGGTAATGTATAGTCCCTAATAGATTTTAGAAGGTTTTTGGAAGCAAAGAACAACAAAAATTGGAAAAAAATTTAGAAAGTTGAATTTTTTCCAAGTTTTATCAAAATTCACGAATTTTTAAATTCTAATAGAAGAAGAATTTCAATGTGTTTATGAAGAAAAATGGATTATTAAGGGGTATAAAAGTTTGGGAAAATTCTAGATTGTTTTTTTTAGAAACTAATATTAAAATATTAAAAAATGGCCAATTACAAAAATGACCCCAAGAGCATGTCTATATCCATTTGTTCTCTACGAGATCTTAGAGTCAATTAATTATCTATAAGTTAAATTATTGCTCATATCACATACCCAAGTATCATGCATCTGTTAAATGTGACCTCTAGTTGTTCCCGCTATTGAGCTACTAGGATATTACATGATTTATCACCTAATATTGGTCTACTAAAAGGGATTAGAGGGTGACTCCCTAATAAGCCATATAATATCATCATAATTTAGGAAGGGTGGCCCTCGTGCCTGTTAAGCTACTATACCTATGTCGACCCTTACTTCTATGGGAAAGTTCACGACCAATAAATAGTTGGAGATCGCTTGATCGTCTCCACATGAGTTCTATCTATGGAGCATAAGTTGTGCTCAACGCGTGATCTTTAATATACCAACTCCTAATAATTTCTAAATACGCTTGTAGACCCTTATCACGCAAACATGTTTACTAAATATGTGCGATTTCTCAATTACTAGTCCCCAGTCCCCACGTCGTCATAGAACTTGTAGGGGTAACCCCATAAACTGACACTACTATGTAGATTGTCAAAGGTGAGTTGGTGAACCCACTGACCATCCCCACATCGATGTTGCCATGATCAATTTTAGATGTTTTAAGCATGGATTGGGATGTAGACTAACGACAAAAGAGTTATGAAAATATGGTAATATTTTTCGTTTTGAAAAACAAGAACGACTCTAGAATTTGAAAACATACAAGAGTACATATAATATATATTTACACTATACACAATAGAGTTTGAGTTTAAATACAAAAGAAGGAACGAAGCATAAAAGACAAGATCAGGACAAAAGTGTATAAAATCCAAGGAAACTCTTGAACCTAAGTTTGTTTCTATGGTCATGTGCTCCAGACCACTCCAATAGTTGATCAAGTTCTAATCATTATTTAAAATAGGAATATGGTTGATAAGATAAGGAATCAATACAAGGGGAATAAGATTCAGATTACCTTGTTGATCGAATATCTCAAGGCAAGAACACTTGTTTGAGATTAGAATCACTCCACATGCAAGATCGATCATGTCTAGCTTGAATGATTCTTGTTGATCAAATATCTCAACGCAAGAACACTTGTTTGAGAATCGAATCACTCCACAAGCAAGATTGATCATGTCGAGCTTGAATGATTCTACATGCAACCTAAACTACATAGAATTGCAAAAAAACTTAGCCATTGGTTAAAGAAAAGAACAAATGCTTCTTTTACTATTATTTTCCAAGTCTACTTACAAATACAACATACATGGCTTTGTATATTCTCAAAATGAAAATATTAAAGGCATTCCAAGGGTGGTAAGATTCATACTTAATGGTCATAATTAACCATTATGTAATTGTAACCTAAAATAACTAAAAAGTCTTCAAATACATTAATGAAATACAATAACTCTAAATTACTCTAAACTGTAATTCATCCAAAATTTATAACATGAAACTTCATTCTTCTTCAATGTGGCATGAATTGAAATATCTTTTGATAATTTCAACAATATTTTCTTCACATCTCTCTTGGTTCATATCAATGGTTCTATTACAAGGGTCTAAGTTTTGAGGCTTTAATTAGTCTATTGCCTAAGTCTTGACTTATGTACTTATGTGGTCTTTCATCGTTCTCAAGGCGGTTTGAAGGAGAGTGGATCCTATCTGGCTGTCCACTTCCTTTTTCACACACAATACATACGCTCTAGTCTTAACTAGAAATCTCCCATCGATAGACAACTAGGTCATGTGGTCGATACTGACATCCTTAACCTAGTAAAACCTATGTCCATGGTTTGGATTATGCTTTGGAACCTAGATTTAGTCCATAATTGCTCTGACATTCCCTTACATCCCTTGTGACATGGTCATAATGTCTCATGTCCAAAACACGGAATAGGATTCAAATTAAATTTGACATCTATCAATCCCGAATTTCTTTTGAATTGAAGAGTGTGTAGCAAATACCACATCGTTGTGTAGTCTTCTTCTACTTTGCCCCACGTCTTCTCTATCAAATAAAATTTTCTTTATTGTTATAGGAAGGTTGGGTGAGATTTCTCAAATCTAAATCGTGATAACGACAATAGACATGATTTTACAAATTTATCCACTAAGTGAAACCTTAATAATATGAAAAAGAGAATAGAAAACAGTTCTGTATCAATTTGGCTTTCATATTTCAAGGAAAAAAAAAAACAAAAGAATTCATCTTGTAAGTGAACTTCCATCTTTAATCTTTGGTATTTTCTTTCTTCTTTGTGGTGTTGTTTTTTACGGAGGAAAAAAGCCGAACGAAAATGTTGGGAGAAGAAAATAACAGAAAAACACAAAGAGAGAGTGATATGGGAAAATCACAACGAGGGGAGTAAGATTCGGATTACCTTGTTGATCGAATATCTCAAAGCAAGAACATTGTTTGAGATTCGAATCACTCCACAAGCAAGATCGATCATGTCTAGCTTGAATGATTCTTGTTGATCAAATATCTCAACGCAAGAAAACTTGTTTGAGATTCGAATCACTCCACAAGCAAGATTGATCATGTCCAGCTTGAATGATTCTACATACAACCTAAACTACATAGAATTGCAAAGAAACTTAGTCATTGGCTAAAGAAGAGCATAAATGCTTCTTTTACTATATTTTCCAAGTCTCTTACAAATACAACATATATGACTTTATATAGCCTCAAAATGAAACTACTAAAGGCATTCCAAGAGTTGTAACATTCATACTTAATGGCCATAATTAACCATGATGTAATTGTAACCTATAGTAAATAAAGTCTTGAAATACATTAATGAAATACAATAACTCTAAATTACTCTAAATTGTAATCCACTCAAAATTTATAACATGAAACTTCATTCTTATTCAATGTGGCATGAATTGAAATATCTTTTGATATTTTCAATAATATTCACATCTTCATTGAAGCATATTGTATGATTGATATCTCTTGATTCATATCATTCTCCACTTCTTCGAGAGGATTCGTCCTCGAATCTATTTGTGAAACTTTGCTGCAAAAAATAAGTTATGGAAATACAAAGGACCTCACAACACTCTCTCAACAGTATACACTCAATGAATTCTAGGCCACTCTTTTTACACTCATTTACACAAATGAAGCTCTCATTCTCACCTCTCAATTTTTGTAGAGCCCAGATTGGATTTTTTTGATTTTGGATCGATTAAAAACTAAAAAGATAAAAATAAATAAAAATCAAATTGAAAAGAAATGCAAAAGAAACATATATCCGATCTTGAGCCTGAAGCTCTGATACAAAATGATATGTGGAAATCACTATAAGGGGAGTAAGATTCGGATTACCTTGTTGATCGAATATCTCAAGGCAAGAACATTGTTTGAGATTCGAATCACTCCACAAGCAAGATCGATCATGTCTAACTTGAATGATTCTTGTTGATCAAATATCTCAACGTAAGAATAATTGTTTGAGATTCGAATCACTCCACAAGCAAGACTGATCATGTCGAGCTTGAATGATTCTACATGCAACCTAAACTACATAGAATTTCAAAGAAACTTAGTTATTGGCTAAAGAAGAGCACAAATGCTTCTTTTACTATATTTTCCAAGTCTTCTTAAAAATACAACATACATGGCTTTATATAGCCTCAAAATGAAACTGCTAAAGGCATTCCAAGAGTTGTAACATTCATACTTAATGACCATAATTAACTATTATGTAATTGTAACCTAAAGTAAATTATAAGTCTTAGAATACATTAATGAAATACAATAACTCTAAATTACTCTAAATTATCCACCCATAATTTAAAACATGAAACTTCATTCTACTTCAATGTGGCATGAGTTGAAATATCTTTTGATAATTTCAACAATATTTTCTTCACATCTTCATTGAAGCATATTGTATGATTGATGTCTCTTGGTTCATATCAGAGATACAATATTTGAGATTCTGTTTGAAGACTCGATGATTTTATTTCTCATTCAATAGGGATAATTAAATAACAATTATATCCTAAAATTGGGAAGAAGTGTAAGCTCAATTAAAGCCATTACACCGTCACATTTCCCTAATTTTAATTGTGTGACTTTAATTAAAAATAGTAACTAAAAATGAGAATAACTTTTAAGCTAAAATAGGGTTTTATCTAACAATCTCCTCCTAAGCTGTGTGGTATATATTTACCTTATTGTTTGAACTCTAATCTTAGAGCGTAATTCTTCAAATTTCAGCCAAACTAGAGATTTGGTGAAAATGTCTCAAAGCTGTTCCTCTGTTTGGATGAGATCAATCTTGATGAGCCCCCATTCTGCACATTCCCGGATGTAGTTGAATATAATTTCTATGTGCTTGCTTTAGCTCATCACAGTACTTATTGAAACTCACTGAGGAGAATTTTCCGTCCCGATCGGTGCGCAGAACTCATATCTTCTTTCCGCATTCGCCTCACTCTTCGCTTGCAGTAGGACTAGCCACATGAAGTGGCTTGTGTCATCGACCAACAAGAGGAAGAGGGTCTTGCTGCCTAGGGTCGCCAACTTGATGGGCCAATAGATATCATCGTTCACGAGCTCCAATGGCACATTAGTGCAGTAGAATACCTTAGACGGAAAGGGGGAGCGCCTTTGCTTGCCGATGAGACACCCGTCGCACAGCTTGTTCACACCTTTAATTGCTAGAAAATCGTGCACCATCTCCTCGTGTAGTTTTTATAGAGCAGGAAAGCTTAGAAACCCACACCTTGCGTGCCACCTCCAAGCTACTTCTTTGGTCCTGGCCGAGAGGCTGACCGATTGGTCTATCTCTAACTCCAGAATGTAAAGGCGATTTGCCGTGCGCCGAACTTGCATGAGCAGCCGTCGTCAATCATCGTAGATTTTAAGTAGCCCGCGCTCAATGGAGATAAAGCAACCGGCCTTATCAAGTTGACCTAGGCTCACAAGGTTAGCTTTAAGCCTCGAGATGAAGTAGACACCGGTCAGCTTCCGGTGCTCGCCTCCCTTGCTGACAAACAGGATGGTGTCGCGTCCTTCGATCTCGACGATGGAGCCGTCGCCGAACTTCACCGTCCCGCGAATCCCCAAGTCGAGCTCGAAGAATGTTGACCTAGCCCCGGTCATACTGTTTGTTGCCCTTGTGTCGAGGACCCATCATCGGTGCTCTTGCTGCTCGCTTATTTCACCGATTTGAGCGAACACTCGCTCCTCCTTCAGCTGAATTGGCTCTCCAGCCGGTGCCTTTATCACGCCCAGCTGAAGCTCTTCTTCGGGTTTGACGCTCATTAGAGCAGTTACGCCGTCGTCAATTACCTCCGTAGATTTGGAATCAGAATTGAAGACGTCGGATAAGACTAATGCACTCACCATGAAAAGAGTACCAGATCTTAATACAACCATTCACAAGCAATTCAAGGTATGATGGAAATGATGATGGAAGATAGACAAGAAAGAAGGGCGCAACAACAAAGACAAGAACGAACATTACAAGAAGATGAAGGTATAGTAGTACAAGAAAGACAAGTTGAAGGAAGATGGAGAGGAAGAAATAACCATGCAACTATTATGCAACCTAGAAGAATGGAAAGAGTACATGAAGATAGAGATGGGGGAGTTAAACTCAAAATCCCACCCTTTTGTGGAACGGCAGATTCTGAGGCATACTTGCAATGGGAAAGAAAGATAGAGCATGTGTTTGATTGCAACACCTATAGTGAAAATAAGAAGATGAGACTTGCTATTGCCACATTTACCAATCATGCTAGTGATTGGTACCAGCATCTCAAATCCGAGAGAAGAAGAAAAGAGGAGAATCCAATAGAGACTTGGGAAGAATTAAATTTGAGGACAAATCCTTTTAAAGAAAGGGGGATGATATGAATCCAACAACTAAACACTTCCATGTACCCAAACGAGCAATTACAAGAAGCAATACAAAGAAGATTCAAGTATCAATTCAAGAAAATAATGGAGTGGCTGACATTGGAAAGTGATTAGAAGACTTGCCATTGGTAGTTGAATTACAAATTTTGTGAAAACCTTCTCACCTCTACAACTGTAGCCAAATAACTCTCTCTCTTCCTTTTTTCTTCAATTTCATCTCTTTTTTCATTTTCTTCTTTTCTCTTTGATTTTTCTCTATTTTTTCACTCAACTCTTGTTTTTCTTTTTAACTCTTTTTCCTCAAACTCTTTCTTTCCTCCAACTTTAATTGATCAGGAAATACATTTGCAGAACTCAAAGGTACAAGAGTGGTTTTTCTACCATCTTTTACAAAAGAATACCTATTCAAATAGCCATCATACATAACTCTCTTGTCAAATTGCCATGGTCGGCCCAGCAATATATCTCCAGCTTCCATTGGTTACATCACAAAGAACTTCATCTTTATATTTTCCCAAAGTAAAAGATATTAAAGCTTGAAAAACTACCTTCATTGTTCCACTATCATTGAGCCATTGAAGCTTGTAAGGTTTAGGATGATCTTGGGTTGGAATTTGTAACCTTTTGATCAACATGGTACTCACAACATTGGTGCAACTTCCACTATCAATGACAAGACTACAAGCAGTCCCCTTGACGAAACACCGCGAGTGGAACAGGTTGTCTCTTTGATCATCAACATCATTCTCCGTAACTTGAGTTTAAACAAGTCTTCTTGTTATAAGTGACAAATGAATCTCATCTTCCAGTTCCTCCTCATTCTTCTAGAATTCTTCAACTTGATCATTGATCTCCCTTCCATTTTCCTCGTCTTGGTTCATGATTGTACAAACAGTAGTGAAATATGTTTAAGATCTCAGACACTCAACTCACTAATTTTACACTCAGGGACACTCGTGTTTATGATGGTGTTAATATAACACATGCGGAAGTAATTTGGATCTTAGGCACTTTTAGAACATTAATTATAGTATATAACTAGCATGTTCATAAGTATAGAAACTTAATTAGTTTAGATACTAACCTTTTGTAGTTCAAACTCCTTTTTCCTCACGAACCGGTTTCGAACCACCACTAGTGTCTTCTCCACTATCCTCCGGCCTTAGAACGGGATTGTGAAATTCGGGGAGTGACTAAACTTGGGAGAGATTTTGTATATGTGAAGAGAGTGTTTGTGAGAGATTTTTCTCAAGGTTTTCCACCAAGAAGAAGAAGACCTTCCATGTACCATGATCACTTTATTTAAAGAGTCATGTTTGCATGTTCATGCAAATTTGAGATCATCAAATTTTGACACTTAAAATTCCACTCAAATGTTTGGGATTATGTGGCAAGCATGCATGTTTGAGTTAACCAAATTTTGACACTCAAAATTCCACTCAAATGTTTGGGATTATGTGGCAAGCATGCATGTTTGAGTTAACCAAATTTTGACACTCAAAATTCCACTCAAACTTGTGGGGTTTATTTGGCAAACATGCAAGTTTGGTTAAACCAAATTTTGACACCTCAAAATTCCACTAACATGGATTTTTCCATTAAATGAAGTCAACATTTTGACTTTCTTCATTTTAATTCTACAATTAATTTGAATAATGAATTTCAAATTAAAGTAACATTAAATGATTAATTAAACTATTTAATTAATATTTAATATTAATTCAAATGCCAATCCCAATCAATTCTGACACATAATTGATTAAGATATTTAAATCTTATTTAAATATCTCAGATTCTCTCCTTTTGTTTAATTCGTAAATAAAACAAAAATGCGGTTAAATATATCGTATATATGTAGCGCATATTCCCTATTCGAACACTTCGAACTCACTCGTCACACTGTTCTATGGTTTAGTCTGATATGAGCTAGTAGAGGGACCTAATGAACCTATAGATCATGGGCTCCAACGATCCAAGATTAACCGGCTAAACTCATTAACCTTGTTAATCAACATTCGTTAACTACTAGGACACTCCACTATAGCCTAGTAGTTGCACTCCCCTCACTATAGATATATTTCTGTCCATTTGATATAACCATGATTAGTAAGTCGATCCTTCACAGGTTGTTCGTAACTAGAGCTGGGTCAATTTATCGTTTTACCCCTAAAGTTACTTCTTGTTCCTTATGTCTCACTGATCCTCTAATGAACAATTGGTTTGTGGTCCAACCAGTAAACCGAATCCCTCTCAGGCCAATGAGAGGGTGGGGCCCCTTGTTCAAGACCTGGAGTCAGTGCTTAAGTGAACTACCTTTATTCTATCCCTAAAAGTGGGTAGGAGTGAATTCCATCTTGCACCCCACGTCCCCAGCCATTCACCCAGTCTTACCCCTGAAATGGAAGGCCTATTGAGTCGGCGAACTAGAGCCACTCTCACCCATGCAAATCTAAGGATAATTCCGAATAAACAGGAGTTCATGGTTAGCTCAGGATTAAAACTGAGTTACCTAGGTTATCGAATGAAAAGAAAATCAGTCTCAATAGTAAACGACATTATAAAGTGAGTGGTTTTCTTCATGGTTCGATCTTATGAAATACTCATTGCATAGGACGCCCCCACTCACATGTCTCCACATGTACAATTTAGTGATCACATTGTTTATATCATATACAAAAGTGGGCCGCATCCATAGTGTCCCCAGAATAAGGTACTCAGCCTTATCCTTATACTGTAGATCATTTTGACTATATACTTGAATTTGATTTACTCTTATGTCTCTACATATAATTCAAGTAATCATACTATAGCCAGAGTGTTCTTAGTTTATTGGATTTAGATTAATGATCGTAAAGTTCACTTTATTCAATAACAATCTTTACTGAATAAATAACAATAATAACTTTATTGAAAATAGAATATATTTTTTTTTTTGTTTACAAACTACGAGTTTTAGGACATAAAACCCAACAATTTATACACACAAAGTTAGGTTGTTTGGGAAAGTGACTAAATTATGATCAAGGTAGGCTAATATATGGGTAAAGCAATTCTGATGGTAGCAAGCTATTCAAGGCAATCAAGATAAGTTAATTATGAAATAACAGCAAAATAAAACAAGAAATGAACAAACAAATAAGAGACACAGATATTTTGGAATAGAGTTGCACACTGAAAAATAAAATAAAAAATTCAAAAAAGAAAGGACGTGAGGATTTTAAGAACGATCTAACTCTCTTTTTACAGAATTCGGGAAATTTTTAGAAGTTATCTTCAAGCGTAGATTATGAGAAAAAAAATATCAAACACAACGGTTCTAGATTTAGATGAATTAAGAAAAAGATGTGAATCAAAGTTTATTTGATCTTCAAATAAACATGCAAATGAAAAAAATGATAAAGATCGTTTATAATCACAATCGTAAGAACAAATATGATAAGATTTTTTTTTTTCAAGATCTAAACATGATCTTTAGGAAGAAAATGAGAACAAAGTGAAAAGTTGATGAATAATGGCGGAAATGACCGTAAGAAAATAAATGAAAGTAATTAACAATAGCAAAAATGAAAGACAAAATCAATTCTAGAGTCGGCCATAAAGATGTAAACCTAGGCTCTCATACCAAATTGATAACGCAATCCTAATCCTCAGCCCAACGATCCAAGCTTTTGTTGAAACAAGAACCCTTGAATCAAAGTAATTAACACCTCCCTATACGAAATTTGGATCAACCAAGAGATAAGGCTAGAATTAGATTACCTTTTATGATCGAAGATCTAGAAGCAAGATTTTGAACCTTGTTCTAAATTGAGTCACTCCACAATCTAACTTGTTCAAGGCTTGATTGAATGGCTTAGGTGCAATTCTACAACAAAAATTGCTTGAAACTTAGAAATGGCAAATATGATGCTCGGATTTCTAAGGGAAATGTCTCAATTTGAGAACTAAATTACATTCATCACGAATCTGAATTTTACATAACATATTGTGGGTATTTATAGTCTCCCAACAAAACATGTTTGTGGACGGGATTTATTCGAGACGTTTGTGGACAAGATTTATTCCCGATCCCCTTTAATCTCCACAAAAGAATAAGTCAAATTGATCATTTAACTTTTACATAATTTATGAAATTAAACATAGTTCTTTCTAATAAATGTTGATGTGCTTGAGTGGCTAATGCGACAGGTTTGAAATCAATAGAGCTCTCCGCACCGTGATTCTTATCATAAAAAGTATTGGATGTAGGTTTCAAACTACATCTCTCAGAACGTATGAAACTTTGGGTATAGGTATTTGGACTATAGTGCTCAGAACGTATGAAGCCTTCAACGTAGGTATTTAGACTACACTGCTCGGAACGTATGAGTTCTTCATACTAAGTCACTTGAAACGTAAAAAGTTTTGGATGTAGGTTTCAGACTACACCGCTTTGATTGTAAGAAGCCTTGGGTGTAGGTTTCAGGTTGTATCGTAGGGAATGCATAAAGCCATGGATGTAGGTTCAGACTATGTCGCTTGGAACACAAGAAACCTTGGACGTAAGTACAAACTATGTCTCTTGGAACGAATGAAGCCTTAGACACAGATTTTCGCTTTCATGACTCATACCGTAAATATTAGGATAGATATAAATTAACAATACCCCCCCCCCCAGAACCGTATAAGAAGTTTTCTCCTCGTACGGCTCGAGGAAATTCAAAGTCATGTATAGTATTCTAATTAATGTCAAATGGATTCATAGATTATGAAATCAATTAGACTATGATTTAAATACCTTTTTTCTGATTCTTTTGTTTATTTTTTATTCTCGTCGAGGGGCAAAGCAACTCGATGAGAAGAGGAGAGGGGAGAAAAAGCTCGATGAGAAGAGGCGCGAAGCGGTAAGTCCGAGTTTACGAGGCGAACGCGCGAAGCGGCAGAAGACTGGAAAGGAGAGGAGAGGGTTCCTTCCAGTGCACTCTCATTCATCTTTCGTCTTCTTCCTTTTCTGTACTCTCCTGTAGTAAATGGAATATCTGATTCTGATTCTAGCTTTACCTCAATAAGGTCGTTTAAGGTTCCTGAGGTTGAGTCTTTCTTCTTTCTTTTCTTTCCAGTAAACTAGTGAATTTCTTCTTTCTTTCAGTTGGTAAAGCTGCTTCGTTCGCTCAATCCCTTGTCCCTGTCCTTTCCATTCCGGTTGAGTCAATTCATTGAATCCCTTCCCTCTTCCTATTTGTTTGGTTTGTTTCTTTCTCCTTCCCCTCGGTCTGTCAGCTTCTCCCCTCTCCTTGCTCCATTGATTGATTACGCTAACGCCCCGCTAGTATACTGGAATATATAAAGGAAGGCCTTACCCGGACCAATGGTTCCTAGACTCAGAGTCAAATTCTTGAGTCCTAAGGCCCTCTTGAGGATTTACTGACAGTGAACTCTCAGTCATAAATAGTCTTTACTGTTTCAATAGGGTAAAGACAGACTTTGATCCCTAAAAATAGGGTAAAGATACACTTTTATCGTAGAAATAGACAGAGGATAGCATTTTATCCCTCAAAATAGGGTAAAGATAGACTTTGATCCCTAAAAATAGGGTAAATATACACTTTTTAATAAAAAAAAAATAAGGGAGAGATAAGACTTTTTAATCCTCAAAATAAACAGAAGATAGAATGAATCTTTAGTCTTTCCTTCCAGTTCACTCTCATTGATTCTTCTTTCGTCTTTCCTGTTTCAATAGGGTAAAGATAGAATGAATCCTCGTCAGCCGATTGAATGGTTGGTTGGATAGCCACTTAAACTGTTATGAATAATGAAAGATGAGGAAGGAAGAGTAACCCCTGTAGTCAGAAATTACTAGACTTCCTCTAGCCCACTCCCTCCCTATCTCTCTCGACCCATTCACCGGAGTATGTTGGGCTGGAATGCCTTTATTCCTATCCCATCCTTGATTTATGATCTCTGGGCTTGGCTGAGGGGGATGTATTTCCACGGTGCTCTTTTTCAATTATGAAGCATGGCTAGGTGATCCTACTCACATTGGCCCTAGTGCCCAGGTGGTTTGGCCAAAGACGAGAGTAACCCTCCGACTGATTGAACTCGCTCGGTAATATAGGTTCAGGTTCATGAGCTTCTCTTCTCTTTCTTTCCTTCTCAGGAGAATGAATCTTTCGCTTGACTCTCCACTCTCCCTGAATTTAGTCTTTCACAGTAAAGGAGAATGTTTGTTTTGTCTTCCTGTTCCGAAGTAAGTAGCTCTACTGTCAAGGTTCTTCATTCAAGTGATTGAGTTCAGTTCGTTCCGTCTCATTCATCTTCTATTGCTTTCTTTCGTCTTTCTCTTTTTCTTTCATTTTCTTCTTCGTCAGGGTAAAGGACAGGTGATTGAGTTCAGCCGCAAATCTTTCTCTAAACTCGGATAGGAAAAGGTGAAGGTCAGGTAATATCGGAAAAGGAGTAAGTCGCTTCTCTTTCTGGCATTTCTTTCCTTTCTCTGATTCTTTCATTTTCTTCTTCTTTCAGTTCTCTTGTAAAGCAGCTAATGAATTGACTCTCATGTTTTTGTTCAGGTTTCGCCCTACTGTTCGTTCCGCTGGCAACAATCCAATGAGTTCTCCAGGTGAACATTAGACATTCTGATGAAACCAACACTTTTCTCATTTAGATATGTCTATTATGGATCTCCACCCCCTGCCCCTGGGATCGAGAACCCTTTTTGATCTTATTAACCAAAGAAAGAGAGAGATACGACTTTGCACTTTAGTTCAGCACCAATCAAACCCATGGAATTCCAATCATTCTTGTTATACGCCAGTTCCATTCCAACCAACCCTCAATTCTCTTTTTATAGGTAATCAAAAGAAAGAACGCACTTCTATCTAATACTTATTACAGGCTTGCTCCAGAACACCCTTACAGCAGGAAAGAAAAACAAAGAGAAGAATATTTTCAATAAATAGGAAAAAGAAAAGAAAGAAAAGAGAGTGCTTTACCTCCGAAGAATCGATCGGCCTACCCTGTAAACTCTCATATAGTATAGGTTCCCTGGGAGAAAGAGAAGTTCCAGAATAAATAGGTATAGGAGTGAAAGAAGGGAATGAGGAAAACAATCTAGGCCTTCTTTTGGAACATCCTCCATGGCCATTCATGTAACAAATCTGAAATAATGAATCTAGCTAATACATGTATCCACCAAATGAATCTAACTTCAAATGTATCCAATGAACCTCCTTTTCCATCCATAGGTTACGGAGTTCACTCTCATTCATCTTTAGTCTTTGGTCACAGAATAATTCACACACAAGAACTGATTGTAATAGTAGATAGAGTCAAAGAAAAGGAGAACGCCTGGTGATTGAATAGGCTGAGATTACCTCCCGAACCGGAACCTTCTTGAACTGGGTCTTGTGGCTTCGCCCCTTTTCCTATTTATTCTGGAACAGTAAACTCGTTAAAGCTATTTTACGGTCTCTCATCTGTTCTTTCCTTTGATTCTTCAGACTCAACAACTGAAGAGAAGCTCCAGAACCGGAGACAAGAGAATGGAAGGTATCTTTTTCGAGAGCATGCCCCTACAACTGGTCCTGCCTATAGTTATAGTGTCGAAGACACAATCGATTTTGTTGTTCTTACGACGGTTGGCAAAGACTGGATCTTTACACTTCGCGACCCTGGTGGGATCCACAGATGTAGTGGCTGGTGAACCGCTTTTTATTCTTCCACGAAGATTCAGACAAAACTGAGCTTGGATGGAACTGAACAAAATTCATTTTCTTTCTGTGGTTTCCCTGATCAAACTAGAAGTTACCAAGGAACCATGCATAGCACTGAATAGGGAGCCGAGGAATACACCAGCTACACCTAACATGTGGAATGAGTGCATAAGGATGTTGTGCTCAGCCTAGAATGGAATACAATCGTGAAGTTGAAAGTACCAGAGATTCTGTCAGGCATACCGTCAGAAAAGCTTCGTTGCCCAATTGGGTAGATTAAGAAAACAGCAGTAGCAGCTGCAACAGGAGCGGAATATGCAACAGCAATCCAAGGACGCATACCTAGACGGAAACTAAGTTCCCACTCTCCACCCATGTAACATGCTACACCAAGTCAGAAGTGTAGAACAATTAGCTCATAAGGAACCACCATTGTATAACCATTCATCAACGGAAGGAAGCTGCTTCTCACCTTCTTTCTGTAGGTCTATGAACTCCTTCACCTGTCGGTTTCACAGCTTCGCTCCTACACCTGGACTATTCTTCTTTCACTCAGTAAAGGAGCTTCTGTCTCTCCTTTTCCTATTCATTTCCTCTTTTCCTCTCCTGTAAGAAAGATGAATGAGACAAACAATTGAACAAGGTAAAGCTATTTGATTGAATGAAGAACCTTTACAGTCGAGCTATTGTGGTAGTAAAGGAAGAGAGGAGTTCAGTCGAATTGAAAGCCCGAAAGATGAATGAGACTCAACCTCAACCCTGAGCTACTAAGCTGGAACCTTCTTGCTTTCACTGCTCTTGATCCCGGCTGACGAGGAGAAGAAATTAATGAAATCCGGAACTGAACTTATTCTTCTTTGACAGACTAAAAGTTAGATCAGAGTTGACGTCACTCCTTCCTTCTTGTGTATCGTCCAAATAAATTCCCTTTGTGTATGTGCTTCCCGGAAACGTATAGTACTCGATTCCAGAGTAGCTTCGCTCCGGAACCCTTTATTTAACCTGACCGGAACCTTATACTTTCATTCCCTCTTTATTCAAAGACAAGGTAACATAGGCTTCGCTACTTCTCTTGCTTTTTCCTTTACTGAATAAGTGTAACAACTACAGCTATAGCTCTATAAAGTACTAGAGTGGAGTGCCGACCTGAAAGATCTCCTTCAGGGCTTGGACAAGATTTGGATCTTATCTTGTTCTTGTCTTCTATGCTGGTACACAAGAAACTAAGCCAATCCCTCCCTTTTGGAGCTACCTCTGAATCCAAATCCACTGGCAATGAGAATCCCAATTCATTTTGAATAGGTAAGTCAATCTTCGCCAAAGCTAACATCATCTTTATTGAGGTCAAGAAAAGACAAGTGATTGAGTGAAGGAAAATCCCTCTTTCTTTCGGCTTTACAGTTCAAGAATAGGAAAAAAGGTGAATGAGCAGCTAATCATACAGCCAGTCTATTTCCCTCAAGACTACAAGAACAGAAGTAAGGTAAGTACAATGCAGGGTCAGGAGCAAGCAAAGAGAAGAGACCTACTAAAATCAGGTTACGTACGGTGCGGTTCAGGTTCTTCAAACAAATAGCTTTAACGTAACAACAAAGAGGAAGAAAGAAGAATGAATGAATGAATGAATAGGCCAGGGCCGAAGACATGAAACCGAGTTGGAGAGGGGTGAGGTTTCGTCTTGACTACACTTCCTAACAACCGAAAGAAGAAGAAAAAGAAATAGATAGGTAGGTTCCGTTCCAGATTGAATGAATAAGGTAACATAGCTGAAAGGGTCCGGATCATTAATCATAGGAAATGTCTTATGGAACAGAAAAAGAACGAAGGAAAGAACTTAGAACAAGACTAAGCCTAAGATAAGAATAAAAATTAAAGTACCGATAAAGACCTAAGTTTTTAGAACTTAGGACCTTGAACCTTAAAACTAAAGTCTTTAGATCATTATTAAAGTTAAGACCTCATATCCCACTACTAAAGTTCTTGGACTAGATCATGAAAAGAACCTAGAAAGCTATAATAGAACTTAAAGGGCCTAAGTTCTAAAGACAAGAATTAGAATCGAATCCAAGTATCTTATAGAAGAGACACAACTATCGAATCCAACGACCAAATTCAAAATGGAGATCAGTTGCCCACTAATCATAGATAATATTTATGGCAGAAATTTTATAATATTTAATCTCAAATTCACGACAATCTAGAAGTTTTAATGTCGGTCTAAGCTCCCTCTATAAAGCCTGAAGCAAGGGCTTTCTTTTGGAGTAAGAATCGAGCTAAGTTAAGCCTTCAACTATGAATTGTTATAGCCTTTGAGATTTTGGGTTTCTTACTATCAAATTTAGTCAAAATTTGAGAGCCATAGTCAACCATTTTCCTTCAAACTTGCTTCTACACCTTCTAAATGAGATTACTCACAAAACTCACAAGTTTGGTGAAGAAATAAAGTGTTGAGGGTACCTCAAACACAACTTCCCAATTTTGTTTGCCATTAAAGGAAGAAGGTTGAAGCTCGAAAATAAAATCTAAGCCTGCACCCATATTTGTAAAGAGAAACATATCCTGAGTTATTGGAGTATCTTTGTTTAAATAGGAAAGGAGAGAATTAATAAGAGAAGATAAACATGAACTCAAGACCTCCCGCATCCTAAGCGAGAATCATACCACTAGACCAAATGCCCACTTGTGACAAATTTTTTTATTGAATATATTATTATTTCATTCATTTATTTGATTTGAATATCGATAAAATTCATGTGCATGTATTATAATCCTATCTTTTAGTTTTGACAGATGCAACTAAAATTATTTATACGAATAGGTGTAATAACAATTATATAATGATTAAAATCTATATTTTTTTAGTATCCAAGTGGTTACTCCTCTCCCAAGACTTCCATTCACTACTTATAATCCTATATGTTTGGATTGTTTGTTTTTTTTTTAGGTACGGTAGAAATATATTGAGAAAGTGGAGGATTAGATGTTGTATACTAGATTTGTGAAAACATTTGGGTACTAATTTATGTTATCTAATCGCAAAAAAATTATGTTTTTTTTTAATAAATCTCATTATCCCAGTAAATATGACTAATGATTTTGGGTCTTGTAGTTGACCAAGTTTTTTCAATACTCTCATCATCCACAGAACAAAGAAACTGCATGTTTCTCATCATCCACCCCTGGACAAGCAAAGAGAACAAAGGAACTATGTTTTTTTTTTCTTTTGAGGACCAAGACAGAGCTTCTTCATTGAGTTGAAACACATAACCATAACTATTTCTTCAATCGTCAATATCTTCTACATAATCATGCCAGTTATGCTATTAACTCTTGATTATCCTCTTTCCGATACAGAACTCTCAAATTCATAATGTCTTTCAATTATCTAATTTGCTTCTATTGAAAGGGTACAAACATCATTTTCCCAAGTTCTATAGTTGTCATTAGTAAGTAGTCAATTTTCTAGTGGCCAATATTAAGATTAAAGAGCTTCACGTACTACTGAAAATAATAATGAAAACATTCAAATATGTAAAGAGTATTCAATCAATTCTAAAATAAAAAAAAAAAAAAAAGATTTGAATTTCTAATTTTATCTTTCTTTCTACTCGTGCTCGGAGTCTTATAACATTATATCATAATATAGAACAAAACTTGTAAATCATCTGGTATTGTGGTGTAGTTGGTTATCACGTCAATCTAACACTGTAACGAATCGAAATTTTTAAAAAAATATTCAGTCGCCGGAAATTTCGTGACACACACGAAAGTCGTGTTCCCCCAACCCCTCACAAGGCTCCCTCGACCTTCAACCATTGCCACACGAACGTCAGCAACCCCTCCAAGACACTCAGACCACCTGCAACGAAGAAGAAAGTGAGGAACTGAGAGAGAGAGGGAATTATCGAGAACGTCGACAAGTTCCAAAAATGAAACCCACGACCTTAAACTGTCAGATCCGACATTAAAATGCTTGAAACACGTCGTGAAGAGAAGGTCAACCGTCTAGGACATGTTCCACGCTGTATTTTTGTCGTCATCGTCATGAAAAAGGAGATCAAAATTGAGTTTCAAAAATATCAAAGATCCGTCATTACAGGTGGCTACAAGCCACGAAAATTCATGGAAGAGAAGAGGAGAGGTCCATAGAGAGATAGGGAGAGAAAATGGAAGAGAAAAGGCGTCAGAAACGTCGCGAAGAGGAGAGAGAAAATCGTGCAAGGAGTCGAGCGAAGAAGAAAAGATCTGTCGAATCTAGTTTGCACTTGATCCAAACTCGATGCCTAGCGAGTAAGCCTGCGACCAAAAATTCGTTGGCCTAGCAGCCAGAGGCTGGTCAAGCCTGTGACCTGCGTACAACCTGCGACCCGCTCTACAACCTGAAACAAACCTATAAACCCGAGGCCCAATCCCAACTCGACCCAAAACCCAATAATAAACCTAGTAGCCCAAACTCATCTGCGGCCCAGCCCACGAAGCAAAGCCCACACCTGCAGCCGACGAGCCGCGAGCCAACAAGAAATGCAATCCAACCTGCAGCCGAAGCCTACACCTGCAGCCGATGAGCCGAGATGTTTGCGTTGTCGTGTCCTACTCAGATGTCGGCACATGTCAAGCTGCAGCGCAAGCAGCCCTTCAGCTTGAGCGGAGTGTACGGCGCAGCAGTGGCTATTCGGCTCGATTTTCCAATTTTTGCCAGATTTCCACCGTTTCGATTGTCTCGAACCTGTTTTCAACCCCGATTAAGGTAACTGAGGTCGTTTTAGAGTCGTATTTCACATTATTAATTTTATTTTTAATTTAATTGTGAAATACTAACAGGAAGTGACGAACAGTGTGATTGGAAACAAACCCTGGCGACCTTTGAAGTAGAAAGCTAGAAATTGTATGTGTTACAATTATGATGTATGAGTTGTATCGTAGGATGCTATATACTAGTATATGATACTGTATGAGTATCTGGTGATGTATGAGTTATGATGCTTGATGATGTGCGTAATATATATTTCGATGAATGACGTACTTGATATGCTTGATGCAGTTTATGGCAATATGATGATTATGATGATTGCATGACGTTTGGCTTAATATGTTGATATTTTTCATATTAAGCATGATATATGATAATGAGCATAATATTGCATCATGTCGATAGACCGACATAGGACACAAACCTAAGAGCATGAAAATGATATTAATATAAATATTCAATGAGCATGTGTTACTTAATGTAACAAAGAGATGAGACTAGAGGGTTGATAATAAGGGTATTCATGGAGAGCATGACACCAAGGGCTTCCGTCGACCTCCGGACGTCGCTATAGATTAGCTTAATCAGAGAGGGTCCAGGGGTGTGCGAGCCCCCTGGAGGTTCACACTTGCACGTGTAGGTCGTGTGTAGGGAAGTATTATACATCCATATTAGTTCGGATTGGAGGCCACCCTTAAAAAACAGAGATAGGTCTGAAGAGCATGATTGCATGTGTTTGTTAGGTTTTAACAGAAGAATAACTTGATTTTTATAGCTTTACAAATAACCACAAATAGAAACCAACGACAAAGGTTCCAAAATAGTTAAACTAAATACCTAAAAATACTTTAACTACTAAAAAAGAAACCATCTTTATTTAACTATTTTCGACACACACATTAGCTTTGTTTCTTCTATTTGAGAGTGACGACTCTCTTTGGAACGTCTATGTAGAACTGAATTTTTGGATAGCTTAATAGTTGAAGTATTATCCCACATTAGCTTTGTTTCTTCTATTTGAGAGTGACGACTCTCTTTGAGTATCCTCCTCATCCAAACAGTTCAGGCACTAGTAGCAACAAACTCAGCTTATGTGGTTGATAAGGTGACTATAGGCGGCTTATGAGAAGGCCAAGCTACTGCTCCTCCACTCATCATAAACACATAGCCTGAAGTACTCTTGCTATCTTCCATGTCTCTGGCATAGTCCTTGATGAAGTAGGATTCTATTCGACTAAACCAGGTTCTAGGTGCTTATTTTAATCCTTAAAGAGTCTTTTGGAGTTTGGACACCGTGTCCTCACTTCCCTTCTTTTCATAGCCTTTTGGTTGTTCAACAAAAATATCTTCTTTTAACCCGCCATATAAAAAAGCTGATTTGACATCTAACTGATAGAGTTTCCAACCTTTTTGGGCTGCAAAAGCAATGATAATTCTCACAGTATTTATTTTGGCCACAGGTGTGTACACTTCTATATAATCTGATAGGGCAACCCTAATCCTCAGCCCAACGATCCAAGATTTTGTTGAAGCAAGAACCTTTGAATCAAAGTAATTAACACCTCTTTATACGAAATTTGGATCAACCAAGAGATAAGGCTAGAATTAGATTACCTCTTATGATCGAAGATCTAGGAGCAAGATTTGGAAACCTTGTTCTAAATTGAGTCACTCCACAATCTAACTTGATCAAGGCTTGATTGAATGGCTCGGGTGCAATTCTACCACAAGAATTGCTTGAAACTTAGAAATGGCAAATATGATGCTCGAATTTCTAAGGAAAACGTCTCAATTTGAGATCTGAATTACATTCATCCACAAATCTGAATTTTACATAACATATTGGGGTATTTATTGTTGATCGAATATCCTGGTTGATCGAATAAGATTCAGATTACCTTGTTGATTCGGATAACCTTGTTGATTGAATATCTCAAGGCAAGAACACTTGTTTGAGATTCGAATCACTCCACAAGCAAGATCGATCATGTCTAGCTTGAATGATTCTTGTTGATCAAATATCTCAAGGCAAGAACACTTGATTGAGATTCAAAACAATCCACAAGCAAGATTGATCATGTCGAGCTTGAATGATTCTACTTGCAACCTAAACTACATTGAATTGCAAATAAACTTAGCCTTTGGCTAAAGAAAAGCACAAATGCTTCTTTTAATATATTTTCCAAGTCTACTTATAAATACAACATACATGGCTTTATATAGTCTCAAAATGAAACTATTAAAGACATTCCAAGAGTTGTAACATACATACTTAATGGTCATAATTAACCATTATGTAATTGTAACCTAAAGTAAATAAATAGTCTTAAAATATATTGATGAAATACAATAATTCTAAATTACTCAAAATTGTAATCTACCAAAAATTTATAACTTGAAACTTCATTCTTCTTGAATGTGGCATGAATTGAAATATCTTTTGATAATTTCAACAATATTTTCTTCACATCTTCATTGAAGCATATTGTATGATTGATGTCTCTTGGATCATATCATTCTCCACTTCTTCGAGAGGATTCGTCCTCGAATCTATTTGTGAAACTTTGCTGCAAAAAATAAGTTATGGAAATACAAAGGACCTCACAACATTCTCTCACAAGTATACACTCAAGGAAATTTAGGCCACTCTTTTTACACTCATTTACACAAATGAAGCTCTCATTCTCACCTCTCAAAATTTTCAATAGAGCAAGATTCGATTTTAAACTCTTGGTCGATTAAAAACTAAAAAACTAAAAATAAATAAAAAATCAAATTGAGAAAAAAAAAAACGCAAAGGAAACATATATCTGATCTTGAGCCTGAAGCTCTGATACCAAATGATAAGATAAGGAATCACTACAAGGGGAGTAAGATTCGGATTACCTTGTTGATCGAATATCTCAAGGCAAGAACACTTGTTTGAGATTCGAATCACTCCACAAGCAAGATCGATCATGTCTAGCTTGAATGATTCTTGTTGATCAAATATCTCAATGCAAGAACACTTGATTGAGATTTGAATCACTCCACAAGCAAGATTGATCATGTCGAGCTTGAATGATTCTACATGCAACCTAAACTACATTGAATTGCAAAGAAACTTAGCCATTGGCTAAAGAAAAGAACAAATGCTTCTTTTAATATATTTTCCAAGTCTACTTACAAATACATCATACATGGCTTTATATAGTCTCAAAATGAAACTATTATAGGCATTCCAAGAGTTGTAACATTCATACTTAATGGTCATAATTAACCATTATGTAATTGTAACCTAGAGTAAATAAATAGTCTTAAAATATTTTGATGAAATACAATAATTCTAAATTACTCAAAATTGTAATCTACCCAAAATTTATAACATGAAACTTCATTCTTCTTGAATGTGGCATGAATTGAAATATCTTTTGATAATTTCAACAATATTTTCTTCACATCTTCATTGAAGCATATTGTATGATTGATGTCTCTTGGTTCATATCAAAATCTCATTTTGTTAGTAAAGGATAAGATCAGATATTTATTCATATAGTTCTTGTTTATTAAATGCATTACTCATCAATAAAAATGGGTAGAGTCGTTTCTAGGGAAAAAAATAATTAAATCAAGTGCCTTAAGAAAAAAAGTCGTTGATGTTATTTTCAAGTTAGCATTTTGGTAATTGTTGTCGATACAGTGTCTGTAGAACTTCAACTTCTCTTTCAACTCCAGTATGGAACCTTTGACTTAGGCGTGAGATTGGTTATGGATGTGTCACTTGATAGTTTATTTGATTGTCTTGCCCAATGGCTCTGTCCTATAGGAGGATGTTGATCGTGCGGGTTGTCAGTGATTTCCAAGATAGCATGTAGGCTGATAGTAGACTCAATAAGTAGCCTACTTGTAGGGTCTTACTCATGTCCTTGGTATGCTAGGGTATAATTGATAAGAATCACGGTGTTCCAAATAGTCCTATTGCCAAGAAGATTAAAAAAACATGTCAACAACAGAATTCAAACCTACGCGCAAAGAGCTCAATTAATTTCAAACCTGTCGCATTAGTCACTCAAACATATCAACATTTGTTAGAAAGAACTATTTTTAATTTCATAAATTAGGTCAAAGTCAAATGGTCAATTTGACTTATTCTTGTGTGGAGATTAAAGGGGATCGGGAATAAATCCCGTCCATAAACATCTTTTGTTGGGAGACTATAAATACCCTCAATATGTTATGTAAAAGTCAGATTCATGGATGAATGTAATTCAGATCTCAAATTGAGACGTTTCACCTAGAAACCCGAGCATCATATTTGTCATTTCTAAGTTTCAAGCAATTCTTGTGAATTGCACCCGAGCCATTCAATCAAACCTTGATCAAGTTCGCTTGTGGAGTGACTCAATTTAGAACAAGGTTTCCAAATCTTGCTTCTAGATCTTCGATCGTAAGAGGTAATCTAATTCTAGCATTATCTCTTGGTTGATCCAAATTTTGTATAAGAAGGTGTTAATTACTTTGATTCAAGGGTTCTTGCTTCAACAAAAGCTTGGATCGTTGGGCTGAGGACTAGGGTTGCCTTATCAATAATACTCTTTCTTTTCTTGTTGTAAGTACTTAGGCCCCTTTAGTTATGTTCTTGACTTGTGAATTTTTATTGTGATCTATCTTGAGGACCTTGGTCCTAGAATTCAGAGGTCTCAACTTTGGTCTCAACTTTGGTCTTGATCTAAGGGCCTTAGTACTATGGTTCTAGGTTCTTGTTTTCAAAATTTGGATCTTGATCCATGTTCTAGTCCTTGATCGTTGTTTTGTTCATGGTTACTGATAAGATAAGGAATCACTACAAGGGGTGTAAGATTCGGATTACCTTGTTGATCGAATATCTCAAGGCAAGAACATTGTTTGAAATTCGAATCACTCCACAAGCAAGATTGATCATGTCGAGCTTGAATGATTCTACATGCAACCTAAACTACATAGAATTACAAAGAAACTTAGTCTGGCTAAAGAAGAGCACAAATGCTTCTTTTACTATATTTTCCAAGTCTTCCTAAAAATACAACATATATGGCTTTATATAGCCTCAAAATGAAACTACTAAAGTTATTCCAATAGTTGTAACATTCATACTTAATGGCCATAATTAACCATTATGTAATTGTAACCTAAAGTAAATTAAAAGTCTTAAAATACATTAATGAAATACAATAACTCTAAATTACTCTAAATTGTAATCCACCCAAAATTTAAAACATGAAACTTCATTCTACTTCAATGTGGCATGAGTTGAAATATCTTTTAATAATTTCAACAATATTTTCTTCACATCTTCATTGAAGCATATTGTATGATTGATGTCTCTTGGTTCATATCAGTTACTTTTTAGGTTCTTAGTTCTTTCTCCAAGACACTCCCCATAGGATTTATGTTATCAGTCATGAACCTGACAACCTGTGTCCAAGGCTTCATACGTTCCAAGAAACATAGTTTGAACCTGCATCTAGGGCTTGCTATGTGATACGATCTGAAAACCTACATCCAAAGCTTCTTACGTTCCAAGCGATGTAGTCTGATTCTGCATCCATGGCTTGCCTTGTGATACAACCTGAATACCTATGCCTAAGGCTTCCTGCATTCCAAGCGGCATAGTCTAAATACCTACTCTCAAGGTTTAATACATTCCAAGTAGCGTAATCTAAAATCTTTCATCCAGTGTTTGCCATGTGATACAGCTTGAATATCTATGTCCAAGGCTTCATACATTCCAAGCAACGTAGTCTGAATACCTACACTCAAGGTTTCATACGTTCTAAGCAGCATAGTCTGAGTCATGAACATTCTGTACGGTGGGAGGTCTTAGGAGTTTCTTGCGTTTCTGTGTCTGAAGACCTTGGTCCCTTACCCTTGAGTAGTACCTAGCATTCTTGTTACATTGGTAGTGGTAGAGCTTATAAGTTTCTAAGTTTCTTTATTTCTTGAGGCATAAATTGTAACATGCCATCTTAAGCTTGTGAACCAAGCATAGTAACATGCCTGAGTTATTCTAAAAATTCATAGAGTCATAATATATTCTTTATAGAGTTCTAGAAGAATCTTGAATACTCGGTAAGAATTCCTTGAAGTACTTTCCTTTAAGTGTTTATAAGGCCCTAACTTGGTTTAGCTTCCAAACTTGCTCAAATCAACATGAAATCTTGAACGTTCCTTCATGTCCTTAGGAATAGATCATATAAAAAGTAGTAGGTCATTTGGAGTATGTTTAGATCCTGATATCATAAAGAGTCCGAGAGGCATTTTCATCATTTTACCCCCAATATTTAGTTTCGCTACTTAACATGTTTTAATGACTTTCAAACTTCACATCATTAAACATCATAAAATAAGATCTAATACAAAGTTTCATAATATTTTGAAGTCATTTAGAGCATGAACCAAAGATAACTTACCTTAAGGGTATTATGCCAATTTTACACCGTTTCTTGGTTTAGCTACTTAACCTTATCCAATCACAGCTAAATTTCATATATAATGTTAACATATCATAATATGCTCATAATTAAATTTTTATAGGCAACAGAATTCATTTAATGGGTTATTTTAATGTTACTTCAACCCCGAGCAATTTGATCGGTTCAGAGCCTTAATTATCGGTTCTTGGTATTTTTCTTTCATAATCCTTTAAATCATACTTAGTTTAAGGTTCATACAAAGATTCAAGTAATTCCTACAAGTATTTTTTAAGAAAAGTCCATGATGGGTACTTACCTTGTCGTCGATGTTCGGGACCTCCGTCGTCGTCGATGTTCTAGTTTCTGGAACCATAAAATATTTCATGAGAAATGGTCTGTAAGAGAGTTAAAAATGAGAAAAATCAATGGAGAGTCATTTTTTTTATATGACATCGTCTAGATAGGAAGAAGACGCGCGCAACACATAATGCCACCACTTGAAAATTCTCCTCCACAACTCCGATCACGGGATTTCTCCCCTCGATTTCTTTATGAAACTTGAAGATGATGTTACAAGGAAGGGCTTGAGATTGGTTTCATACCTTCTCGTGGATCGTAGCCTAAGTTATTAATCTCTAAAGTTTGTCGGAAATCTTTTTCCTCGCCAGATCTCTACCAAAAAAAACTTATGAGACAGTCATTTCCAGAGGTTATTAGGACCCAATTTCTTCATGGAACCTTTTCCTCATTCTTCCCTCAAGCTAAAGGAATTGGTTTAGAGGAACTTCTTTCGGTGTGTGTAACACCCAAGGCCTTTAATAAGAGATAATGCATAATTCCTAATAGGTTGTACAAGGTTTTGGAAGCAAATAACCACGAAAATTGGAGAAAATTTTAGAAAATGGAATTTTTTCCAATTTTTATGAAAGTTCCAAAAATTTTAAATTCTTACGGAGGAAGAATTCAAGGTGCTCAAGGTGCTCATTAAGGGGTATAGAAGTTTTGGAAAAATTCTAGATTTTTTTTTTGAGAAAATAATATTAAAATAGTAAAAAATGGCCAAATTACCAAAATGCCCCTGAAAAATATAGATAATTACAAAAATACCCTTTGGCTAGAATCAAAACTTTCACACCGATCCTCTACCAAAAATCTATTTAATCTCAAAATCTAGCCATTGGATCTCCTCTAAAATTGGACACAATCTAGAACATTCATAGATCATCTCATTCAATGGCTAGAATTCAAAACTAAAGTCGGAAAGGCTCTAATCGGAGTAGGTATTTTCAGTGGAAGATCCAGAAAAATCAAGAATGGAATTAATGAAAATATAGACGTTTGAGGATCATCCATCTATAAATTATTAGGTAGGGACAACTAATAAGAGCAAGACCTCAATCGTGAGTTACGATTTTGGGTATCGTGTTCTTGGGTTTTCCTCGAATTTGGGAGCTACAGTTTATCATTCCTCCTCAAACTTGTTTCTTCACCACATGACTTACGGTGAATGCTGGAACAGCCATGGAAATCAGGATAGGGCAATAGTATGCATTGATTTTCATTTAGTAGTTGATAGGAGGTTTATTTATTTAATTCTTTTTTTTTTTTAAAAAAAACTATTGAAAATGTTTGCTAAAACCACCACCACCTAAATAGGGGTGAAAGTTCTCTATTTATAATCATTTAGAGAATAGAGAAATACGGTACATTAAAAATAATATGGAAAGAGCAGTAAAAGGAAAGAATAATAAATGAATACAATATATTTGCCTTTAATAAAACGGCAAAGATGGTAAGCTGAAATGTAAGGCAAATATCTAGATATTTGCCTTATAATAAATGGTCAACTATCCTTAACACCCCCCGCAAGCTGAGCATCGGATTTGAACAAACGTGAAGCTTGGATCTGAAAAATTCGAAGAGAGGTCGAGAAATACGTTTTGTGAAGATGTCAGCAACTTGGAGATGGGAAGGTACATATTGTGCGCGAAGTTTGCCAGCGATAACAAGTTCTTGAGAGAAATGATAATCTAGTTCAACATGTTTAGCCTGCTTGTGAGAAACGGAATTAGAGCTAAAAAAAAATAGCACTTTTGTTGTCACATTAGAGTAAGGGCTGCTGTGAAATAGGGAACTTGAGATCATGGAAAAGATGCGTAACCCAAAGAAGTTCAACACCAGTCGTGGCAAGAGAACGATACTCAGATTCACAACTGGAGCGTGAGATAGTAGGTTGCTTTTTGGCACTCCAAGAAACGTGATTGTTACCAAGATAAATAGAATAGCTGGATGTAGAACGACGAGTATCAGGACAACTAGCCCAGTCAGCAGCCGAGTAAGCGACTAACGTACTAGGAATACTGAATGGACGAAATGTAAGACCAAAGTGGAGTGTTCCTTTGACATAGCGAGGAATACATTTGACAGCAAGAAAATGATCTGCAGTAAGGGCATGCAAGAATTGGCTGACAGAATTGACATCATAAGCAATATCTGGACACGTAATAGTTAAGTACTGAAGGGCGTCAACAAGAGATCTATAGAGAGTAGGATAAGAGAAAGGAGAACCATCAGCAGTCAGGTGTTGAGAAACAACCATGGGAGTGTAGACTAGTTTGCTATCGAGCAACTGAGCACGAGTAAGAATATCTCAAGCATATTTTAACTGACTAATAAAGAGACCATCTAGGAGTTGGTGAAACTTCAAGACTAAGAAAGTAAATGAGAGAACCCAAATCTTTGGTAGCAAACTCAGAATGAAGCTTGCGAGTAAAGCTATCAATAAGAGATGAGTGGTTGTCGGTAATAATAATGTCATCAACATAAAAAAGCAAATAGATAAGGTTAGATTACTAATGAAAGACAAAAAGGGACGTGTCAGCGCGACTGGAAGAAAAACCAAGTGTGAGAAGAAATGAGCTAAAACGCTGAAACTAGGCCCAAGGAGCATGCTTTAAGCCATAGAGGGCTTTCTTTAATAGACAAACATGAGTGGAAAATCAAGGATCAATATGCCCAGGAGGTTGTTCCATATGAACACGTTCAATAAGAGTTCCATTAAGAAAAGCATTCTTGACATCAAGTTGTCAAAGAGGCCATTTATTTGTGACTACAATAGAAAGCACAACATGGGACAGTGGTAACTTTGACAACCGGACTGAAAGTGTTAGTGTAGTCAAGACCAGGAATCTGAGTATAACCTTTGGCAACAAGACGAGCCTTGAAACGCTCGACGGATCCATCAAGAAAATATTTAATACAAAACACCCATTTAGAGCCCATGATGTTGGTGTTGGCCCCGAGGAACCAAAGTCCAAGTATCATTTTGTTGTAAAGCTTAAATTTCTTCATCCATGGTAGCAACCCAAGCAGGATTCTTAGCCGCAAATTTGAATCCTTTTGGCCCAGTGGATGCAAGAAGAGCAGAAAGAAGTCCAGATGAGCCAAAAATACCAAGATTTGCTGGATAACAAGTCTTGAATATACCAGCTTTGACTCATGTTATCATAGGATGAGAGCCTAAAGAAGAGGAGTCAACAGTAGGTTCAATAGAGGCCGGATCAGAAGTCGAGGGTGGTAAAGCGGAACCTACACAAGAAGTATCAACCTGCACAAACTCATCCACAAGATCAGAACAAATATCACACTGGGATGAACTTGATCGAGAAATGTGTGATGATGAAGTGGTAGGGGGGATGAATCAATATGATAAAGATGTGGTTTCAAAAATTTGAAATATGAAGAGAGGAAAGAGGTTGGGCGTGAGAGCTAGGGATAGCAGGAAAATGAGTTTCATCAAATTGAGAATGGTGGGTGATATATAGCTTAGTGGTGGCGGGATCAAGATAGCAAAACCCTTTATGAGCAGGATTATAACCCAAAAAAATACAAGAAATGTTGTAGGGAGAAAGCTTATTAGGCATATAATCACGCAAATATGGATAAACACGACAACCAAAGAGATGAAAATTGTCATAATGCGGAGAGTAGCCACAGAGGAGTTCAAAGGGTGACTTACCTCCAAAAAGTGGAGTAGGCAACCAGTTGATAATATAAGCTGCAGTGTTGAAGGCGTCAACCCAAAAACGAGGAGAAAGATGGGAGTGAAAGAGAAGAGCCAAGCCAGTCTCAGTCACATGACGGTGTTTTCTCTCAGCACGACCATTTTGAGTAGGTGTATATGAACAAGAGAGTTGATGGTGGATGCCAGAAGTACGTAAATAAATTTAGAAACAAGTGCTAGTAAATTCGGTACCTCCATCGCTTCGAAATACCTTGATAAGAGAAGAATATTGATTTTCCAAAAAAAATTTGAAATTATAGAAAAATATCAAAGAAATCAGATTTAAATTTAGGGTAAAGCCAAGTGAATCGAGAAT
Organism: Cucurbita pepo subsp. pepo; assembly: GCF_057944985.1. NCBI lineage: Eukaryota > Viridiplantae > Streptophyta > Magnoliopsida > Cucurbitales > Cucurbitaceae > Cucurbita > Cucurbita pepo. Next base: position 10,258,935 of record NC_141814.1, on the reverse strand, counting down.
AATCATCAATAAAAATAACATAGTAAAGAAAACCCAAATTTGATTTGACGGGGGAAGGACCCCAAAGATCACAATGAATAAGATCTAACACATGAGACGACCTATTTTCATTGCGGAAATAAGGCAATCGATGACTTTTCGCAAGCTGACAAGTACTACATAGTGATGGAGAAGGCAATAAAGACGTAAGAGTACCTTTTCTATTTAAAAAAGAAAAAACAGAATGATTCACGTGATCCAGTCAAGTATGCCATAAATCATATGAAACATGTAAAGATTTGTTTCTAAGGACTTATAAAAGCAGAGTTGTCACGCTCCAGCACATGTAGCCCTCCATCTCTTTTACCAATTGCCACCACCCTTCCTGTTTGACAAGTCTGGATAGTAAGAAGATTATTAGTAAATGTAACGGAGAAAGAAAAATTAGACGTTAAGTTACTAATTGAAAGAAGATTTTTAGTGATATGAGGGACAACCGAGACATCTAATAAGTAAATATTTAGAATAAGAGAAAGAGTACCAGTGTCGGTAATGGGTAGGGATGCACCATTTCCTATGATCACAGAGTCCTTACCCGTGTAATTTTTAGACTGATCCAAAATAGATGGGTCGGCGGTCATATAATCGAAGCCCCAGTATCCATAAACCAATCAACAACATCAGGTCCAGCAATAGAACAGGATGTGTTGAAGGCTTCAGCAAGGTGAGCATGAATAGAATCAGGTCGAACATACCGTTGGTTGCAGCGGTCAACATAATGGCTCTCTTTGCGGGATATTTGGCAGTGAGGTTGTCGACGACCCTGACCTGAGTGGGTTCGTCCTCGATTGGAAGAGTTATTTTTATGGAATTAAGAACGACCTTCCTGGTTGCTAGAGGAAGCAGGGTGGCTTCCATGGGTACGACCACGATTAGTGGCTGTGAATGCTGTAGGAGTGGAGCCAGAGGACTCAAGGGAGCACTGAAATAGCTCAAAACTTTCAGCTTTAGAGACTAAATCTGCAAAACAGGAGATAGGGGTGAGAGCCATCTGAGCAATACAAAAAGCTAAAAAATCGGTGCCGAGTCCACAAAGGAACCAGTGCACTTGATCAATGTCCTCGACGGGTGCCAATGGCATGAACTTGGTCACAAATTGTTTTGAAGGCACGGGCATACTCAACTACAGGTTTGGTGCCACGTTTCATCAACTGCAAGTCATCCTTGAGTCTCAGTTCACGAGCTTTCGAATGATGGCTGAACGTAGTTTCCAACGCAAGCCAAACATCACGTGCAGTGGAGAGACCAACGACGACAACAATGGCTTCCTCGGTGAGAGAGGAGAGTAGGAGACAGAGAAGTCATTGATCGGCTACTCTCCAAGCCACATATTTGGGGTTGAGTGTTGAGGAGATTTCTGGTTCAAAGCAAGGTGGTGGAACCATAGTTCCATCAACATAGCCTATCATGTCTTGACTCTCAAGGAGAGGGTGAAGTTGGCTTTTCCAAAGAAGATAATTGGAGGAAGAAAGTTTGATGGTGATCATATGGATTAGAGTGTTGAAAGGAAGAAGATGATACCACCAAAAGGGTTGTAAAACCAAAAGGGCTCTGATACCTTGAAAATGTTCGTTGAAACTACTACACCTAAAAGGTGGTGAAAGTTCTCTATTTATAATGAAACCACCGCACCTAAATGGTGGTGAAAGTTCTCTATTTATAATCATGTACATGTTGGCTTTTTGGCCCTTGATCTCACTTTAATTAATTTCAATCAATTAATTGATTGATGTTTTGATGATAACAAACCTACTTTTAATTATTAACTATTTTCTATTTTGAACTGTCCACAGTATAAGGTCGGGAATAACGATTACAACGACTTTTCAATTACTCAAATCAGAGCTAAAATGAAGAAATAGAGTCGAGACAACATACCCGACGTGATGATGTGGCAGCAAAATCAAAATGATGGACAAATCAAAATATATCAAAGTATGACATTTATAAGGTTGGAAAAGTAACAAATTGTGGAGTTTTTCTTATTATTATATTTCTAAATAAAATTATTTTTATAAAATATAAATTTGAATCTAACCGTTACTCGTATCGATTTTTATTATTACTATATTATATTATTATATTTTAAAATTTTGGTAGTTACTCACATAGTTTTTATTATTATTATATTATTATATTATTATATTTATAATAAATTTTGAATTTTCATTTGACGGTTACTCACATAACTTTTTATTATTATTATATTAAAAATTTTAAATAAATGAATTTGAAAATTTTTCTTATTTATTTACTTTTAATCTCCACCTTCTATTATTCCTAACACAATCCAATGGTCAATATTAATTCCTACATTTTGCCACTTTTCTCCTCTATATAAACTCATCTTCCCCCACATTTTAAAATACACAACTTTCATAAATTCTCCGATCATCATTTGTTCAAAGTCTCCATTGTTTTTTTTTTTTTGCTCTCTCCAAGCTTACAAGTTTATTTCTCTTCATCTTATTCTTGAGAGAGATTATTATTGTATTGTGAGGAAATAGTTGTGAGTGTCCCAAATTGTAAATATACTCTTTGAGAGACTTGTGGTGTGTTATTATCAAACTCAAATAATTGTATCGGTTTGATCCTGCGTCGTGGAAAGGATTGAGTTTGCTCTTGACCTCGTAAAAAGAGCGGTGTAGTGGTTTGGCTCTAATCCGTGGAAAGTCGAGAAAGTTCTTTATTCAAATTCCCAAGAGGCGCTTGGGGAGTGGAGTAGGTCGAGTTTGACCGAACCTCTATAAAACTACGGTGTCATTTTCTCTAACTCCTTCCTATTTAATTTCAAAATTATTATTGTGATTTATTGCATGTTCTACTTGATTATTGTTTTGACTTGAATTATTTTGTTCTAGTATCATCTTCTACTTATTTGTAAAAAGTTTCATCGTTAGAAAAATTAATCACGTTTGAACACTTTTATCGTTAAAACCCTATTCATCCCCCCCACCCCTCTATGGTTGCCATACCGATCCAACAATTGGTATCAGAGCGGGTTGCTCTTATAGATTTTTTATATAAACTTTATTGTTCGAGCTTATGGCCAACCTACATGTTAAAAATGGTTTTAGTGAAGGACAATCAACCTCTAGACCCCCTTATTTTAATGGAACAAATTATACATGTTGGAAAGCTAGAATGAAAATTTATTTACAATCGATTGATTATCAATTGTGGTTAAATGTTAGTAATGGTCCTTACATTCCAATAAAAATTGTTAATAATGTTGAGGTGCCTAAATTAGAAAGGAATTTGATGAGCATGATATGAAAAAATGTTCTTTGAATGCTAGTGCTATCAGTTGTCTTTATTGTGCCTTAAGTAATGATGAATTTAATAGAGTATGTATGTGTTCTTCGGCATATGAAATTTGGAAAACTCTTGAAGTAACTCAGGAGGGAACAAATCAAGTTAAAGAAACAAAAATTAGCATGTTAGTTCATAATTATGAACTATTTAAAATTGAGGAAAATGAACCTATTGGTGATATGTTTACTAGATTTACTAATATTCTAAATGCTTTGAAAAATTTTGGAAAAGTATATTCTACTTCCGAAAATGTAAGAAAAATTCTTAGGTCCTAAAAGTTGGGAGGCAAAAGTGACGGTGATTCAAGAAGCAAAGGATCTCACAAAGCTTCCTTTGGATGAACTTGTTGGTTCTCTCATGACACATGAGATTACCATGAAGGGTCACATGGAAGAAGAATCCAAAAAGAAGAAAAGTATAGTCCTAAAGTCTATCAAAGTTGACTCTGAAGATGAGGACGTCCTTGATGAAGATGATGTCGCCTACTTCACACGTAAGTATAAAAATTTTATTAAAAGAATGAAACAATTTAAGAAACATTTCACCAATCAAAAAGAGTCAAAAGGTGAAAAGAGAAAAAACGATGAGGTAATATGTTATGAATGTAAAAAGCTGGGTCATATAAGAACGGATTGTCCTCTCCTCAAATCATCTAAGAAATCCAATAAGAAGGCAATGAAGGCTACTTGGGATGATAGTGATGAAAGTGCAAGTGGAAGTGATGAAGAAGTGGCAAATTTTTGCTTCAGAGCTCATAGTGACAAAGAGGATGAACAAGAAGATGAACAAGAAGATGAACAAGAAGATGAGGTAACTTTTGAATCTCTTTCTCATCATGAATTATTTAAACTTGTTGATGAGATGCAAAGTGATTTAGAAAAACTAAGTACAACAGCACAAAAAGAAATATAAGACTTCAATCATTAAATATAAGTCTTTATTAAATGAAATTTCTTGCTTAAAAGTCTTTATTAAATGAAATTTCTTGCTTAAAAGAGAAGGATCATAATATTGTTAAAATTGATGTACCTTGTGAAAAGCATGTATTTGATTGTTATGAGAAAAATGCATTAATTGATAAAGTCAAGTCTCTTGAACATGATTGTTGTGAAAAAGATAAATTAATTAAATTGCTCAAATAAAATGAATCAAATAATTTACAAGGACTTGGTAGGGCTAAGGAGTCTATTAAAAAGTTAACAATAGGTGCTCAAAAATTAGATAAAATACTTGAAGGAGGTAAGTTATATGGTGATAAAGAAGGATTAGGCTATATTGATGAATGTTCTACACCTTCAAGTTCTAAAACAATATTTGTTAAAGCATCCCCTATCATGTCTAAATCTAACACATGTAAATTTGTATCTAAGTATGATAAATCTAGATTTGTGCTTGTATGTCATTATTGCGGTGTTGAAGGTCATATTAGACCTAAGTGCTTTAAATTGAAAAATTCTCAAAATATTCATTTAGGAAGAAAAGTTTCTCAAAATACAAAGTTTAACAATGCTTTAAAAATAATTTTTCGAATAAAAATAGAATACACAAATTTAGTCGAAGAAATAAATTCTTGCATAATGTTGTTTGTTTCTCGTGTGGTAAGTTTGGACATAAAGATTATTCTTGTTACTTATCCAAATACAATGTCTTTAATATGAATGCAAACATGAAATGGATTCCTAAATTTGTGAAGACTAACGACCCAAACAAGTATGGGTACCAAAAGGTCAATCTTGAATATTTTTATTTTTAGGTTTGTTTGAAAGCCTCAAAAAAAAAAAAAAAAAGTGGTACTTGGATAGTGGTTGCTCAAGACACATGACGGAAAATCAATCCAAGTTTGTGAATCTTTCAAAGAAGGATGGTGGCTTAGTAACCTTTAGTGATAACAAGAAGGGTAAAATAATTGGTAAGGGTACTATAGGTAATGATTCTTGTAGTCTCATTGAAGATGTACTTTTAGTTGATGGTTTGAAGCATGACTTACTTAGCATTAGTCAATTATGTGATAAAGGTTTTAGAGTTGTGTTTGATAAGAATAATTGCATAATTGAAAATGCTAGTGATAGAAAAGTTTTGTTGGTAGGAAATAGAGATGATAATGTGTATACTATTGATTTAAATTATTGTTCTACAAATGATAAATGTCTTTCGGTTTTGCTTGATAACTCTTGGCTATGGCGGAAATTATTATGCTTTTGTAATAGTTGATGATTTTTCAAGATTTACTTAGGTTTTGATAATAAATCATAAGGATGATGTTTTGAAAAGATTTGATAGTTTTGTAAAAAGAGTTCAAAATTAAAAAGTTCTTTTAATTACTAAAATTAGGAGTGGCCATAGAGGAGAATTTAATATATTGCCTGTGAAATTTTTTGTGAAGATAATGGTTTTTCTAGACTTTTACTCTCCAAGGACTCCTCAACAAAACGGTGTGGTTGAAAGGAAAAATCGTACTTTACAAGAATTTGCTAGATCAATGTTAAATGAGTATGATTTACATAAATACTTTTGGGCGGAAGCCGTTAATACCGCTTGTTATATTTTAAATAGATTTTTAAGTAGACCTTCATTAAATAAAACTCGTTATGAACTTTGACATAACAAAATTTCAAATGTTGGGTATTTCAAAGTTTTTGGTGGTAAATGTTTTATTTTGAACCATAAAGAAAAGCTTGGAAAGTTTGATTCAAAAACGGATATTGGTATTTTTCTTGGTTATTCATCTACTAGTAAAGCTTATAGAGTTTTCAATAAGAGAACTTTAGTTATTGAAGAATCTATGCGTGTGGTATTTGATGAATCTTACAATAACATTTCTAATGAGTCTATTTGTAGGGATGATTTAGAAAGAAATTTGGGAGATTTACTCGTTAGTGAGAATAGAGGTGAGCTTAAAGGAAGAAGGTTCTTCGTCAATGCCAAAAGAATGGAGGTATGCCTTATCTCATCCCAAGGACTTGATTCTTGGTGATCTCGAACAAGGTGTGAAAACTCGTTCTTCTGTTAATTTATTTAATAATCTTGCTTTTGTTTCTCAAATTGAACCAAAAAGTCTTAAGGATGCCGAAAATGATGAGTTTTGGATTTTAGCTATGCAAGAAGAATTAAATCAATTTGAAAGGAACAAAGTTTGGGAATTAGATCCGAGGCCATCTAATACTTCTATTATTGGAACCAAATGGGTTTTTAGAAATAAAATGGATGAAAATGGGAATATCATTAGAAATAAAGGTAGGCTTGTAGCTCAAGGTTATTGTCAAGAGGAAGGCATAGATTATGAAGAAACTTTTGCACCCGTTGCTAGATTAGAAGCTATTAGAATATTACTTGCTTTTGCTTCTTACAAAAATTTTGTATTGTATCAAATGGATGTGAAAAGTGCATTCTTGAATGGTTATATTATAGAGGAAGTTTATGTAGAACAACCTCCCGAATTTGAAAATGTTGAATTTCCTCATCATGTCTTTAAGCTGAAAAAGGCTCTTTATGGCTTAAAACAAGCTCCAAGAGCTTGGTATGATAGACTTAGAAATTTTCTTATCAGGAATGATTTTAAAATGGGTAAACGACACTACACTCTTTATTAAGATTAAAGAAAACGATATGCTATTAGTGCAAATATATGTGGATGATATCATATTTGGTTCTACTAATCCTTCTTTATGTGAAGAATTTTCTAAATGTATGCACAGTGAGTTTGAGATGAGTATGATGGGAGAACTTAGTTTCTTTCTTGGATTTCAAATGAAACAACTCAAGGATGGTATCTTCATCAATCAAGAGAAATACAAAAAGATTTGCTCAAAAGGTTCAAGTTCAATGGAGGTAAGATTGCAAAAACACCGATGAGCACATCCACTAAGCTTGACAAGGATGAAAAAGGTAAAAGTGTGGATATTAAAGCTTATCGAGGTATGATTGGATCTTTACTTTATTTGACCGCTAGTAGACCCGATATTATGTTTAGTGTATGTCTTTGTGCTAGGTTTCAATCTTGTCCTAAGGAATCTCATTTACATGCCGTTAAAAGAATATTTAAATATTTGCTTGGAACTATTGATTTAAGATTGTGGTATCCTAGAAATGTTGAATTTAAATTGGTAGGATATTCTGATGGGGATTTTGCTGGAAGCTTACTTGATCGTAAAAGTACTAGTGGAACTTGTCAATTTCTTGGTAGTTCCTTAGTTTCTTGGTTTAGTAAAAAGCAAAATTCGGTTGCCTTATCTACTACAGAAGCGGAATATATTGCGGTTGCTAGTTGTTGTGCTCAAATTCTTTCGATGAAACAAATTCTTTGTGATTTTGGATTAAAGTTTGATAGTGTGCTTATATTTTGTGATAATACGAGTGCTATTAATTTAACCAAAAATCCTATTCATCATTCTAGAACTAAACATATGAGTTTGTTGTTTTATAATTTATGAATCATTTACTTGATGTGATGTTTCATAATTTCTTGAGGCATTAATATAGGGGGAGAATATGCTCTTGAATGAAATTTATGATAATTTTCTTGGTTTTTATGAATTTTCTTGAAATGGTTTGTCATCATAAAAAAGAGGGAGATTATTGGCTTTTTGGCCCTTGATCTCACTTTAATTAATTTCAATCAATTAATTGATTGATATTTTGATGATAAGGCCCTTGATCTCACTTTAATTAATTTCAATCAATTAATTGATTGATATTTTGATGATAACAAACCTACTTTTAATTATTAACTATTTTTTAGTATTTTGAACTGTCCACATTATAAGGTCGGGAATAACGATTACAACGACTTTTCAATTACTCAAATTAGAGCTAAAACGAAGAAATTAGAGTCGAGAAAATAAAATGAAAATCGCGCGCCGTTGACGGGGATCGAACCCAGGTCACCTGCGTGACAGGCAAGAATACTCACCACTATACTACAACGACTCATAAAAGATAAATTGTTTGTTAACGCTCCAGATTTTACCAATCGTCTTTAGAAAGAGTGATCCGTCGTTAACGCTCTAGATTTTATCAGTCGAAGATTCGGAACAAGCAATCCAGTTTCAAATCCGGTGAAAATTGTCAAAAGAAAATTAAACTTATTATTGTCGGGGTTCAAACTCAGGTGTCTCGAGTGACAAGCCGGAATACTCACTACTGTATTGCATCGACCTCTGTAAAATATATTATTCGCTAACACACACGAGAGAAAAAGGAATCCAATTCCGAATTTCGTTGTTGGGGAACAAACCCAAATCATCCGGTTCACCACTGCCGAATTTCGAATTCAATTAAAACAAACCAAAAGAAAATTAAAATCGTCGCTGCGGGGGATCAAACTCGCGGGAGTACTCACCACTCTACAACGACGACTTTCGAAAAATTATAATATTTGTTAACACACCAGATTTCATCCATCGCCGTTACAGAGAGTAGTCCAATTTTGAATCCGATTAAAATTGTCAAAACAAGATTAAACTTGTTATTGTCGGGGATCAAAGTCGGGTCACTCGAGCGACAAGCAGGAATGCTCACCCTTGTACTGCAACGACCTCTGGAACATAATAACTCGAGCGACAAGCGGAAATACTCACCACTGTACCACTGCAACGACCTCTGAACACATATTATTTGTTAACACACGAGATTTCATAAACCATTTTTTAGGCTAGGAACAGCAATCCAGTTCCGACTTTCGTCCAACTACCGTTGTTGGGGATCGAACCCAAACTGCCGGCATGACAGGTTCACCGCTGTCCAATTTCGAGTTCCGTCAAAACTACGGAAATAAAATTAAAATCGCCGTTGCCGGGGACCGAACCCAGGTTCACCGCTGTCCAATTTCGAATTCCGTCAAAACTACGGAAAATAAAATGAAAATCGCGCGCCGTTGCCGGGGATCGAACCCGGGTCACCTGCGTGACAGGCAGGAATACTCACCACTATACTACAACGACTCATAAAAGATAAATTGTTTGTTAACGCTCCAGATTTTACCAATCGTCTTTAGAAAGAGTGATCCGTCGTTAACGCTCTAGATTTTATCAGTCGAAGATTCGGAACAAGCAATCCAGTTTCAAATCCGGTGAAAATTGTCAAAAGAAAATTAAACTTATTATTGTCGGGGTTCAAACTCAGGTGTCTCGAGTGACAAGCCGGAATACTCACTACTGTATTGCATCGACCTCTGTAAAATATATTATTCGCTAACACACACGAGAGAAAAAGGAATCCAATTCCGAATTTCGTTGTTGGGGAACAAACCCAAATCATCCGGTTCACCACTGCCGAATTTCGAATTCAATTAAAACAAACCAAAAGAAAATTAAAATCGTCGCTGCGGGGGATCAAACTCGCGGGAGTACTCACCACTCTACAACGACGACTTTCGAAAAATTATAATATTTGTTAACACACCAGATTTCATCCATCGCCGTTACAGAGAGTAGTCCAATTTTGAATCCGATTAAAATTGTCAAAACAAGATTAAACTTGTTATTGTCGGGGATCAAAGTCGGGTCACTCGAGCGACAAGCAGGAATGCTCACCCTTGTACTGCAACGACCTCTGGAACATAATAACTCGAGCGACAAGCGGAAATACTCACCACTGTACCACTGCAACGACCTCTGAACACATATTATTTGTTAACACACGAGATTTCATAAACCATTTTTTAGGCTAGGAACAGCAATCCAGTTCCGACTTTCGTCCAACTACCGTTGTTGGGGATCGAACCCAAACTGCCGGCATGACAGGTTCACCGCTGTCCAATTTCGAGTTCCGTCAAAACTACGGAAATAAAATTAAAATCGCCGTTGCCGGGGACCGAACCCAGGTTCACCGCTGTCCAATTTCGAATTCCGTCAAAACTACGGAAAATAAAATGAAAATCGCGCGCCGTTGCCGGGGATCGAACCCGGGTCACCTGCGTGACAGGCAGGAATACTCACCACTATACTACAACGACTCATAAAAGATAAATTGTTTGTTAACGCTCCAGATTTTACCAATCGTCTTTAGAAAGAGTGATCCGTCGTTAACGCTCTAGATTTTATCAGTCGAAGATTCGGAACAAGCAATCCAGTTTCAAATCCGGTGAAAATTGTCAAAAGAAAATTAAACTTATTATTGTCGGGGTTCAAACTCAGGTGTCTCGAGTGACAAGCCGGAATACTCACTACTGTATTGCATCGACCTCTGTAAAATATATTATTCGCTAACACACACGAGAGAAAAAGGAATCCAATTCCGAATTTCGTTGTTGGGGAACAAACCCAAATCATCCGGTTCACCACTGCCGAATTTCGAATTCAATTAAAACAAACCAGAAGAAAATTAAAATCGTCGCTGCGGGGGATCAAACTCGCGGGAGTACTCACCACTCTACAACGACGACTTTCGAAAAATTATAATATTTGTTAACACACCAGATTTCATCCATCGCCGTTACAGAGAGTAGTCCAATTTTGAATCCGATTAAAATTGTCAAAACAAGATTAAACTTGTTATTGTCGGGGATCAAAGTCGGGTCACTCGAGCGACAAGCAGGAATGCTCACCCTTGTACTGCAACGACCTCTGGAACATAATAACTCGAGCGACAAGCGGAAATACTCACCACTGTACCACTGCAACGACCTCTGAACACATATTATTTGTTAACACACGAGATTTCATAAACCATTTTTTAGGCTAGGAACAGCAATCCAGTTCCGACTTTCGTCCAACTACCGTTGTTGGGGATCGAACCCAAACTGCCGGCATGACAGGTTCACCGCTGTCCAATTTCGAGTTCCGTCAAAACTACGGAAATAAAATTAAAATCGCCGTTGCCGGGGACCGAACCCAGGTTCACCGCTGTCCAATTTCGAATTCCGTCAAAACTACGGAAAATAAAATGAAAATCGCGCGCCGTTGCCGGGGATCGAACCCGGGTCACCTGCGTGACAGGCAGGAATACTCACCACTATACTACAACGACTCATAAAAGATAAATTGTTTGTTAACGCTCCAGATTTTACCAATCGTCTTTAGAAAGAGTGATCCGTCGTTAACGCTCTAGATTTTATCAGTCGAAGATTCGGAACAAGCAATCCAGTTTCAAATCCGGTGAAAATTGTCAAAAGAAAATTAAACTTATTATTGTCGGGGTTCAAACTCAGGTGTCTCGAGTGACAAGCCGGAATACTCACTACTGTATTGCATCGACCTCTGTAAAATATATTATTCGCTAACACACACGAGAGAAAAAGGAATCCAATTCCGAATTTCGTTGTTGGGGAACAAACCCAAATCATCCGGTTCACCACTGCCGAATTTCGAATTCAATTAAAACAAACCAGAAGAAAATTAAAATCGTCGCTGCGGGGGATCAAACTCGCGGGAGTACTCACCACTCTACAACGACGACTTTCGAAAAATTATAATATTTGTTAACACACCAGATTTCATCCATCGCCGTTACAGAGAGTAGTCCAATTTTGAATCCGATTAAAATTGTCAAAACAAGATTAAACTTGTTATTGTCGGGGATCAAAGTCGGGTCACTCGAGCGACAAGCAGGAATGCTCACCCTTGTACTGCAACGACCTCTGGAACATAATAACTCGAGCGACAAGCGGAAATACTCACCACTGTACCACTGCAACGACCTCTGAACACATATTATTTGTTAACACACGAGATTTCATAAACCATTTTTTAGGCTAGGAACAGCAATCCAGTTCCGACTTTCGTCCAACTACCGTTGTTGGGGATCGAACCCAAACTGCCGGCATGACAGGTTCACCGCTGTCCAATTTCGAGTTCCGTCAAAACTACGGAAATAAAATTAAAATCGCCGTTGCCGGGGACCGAACCCAGGTTCACCGCTGTCCAATTTCGAATTCCGTCAAAACTACGGAAAATAGAATGAAAATCGCGCGCCGTTGCCGGGGATCGAACCCGGGTCACCTGCGTGACAGGCAGGAATACTCACCACTATACTACAACGACTCATGAAAGATAAATTGTTTGTTAACGCTCCAGATTTTACCAATCGTCTTTAGAAAGAGTGATCCGTCGTTAACGCTCTAGATTTTATCAGTCGAAGATTCGGAACAAGCAATCCAGTTTCAAATCCGGTGAAAATTGTCAAAAGAAAATTAAACTTATTATTGTCGGGGTTCAAACTCAGGTGTCTCGAGTGACAAGCCGGAATACTCACTACTGTATTGCATCGACCTCTGTAAAATATATTATTCGCTAACACACACGAATGTTCAAGAAGACGCGCGCAACGCATAATGCAGCCACTTGAAAATTCTCCTCCACAAATCCGATCACGGGATTTCTCCCCTCGATTTCTACATGAAACTTGAAGATGATGTTACAACTAAGGGCTTGAAATGGTGTCCAATTTCAAATTTCGTTAAAACTACGGAAATAAAATTAAAATCGCCGTTTTCGAAGATCGAACCCCGAGTCACTTACGTGACAGGTAGGAATACTCACCACTATTCTAAAATGACTCATAAAAAAAAAATTCTTTGTTAACACTCCAGATTTTATCAATCGTCTTTAGAAAAAGTGATCCATTGTTAACGCTCTAGATTTTATCAATCGAAGATTCGGAACACAAGTAATCCAATTTCAAATACGGTGAAAATTGTCAAAAGAAAATTAAACTTATTATTGTCGGGGTTCAAACTCAGGTCTCTCGAGTGACAAGCGGGAATACTAACTACTGTATTACATCAACCTCTGAAATATATATTATTTGTTAACACCTGAGAGAAAAAAGAATCCAATTCCAAATTTCGTTGTTGGAGAACAAACCCAAATCATCGGGTTCACCACTACCGAATTTCGAATTCAATTAAAACTATCCAAAAGAAAATTAAAATCGTCGCTGCGAGGGATCACACTCGGGTCACCCGCATGACAGGCAGGAATACTCACCACTCTACAATGACAACTTTCAAAAAATATAATATTTGTTAACACATCAGATTTTATCAACCGCCGTTACAAAAAGTAATTCAATTTTGAATCGGATCCGATTAAAATTGTCAAAACAAGATTAAACTTGTTATTGTTGGGGATCAAACTCTGGTCACTCGAGTGACAAGCAGAAATTCTCACCCTTGTACTACAACGACCTCTAGAACATAATAACTCGAGTGACAAGCGGAAATACTCACCACTATACCACTACAACGACCTCTGAAAACATATTATTTGTTAACACACAAGATTTCATAAACCATTTTTTAGGAAAAGCAATCCAGTTCACCCAAACTACCGGCATGACAGGTTCACCGTTGTCTAATTTCGAATTTTGTTAAAACTACCAAAATAAAATTAAAATCGTCATTGTCGGGGATCAAACCCGGGTCATCGCAGGAATACTCACCACTATAACGACTCATAATAAATAAATTATTTGTTAACGCTCCAGACTTTACCAATCGTCTTTGGAAAAAGTGATCCATTGTTAACGCTCTAGATTTTACCAATCGAAAATTTGGAACAAGTAATCCAATTTCAAATCCGGTGAAAATTGTCAAAAGAAAATTAAACTTATTATTGTCAGGGTTCAAACTCAGGTCTCATCCAGTTCACCACTACCGAATTTTGAATTCAATTAAAACTATCCAAAAGAAAATTAAAATCGTCGTTGTGGGGGATCAAACTCGGGTCACCCGCGTGACAGGAGGGAATACTCACCACTCTACAACAATAACTTTCAAAAAATATATTATTTGTTAACACACCAGATTTTATCAATCGCCGTTACAAAAAAGTAATCCAATTTTGAATATGATCGTATTAAAATTGTCAAAACAAGATTAAACTTGTTATTGTCGGGGATCAAACTCAGGTCACTCAAGTGACAAGCAGGAATGCTCACCCTTGTACTACAAGGACCTCTGGAACATAATAACTTGAGTGACAAGCGGAAATAATCACCACTGTACCACTACAATGACCTTTGAAAACATATTCAGGTCACTCGAGTGACAAGCAGGAATGCTCACCCTTGTACTACAAGGACCTCTGGAACATAATAACTCGAGTGACAATCGAAAATACTCACCACTGTACCACTACAATGACCTTTGAAAACATATTATTTGTTAACACACAAGATTTCATAAACCACTTTTTAGGAAAAGCAATCCACGTCAAACTAGTGTTGCCGGGGATCGAACCCAACAACCAGCATGATAGGTTCACCGCTTTCCAATTTCGAATTTCGTTAAAACTATAGAAATAAAATTAAAATCGCTGTTGCTGGGGATCGAACGACAACTTTCGAAAAATATAATATTTGTTAACACACAAGATTTTATCAATCGTCGTTACAAAATGTAATCGAATTTTGAATCCGATCCGATTAAAATTGTCAAAACAAGATTAAACTTGTTATTGTTGGGGATCAAACTTACGGCACTCGAGTGACAAGCAAGAGTGCTCACCCTTGTACTACAACAACCTCTGGAACATAATAACTCGAGTGACAAGTGGAAATACTCACCATTGTACCACTACAACGACCTCACATATTATTTGTTAACACACAAGATTTCATAAACCACTTTTTAGGAAAAGTAATCCTCGTCAAACTACCATTCTTGGGGATCAAACCCAAACAACCGGCATGACGGGTTCACCGCTGTCCAATTTTGAATTTCGTTAAAACTATAAAAATAAAGTTAAAACTACCATTCTTGGGGATCAAACCCAAACAACCGGCATGACGGGTTCACCGCTGTCCAATTTTGAATTTCGTTAAAACTATAAAAATAAAGTTAAAATCGCTGTTGCCAGGGATCGAACCCGATTCACCTGCGTAAAAGGCAAGAATACTCACCACTATACTACAAGGACTCATAAAAAATAAATTATTTGGTAAGGCTCCAGATTTTACCAATGTTTTTAGAAAAAGTGATCCATTGTTAACGTTCAAGATTTGATCGATCGAAGATTTGAAACAAGTAATCCAATTTCAAATCCGGTGGAAATTGTCAAAAGAAAATTAAAATTATTATTGTCGGGGTTCAAACTCAGGTCTCTCGAGTGACAAGCGGGAATACTCACTACTGTATTACATCGACCTCTGAAAAATATATTATTTGTTAAAACACGAGAGAAAAGGGAATCCAATTCCGAATTGAAAAAGGAATCTAATTCTGAATTTCGTTGTTGGGGAACAAACCAAAATCATCCGCTTCACCAGTACCAAATTTCGAATTCATTAAAACTATCCAGAAGAAAATTAAAATCGTCGCTACGGGAGATCAAACTCGGGTCACCTGCGTGATAGGCGGGAATACTCGCCACTCTACAATGACGACTTTCAAAAAATATTATATTTGTTAACACACTAGATTTTATCAATCGCCGTTACAAAAAGTAATCCAATTTTGAATCCGATCTGATTAAAATTGTCAAAACAAGATTAAACTTGTTAATTGTTGGGGATCAAACTCAAGTCACTCGAGTGACAAGCAGGAATGATCACCTTTGCACTACAACGACCTCTGGAACATAATAACATGAGTGACAAGCAGAAATACTCACCACTGTACCACTAGAACGACCTCTGAAAACATATTATTTGTTAACACACAAGATTTCTTAAACCACCACAAGATTTCTTAAACCACTTTTTAGGAAAACACTATAACGACCTCTGAAAACATATTATTTGTTAACGCACAAGATTTTTTAAACCACTTTTTAGGAAAAGCAATCCAGTTTCGACTTTCGTTAAACTACTGTTGTTGGGGATCGAACCCAAACTACCGACATGACAAGTTCACCGCTGTCCAATTTCGAATTTTGTTAAAACTATCAAAATAAAATTAAAATTGTCGTTGTCAGGGATCGAACCCAGGTTGTTCACCGCTTCCCAATTTCAAATTCCGTTAAAACTACGAAAATAAAATTAAAATTGCCATTGTGGATCAAACCTAGGTCACCTAGGTGACAGGCAGGAATACGCACTACTATACTACAACGACTCATAAAAACTAAATTATTTGTTAACGGAACATATTTTACCTATCGTCTTTAGAAAAAGTGATCTGGTTAACGCTCTAGATTTTATGGATCTAAATTTGGAACAAGTAATCCAATTTCAAATTGTCAAAAGAAAATTAAACTTATTACCAAATCATCTCGTTCACCACTACCGAATTTAGAATTCAATTAAAACTATCCAAAAGGGATTCAATTCACCATTTTGTTCGTGGAGGGCTTGATTGTGTCGTAGCTCTCTCATTCAGATTAGGTTTTTCGTGAACTGCATTGCTTATATTGACCCCAAAAAGGAAAAGGTAGGTGTAGGTACAGCTAGTCCGTGAACAGCCAACGCCCTGTCAAAATGGGATAGGTTTTCTCTATCATCATTTGTTCCTCCTAACAAGATCTACTAAATTCATCGAGTTGTTCCGGCCAATGATTAATGGAATTCCTTAGTCGCCCCTCTGTAAAATACTTGTTTGTTTGGACGAGAGCTGAAAAAGACATCGTAAGCTAACCCCGTGTTGACGAATAACCAACCTGCAATGAATAGAACAAGTATAGTAATGCAATAAATGACGCAGTCTCTCTCTTTCTTCTACTGATAATAAATAATAGAAAGAACGTTCTCCTGTGCTTCCAGACATGCCTCTACATATTCTTGTACAGTTAAAAGAGGGATTCCATAAAGGATGAGATAAGTAAATGAAAATGAACGAAAAATGGCATCTTTGGGTGATCGTCAATCTAGTACCCAGAGCGTCTTGATTCAGAGAGAGTATACCGAGTATAGTATCCTTCTTTGAGACAATAAAGCAATTTCACAATCCATCTCTAAATTCAGCGCTAGAGAATTTCTTTCTTCTTCTTTTCTTCTTGCTTGTCGATGTAGAATCATGTACCATGAAATAGAAAATGATGCAAATTCCAGTATGTACTATTATGTAGTAGTCAGAGTTCTCTCGGTTATTGGCTTCGGGCTAGACAGCGAAGATTGGGTCAAATGTGAGACTGGTTTTGGTTTCTAATAATTGAGGAAAGGGATTCTCATAGTCCACAAGTGAAATTGGTATTTTGACTTATCCATCGGCATATCTTTCAAAAATAGAAACTTAGGGAAGTAGTAGATTGCTTTATAAACATATGGATAAAAAGAACGTATTTCATTTAGCCTCGTCATGCCTACCCACTATAACTAGTTATTTCGGTTTTCTACTAGCAGTTTGATTTCCCCCTAACCTCAGCTCTATTTATCGGTCTGAATAAGATACGACTTATTTTCTTTTCTTTCAATTAATTGAATGTTCAAAAGAGGGAGGAAAGGTTTCCGTGGTATTCCATATATTCTATATATTGTGGAGTTCTTTACCTTACCTTGTCAATTGAATTTCCAATTCCGGGTGAGATTCATGGGCACGATTAAGATTTTGCGGCGGGATAGATATTCCCTTTCCCTCTCCCATCTCCTTGTTCCTCGTTCAACTAAATGGAAATGATTTCTGTTTTTCTATTTGGAATCGTATTAGGTCTAATTCCTATTCCTTCGGCTGGATTATTTGTGACCGCATCATATTTACAATAGAGACGTGTGGATCTGTTGGGCCTTTCTTTGATTAATGAAAAGTGCTTTTTTTGCTGGACCTACTACTTTCAAATTGTGAGAGCCGGAACCTATTTCTTCTTTAACTGTAAACTAAGACTCAACCTTAAACCTTTTCTTGAACTCAAAGACAAGGTTTACTATTTGTTTGGTTCTTTCTCCTGAAGCAGATTTCACTCTTTTAGTCTGCCTTCACCTTTTCCTTAAAACACAAAGGTAAATGAGAAGAAGAAGAACCCTCAACCCTCTCCCTTCGGTCTCGCCCTTTTCTTTTCCTATTTATTCGTGAACAAGGTAAATAGGTGTTTGGCCTGAAACTCAAAGTCAAGACGAAAGATTACATTATTAATTAACTTGAACTACTGAACCTTCAAAGACTCGGTAACTAGGCTTGGATTACCTCCTTATTCATTATCTTTAACTACTGAACCTGTAGGTCTGACTGCTCTTGATTCTGAAACTGAAAGGAAAGACTGAACTGACCCGAAAACCTACAGACCCGCATGACAGGCGGGAATACTCACCATTCTACAATGACGACTTTCGAAAAATATAATATTTGTTAACACATTAGATTTTATCAATCGTTGTTACAAAAAGTAATCCAATTTTGAATCCGATCCGATTAAAATTGTCAAAACAAGATTAAACTTGTTATTGTTGGGGATCAAACTCAAGTCACTCGAGTGACAAGCAAGAATGGTCACCCTTGTACTACGATGATCTTTGTTATATAATAACTCGAGTGACAGGTGAAAATACTCACCACTGTACCACTACAACGACCTCTGAAAACATATTATTTGTTAACACACAAGATTTTATAAACCATTTTTTTTAGGAAAAGCAATCCAGTTCCGACTTTCGTCACATGGGGATTGAACCCAAACTATCGGCATGACAGGTTCACCACTGTCCAATTTCGAATTCCGTTAAAACTACCAAAATAAAATTAAAATCGCCGTTGCCAAGGATCGAACCCGAGTCACTTACATGACATGCAAGAATACTCACCAATATACTACAACAACTCATAAAAAAATAATTATTTGTTAACACTCCAGATTTTATCAATCGTCTTTAGAAAAAGTGATCCATTGTTAACGCTCTAGATTTTATCAATAGAAGATTCAGAACAAGTAATCCAATTTAAAATTCAGTGAAAATTGTCAAAAGAAAATTAAACTTATTATTGTCGGGGTTCAAACTCAGGTCTCTTGAGTGGCGAGTGGGAATACTCACTACTGTATGATATCGACCTCTGAAAAATATATTATTTGTTAACACACGAGAGAAAAAGGAATCTAATTTCGAATTTCGTTGTTGGAGAACAAACCCAAATCATCCGGTTCACCACAACTGAATTTCGAATTCAATTAAAACTATCCAAAAGAAAAGAAAAATCGTCGCTGCGGGTGATTAAAACTATCCAAAAGAAAATACTCACCACTATAGAACGATGACTTTCGAAAAATATAATCTGTTATGGTAGATTACCATTATGCTCCATTTGTTAAGATTTTCGAGGACCATGATGTTTTATGTATTATATAAGGCTAGAAAGAAAATATGCTTGATTAGTATATGAGTTGGGGTACATGAATGAGTGTGGTATGCATGATATAAGAAAATACAAAAATGCCCCAATGATGAGATTTGTGATGAATGATGTTTTAAATGTTTTCCGTTGTGTAGAAAGAAGGATGGGCTATTTTGATTTGTGCTCTGAGTGATTAATAGATGTTATCTCCCCCATTGAGCTTGTTTTACTTGTATGTGTGCATGATATAGTATGTGTTAGCTTCGAGTGTTTGATTGTATGTTCTTCATGTGTTGCGTGTTTATCTACACAAAGCTAGGGCCTTAAATTTAGGTTTGCTAGATGATGCGCTAGGTCAGGACATCTCCAGTAGACTAAGCACTTTAGGATCATGGGTCACGGTTAGAGGGTCCAAACCCTAGTGCTCCGAAACTAAGAAAAACCCAATGAGTCAAAATAGAACAGCCTGGAGTCAGAAGTCTGCATTAAGTCACCTAGCCACCCTAGAACCCAATAGACTTCTTCAACCCACCGATATGACCAAGACGAAGTTTAAATTATGGCTTACAAGCTTAGGTGATTAATAGGTATATCTATCTAGCAAACATACAAGAGAGAACTCAGTTAAGATTAGAGCACTACAACTAGTGTGTTTTACATGTTCACCTAGGTTAAAATATTTTTTGTAAACCCTATACCCCAAGATCGTGAGCCAACGATCAGAGGTCTATATCTAAGTGCACCTAGAGACTTGGATTAGCCTCGATGAACTAACACTGAGTGTTTTGAAAATGAGAGATGAGATTAAACCATCTAGAAGCTCCTAAGCACCTAGTAGGCCTCCATGGAAACTAAGGACGACCAGGGTAGTTCTTTAGGCTAATAGTAGTATGACGGAGTCTTCAGACCCTCCACTACCCTTTCCACTCTAGTAATGAGCTAGGCATAAACTGGCTAGGGTAGTGTGAACTTAAGTTTCATGGAATGACCAGTGGTCTCCAAAACAGGATCATTGTGTCGTAAACCCATTCGTGATAGGGGAGCGTGGGACCATGACAAATAGCCTAGTAGTTGGCTAGGACACAAGGATCGCATCCCCCAAGCTTAGGTGACTCTATGGTCCCGAGGGATGGGTCAACCAACCTACCTTGGATGATGTTAAGACTAGAAATCACTATATTGTCTCAACATAATTTTATGAGGCCTCGCCTCAATTCACATCGTCGAACATTCACTACGTAAGCAAAGTAAACTGCCAAGGTCAAAGAGTGAAAAGATTGTATCAACTCAGTGAGACAAAGGTAGCCTCCAGGCCGTTAGCAGTTCATACGTTGTCAAAAGAGCTTCCACTTCAATACCAATGCCGTCGAGCAAGGCCTAGGTCAGTTAAGATTGTGTGATTGATAGTTTAGTTGAATTCCCTGAACAATATATCCTATAATGGTTCTCTTAAAAAAAAAAGGAAGAAATTTTAAAAACTCACCGGATATTGCACAATATATCTCGAGGTTTTTAGTGAGGCGAGATTTGCGTCAGTAACCAACCCCACTTCCCCTTAAAACGTACATCTCATACCCCTCATTCACACAACTATTTTAACTCCCATTTTTGCCAGTAATACACAGCACCGTGAGAGTAAGAGATAGATAGAGAAAGACAGAGAGAAGGAAAACTTACTCACCGCAGATCTCAACAGACGACTCCAACCTCTTCCTCTCTCAGTCAGCCTCAATGAGGAAGTAATTATAATCGTTCACAAGAGGAACCTTCATCGTGTTAATTGTGGAATAGAAGGCAAGACACGTCACGGGAGATAAAGGGAATCGCAAAAATCATGATGGGTATTGACAGGTGAGAAAGATAGATAGTATACATATATATATAATATCTTATAACATTTAAATATAATTTGAATAATATATCATATCCTAATATATTAAATATTCAAATATATTATTAGATGGAATTCACTTAATATATTTATATATATTATAAATATAAATGTTGGAGTGAGTTAAAATGTTTTCCACGCTTTCTCTGATGTGGAATTCTCTCTAAAACTCTATTCCTCCAATCACTTAAAAGGATTTTATTTTCTTGATTTTATATTGAGTCTTAGCTAAGAAGATTTTATGGAGGAGATTCAATAAAAATTTAGGAGGAGATTAATAGTAAAAAAAAAAAAAAAAAAAAAAAGAAGTTGTCCCACGTTGGGACAAATGTACCTATAATATATATCTAGACTATACAAAACAGAGTTTGAGTTTAAATACAAAAGACAAGATCGGGACAAAAGTGTTTGTACAAAATACAAGGAGACTCTTGAACCTAAGTTTATCTCTATGTCGTCTCCTCCACACCACTCTCGAGGTTGATTACCGCCTAATCAATTGCCTAAAATGGTAATATGGGTTGTATTATAAGGGTCTAAATTTTGAGGCTTTAATTAGTCTATTTAGCCTAAGCCTTGACTTGTGTACTTACGTGGTCTTTCATCCTTCTCAAGGCGTTTTCAAAGAGACTAGATCCTATGAGCCTGTCCACCTCCTTTTTCACATGCAAGACATAGTTCTAGTCTTAACTAGAAATCTCATGATCGATAGACTACTAGGTCAGGTGGTCAATACTAACTTCCTTAACCTAGTAAAACCTGTGTCCATGATTGGGATTAGGCTTTGGAACCCATATTTAGTACATAATTGCTCTAACATTTCCTTGCATCCCCTATGATATGGTCATAACGTCCCATGTCCAGGACACAGATTAGGATTCAAATTAAATTTGACATCTATCAATCCCAACTTTCTTTTGAATGGAAAAGTAGGTAGCAAATACCACATTGTTGTGTAGTCTTCTTCTACTTTGTCCCACATCTTATCCATCAAATAAAATTTTCTTTATTGTTATAAGAAGGTTGGGTGAGATTTCTCAAATCTAAATTGTGACAATGATAGACGTGATTTTACAAATTTATCCACTTGGTGAAATTTTAATAATATGAAAAAGAGAATAAATAACAGTTTTGTATCTACTCGGCTTTCATATTTCACAAAGGTAAAAAACAAAAAAAAATATCTTGTAAGTGAACTTCCATCTTCAATCTTGTGGTATTTTCTTTCTTCTTTGTGGCACATAGATTTTCGAATAAGTGATCGTATTCGAACGAATTTGAACAGAACTTATTGTCAAGGAAATTGACGAGGAAGAATAACATCCACAATACTTTTGACTTTCAATAGGAGATCTTCAATCAATGTCCAATAATTAGGTATTCACAAGCATATCTGGAAAACCATGAGATTTCCAGCGAGACAGCGGAGATCTTGCGATGGAACTACCCACGCTCCCTCCTCTTAAGCCCGTTACCATTCACTACCTCAACCACCCAACTTACCCTCTATTCCCACCCTACAACACATACATGCTCAAAAGAAGGAACTCCAATAGATTTGTTTTGTTTTTCTTTCCTTTCCCTGCAACTCGTTAGCGTCATGGACATTACTAACCGAGAGGGAAGTCACAGTGGTGGAGACAGTCGACAAAGACACGCAAACGATTAGTAAGAACTTGTTCTCTTAAGTTATCTGATTTCAATTTTAAGAAAAGAATTTTAGGTTCTTGTCTTTTCTCAAAATTACCAATGTGTATAAGTTCCGTAAAGTCACGACCACAAGAGAAAGATCACTGGAGCAAGTAGTGAGTAAGATGTGCACCTAGGCCATAGAAAAACACAAAAGGCGTGGAGGAAGAGAGAGAGAGAAATCTGGGGAGGAAAACAAAACCCCCAAAGTCAGGATAAAGAGAAGGAATCTGCAGGTCAAATTTCGGGTTGGATCTAGATGCAGGATAAAGAGAAGTTATCCCGTTCTTGTGCGGCCCAAGTCTAAAACATAGCCCATACATCCCCATTCCCCAAACGTAGTACACCAGTGTGGCATGACCCACCTTGTGATTATAGTAGGGCGACCCAAGACCCATGTGTTGACCCATTACCCGTGCGTTGACTCAAGAATTTGACTGTCCCTTCCTGCCACGTGAAATGTGCGTGACGAGCCATCTTTGGTACTTGGCCCACTGTGGCTCAACGACAAATGATCGTGATATGAACCAAGAGACATCAATCATACAATATGCTTCAATGAAGATGTGAAGAAAATATTGTTGAAATTATCAAAAGATATTTCAATTCATACCACATTGAGGAAGAATGGAGTTTCATGTGATAAATTTTGGGTGGATTAGAATTTAGAGTTATTGTATTTCATTAATGTATTTTAAGAGTTTTTATTTACTTGTTATAATTACATAATGGTTAATTATGGCCATTAAGTATGAATGTTACAACTCTTGGAATGTCTTTAATAGTTTCATTTTGAGGCTATATAAAGCCATGTATGTTGTATTTGTAAGAAGACTTGGAAAACATATTAAAAGAAGCATTTGTGCTTTTCTTTAGCCAATGACTAAGTTTCTTTGCAATTCTATGTAGTTTAGGTTGCATGTAGAATCATTCAAGCTCGACATGATCAATCTTGCTTGTGGAGTGATTCGAATCTCAATCAAGTGTTCTTGTCTTGAGATATTTGATCAACAAGAATCATTCAAGTTAGACATGATCGATCTTGCTTGTGGAGTGATTCGAATTTCAAACAATGTTCTTGTCTTGAGATATTCGATCAACAAGGTAATCCGAATCTTACTCCCCTTATAGTGATTCCTTATCATATCAGATCAGCTTCGTCCAACTCGTGCCTTGGCTCGATCTCTGTGCTCTTCTTGTGGTCGTTATGGCATCTCTGACGGCTTCAAGCGATCAGCTCCGTCCATGTATGTTATGCTATGTATTTAAGATTTGATAGGAATTGTATATGCATAATTTGATTAACTATGCTATAGATAAATGGAGGTTTGATTTGCATAATAAATTTATGCCATGATTTTAAACCATGGGGACCTCATGCATTTTTGTAAGTCATATGCATCGGGATACTATCCTGTTATGATTATTACAAATGTGTACTTTACGACTTGCGATATTTGTTCTCTCTATGATGTTATGCAGACCCTTTCTCTTCGTTATTTATGGCATCCCATTAACAAGTGCTAGCCCCACGAGCCTAACTTAAGGGTATGCGAGTCTACCCGTAGGACAATGTTCGCGTGTGTGGGCCGTGTGTAGAGAAGTACTACACATCAAACCTTGCCTCGACTAGAAAGCTGTCTAAGACCAGCCATGATATTTTTAAAATGATAGGTCTCACCATATGCCATGTGTTTCCATTCCCCGATACCAACATTAGGAACACTTATTGAGTATTTCTTAAAATACTCAAGACACTTGCTACTCTTATTTTTAGGTAAAGGTAAGGCACTCACATACAAATGATGGCATCATGATGGAAGGCATAGAAGCAGTGCTACAATAGTTGCATTTTGTGTATTTTGTAGCCCTTAGGATAGACCAGGGCATTGTTTTATTTTTCTTATCTATTTCAAATGTGTTGTTATTTATTTTTTTCTTTATTGTTTTCTTCATCGTTTTAAAGATTTTACTACGAATGTTCAAGTTCATGAAATCATTCTTGAATTATTTTAAATGAATGTTTCTGAATTTAATAATCGTGTCATGCATTTAGTAACGACTTTATTGTAGTGGAAAAATAGAGTTATTACAGTTAGTAAGAGAGCTCGAAGGCTATAGATTCTATAGACTAGCATATGAGATAGGCTAAACATGTTCCATGACCTTACCACTGATGTTCCGTCGCCATCAGGTATGTCATACGAAAGATAATAAATGATTATGTCGAATGTTATTAATAATTGAGTTATATGTGTGATATAATGTTTTGTATAGTATGTTCATGAGTTATATGTATGTTTGTCCTAGATCATGTCACCTATAGGATGTAGAGGAGGACAACACCTTGCACGTAGAAAAAGTCCAGCTCGCGAGGGATCTATGACTCAAACAAAAGTAGTAGTGGCACCTCCTATGGTGCCTATGAATGGAGTGGACCCCACAGTAACTTTGATGTGAGAGTCATTCAAGTCATGATGCAAACAATGGTGACCATTCAACAGGCCAACAATGCAATGTCAATAAGAGAGGCGAGGTACCTGCAGGATATTAGGAGGTACAACCCTCGTACTTTTAATTGGACCTCAGAGGATCCGATGGTGGCACAACTATGGTTGTCATTGATGGAGACAATATTTTGGTTAATGAACTACCCGAATGTCATGTGCATCATTTGTGCATCAGCACGATGCAGAGATATTTTGGGAGAACACTTGAGAGATCCTTATCCCCGACAAAGTTGTAGTACCATGGACCTAATTCAAGGAGGCTTTTTGGGGGAATATTATTCGGATGTAGCCCAACTTTGAATACGATAAGAAATCACGTAGCTAACACAAAATAGACATCTTTTGTTGGCTACCGAAGAGAGTTCATGAGATTGAAGTAGTTTGCCCTTGATTTGGTTGACATAGAGTTGAAGATGGCTTAGAGGTTTTTTCTAAGCCTGGACATCATAGCTCCTACCACCTATGCTACTATTATGAGAGCATTTAAGGCTATGGAGAGAGCAGTAAAAAAAACACCAAGGGCCAACAACACCGTCAATCACCATTGGACAAAACTGAAGGTATAATCAGAGAACTGCACCGTCAACCACTTGTGTACCAACTACAAAAGGAAGACAGTAACCATAGGGACCTAGGGACGGTGAGCATTCGAGTCAATAGGGAGTCAGAGGAGACGAGAGACCTCGATCCAGCAAGTGTGGAAGGAAACATTGGAGATGGTGCCTAGTCCAGGTTAAAGCATGCTTCAGGTACGGCCAAGAGGGTCACATGGCTATGAACTGTCTAGAAAAGAACACTGAAAACTTGGTTAACCCGACATGAGGCCCAAGTAGTATAGGAAGGCCTATATAGACTCGTTCCCAGGCAACACTTTCACCAATAGAAACGTTGAAAACTCTAACACAGTGGTGACAAGTACATTATTTGTCTTGGGGCGTTTTACCCTAACTTTATTTGATTAAGGATTTACGGATTCATTTATATCTATATTGTTTGTTAGTCAGGCAAGGTTTGAGTCAGAACTCTTATTGCATGTCTTATTTGTTAGTACCCAAGTAGGTGTAGACTTAGTTGCTACGAATAGAGTGAAAGCTAGACAAGTAGTAATACAGCAATAGACCCTAGATGTAAACCTAATAGTTGTTAGTATGATGGATTTTGATGTTATTCTGGGAATGGATTGGTTGGCCGAAAACCATGCTAGCATAAGCTGTCATAAAAAGGAAGTAGTATTCTCGTCGCCATGAAGAACTAGTTTTTAGTTTAAGGGTACCTGCACTGTAGTTATCCTTAAGATAGTTTGGATGATGAAAGCAAAGAGATTAATCCAGCAACGAGTCTAGGTAATATTTGTTAGTACGTAGATACAAAAAAAGGAAGAGAAGTTCTTGTCCGCAGTACCGATGGTGAACAATTTTTCTGATGTTTGTTAAAGGATATACTAGAAGCACCCCGTTCCCGAGTTGTAAATTTCTGCATAGAGCTCGAACCGGGTACCAAACCTGTTTTTAAAGGCCCGCTTGGTGTCACGGTTGTACTTTTCAACCATGTGACGTTGTAATCTTGACACGCTCATGACTAGTCTTAAGGGGAACCTAAGCCCCATATTCGTTTTTCACCCACTTTGTGGCTTCATCGGATCTTAGGTGAAGTTTATCTTCGCTCACCGTTCATCACTTGTGCAGAATTTAAGTTTGTACGACCACACATGATGAATGCATGTGCATATTCAATCGTCTATGACATAATTACCTTACCTCTACACTAGGCCAAGTCATTTGGCTCAATCTTACCATCGGTTGGGGCCAAGGTCACAATGCAACGCCACATCCAACATCATCTTTGCAACAACCCAAGTCCACTGCTAGCTAATATTGTCCTCTTTTAACTTTTCCTTTCGGGATGCTTCTAAAGGTTTTTAAAACGTGTCTACTAGGGAGAAGTTTCCACACTCTTATAAAGGATATTTGTTCTCCTCCCCAACTGATGTGGTATCTCACAATATCTTGGTTCCTAATTGACATGGACCGTGATCCAAAATCTTAAGATCAAATCTGTCACGATCCAATTTTCGTGGCTTCGAAAACTCGGACCGTGATCCAAAAGGCAAAAGCGAAAACAGACGAAAATAAAATAAAAGAAAAGAAAAGTACAAGTTAATAATATTATTTAAATAAAACATAATAAAGAGAATTTTTTTCCAAATATTACAAAGGGGATACAAATTAAACAAGGAAATGTAAAAGACTCCCAAATGACGGAAAAGGAACTGACGCTCCGTAAAGATCCCCTCCGTGCCCGACAGCTCTCAAATGCTCCTCAACCTCGACCGGCAGCCTGTGAACACTTGAAAAAAATAAGAAAACTAGGATGAGTATAAAAATTATACTCAGTAAGCCACCTACTTGTAGACTCTCATCGCATCTAAGCTTAACAAATTCCCACGGACTTCTCTTTGGCTATAGGACGTCTGGTTCTGGTATTAGGCCCTTGGGCTTTTTTGGTTCTCAATCCTTTCATTTAAACCCTAAAAGCTCCTTATGCCGAGCTTTATGACCAGTGTCTTTCTATGAGGCGCTACATTTGCATGGCATTCTAAGACTATATGGTATCTTACCAGGGGGTGTTGTTGAGTACCTCCTAGGCCCATGATAGACCATCTTATTGGCGGGCGTGACCCCTCCTTTCCCAGCTAGTGGCCTGTAAGACATGGGGACACATTTTCCATGCGAAACGGCTAGGAGTAGTGAGAACTGATCAGGAACCGTTGGTCCTCCCACGAAGCTATAGATACCGTTCACACAAATTGTAGCCTAAGAATACTCCTAAGGTACTTTGTTTGCCGTGGTGATCTGATAGGCTCCTAGGGAAAGGTTAGGTCTAGACTCAGTGACTTGTCACTTCTAACCACAAATCTCTAGGCTTATCATATTATTGAGTCATGGAAAATAACTGAGTGTGCATACAACCGTCATCTAGCATTATCATACATAATTCATACAAAGTAAACATACATGCTCAATGGGGCGATAACATCCATCAAGCTCCCAGAGCGCAGAGTTCTTCTCTTCCTCTTTTCAGCATGAATTAAACATATCCATAAATAATGGAGGCTTAAAGCATACTTGCAACACTCAAGTAACACTCATAATACTTCACATAGTATATCCATACTCATAACAATCAAATTAACTACATTCAATCATGGAAAGCTACCACTTAAGGTAAATGCATTAGCATGCATGCATTTCAAGCGATCCCTACATGTATTGCTTCCTAAATACCGTGTGGTGACTAACATGATTGATGCATGACTTTCGTTTAGTGTTTCTGCACAAATAACGTATCCAAAAATACTCATTTTGTCCAATTAGGTTCTAATTAACATAAAAATATGATTAGGATTAGAATCAGGATAAAAATCGAGCAAACAGAGGTCGAACAGAAAGGAAACTAACCTTCATGCATGCAACACACGCTTCCACTCGCCAGAAAGACGCTCCACGCACGATGCCACGCGCCCATACGGACGCGCTTGATGGAAGAGGACGCACGTCCTAGTGCTACCACATGGCGTGCTCAAGTTGATCAGCCGCTGATAAGTCATGGGTTTAAATCCAAAGGCGCATGCTAGGAAGTGAAATTCTTTATGTTGACGCGTAGCACCATGAGAATCTGATCAAACATCCTTTGAGTCAAACTAGGTCAGATGTGGGTCGGAAGACCTGTTGTGTGTTGCATATCGAGTGGAGTCGCGTCGCTCCACAATGTGCCTGATGCGTTGTTCCACCCAATCGTTGACACATGTCCCTCAAGCTATCCAACGTACTTTCCCTCTCGCAGGTTGACACGTGGCTCGCCGCAACACAGAATCTGATTAACTTTTTTCCTCTTTTCTCATTTTCATTCTTTTGATTGAGACTTCATATTGATTTGTTTTATTCGAAGTATTTTAGATTGTAATACAAACTTCGTCCTAATATTTTTCTTGAATTTTCACATCATCACATACTAAGTTATGAGCGTTCAAAGTCGGTTCATTCACCTCCTTCTTGTTCTTGGAAGAACTCTCGAAAATCCGCCTTTAGACCAAAATTTTGGCTAGGCTTCTTCATGAATACTGTGGGGAATCCTTCCTAGAAGAACATATCGAAATCTTTGACTTTAACTCGTAAGAAATTGCTCAGATCAGAAGAAAAATGATGAAAGGTTACCTCGTGGGTCTCCTCGGTTCATGACAGAAAAATAGGACTCCGGCCACCCAAATCTTCTTCTTCCTTCCAAGAAAGGCTCCTTGCATCATGGTCTTGACTGAAATTGGCTCCTACGGTAGTTCTCAGTGAGTCTTCCCGTTTTCTTTGTTGTAGGTATTTTTTCATGGCCTCTCATGAACCCGTAAAGTAACTTGAGGGCGAAATGATTGTCATACCCCTCTGATTTTGACCAGTTACAAAATAAAACGTAAAACTAACTCTTAAATTTTATAGTGTATAACCCCATATCATGAAAAGATATTACTAAAATGACGTCTTCTGACATGTATAAGAATGGGAGATTATGGGACAAAAAATAAATCCACTCGATTTAAGACTTGGCGTAACCCAAGGGCATCATTCTCTTTGATTTGCACACTTCAAAAAAAATTCCAAAATTTTCAAAACATAACCCCTTATCATGGAAAGATATTATTAAGAATTAATGAAATTGGTCCATGCAAGTGTCAAACTTATGACCTTCACATTCTTAGCACGACACTCTAACCAACTAAGCTAATCCAGTTATTCGAGTTTAGGTTATGATAAGGGGTCATAATTCTTCATAATATCTTTCCTAATCCAATCAATATTACTAAAAACTTCAAGTCATTATCTTTTAAACTTTGTAGTGCTTTAAGCCCGTAACATTAAAGATATCATTGAGAATTAATGAAATTGACCCAAGCAAGTGTCAAACTTACAACCTTCGATTTTTGTTAGCAGACGTTCTAACCAACTTAGCTAATAGGCCAAAGGTTTTATGCATAATAAACGTTCTAAACAACTTAGCTAATAGGCCAAAGGTTTTATGCATAATAAAACTTAAAACTTTCGAATTTTAAGTCATTATCTTTAAAGTTCGTAGTGTTGTAACCTCGTATCATGAAAAGATATTATTAGAAATTAATGAAATTGGCCCATGCAGGTGTTAAACCTGCAACCTTCGCGTTATTAGCACGACGCTCTAACTA
Organism: Cucurbita pepo subsp. pepo; assembly: GCF_057944985.1. Taxonomy (NCBI): domain Eukaryota; kingdom Viridiplantae; phylum Streptophyta; class Magnoliopsida; order Cucurbitales; family Cucurbitaceae; genus Cucurbita; species Cucurbita pepo. The sequence continues at coordinate 10,228,132 of NC_141814.1, read as the reverse complement.
ACTAAGCTAACAGGCCATAAGTTTTATGCACATTGCAGATCGGTAGCTCCTAATCCAATCAATCGAGTTTAGGTTACATAATTTCATGCCTAACAAACTTAAAACTTTAAGTCATTATAAGTTTGTAGTGCTTTAACCCCGTATCTTTAAAGATATCATTGAGAATTAATGAAATTGACCCATGCAAGTGTCAACAATGTTAGCACGACGTTCTAACAAATTTGGTTTTATGCACATTGCAGATTAGTAGCTCCAATCGAGTTTAGTTTTATATCAGTAAGAATAAATTGAATTCACCACTGCAGGTGTCGAACCTTCAACCGTCACATTATTAGCATGACGCTCTAACCTGAGAATATTTGCTAAAACCACCGAACATAAATGGTGGTGAATGTTCTCTATTTATAATAATTTAGATAATAAAGAATCTCGGTAAATTACAAATAATATGGAAATAACAATAAAAGGAAAGAATAATAAATAAATAGAGTATATTTACTTTTAATGAAAGGGCAAATATGGTAAGCCGGTAAAGTAAATATCTAGATATTTGTCTTTAATAAACATAAACGGTCAAATATCCTTAACACCTCCCACTAGCCAAGCGTCGGATTTGAATGAACGTGAAGTTTGGATCTAAAAAATTCAAAGAGAGGTCGAGAAACACTTTTTGTGAAGATGTCAGCAACATGGAAATGGAAGTTATTGTGTGCGAAGTTTGCCAACGATAACAAAGATGGGAAGGTACATATTTTGTGCGAAGTTTGCCCGCGATAACAAGTTCTCGAAGGAAAATGATAATCTAGTTCAACATGTTTGTCCTGCTTGTGAGAAACAGGATTAGCGCTAAAAAAAATAGCACTTTTGTTGTCACATAAGAGCAAGGGCTGCTGTGAAATAGGAACCTTGAGGTCATGCAAATGATGCATAACCAAAAGATGTTTAGCAGCAGTTGTGGCAAGAACATAATACTCAGATTCTCAGTTAGAACATCAGACAATAGATTGCTTTTTGGCACTCTAAGAAACAAGATTGTGACCAAGATAATAGAATAGTCGGATGTAGAACGATCAGTATCGGGACAACTAACCCAATCAGCATCCGAATAAGCCACTGGCGCACTAAGAACAATGGATAGACGAAAGGTAAGACCAAAGTGGAGTGTTCCTTTGACATAGCGAAAAATACGTTTGACAGCAAGAAAGTGATCTGCAGTAGAAGCATGCAAAAATTGACTAACATAATTGATAGCATAGGCAATATCTAGACGCGTAATGGTCAAGTACTGAAGAATAGGATCAGAGAAAGAAGAACCATCAGCAGTCAGACGTTGAGAAACAAACATGGGAGTGTGGACTGGTTTGCTATCAAGTAACTGAGCACGAGTAAGAATATCTCGGACATATTTTAACTGACTAATATAGAGACCATCAGAAGTGGGTGAAACTTCAAGACTAAGAAAGTAACGGAGAGAACCCAAATCTTTGGTAGCAAACTTAGAATGAAGCTTGCGAATAAAATTGTCAATAAGAGATGAATTGTTGCCGGTAACAATAATGTCATCAACATAAAGAAGCAAATAGATAAGGTTACATTGCTAATGAAAGATAAAAAGGGACGTGTCAGCACGACTGTAAGAAAAACCAAGTGTGAGAAGAAATGAGCTAAAACGCTAAAACCAAGTGTGAGGAGCTTGCTTTAAGCCATATAGGGTTTTCTTTAATAGACAGACATGAGTGGGAAACGAAGGATCAATATACCTAGGAGGTTGTTCCAAATGAACATGTTCAATAAGAGTCTCATTGAGAAAAGCATTCTTGACATCAAGTTATTGAAGAAGCCATTTATTTGTGATCGCAATAGAAAGCACAACACGGACAATGGTAACTTTGACAATCCGATTGAAAGTGTCGGTGTAGTCAAGACTAGGAACCTAAGTATAACCTTTGGCAACAAGACGAATCTTGAAACACTCGACTGATCCATCAGGCAAATACTTAATACAAAACACTTATTTCATGCAATTGGCAGGCCCGTCGAGGACATTGATAACGTGCACTGGTTCCTTCATGGACTCGGCACTCGACACCGACTTTTTAGCTTTTTCTACTACACTCTTCACCCCTCTCCCCTATTCCCCTATTTTGCTACTGTGCTCTCACCCCTCTCCCCTATTCCCCTATTTTGCTACTGTACCCCTCTTATTGAACGTGTTCATATGGAACAACCTTCTGGGTATATTGATCCTCGATTTCCCACTCATGTTTGTCTATTAAGAAAGCCCTCTATGACTTAAAGCAAGCTCCTCGTGCCTAGTTTTAGCGTTTTAGCTCATTTCTTCTCCCACTTGGTTTTTCTTGCAGTCGTGCTGTCCCTTTTTGTCTTTCATCAGCAATCTAACCTTATCTATTTGCTTCTTTATGTTGATGACATTATTGTTACCGGCAACAACTCATCCCTTATTGACAGCTTTACTTGCAAGCTTCATTCTGAGTTTGCTACCAAAGATTTGGGTTCTCTCAGTTACTTTCTTGGTCTTGAAGCTTCACCAACTCTTGATGATCTCTTTATTAGTCAGTTAAAATATGCTCGAGATATTCTTACTCGTGCTCAGTTGCTCGATAGCAAACCAATCCACACTCCCATGGTTGTTCCTGACTGCTGATGGTTCTCCTTTTCTCTGATCCTACTTTCTATAAATCTCTTGTTGAGGCCCTTCAGTACTTTACTATTACGCGTCCAGATATTTCTTATGCTGTCAATTTTGTCAGCCAATTCTTGCATGCCCCTACTGCAGATCACTTTCTTGCTGTCAAACATATTCTTCGCTATGTCAGAGGAACACTCCACTTTGGTCTTACCTTTCGTCCATCCACTGTTCCTCACATATTCGGATGCTGAATGGGCTGGTTGTCCTGATACTCGTCGTTCTACATCCGGCTTGTGATGTCCCACATTGGTTGGGGAGGAAAACAAACCACCATTTATAAGGGTGTAGAAACCTTCCCCAATCAGACGCGTTTTAAAGCCTTGAGGGGAAGCCCGAAAGGGAAAGCCCAAAGAGGATAATATCTGCTAGCGCAGGATCTGGGCCATTACAAATGGTATTAGAGTCAGGTCAACCTTGCTCTAATACAAACTGTAACGACCCGAAATTTTCTACTTAATTTAAGGTCGCTACTGTATACATATTCATTTAAATTCCATAAAACATATCATTTATCTTAAAACTATCTTAAAACACAGCTATGGACTTACATGTTTCGAAAACATCTATAAAACAACGCAACAAAAGACTAAATAAAATATATAAGCGTTTAAGTTAAAAACATCCTATTCTAGCATAAGCCTAAGAAAATAAATACCACTATCCTATGCATATGTCATGGTCTCGAGTTGCGATGTCATCGTCAGCCGTACAGGAATGCCTTGCCTTTACTTGAAAAATGTAGTAGTCGTACAGGAATGCTTTGCCTTTACCTGAAAAATGTGCCATACATGAATGTCTTGCCTTTACCTAAAAAATGTAGTAGCACATAGCTTGAGTATTTAAAGAAATACTCCGTAAGTGACCCCACTATTGGGGGTTAAATGCAAGAACATGCGAATGCAATAACGAGACCTATCGTTTCAATCTAATTTCCTACGGTGCTGTCCTAACAGGTAATTTGGATGTGTACCATATACTCTACACACAGTCCATACATGCGAGTAAGGCTCACCAGTCAGTTCGCACACCGCTAGGCCACTTTCCTTGTCGGGCGAGCATATTCTGGGAGCTCCTTAGGCCGGACACCCGTTAGAACTAGTAACCGTCACAACAGCACTATGCAAAACATAACAATCGTTGTCCTGCCATTGGATGTACGCGTCCGTACCCTCGTGATGGAATAGGGGAATCCCCCCAAATGCATGAGCACACATAATGCATGAGGTCCCCAATATTTCTACTTTTATCACTAATGAATATAACCCCACTATCATCTTTCATGCTTAACATGTCATTTCTCATTTTTCAGTCTATGTATCATACATAATCCTAACGGGGTTACATTTCATTTCATTTATCGTGATATCATGTCATTCATAACATGCTGTATACATACAATTTAGAAAACATAACATAACGCTCCATGCTTTTAGTATGTCATTTCATGACGTGCAATTCATACAACAATTACCTCAATGGTTACACAAAATTATCACAGTCATATCGTTACGTGATCGTACCTTAGTCATATCATCACAGAAACGTATCCTAACGCTATCGTTCTATCAATCTATTACAAACCTATCCCTTTCTACCCATATCCTGACCATATTCTTTCATCAATCTCTCCTATCCATAGCACTCCAATATGTAACCTAACCTTAACGTTTCATGAACGTATCTTACTCCTATCGTTACATTTCGTTTTGTGCATCCTTCCCGTATCCTATCTCAAACATATCCTTGAACACATCGTACCACAATTATTATCATACAATTCACATATTATAACATAACATAAACATAATATAAGCATACCGATTCACAGATAATTCACACATATCAGTATATTAACACGTGTAAAACCACAGGCACGTGTCAACATCAAATATAACCATGTCGATAGTAAGGCCACTTACCTGGTTAGCTTAAGTTGTTGTCACGAATATATCCATAATGAAAGTTCGATTTTGTTCTTTGAAATCCAAGTCAACCTATGTGAGCCCATGCCATCAATTTCAAGTTTAACCTTACTTACACTCTACTATATAATTCAAGGAAAAGAAAACATAAATGCCATAACATAAAGACAAGCATTGATACAAGATTACCTCATAGCATAAAATCATATAGTATCATGACATTCAATTTTTAAAGCCAATCACATTAAATATATTACAAAAAAAAATCTGTCCTTCCCTCATTCAGCGCAAGGTGTACCTGGCAACGACGGAGCATTGATGATTGGACCGTGGAACATGCCAAGCATTAACTACAGAGGCCTGGTACAACAAGGGGGTGAGCGGTTCTAGCATGTACAGAGCGATTCTAGCATGTGCAGTAAACACAAAAAGAAAGGAGAAAACAATAGAATGATAAGAAAAATGAATGATACAAGACATGAAAAATGCCAAGCATACGGAGAGAACCCTTCAAGTCGACTATACAAGACATGAAAAATGAATGATAAGAAAATATAAATAAATAAATGAACATGTCCACCCCAGTCTTGAGCCAAAGTGGTCATCTTACACCTAAATTCTAAGAGGTAATTAACACAAAATCCAACTCCTTGCATCATAGATTTTCATCCATCACAACAACCATCTTCATTCCTTAAAGCATTTCTAAATTCAGATAAAAATACCAGCGCAAAAATAGAAAGGGATATTTCATCTCTAGTCTCAAAATTACTAATTAGAGAAAACCAACCTTGAGAATTTACTCATTCTAGGCTTTCCTGTTAATTGATATAATATTTGAGGTTAATTACAATGTAATTTAATTAGTCGGATGCGGCAAAATGGCAGTCTTAGGAGTATTTGGCCTACAATTTCAAGCCCCAAACCGAGAATCTTCAACAATTAGTTGTATATGTTCGTTACTAATCAACAGGATTTCCTCCTATAATCTCCTATGCGACATAAGTCTCGTGGATCCAACAAATGGATGACTATCTCTTGCACGAATTAGATCCATATAAATCCATGTAAAAGCATAACCGTATTGATTTCAACTAATGCTTGTCATAATTTCCATGCTAGGCATATGTTTTGCATACGCCATAGTATCCCGAGATCTTTACTGTAAGAAACATATTAATACATAACAACCATAATATAGAGAAGATTACAAAAATATAGTTGCGTAAGAAACCAAGTGAAAGATCCCTCATGCTACTCATACCCTGATGTTAACAACTTATGCTACCAAGCAACAATTAGCTAAGCATTCAATGATCGGAAAGCTATATTGATGTACTTTTTGGGAGGAGGATTCCTCTACCCCAGCCTTTATGCTGTTCTTTCTTCTTTTTTATCTACAAAATATATTTGAGGTTTCTTATTTGAGGAAGGAAAAAAAAAAAAAAAAAAATCTATCACGCAACATTGGCTAAGCAAATGGTCCAAAAGTAACCAAAACAAGGACAATTTTATCGTAGGGAGAAATAGGAGAAGTGAATGAAATAGAACTATGGACACTCAAAGCAAAATGAATTACCAGAAGATTCCTTCGAAGATGTTAGCAACAGTGAAAGAAGACTGTGGTAAACACAACTATCAAGATCATGTGTGTCCATGCATACTGGCCAAACTGATATTTGTACATCTTCTTTTTTTAAAGTAAGAATGAACCACATAAAACCTGATCCAGGCAACAAAATGTGTTACTTCAACAGTCAAATTACCTGAAAAATCCTCCGGAATCCCCTGAAAATTGGGGAGAGAGAGCTCAACCACTCATTAATTTTACAAAACCATTACACAATCCAAGAACACTGAAAACATTTTTCCCCTGTAATCTAATTAAAAAGGAAAATGAACAAAAAAGGGAAACAAAAGTAGCACCAAATTACCCAAAAAAGGAAAAGAAAAGAAAAATAGCATCATTAGTAACTTCAGGCAACACAAAAGTATATCGAAAAGAGAAGGGTGATAAACAAGAAAAAGGCAGATTAAGGGGGAGAAACCTCATTTGATCGCCTACAGTGTCGAAGCCGAGCACTAGGGCTGGAGGGATAGTGGAAACTATTTTGTCTCTACATATATGGCTCGAAATAATCTATCTTCGGGGACTCTTCAAACCAGATCTCACATCAATGCGAGAATAGGTGGTAGAACAATCACATCAATGCGTCATGCGATTAGGGGAGGCAAATGAATCAAGTCAACTCGGTTTCTGAAACCCAATGGCAACGAACAACATGAACAAAATTTAACAACGAAAGAGCGAGTGAAACCTGGCGACGCAGAGGCAGAACGAAAAGTTGATCGCAACGTGTTGAGTTGGGAAGAGATTGCATAACATAAATCGGAGGTTTAAATATTTGCTAATTTTATAGTATGTGGGGGTGAACTTTTAAATATTTGACTTTTGAAATGGATTTATAATATTCAAATATGTTGAACGTGTTGTGTAACCTCATTGTTGTGGTTGAGTAATGCAAATACACACATACATGTTAAGACATATCTTTTAAAATAACATAGCATGGTCTTGAGCTCTGTCCATTTCTGGGTAGGATTGGATATATGGTACTTCCCCACACATGATTCACACACATGGATCCACCAAGCGGGCTCATGTATATACCCCTGGGTCTAAATTGGTCGGACTAAACACATTAACGCGTCGTCGAACGCCACAAAAAGAAAAGAGTCACATGATATCATGATGAACATAAATATAAAAGGTACGTGTTCGTACTAACATAACATAACATAATGGGAAAGTATCCTAATGTACATGACATACATAAATGCATGAGGTTCCATGGATTAAAGTCAAAGCATAAAATCAAAATCATTTCGCTCTTCCTTTCATCCATGTCATAGCACACATGTGAGTCACGAATGCATAGTAATCATCATGACTTTCATATTGCATCACCATATAATCTATAACATGGCTTTACATGGCAAAGCATAACATAACATACATAGTTTTTCATTTCATTCATATCATGGCATAATAGAACATCACATGCATAACATAACATAACATCATACATTATCACGTAGCATACATAAGCATAACATAACATTATGACATGCAAGAGCCACGAGACATTTGTAATCATACATCTTATAATTCTTCGTACAGAAACAGTAAGTCACTTACATGTTTGGCCTAGGCAAGAGTCACTATTTATTCTTTATACCAGCCTAAATTTGCTCCTCATTGTCCAATTCAACCTTGATCTATCATCTGGATAATATCAATTAAACTCCTTTTTGTTTTTGTTTGGCTACTAACCAAATTATGGCAAGTTATGATCAGTTTTTTACTCCTTTTGATATAGATTCATTGTGTAATTTCCTAGAACATATAGATCATTTTGATATTTTGTTTTTCGAGCACAATTCAAGAGATTTATAATGAAATAGTGTTATTTTGACGAAAAGTGAATTTAAAATTTCACTTGCTGAAATGGTTTCGAAACAATAACTTTACTTCGAGTGGGGTTGAATCTCTAAAATGCCTGGAGACTAACACTGTAATAGCTCAAACCCACCGCTAGCAGATATTGTCCTCTTTGAGCTTTCCCTTCCAAGCTTCCTCTAAAGGTTTTAAAACGAGTTTGTTAGGGAGATATTTCCACACCCTTATGAAGAATGCTTCATTCTCTCCAACCGATGTGAGATCTCACAATCCATCTGTCAACTACTAAATGATAATCAATGCATACTAATTTCCTATCTTAACTTCCATGGTCATTCCAGCATTCACTATCATCTGTCCTTGTTGGCACACCGCCCAGTGTCTGGCTCTAATACCAACATTAATTTTATTACGGACATCGAAATAAAACATTTGCAAATGAAGCCATGAACTTGCATATTTAATTTAAAACAAGAAAATAAAAATAACATAGTTTTTAAACATTAAAGACGAGGCAAATAATCTCATGTTCCTTTGGTAAATATGAGGTACGATGTTTACTTTTTTAGTTGCGTTAGTACTCTAACTAGTTATTTCTTCATAAAATCATTAAACTTTACTAACTTTTATATATCATATAACACATCCTTATACTATGACTGAGGTTAGCAAATTCCTTAACCATCGAAACCTCTTCTCACTAACCATTGGAAGTGTGAGTTGTGCTTGCATGTATTGAATGAGTCAAACTCAAAATTTTGGACAAACCTTCTACATTGTCAAAGTGAGGGAACGTACAACTTTACATCTCCGAATAAGTCTAGACAAACTACGATTTGTTCCTCATTTAAAATGGTTCACTAGACCACATTCTATAATATTCAATGTCTAAAGAAAATATTTTTATTCAACTAAGACTCTTAATCGAGAGTTTGGTATAACACTCACTATATAGAGGTATCAAGTTTGCTTAAGGGCTCATCTTGTTATCCTTTTTGTCACTGATTAGCCTCCGATTATCGGTATGAATATTATTGTAAAGCAGGTCTATAAAACCTCCTTGAATATCTTTTCATGAAAATTACTTAAGCGGTGAGAAATTAGTGAGCCCAACACCATCACTCTAACTCGCACAACTATGTCGAACTCAGAGAAAACCTTTTAACCTTGTCTTCTTGATTCATATGTTTGAGGGAACCCTTGTTTCTACATGAATGGATGTTTTTTCTTTTTAATCACTATCTGGATAAGCTCTTAATGTTCAATATATGGGCCAACTCTTTCCTCTTAATGATCAGTGCTATTGCACTCACTAACAGAAATGCTAAGGAGTGTGAAGTCCCGACTTAGTAACTCATGTACCTATGGCTCGGTCTACCTCAACTCTACTAAACTGTCCTGGTCATAATCTTAAAAATTTCAAGTAGATTTAAGGCTCAGATCTCGTGTTGATATTAATGTTAGAATAACTTAGGTATAACATTCACCCTTCATTCAAACCTTCCTACCTTCTTCAAGGTGACTCGTTTTCTTCCTTTAACTAGATCATGACTTGATTAGTTTTTATGTGTTACTTTATCTTTTAAGTCATGGACTCCAAATCTAGCTAAAGTATCCAATCATTGACCACTTTGCTCATACCATCTAAAAGCTTCCTTTGAATATTTCCTCCTACAATCGTGGTGCATAAACATTTCCAACAAGAGTCTTATTTCCTCCCGTTTCTTTGTAACACTAAGGAGTGACTTAACATAACTCTCTTCTAAGACTGATATTGCATAAGCATAATAGTTATTCTTATATGCCGTAAAAGTCAAGATACTGAAGAATTAGTTTCATATACACATCTTGTCACTTGGTATTCATAACAAACCGTGATTCTTATAAAAGGTCTATAGGGGTAGTTTCCTCATTTTTCTTACCGTTCATACCTCAAACATGTTCTAATACCCTCCTGAGATCTTGCATACTTAACATTAAGATCATAAATGAGTCTCATAAGAAATTTCTTTAACATTTGGGATCTTTAGAATCTTAAAAACATTTTAGAATTCTTATAAGGGTATGTTAGTCATTTACCAACTCAAATCTTGGTTTAAATCCTCAAATATTCCGATGGTCTTGTAATTTTGTATAATTCCTTTAAACCATGACATAAGGTTCTTCATCGAAGTCATGCAATTTAGAAGTCACTTTGGTCATAAGTCAGTGGTACATAATTATAGGGGCATTTTGGTTATTTTACACCTACCCTTGGTTCAGTCCCTTCTTATAATCTAATGATTACTAAATTTCATACGTAACCTTATCATGTCATACTAAGCCTTCTCCTAAACTTTCATGAGCAACAATCCATTTAGTGGATTTGTAGCTTAGTGAAATCAACATTCATGTAGGCATTGCCTAATGTTGGAAAACCTTAATCTTAATTCCAACATTCTCACTTTCTTCAAGATGATTGCTTTCTTCCATCAACTAGACCAATAGTTTAATCACTTTCATGATTACATGCTTCTCCAAATCAAACTCTAAACCTCATTCTAACAATTTTTTTTCTTCCTATAACCATACCAATTAGTATCACAACCAGAGGATTGTTTCTTCCCACTCTTTTGTGATACTAAGAAGGAAGTTTAACAAAATTTTCTTCTAAAAACGGGTATTACATAATCATATTGGATATCCTTACATATAATAAAACTTAGAATGCTTAAAAATCCAGTTTCAAATATGAATCTTGAAATTTAATACGGTATTACCTCTTAAACACCTTTGTATGGCTAGGAAAAATCCGTGGTGGTTTCTCCACTCATATGGTTTCCTAAGTTCAAGACATCTGGAAAATTTTATACGACAGTCAATCTCCATAAATACTTATAGAACTTTGACCATGATCATAAGGTTTTATCCAACCATGGCTCATTAACTTTAAATCAACTCACAACCACCACACCTTAGTCATTCTCAAACATAGCCTAAATTCAAAATAGAGATCAATTGCCCACGAATTGGAGAAAATATTTATTGTAGAAATTTTATAAAACTCAATCTCAAATTCACGGCAATTTAGAAGTTTTAATGTCGGTTTAAGCTCCTCCCTTTATAAAGCCTGAAGTAGGGGTTTTCTTTTGGAGCAAGAATTGAGCTAAGTCGAGCCTTCAATCGTTAGTTGTTATAGCCTCTTAGATTTTGGGTTTCTAAATCTCGGATTTCTTACAAATTTGAGAGCCATAGTCAACCATTTTTCTTCCAACTTGCTTCTACACCTTCTAAATGAGATTATCCACAAGTTTGGTGATGAAATAAAGTGTTGAAGGTGCCTCAAACACAGCTTCCAAATTTTGTCCACCTTTAAAGAAAGAAGGTTGAAGCTCGAACGTTAAATCTGAGCCTACACGCAAGTTTGTCAAGAGAAACATATCTTGATCGATTTTTGCACCTCCAAGGAATATTTTCATAGAAGACCACGAAGGTTAACAAGACTCAGAACATGTCCTATTGAAGAAAATTATTTTCGTGTAAAATTTGGGGGTAAGGATCGAAATCTTACATACAATTCATTTTCTTCAAAATTGAGTCTTCCTACACGCAAGTCTTCCTTTAGCTTTGACCATATGCAACTAAAATTATTTATGCGAATAGGTGTAATAACAATATATAATGTTAAGATTTGGATAGATAATTTCAATGGATTAAAACCTATATTTTTTTAGTACCCAAGTGGTTAATCCTTTACCTATACTCTTCCATTCACTACTTATAGTCCTATAGGTTCGAATTCTTTGTATTTTTATTTTTATTTTATTATTATTATTATTATTATTATTATTATTATTTTTTGTAGGTTGGGTAGAAATATATTGGGAAAGTGGATGATTAGATGTTGTATACTAGATTTGTGAAAACTATTGGGTACTAATTTATGTTATCCAATCGCGAAAAAATGTATTAAAATAAATCTCATCTGGTCACTTATAACAACAAAAAGGATAAGATAAGATATTTATTCACATAATTCCTATTTATTAAATGTATTACTCATCAATAAAAATGGGTAGAGTAGGTTCTAGGAAAAGAAAAATAATTAAAGCAAATGAAAAACAGTTGATGTTATTTCCAAGTTAGAATGTAGGCTCAATGGTAGTCGATGTACTGTATGCAAAGTTTTCACTTTCCTTTCAACTCCAGTATGAAACCATTGAGTTAGGCATGAGGTTGGTTAGGGATGTGTCACTTGATAGTTTGTTTGATTGCTCTACGGAATGGCTTTGTCCTATAGGAGGGCGTTGATCATACAGGTTATCATTGATTTCCATGGTAGCATGTAGAAGGTCGTGGGTTCAACTCCCACTACGATCGGCTAAAATGTTAGACCTTCATTTGGAGAACACATATCCTCACTAAAGTCTCTTTATGCATTCATAAAAATGTAAATATTATCTAATTAATTCTATAACAAAACTTGTAAATCATCTAGTATCGTGATGTAGTTGGTTATCACGTTATCGTGATGTAGTTGGTTATCACGTTATCGTGATGTAGTTGGTTATGTAGTTAGTCTAACGCATTATAGGTGTTTACCGTTAGTCTAACACATTAAATAGGACCCTTAGCCTAAGCCTGCAACACACATCCATTACCTACGTGCCTGCAACTTGAAAACAACCCACGCTCAACCTGTTATGCCCCAACATTCGTTTCAACTAGATCTACAGCATCCTAGCAGCCAAGCACCTATGCTCGACCCAAAGGTGCCTACAACAACAATAATTGGAGAAGTTTAGAGGAACGCGAGTAGTTAGGAAAAACGTCGTCTAAGCCCTACCAAGTAAGTGGCGTATACAAGTTAGAAAAAATACCGGCTAAGACTAACCAAGTAAGCAGCCCTATATAATTGTGTTTATGATGACACGTGTTGTGGTGCCCTATATAATTGTGTGTTTATGATGACACGTGTTGTGGTGTTACATATGATATGATATGAGACTTTTATGATATGATATGATATGAGACTTTTATGATATGATATGATATGATATGAGACTTTTATGATATGATATGATATGATATGAAATGAAATGATATGAGACTTTTATGATATGATATGAGACTTTTATGATATGATATGATATGATATGATATGAGACTTTTATGATATGATATGATATGAGACTTTTATGATATGAGACTTTTATGTTGTATTGAGTGCATTAATATGTTTATGATATGAGATTGTTATGAGATTGTTATGTTGTATTGAGTGCATTAATTTGTTTAAGATTTGGATTATCTTGTTGATCGAATATCTCAAGGCAAGAACATTGTTTGAGATTCGAATCACTCGACAAACAAGATTGATTATGTCTAGCTTGAATGATTCTTGTTGATCAAATATCTCAACGCAAGAACACTTGTTTGAGATTCGAATCACTCCACAAGCAAGATTGATCATGTCAAGCTTGAATGATTCTACATGCAACCTAAACTATATAGAATTGCAAAGAAACTTAGCCATTGGCGAAAGAAGAGCACAAATGCATCTTTTACTATATTTTTCAAGTCTTCTTACAAATACAACATACATGGCTTTATATAGCCTCAAAATGAAACTAGTAAAGGCATTCCAAGAGTTGTAACATTCATACTTAATGGCCATAATTAACCATTATGTAATTGTAACCTAAATAAATAAAAAGTCTTAAAATACATTAATGAAATACAATAACTCTAAATTGTAATCCACCCAAAATTTATAACATGAAACTTCATTCTTCTTCAATGTGGCATGAATTGAAATATCTTTTGATAATTTCAACAATATTTTTTTTCATATCTTCATTGAAGTATATTGTATGATTGATGTGTTTTGGTTCATATCAATGTGCATGATGAGAATTGTTATGTCTGGAAGCATGAAAACATTATGATATGGCGTATGTGTCTAATATGAATGATATCATATGATTGACATGCATAACGATGATCTAGCATGAAATACAACCCTTATATGATATTGATATGAATCCAACAACTGATCACTTCCATGTACCGGAATGAGCAATTACAAGAAGCAATACAAAGAAGATTCAAGTATCAAATCAAGAAAATAATAGAGTGAGTGACATTGGAAAGTGATTAGAAGACTTGTCATTGGTAGTTGATTTACCAATTAAGACAATTTATGAATGCCTTATTTGCTTCAATTTGTATTTAATAGCATTTATTAGTGATTTGTAGTTGGTGGTTGAACTTTATTATGGTAGGGTTATCTTGTTGAATACAAACAAAACCTTTGTGTTTTCTTGATACCTTTTTGGTGTTATTCTTTTTCAAGCCTTGCTTTAGGTTTGATGTTTAAACTGATTCATTGAATTAGTTTTGATCAAGCTAATTATGGAGTGAATTGTCTTGGTATCTAAGAGTGACCATCATAGATTCCAAGTTCGATCTAAGAGTCATTCATCTTCTAACCAGCTCTTGGTTGGAATCAATCCGTTAAGTTAGCTTTCTCTGTGAACGTTTTGCAAAGATTCTAGAAGGACCTCTAACTTTGCAAAAATCTAGCATTGTTGGTGTTTATCATTTGGTATCAGAGCATTTGGTCGACGTTCTTTGGCCGCTCTAGAGGTGAAATATCTTTACAGTTATTTTTTTTTTGTCTCTCTCTGATTATCGAGAAAAAAAAATAAAAGAAAAAAAAATCAGTAGAAAAAAAAAATCGATAGTTCTGAGGAATATATATATATATATATATATTCAGTTCTTATCATTTATTTGAGTTTGTTCAAAATTTTCAAGTTTTTGATCCTTGAGATACTAGTCATAGCTTGTTAGAGTTGATCGTTGAATTGGTTATAATCAAGCTTAAACCAAGATTGTACCAAAAAAAAAAAAAAAAAAGCCAGCCTTTACATTCTTGACCTAGTACCAAAAGTCTACCTTTGAGTGTTAAACACGAGTGTCCTTGAGTGAAATTTTTGTGAGAAGTGCGGAGAGGTCCCTTGATAACAAAATGTCACATAATGGAGAAGAAGTACCACTAGTACCAGATCTTAATACAACCATTCTTCAAGCAATTCAAGGTATGATGGAATGATGATGGAAGATAGACAAGAAAGAAGGGCACAACAACAAAGACAAGAACGAACATTACAAGAAGATGAAGGTATAGTAGTACAAGAAAGATAAGTTGAAGGAAGATGGAGAGGAAGAAATAACCATGCAACTATTATGCAACCTAGAAGGATGGAAAGAGTACATGAAGATAGAGATGGGGGAGTTAAACTCAAAATCCCACCCTTTTGTGGAACGGCAGATTCTGAGGCATACTTGCAATGGGAAAGAAAGATAGAGCATGTATTTGATTGCAACACCTATAGTGCAAATAAGAAGATGAGACTTGCTATTGCTGAATTTACCAATCATGCCGGTGATTGGTACCAACATCTCAAATCCGAGAGAAGAAGAAAAGAGGAGGATCCAATAGAGACTTGGGAAGAACTTAAAGAAGCCATGAGAAAAATGTATGTTCCAAAACATTTGAAAGAAATTTGAAAACTAAATTGCAAGGTTTGAAGCAAGGAACAAAAAGTGTGGCGGAATATTATCAAGAGATGGAGACTATGATGGAAAGAGCAAATGTTAGAGGAGAAGAAGAAGATACCATGTCTAGATTCCTTGGAGGTTTGAATCGAGAAATTGCTCATCTTGTTGATAGAAATCCACCACCATATCTGGAAGACATGTATCATTATGCTCTCAAAATTGAAGACAATTGAAGGAAGAAAAAGAGCATTAAAAAAGGTACACATCACGAACTAACACCTTTTCAAATTCTAAAACTTGGAACAATGATAGTTTTGTGAATAAAATGAATCATTGTCACCAAAAGAAAAGTTTATGGCTGCTAAAAGAGTGGAGGCTGAGAGTTCCAATTGTAAAAAGAATGAAGCTTCAAACACGGTAAAGGAGAAGTCTAGTTCTATTCAATGTTGGAAGTGCAAAGGGTTTGGACACATGAGCAAAGAGTGTGTTAATAAAAAAGTTATGGTGATAAGGAATGGTATACTTGATTCAGATGATGAATGTGAGGATCATGATTCATAGCTTGTGGAAGAAATCGCAGCATATGGTGATGAGTATGTTGAAGAAGGTAGTTCCATATCTTTGATCACAAGAAGGGTACTCAATGTTCAAATCAAGAAAGAAAAATTTGAAGATCAAAGGAAAAACTTGTTCTACACAAGATGTTTGATCAAAGGAAACCCACGCAGCTTGGTGATTGATAGTGGAAGTTGCACAAATGTGGTAAGCAACTTCCTTGTAAAAAGACTTCAACTTTCTGTTCATCTACATCCAAAACCATACAAATTTTAATGGTTGACAAACGAAAAAGAAATTAAGGTGAACTCCCAAGCTCTTATTTCTTTTACTCTTGGAAGATATAAAGATGAATTCCTTTGTGATGGTTTACCAATGCATGTGGGGGCACCTTGTTCGACCGACCTTGGCAATATGATAGAAAGGTAACATTTGATGGTTTGATGAACAAGTATACTTTTACTTTGTGTGGGAAGAAATTTACTTTACTTTCATTGTCTCCATATGAAGTACATTGTGACCAATTAAAATTAGAGAAAAAAAAAAAAAGAATATGAAGAACAACAATAATGTAGAGAAGAAACTAAGGTAAAAGAGAGAGATAAGAGTGAAAAAAAAAAAGAGAGAAAATGAGGGGCAAAGGATGAGTGAAAACCAAGAAAGAAAAAAAAAAGGTGAAAAAAAAAACAATATTCAGTTCTTGTCCGGAAAGAACGAAGAATTTGATTTGAGGACAAATTCTTTTAAAGAAAGGGGGATAATATGAATCCAACAACTGATCACTTCCATGTACCAGAACGAGCAATTACAAGAAGCAATACAAAGAAGATTCAAGTATCAAATCAAGAAAATAATGGAGTAAGTGACATTGGAAAGTGATTAAAAGACTTGCCATTGGTAGTTGAATTACCAATTAATTTATGAATGCCTTATTTCCTTCGATTTGTATTTAATAGCATTTATTAGTGATTTGTAGTTGGTGGTTGAACTTTATTATGTTAGGGTTATCTTGTGGGCCTATTTAAAGGCATGTAATATTCATGTTTGTGATGAATTGTTGAATACGAACAAAACCTTTGTGTTTTCTTGATACCTCTTAGTGTTATTCTTTTTCAAACCTTGCTTTAGGTTTGATGTTTAAACCGATTCATTGAATTAGTTTTGATCAAGCTAATTCTGGAGTGAATTGTCTTGGTATCTAAGAGTGACCATCATAGATTCCAAGTTCGATCTAAGAGTCATTCATCTTCTAACTAGCTCTTGGTTGGAATCAATCTGTTAAGTTAG
Source organism: Cucurbita pepo subsp. pepo (assembly GCF_057944985.1). Taxonomy (NCBI): domain Eukaryota; kingdom Viridiplantae; phylum Streptophyta; class Magnoliopsida; order Cucurbitales; family Cucurbitaceae; genus Cucurbita; species Cucurbita pepo. The sequence continues at coordinate 10,210,653 of NC_141814.1, read as the reverse complement.
CTTTCTCTATGAATGTTTTGCAAGGATTCTAGAAGGACCTCTAGCTTTGCAAAAATCTGGCATTGTTGGCGCTTATCAGATATGTTAAGATATGATATGTTGAAGGAATGAAATAATATGATTGACATGCAAAACGCGAACTATGTGTCTAATATGAAACATTAGGATATGACATATGTGTATAATGTCTCTAATATGAACGATATGATATGGTATGGTATATGCGTCCGTACTCATCATTATGGAAAAGTATCTTGATTCGACCAAATAGAGCACAAAGACAACGAGTTCAGTCGAACATCATAACGAGTCTAAGGGCGGAGTCAAGCTTGAAAGGAATGGGCGTAGACTTAATAATGAACACCGCTTCTCGATATGAAATTAATGACTTAAAAGACAAATGGTAAACACTCAGTTATGCATTAGGTCCACATACTTTCCATCACCATATGATTAGTAGGAATTCAAACACAAAAGTATAAAAATATATATTTATATTAAATTATAGGCATAAAATTTTAAAAATGGCTGCATAGCGCAATGGATTAGTGCAGTGCGTCTAATTTGGGATCAAAAGGTTAAGGTTGTGGAAAGGGTACAAACATCATTTTCCCACGTTGTATAGTTGTCACTGGTAAGTAGTCAAATTTTTAGGGGCCAATATTAAGATTAAAGAGCTCGACGCACTACTCAAAATAATAATGAAAACATTCAAAGATGTAAAGACTATTCAATCAATTCTAAATTTTTTTTTAAAAAAAGTGGGGATTTGAATTTCTAATTTTATCTTTCTTTTTACTCGTGCTCCGAATTTTATAATATTATATCATAATATAGAACAAAACTTGTAAATCATCTGGTGTCATGATGTAGTTGGTTATCACGTCAGTCTAACACGGTAACGAATCCGAATTTTTTAAAAAAAAATTCAGTCTCCGGAAATTTCGTCACACACATGAAAGTCGTGTTCCCCCAACCCCTCACAATGCTCCCTGGACCTTCAACCATCACCACACAAACGTCAGCAACCACTCCAAGACACTCAGACCACCTGCAACGAAGAAGAGAGTGAGAGAGAGAGGGAATTATCGAGAACGTCGACAAGTTCCAAAAATGAAACCCACGACCTTACACCGTCAGATCCGACATCAAAATGCTTGAAACACGTCGTGAAGAGAAGGTCAACCGTCTAGGACATGTTCCACGCTGTATTTTTGTCGTTGTCATCATGAAAAATGAGATCAAAATTGAGTTTAAAAAATATCGAAGATCCGTCATTACAGGTGGCTACAAGCCACAAAAATTCATGGAAGAGAAGTGGAGAGGTCCATAGAGAGATAGGGAGAGAAAATGGAAAAGAAAAGGCGGGTCCATAGGGAGAGAAAAGGCGTCAGAAACGTAGTAGAGAGGAGAGAGAAAATCATGCAAGGAGTTGAGCGAAGAAGAAAAGGTCCGTCGGATCTAGGTTGGACTTGATCCTAACTCGATTCCCAGCAGGTAAGCCCGACCCAAAATTCGTTGGCCTAGTAGCCAGAGGCTGGTCAAGCCTGCGACCCGCGTACGACCTGCGCCCGCTCTACAACCCAAAACAAACCTATAAACCCGAGGCCCAATCCCAACTCAACCCAAAACCTAACAATCAACCTAGTAGCCCAAACTCATCTGTGGCCCAGCCTGCGAAGCGAAGCCCAGCGGCGCACCTGCAGCCGACGAGCCGCGAGCCAACAAGAAACGCGATCCAAACAAGAACTTCAACTCGCGCCTCAACCTTGTTTGCGTTGTCGTGTCCCGCTCAAATGTCTGCGTTGTCGTGTCCCGCTCAGATGTCGGCACATGTCAAGCTGCAGTGGAAGCAGCCCTTCAGATTGAGCGGATTGGATGGGACAGCGGCGGCTATTCGGCTCGATTTTCCAATTTTTGCTTGATTTCCACCGTTTCGATTGTCTCGAACCTATTTTCGACCTCGATTAAGGTAACTGAGGTCGTTTTAGAGTCGTATTTCACATTATTAATTTGATTTTTAATTTAATTGTGAAATACTAACAGAAAGTGACGAATAGTGTGATAGGAAACAAACCTTGGCGACCTTTGGAGCAGTGAGGAACAAGATCTTACGTTTAGCGTAATTAGGGTGAACTCTAACTAAGGTTAACCAGGTAAGTGACCTTACTATAAGATAAGCTAAAAATTGTATGTGTTATAATTATGATGTATGAGTTGTATCGTAGGATGCTGTATACTAGTATATGATAATGTATGAGTATATGGTGATGTATGAGTTATGATGCTTGATGACGTGCGTAATATATATATTTCGATGAATGACGTACTTGATATGCTTGATGCAGTTTATTGCAATATGATGATTATGATGATTGCATGACGTTTGCTTTAATATGTTGATATTTTTCATATTAAGCATGATATATGATGACGAGTCTCATATTGCATCATGTCGATAGACCGACATAGGACACAACCCTAAGAGCATGAAAATGATATTAATATAAATATTCAATGAGCATGTGTTACTTAATGTAACAAAGAGATGAGACTAGAGGGTTGTGTCATTAGAGATTATAAGATGGAAACTAGAGGCCTCATGCATGTTGTTTGTTCATAAGCATAAGGATACTTCCTTAGAGACGATGAGTGTGGATGCGCATGGTATGATAATAAGGGTATTCATGGAGAGCATGACATCAAGGGGTTCCATTGACCTCCAAACGTCGCTATAGATTAACTTAATTAGAGAGGGTCCAGGGGTGTGCGAGCCCCCTGGAGATTCACAATTGCACGTGTGGGTCGTGTGTAGGGAAGTACTATACATCCATATTAGTTCGAGACTGGAGGCCACCCCTAAAGAAAAGAGATAGGTCCGAAGAGCATGATTGCATGTGTTTATTAGGTTTTGACAGAAAAATAATAAGTCAGAAACATAAACAATTAAAGTTTGAAGTCATCGTATTATTGAATACTGAACTTGGCTTTTATAGCTTTACAAATATCCAGAAATAGCAACTAACTACACATGTTCCAAAATAGTTAAACTAAATACCTAAAAATACTTTAACTATAAAATAGAAACCATCTTTATTTAACTATTTTTACATAATCAAATTCTTCTAACAATCCCTCCCTTGAACTTATTCTTCCTTGTCAAGAATTTATTCATGCAAGTTTTGAAATGTTTCTAATTTTAGAGACTTTGTCAACAAATCAGCATGTTGATTTCAGGTACCACAAATAATAAATTAACGGTTCCTTCTTTTGTAAGATCTCTAAGAAAATGAAATCTTACTCTTATGTGTTTGGAACGTCTATGTAGAACTGAATTTTTGGATAGTTTAATAGTTAAAGTATTATCACACATTAGCTATGTTTCTTCTATTTGAGAGTGACTATTCTCTTTGAGTATCTTCCTCATCCAAACAGCTTGACATGGCACAGACACTAGCAGCAACAAACTCAAATTATGTGGTTGATAAGGTGACCATAGGTTGCTTATGAGAAGACCAAGCTACTGCTCCTTCACTCATCATAAACACATAGCCTGAAGTACTCTTGCTATCTTCCATGTCTCTGGCATAGTCACTATCAGCAAATCCAATTAAATCACTAACTCCTCCCTTTTTATAAAATACACCATAATCTACCGTACCTTTCAAGTACCTTAAAACCCTTTTAGTTGCTGCAAAATGTTGTTGTGTTGGACATATCATAAAACGACTAATCAAACTTACAACAAACATGAGATTAGGACAAGTAGCTGTGGGATACATCAGACTTCCCCTATTTGTTTATACAACGTTATATCTACTTTTGCACCATTTTCATCTTTGCCAATTTTCTCTTAGAGAACAATGGGATTACAAACAAAATTGTAAATTTATATGCTAAATCGATTTAAAACTTACGCAGCATACTTTTTTTTTTACATATAAAAATATCATCTAATCTTACCTCTATTCTAAGAAAAAATCTCATCTGACCTAAGTCAGTCATATCAATTTTTTTTTTCATGGAACATTTAGACTCCTCCAATAATTCTTCATCGTCTCCACTAAATAAAAGATCATCAACATAAATGCTTACAATAAGAATGTTACCTCCCTTCCTCTTGATGAAGAGTGTCTGCTCACTGGAACTACTTTTGAATCCTAGTAGGATTCTATTCAACTAAACCAGGTTCCATTTGATTTCTTCCTCCATACCCAATCTCAATTTTGGGCTTTTGACAACTTCCTCAAAATTCACAGGATCTGAAATCATCAACAATGCCATATTTTCTTCATCCTCCTCATACAAGCCTTCACCATAAATATAATCTACAAACCATACATGTGGAAGTCGATTTCTCCCCTCCCTTATTGTCAAATATGGTGCAATAGCTGCTGAAAAATTGTTTTAAGCAACTGGTTCAATTGTTTCAGCAACCGGTTCGGTCGTTTCTTCTGTGATTTCCCCTTCTTCGTTTTTAGCAACTGATTCAATTGTTTGAGCAGCTAGTTCAGTTGTTTCCTCCGTGATTTCTCCTTCTTATCAATTTCAATATTTTTCCCCCGTCCAATTTTGTTTCACCTTAAAAAAAATTTCAACCCCATTCACGGTCTTCTTCGAAAGCTGCATTACGACTTACTATAATATTATTTGTAGTTGGATCAAACATTCTATAGCCTTTGGATTCGTTTCTAACTCAAAATAAAACACATGTTACACTTTATTTTCAAGTTTGCTTCTCTTGGCACCTAGAATATGAACATGTCCCACACATCCAAAAACTCTTAAATAATCTACTAATACAACGCTCCAAGCCTCTTCTCGCCAGAGTGGGTGATTTAATCAAAATGTGAATCGTCCACCTGTCCACCTGACTACTTCAGGCAATAAATTTTTAGGCACTTTCTTCTCTGTCAGCATAGCTCTTACCAAGTTCAAAACAGTGCGATTTTCGCGTTCGGCCACTCCATTTTGTTGTGGGATATAGGCTGTGGTCAATTGTCTTTTCACTCCATGTTGTTTTAAAAAATGGTTGAATTCTGCACAGTTGAATTCTCCTCCTCTATTTGTCCTTAAACATTTTATAGGCATTCCAATTTCCTTTTCCATCATTGTTTTGAAACATTTGAAATCACAAAATGTTTCTAATTTTTCTACAAGAAATAACTCCATGTCTTCCTTGAAAAATCATCTATAAAGCACACAAAGTACTTTTTCTAGCCACTTGAAGCTGGTGAAATTGAACCACATAAATCTGTATGAACAAGACCCAATTTTTCCGTTTCTCTCCATTTACCCATTTTTTGAAATGGAATCCAATGTTGCTTGCCTTTCACACATGCCTCACAGGTGGTGTTTGGAGCTACAATTTGCGGCAGGCCTTTCACCATATTTTTGTGTTTCAAGGTGCACAAGCCTTTGTAGCCGAGATGACCATAACGATGGTGCCAAAGGGTTCACTGATCCGTATTTGAAACTTGGAGGCATCTTCCTTCATTTTTTGTGGTAGATGGTTCATTACGCAAAATAAACAGCCGATTTGTGCTCATAATTGACTCTGCTATTTTCCTTTTTGTGGATGATAAATGTTACATACACCATCTTTGAACAACATTACTACTTCTTTTCATGTAGTTGTCCTACGCTCAAGAGATTATTTTTGAGTTCAGGTACCCAATAAACATTACTAATAGTGTAACGAACCCCATGCAAAGTTAATTTTACTGCACTCGTTCCCGTAGCTTTCATACTTATATTATTTCCAAGCTTGACAATTTGGGAAAATGTCTTGTCTAAGCTTGAAAACATACCTTCACTTGCACACTGTAGCCGATCAACTCAAGCTTCTCCTTTCCTCTCCCTGCGTAGTATCTCACACCCCAGCCTCTGGTCAGGGTGTGCGTTTACCAGATAGCGCAAGCTCTCAACAATGCTGCGGTAATTGGTGGAGTCGACTACTGTTGTAGTGTCGACTTTCCTCAGTTGGAGTCGGGCTTCCATTGGTGTCCTTGTAGGGTTACTGTTCGCTAGCCCAGCTGTGTCCAATAGCTTCTTTGCGTACGCTCTTGACAGATGGTGATACCAGCAGTACTCTGTTGCACTTCGAGGCCGAGGTAGAAGCTGAGCACGCCGAGATCGCTCATCTTGAAGTTCTTTGATATCTCCCTCTTGAATCTTTCGAGGACTTCCATGTCGCCTCCAGTGATTATGAGGTCGTCAACGTAAACTCCCATGATTAGTCGTTGCTCGCCGTGGCCGTGCGTTTAAACTTCAGCGACAGTAGGGTAATGTCGAGCTTTGCATTCCAGGCTCGTGATGCTTGTCGAATCCCATAGAATGCCTTGTGCAGTCGCAATACCTTGCTAGAGTTGTCGTTGTCCAGGAAGCCTGGTGGTTGTCGGACATAGATGGTCTCCGTCAGCTTTCCGTTGAGGAATGCGTACTTCACGTCCATGTGGTGGACCTCTTAGGAATGATGTGCCGCGATTGCCAGCAAATAGGTACTCCACTGTGAATTGATTTGGGTTTTGGTCTGCCTCGGTCACGTCGTTCCATTGGGTCTGATTCGACGTTCCACCACCCCATTCTGCTGAGTAGGGTGCCGTTAGGTGTCGCTGCATGGTGAATTCTCAGCCTCACTTTTCACTTGTAGTAGGATCAGCCACATCGCACAGCTTATTTACACATTCGATTGTGCTAGCAAACCATGTCGCCGAACTTCACCGTCCCATGAATCCCTGAGTCTAGCTCGGAGAATGCAAACCTTGCCCCTTGGTCACATATGGTTTGATCCCCTTTATTCCCGCGCGCGCCCACGAGATTACCACGGCTTCTTGCTACCTTTACCGCCGTTGAAAACGTTACTCTCGCGGAGCTTCAGGCGTGCAAGCCATTCTTCCTGAGTGAGGAAGAAGAGTGGTGGATGTTGTTGGCGAGCCCCGTGATCCACATTGAAAATCATCGACGGACTCCTTGTCCTTATAAAAAAAAAGAACTCCGAGAGCTCCTTCCGCAGCTGATAGAGCCAACAGAGGAGTGAGTGAGCCTGCCCGAGATGGACCCCATACAATGTGTGTATTTTCGTGCTTTGCATTTTCTTCTACTTGAACCAGAGACCTATGTGCTATTAGGTCGACATTCTAATCAATTGAGCTAATCAAGTTGGCTTTTGATAGACTTGGCTTCTCCACAATGATATATCACGAACCCTACTCTGATACCACTTGTTTTGACTGAGGAGGAAATCGGGTGTTGTTTTGACGGAGGAGGAAATCGTTGACGAGGAAAAGCCGAAGGAAAAATCTTGAAAGAAGAAAATAACATAGAAACAAAAGAAAGAGACACTATTTGGTTGAAGACCCGATGATTTTATTTCTCATTGGGATATTTAAATAACAAACTACATCCTAAAAATGTAAAGAAGTGGGCAACTTAATTAAATCACTTCACTCGAAGTGGACTTCCACTTCACTCTAATTTTGAGTTTAAATGAAAAAGTAGGTTTAACAGAAAAAGGTGGGTTTAGAAGAATAGTTACCTACAAAATAGTAACTAAAAACTATAATGATTTTCAACCTAATTAAAATGCTGATTTGCGCTCATAATTGATTCTATTATTTTTTTTTTTTTTTGTGGATGATGATAAAGGCTACCTACACCATCTTTGAACAACACTATTACTCCTTTTTTATGTAGTTGTTCAACTCTCAAGAGATTATTTTTTAGTTTAGGTACCCTATACCATTACTAATAGTGTAATGGACCCATGCAAAGTTAATTTAACTACACCATTTCCCGTTACTTTCATAACTTGTATTATTTTCAAGCTTGACAATTTGGGATAAGGTCTTGTTTAAGCTTGAAAACATACCTTCACTTGCACACATATGGTGTGAGCAACCAGAATCTAAGAACCAAGCATCACTCCTTTTTGTTTCATGTCTTTCTATATGAGCAATTAACAACATTTCATCCTCTTCTGCCAGCTCTGCATAATTCAATTCCTTATTCTTCTTTGGACATTCATATTGAAAATGACCTAAGTCATGACACTTATAACATTCAATAGTTTCTTTGTTGAAAGTTGATCTTCCTCTTCCGTCCTCTGCCCCTGTAAGTTCCTCTTCCTCTTTTACTTATTTTCGTTCGACCTTTGACTTTTAAAACTTGCTCCTCTCCGTTAATGCTGGATCGTCGAAATTTTTGTTCATGCACCACTAGTGAACTTTTTAATTCATCAATGGACATGTTATCAGTATCTTTGGATTCTTCAGCAAATACTACAACATAAGTAAATTTTTCAATCAAGGTATGCATAATTTTTTCTACAATTTTCTTGTCAGGCATATTTTCTCCATTGCTTCTCATCTTGTTGGAGATTATCATCGCTCTTGCAAAATAATCTGTGATACTTTCATCATTCTTCATCTCTAGGATCTCAAATTCTCTCCTTAATGCATTAAGAAGAGATTTCTTTACTTTTTGGTTTCCACCAAATTTTTGCTTCATTGAGTCCCAAACAATCTTGGACGATCCAAGATTTGTTCAAAGATAGTACGATCAATTGCCTGGAAGAGGTAATGTTTTACTTGGTGATCTTTAAGTCTAGCATCATCAAGGTGGCCCTTTTGTGTCTCAATCAACATTGTTTCTTCCTCTGGTTCTGAGAAACCAATCTTTACCACACTCCATAGACCCTTTGCTCTAAGCAAATTTTCCATCAGCTCACTCCAATGATCATAGTGACCATCGAAGTGAGGGATCTTCGTGAAAGTTTTGTCTTCCCTCATACTCTCTCTATTTGATCACCACACTCCATAGACCCTTTGCTCTGAGCAAATTTTCCATCAACTCACTCCAATGATCGTAGTGACCATCGAAGTGAGGGATCTTCATGAAAGTTTTGTCTTCACTCATACTCTTTGTATTCGATCACTAAAAAATTGCTACTTTACAAAGCCTTAGTGGTGGCTCCGAAACCAATTGTTAGGTTTTGACAGAAACATAAACAATTGAAGTTTCAAGTGACGATATTATTGCATATTGAACTTGACTTTTATAGCTTTACAAATAACCAGAACTAACCACAAATCTTGCAAATATTTAAACTAAATACCAAAAAGTACTCCACCTATCCCAAAGAAACGATCTTAAGTTAATTATTTTTGACATAATCAAATTATTCTAACAGTGTTTGCATTTGCATGACCCCTTATGGGCCTAGAACAGAGATTGTGGCACGTGAATAGGGTAGACTCATATTTAAATTCCGAGTCCTATTCCTATGTTAGAATAAGTTTTTATTTATTTATTTATTATTATTATTTTTTTTTTTTTTGCATTACATCATTTTAAATTATTTGTATTTGTTTTTTATTTTTTTTTCTAAATTTAAGTATTTTGTATTTAAACACGTAAGACCATGACTGTGTTTTCCAGAGAATAGCACGTTTTAAATGTTTTCGAGATTTATATTATAGATGATGTTTTCTTTTAAAAGTTATAATTTAGAGTCGTTACATTTGGTATCAGAGCTCTAGGTTTTAGATATTGTAGACTACCTTACGATGTATAGAACGATGTAGGCTTGACACGTTCCATGGTCCAACCGTCCATGCTTTGTCACCGTCAGGTATGTCTTGTATAAGATAAGAAAAGAGAAACGTTTTTTAAGGTACCCCTGTAAGGGGGACGGAGGCATTGCAGCTTTGAGATTGTGGCACAAGTCATGTGCTACTACATTTTTCATATTAAGGTTTCATATAAAGGCAGGACAGAAGCATCACAACTCTGAGACCCCTTGCGCCACTACATTTTTCATATAAAGATAAGGATGGAGGCATCAGAACTCTAAAGCCTCTTGTGAAATTTTTCATATAAAGGCAGGACGAAGGCATCGCAACTCTGAGACTATGGCACAAGCCTTGTGCTACAACATTTTTCATATAAAGCCAGGGTGCCCCAGGCTAATGGAGGCATCGCAACTTTAAGTTAAGTGAAAAATCAAGGTTGTTACATGAGCTATCCCAATAATTTTTTACACATTATCCTTATTTTAATAGCATATTTGGTGGGTGTTTGAACAGTTGATATTTCTTTTGCGGAGAGAGACTATAAATACCTACAAATTATTAGGTAAAAGACAGATTTGATGAATGAAATTTAGCTCTCAAATTGAGACTTCACCCTTATAAATTTGAGCATCATTTTAGTCATTTCTAAGTTTTATGCGATTCTTGTGGTAGATTGCATCTAAGCCATTCAATCAAGCCTTGATCAAGTTCGATTGTGGGGTGACTCAATTTAGGATAAGGTTCCAAATATCTTTGATCTTAATAGGTAATCTAATTCTAGTCATCTCTCGGTTGATCCGAATTTTGTATGAGAATGTGTTAATTTCTTTGATTAAAGGGTTTTTGCTCCAACAAAAGCTTGGATGGTTGGGTTGATGATTAAATTGTGGACTATAGTTCTTGGATTTATTCTAAATCCAAAAACTATAGTCCACAATTTTCATTCAAACTTGTTTCTACACGTTCTAAATAAGATTACCAGCAAGTATATTAAAAAATCGAGTACAAAATGCACCTAACCTATGTACCCAATTCAATCCGCCATTGAAGGCACTCGACGAAGCTTGAATTTATAATTCATGGCTACATGTGAATTGTCACTTCTCATCCATCCCATTGGATTTTTGAACCATTAAAGAACATTTTCATAGAAGAACTTAAAGACCAATATGTCCCAAAGAATGCCCAATTTAAGAAATTCATGATTGAAATTGGGGTAAAAATTGGGGTAAGTTTCAATTTTCTACTTATAACCATTCTCATCCAAAATTAATGATTCCATAAACTTTAGGGACTAAGATAGACAATGTTCATGAAGGAGTCATGGCCTAATGATGTAGGATTCAGCTGCTCAAAAAATCTCATTTTCACGTTATGGGTTGAGTTGCAGACCGAGGGAAGAAATCCAAAGTTAAGTCCACACACATAGATTTGTCCCTCCAAGATGAGTTTTTAAGCTCGAGGGAAGTATAAGGATGAACTTTCGTGAAGAAATCGTGGCCTAAAAGTACCTCAATTGTTTCAACAAATTAGAAAATCCAGTGGGTTTACTCCATACGCGGAACCCTATTTTTATCCAAATTCGACGAGCTATAACTCAAGCTACATTACACTTAATGGTAAGAAGTTAGTCCTTAGATCTACCTTGAAATTCTATCTTTAAGTTTCATGAAATTGAGGGGAGAAATTTCTTGAAACCGAGCTAAGATGATTTATTTTCAAACAGTAGCACAACATTTCACACGTATCTTCTTTCTTTCAAAGGAAGAAAACGATGGCGTGAGCGATTCAACTAAACCGGCCACGCTAACCTGATATCCAGAACTACGTTAGTTTTTTTTCTAAATTTTAACACCTAACTCATTCTTTGAAAAGAAAATTTAGGGTTCTAGAAACTATACACTCTAAAGAGTTTGTTAAAGAAAATTTGGAGTCATTCAAGTATCGAAAGCTTGAAAACGGTGGTCCCGAACACCAATGATGAGGTATAAAGTATCTAGAACTTTTCTTAAGAAATAATTTATAGGAACCGCTTAATTTCTAGTATGAACCTTAAGCTAAGCATGAATTAAGGGAATATGAAAGAAAAATACTAAGAACCATAAGTGAAGGTCCTCCATGAGAGTTTTTCTTCATAAACAAGTAACATAAAAAATAATTCGCTAAATGAACAATATTGTCCATGAAATTTTGAGGCTGAAGATAATACGACATGTTGAGGGCCATATTAAATTTGGTAGTCATTGGATAAAGATAATTGGCTAAACGAAGAAATGATGCAATTGACCAAAATGCCTCCATGACGGTTGAAACACAAGAAACCTTGGAGGTAAGACCAAACTTTGTCTCTTGAAACGAATGAAGCCTTAGACACAGATTGTCGCATTCATTACTCATACCATAAATATTAGAGGAAATGTCTTATGCAATAGAAGAAGAACTAAGGAAAGAACTTAGAACCAAGACCAGAATAAAAATTAGAATATGGATCAAGACACACGTGATAATGTTGTTATAACACATGCAGAAGCAATTTAGATCTTAGGAACTCTAAGTACCTCAATTATAATAAATTAGCTAGCATGTTCATGAAGCATTAGGAGTTTGAGTACTAACCTTTTATAGTTCAAATTCTTTTTTCCTCACTAACCGGTTTTGAACCACCACTAGTGTCTTCCCTACTATTCTCCAGCCTTAGAACGGGATTGTGGAATATGATGAGTGACTAAACTTGGAAGGGCTTTAGTATATGTGAAGAGATTATTTGTGATCGTTTTCTCAAGGTTTTTCCAAGAAGACTTACCATGTACCTTAATCACTCTGTTTATAGAGTCATATTTGCATGTTCATGCAAATTTGAGATTACCAAATCTTGACACTCAAAATTCCACTCAAATGTGTAGAATTATGTGGCAAGCATGCAAGTTTGAGTTGACCAAATTTTGACACTCAATATAACACTCAAAATTGTGGGGTTTATTTGGCATGAAAGTTTGGTTAAATCAAATTTTGACACTCAAAATTCCACAAACTGATTTTTCCATTAAGGGAAGGCTTTTACATTCTCCATTTTAATTCAACAATTAATTTAAATAATCAATTTCAAATTAAAGTATATTAATTAAACAATTTAATTAATATTTAACATTAATTTAAATGTCAATTCTAATCAATTCCAACCCATATGGATTAAAATATTTAAATCTTATTTAAATATCTTCGATTCTCTCTTTTTGTTTAATTTATAAATGAAACAAAAATGCGGTTAAATACATCATATATATTTAGCGCATATTCCCTAATTTGAATTCGAACACTTCGAACGCACTTCGAACGCACTCGTCACACTGTTCTATGGTTTAGTCCGGTATGAGCTAGTAGGGGGACCTAATGGACCTATAGATCATGTGCTCCAACGATCTAAGATTAACCGGCTAAACTCATTAACTTTGTTAACCAACATTCTTTAACTATTAGGACACTCCACTATAGCCTAGTAGTGCACTCCCCTCACTATAGATATATTTCTGTCCATTTGATATAACCATGATTAGTAAGTTGATCCTTCACAGGTTGTTCGTAACTAGAGCTGGGTCAATTTACCGTTTTACCCCTAAAGTTACTTCTTGTTCCTTATGTTCCACTGATGAACAATTGGTTTGTGGTCCAATCAGTAAACCAAATCCCTCTCAAACCAATGAGAGGGTAGGGCCCCTTATTCAAGGCCTGGAGTCCATACTTAAGGGAACAACCTCTCTACTATCCCTAAAAGTGGGTAGAAGTGAATTCCATCTTGCACCCTATGCCCCCAGCTATTCACCTAGTCTTACCCCGGAAATGGGAGGCTTATTGAGTCGGCGAACTTGAGCCACTCTCGCTCATGCAAATCTAAGGATAATTCTGAATAAACAGGAGTTCATGATTACCTCAAGATTAAGATCGAGTTACCTAGGTCATCGAATGAAAAAAAAAAAATCAGTCTCAACAATAAACGACATTATAAAGTGAGAGTGATTTTCTTCATGGTCTGATCTTATGCAATACTCATTGCATAGGATAGTATTGCATAGGATGCCCCACTCACATATCTCCGCATGTACAATTTAGTGATCACATTGTTTATATCATATACAAAAGTGGGCCACATTCATAGTATTCCCAGGATAAAGTACTCAGCCTTATCCCTGTATTATAGATCATTTTGACTATATACTTGGACTTGAAACACTCTTATGTCTCTACATATAGTTCAAATAATCATACTATAGTCAAAGTGTTCTTAATTTATTGGATTTAGATTAATAATCGTAAAATTCACTTTATTCAATAAAAATCTTTAATGAATAAACATCAATAATAACTTTATTGAAAATAGAATATGTTTTTGTTTACAAACAATGAGTTTTAGGACATAAAACCCAACAACAATTTTTTAGCACTTAAAACCGTGAACCTTAGAACTAAAGTTTTTAGATCAAAACACCGGCTAAGACCTCATATCCCAGAGACAAGGTTCTTAGGGTAGTTCATGAAAAGAACTTAGAAAACTATGATAGAACTTAAGGGTCTAAGTTTTAAAGACAAGAACAAGAATCGAATTCAAGTATCATATAGAAGAGACACATCTAACCAAATCCAACGACCAAATTCAAAATAGAAATCAGTTGCCCACTAATCATTGAGAATATATATTGCAAAAATTTTATAAAACTCAATCTCAAATTCACATAAATCTAGAAGTTTTAATGTTGGTTTAAGCTCCCTCTATAAAGCCTGAAGTAGGGGTTTTCCTTTGGAGCAAGAATTCTCTAGTAGCTGTTGATGCCGGACACCTGTTAGGAATAGTGATCGTCATGGCAACATTATGATAAACATAAATGATCATTTTCTTGCCTCGTAACGTACACGTACACGTCCATACTATCATTGAGGAGAAGGGGTATCCCCCGATGCATAAGAACACAATAAGGCATGATGTCACAACATTTTTCCATTTTTATTATCATATAATACAATTCGGCTGGCATCTTCTTTCAAATCATATCATATCCTTCATGCGTGTGTCAGAGTTGTATTTCATGCCAGTTCTTCATTTTGCATGTCAATCATATCACATATCATTCATGTTGCACATATACTCTATCATAACTTATCATACCTTTGCATGTATCAATTCACATCATGCACGCATCGTACCATATCATATATCATAACAGTCATATAACATAACGCATGCATGGTTCCAACATATCATATCCGAACATATCATATCATAAAAATATCAATTCATCAAATACAACATAACAATCACATATCATAACATATACATATTAATTCATAATAGTTTACATATACGGGTGTAAGACATGTGCGAAGCCACGAGCACGTGTCATCATACAAGACACAATTATAACTAAACGATGGAGGGACTACTTACTTGGTTGGCCTTAGCCAATGTTTTCCCTAATTCAAATACATTCGCTCTCGTTCCTCAAAATTGCTCCAAATTTTCACAAGTTGTCACTTTCTATTAGAATATCCCATTTCGTTAGTGATCTAAGAACTCTTAACTCATTTGGACTTATATTGAGAAATTGAACCTAACTTTATTTATCTTAAACAAGGTCAAATTTAGCTTCAGGATGGTCAAAATGGTAGAAATTGGCTAAATTTCCTTTTATCGAGCTGAAAGAGTGAGTTCTGAGCTGAGGAGGTGATTCGCGTGCAAGTTGCTTTGGGTTG
This sequence comes from Cucurbita pepo subsp. pepo, assembly GCF_057944985.1. NCBI lineage: Eukaryota > Viridiplantae > Streptophyta > Magnoliopsida > Cucurbitales > Cucurbitaceae > Cucurbita > Cucurbita pepo. The sequence continues at coordinate 10,195,339 of NC_141814.1, read as the reverse complement.
TGGCGCGGGTGCTGGTTGCGGTGAGAGTATTGTGTCGTACCAAGTTGGGCCTTGGGTTCTCGAGCTGCTGCAAGTTGGGCCAAGGTTTTTGGGCTGCTACAAGTTGGGCCGAAGTGTATAGGTTGGGCTTCAAGCATTGGCTGCTGCAAGCTGAGATGATGGGATTGCGCTGCAGAGTTAACGGGCCGAGGTGGCGGTTTATCGAATTGGGCTGCTGATTGGTCACTGCTCGGGTATCTGATCCGTACCTTACCCGGGTCCATGGGCTGTCTTCCCTACCTAGTTTCTTCACCATTTGTCACCTTTATTTCTCTCTCCTCCGTACAATGAAGGCTCTTGTTTTCCAACATATTTACGTATAGATCTGTCTTCTTCTCCTTTCCTCCTACTTGTTCTCTTGTTCCCACGGTGTTTTGAGGCTCTGTTTGTATCTATATACACAGATCTGTGGCATTAAGCATATTACCGCTTTCAGATCTAATGGCGACGAAAAGATAACGTAAAGCATTATGTGGTTGCAAGTTTCTTACCATGGGCATACTAGGGGTCTTTAGTTGGTTATTCCATTCACTGTTCGCAGGAGGTTATTCGGTTTTCCTCTTCGTTGGAACTTCAACTTGTTGATTTCTGGCAATTGGGAGGAAAACGTCGACGGAAAAACAAACCGGCCGAAGGAAAAAAAAAACGGAAAGTAAAAGGAGAGAGGGAGAGATTTGTTGAAGACTCGATGATTCATTTCTCATTCAGTTGAATACTTTAAATAACAACTCTAATCCTAAACATGGAAAGTAGTGGGCAAAAACTTGCGCCCAAAGTTTGCCAAAATGGCCACAAAAAATTACGCTCTTCCATTCAACGGGGAGCGTTAATTTAGATTCTTCCATTCAAGGGGGAGCGTTAATTTAGATTTTTCAAAAGTAAAAAACAACTAATGAATTCTAAGGAAACCATACCTTTTATTTAATAATCTCCTCCTAAAAGTTGTGGTATATCTACCTTATTATTTGAACTCCGATTTTTTAGCGTAGTCCTTCAAATTTTACCCGCGCCAAGGACTTGGTGAAAATGTCTCCAAGCTGTTTCTCTGTTCGGATGAAATCAATCTTGATGAGCCCTCGATCTGCACATTCTCGGATGTAGTGGAATATGATTTCTATTTGCTTGCTCCGGTCATGCAGAACTGGATTTTTTATCAGGGAGATCGTAGCTTTGTTGTCCACGTATAGCATTGGTGGATTGCTTTCTCTTCCGATGAGTTCTTCCATTAGTCGCGCAAGCCAGACCCCCTGTGTGTGCCGCCGTCGAAGCGACGATGTATTCTGCTTCGCAGGAAGACAAAGCAACTATCTTTTGTTTTGTTAATTGCTAGTAGATCGCGCCGCCTGAGAGGAAGTAGATCATCCTGCTGGTGCTCTTACGATCATCAATGTCACCGGCCATGTCACTATCACTGTAGCTGACCAGCTCAAGCTTCGTCTTTCCTTTCCCTACGTTGTATCTCACACCCCAGCCTCTGGTTCTAGCCACATAGCGCAGGATGCGCTTGACAGCCACAAGATGCTCCTTCCGAGGTGCTTCCATGAATCTACTCACATATCCAACTAAGTAAGCAAGGTTAGGACGTGTGTTTACCAGATAGCGCAGGCTCCTGACAATGCTGCGGTAATTGGTGGCGTCGACTGCCGTCGTAGTGTCGGCCTTCCTTAGCTGGAGCCGGGCCTCCATTGGCGTCCTTGTAGGGTTACTGTCCGCAAGCCTAGTTGTGTTCAACAGCTTCTTTGCGTATGCACGTTGGCAAATGGTGATGCCGGTAGTACTCTGTTGCACTTCAGTGTCGAGGTAGTAGCTGAGTACACCGAGATCGCTCATCTTGAAGTTCTTTGACATCTCCCTCTTGAACCTTTTGAGGACTTCCATGTCGCCTCTAGTGATTATGAGGTCGTCGACTTACACTCCCACAATCAGTCGCTGCTCGTCGTGGCCGTGCGTGTACATGCCAAGGCACAACACTTGAACTTCAGTGATAGTAGGGTATTGTCGAGCTTCGCGTTCCAGGCTCGTGGTGCTTGCCGAAGCCCGTAGAGTGCCTTGTGCAGGCGCAGTACCTTACCCGGGTTGTCGTTGTCCAGGAAGCCAGGTGGTTGTCCGACGTAGACGGTCTCCTTCAGCTCTCCGTTAAGGAAAGCGAACTTCACGTCCATATGGTGGACCTTCCAAGAGCAATGTGCCACGATTGCCAGCAAAAGGCAAACGAATTCTAACCTTGCCACCAGCATAATACCTCTTCGAAGTCCACTTCTTACTTCTGGACATAACTCTTCGCCACCAGCTTCTCCCTTTTCATTGTGCTTCAGTTTGAAGACCCATTTGAGCCCTATGGCTCAGTGCCGCGAGTCCATGTTTGGTTCTCGGTGATGGATGTCATCTCCTCCTGCATTGCCTTCAACCAGCACGGGTTCTTTTCTACTTTGGCGAAGGTGTTCGGTTCATCTACGCTGATGGCATGCAGTTCAGCCACCTCTTGTTCGAGTTCGCGCGCCGCCAGTCCAAGTGGTTCACCTCCTCCCACTAGGTCGTCCATCCTCTGGTACCTGACCACAAGATCATCATCGTGATCGGTATCCAGCGTCAAATCCGCAGTCCGTGGTGTTGCGAACTCCACTGGTTCAAGGGGTGCAGCTGCTAACGGCGGTGACAGTTCCTGATGCTGGGCTACTCCTTCTTCTGACTCGGTGACGAGGTAATCCACCATGAATTGATTTGGTTTGTGATCTTCCTCGATCACGTCATTCCACTACCAGAAGGTGCTTTCGTTAAAGATGACATCGCGAGACATGTGAGCTCGCCCCCTGCAGGATCATAGAGTTTGTACGCCTTGCTCCCGGGTTCATAGCCGATGAAGACGACTTTCAGCCCCCTTGGATCGAGCTTGGCGAGGTGGGGACGTGCTAACTTCATGTATGCAACGTAGCCGGACACTTGGAGATGATGTACCGTTGGCTTCTTGTTGTACCAAGCCTCGTGTGGTGTCTTCCTATCGAGGCTTCGCATTGGTGAATGATTGAGGTAGACTGCCGTCATTATCGCCTCTCCCGAGAATCTCCCAGGCATCCCGGCCGTCACCAGCAATGACCTCGCTGTCCCGATGATGGTCTGATTTTGGCGCTCCACCACTCCGTTCTGTTGGGGGGAGTAGGGCGCCGTTAGGTGTCGTTGTATGCCGAACTCGTCGCAGTACTTACCGAAACTTGTTGAGGTGAATTCTCTGCCTTGGTCTGTGCGCAGCACTCGCATCTTCTTCCCGCATTCGGCCTCCGCTCGCGCCTGGATGCGCTTAATCACCTCTGCCGCCTCAACCGGCTTGATGGGCCCGAAGATATCGCCATGTACAAGCTCCAACGGTTCATCGGCGTGGTAGGATGTCCGAGACGGAAAGGGGGGTACGCCTCTGTTTGTCGATGAGGCACCCGTCGCACAACTTGTTCACGCCTTTGATTGCCGGCAAACCGTGCACCATCTCCTCCTTTTGTAGTTTTTCTAGAGCAGGAAAGTTTAAGTGCCCATACCTTGCGTGCCACCTCCAAGATACCTCTTCGGTCTTGGCCAAGAGGCTGACGGGTTGCTCTATCTCTAACTCCAAGAGGTAAAAATGGTTTGTCGTGCGCCGAACTTGCGTGAGCAGCCGTCGTCGATCATCGCAAATTTTGAGTAGCCCGCGCTCGATGGAAATGAAGCAGTCTGCCTCATCGAGTTCACCCAGGCTCATAAGGTTAGCCTTGAGCCTCGGGATGAAGTAGACGTTGGTCAGCTTGCGGTGCTCGCCTCCCTTGCTGATGAAAAAGATGGTGCTGCACCATTCGATCTCGACGACGGAGCCGTCGTCGAATTTCACCGTCCCGCAAATCCCCGATCAAGCTCGGAGAACACAGATCTAGCCCCGGTCATATGGTTTGTTACCCCTATGTCGAGGACCCATCGCCGGTGCTCATGCTGCTCGTCCCTCTCGCCGATCTGAGCGAACACTCACTCCTCCTTCAGTTGAATTGGCTCCTCAGCTGGTGCCTTTACTATGCCCAGCTGAAGCTCTTCCTCGGGTTCGACGCTCACCAGAGGAGCAGTTACGCCGTCGTCGATTACCTCCACCTCTACAGATTTGGAATCGAAATTGGGGACGTCAGATAAAACCGAAGCACTTACCATGAAGAGAGTTGGCTCTTCCTCCTCGGATTGAACCACATGGGCCTTCTCGACCTTCTCCTTGTTCCTGAGCTTGCTCAGGTGACCTCTCTTCCCACAATTCGAGCACTGGATTGGCCCGCCAACGGTCGACTCCTTCTTTTGATCCCCATCTTTCCCGCCTGTGCGTCCGCGAGATTTCCATGGCTTCTTACTGTCTTTGGGCTGGAGGGCCCGTTGCTCTCGCTGGTGTTGTCGCGGAGCTTTAGGCGTGCAAGCCATTCCTCCTCAGTGAGGAGTAGAAGACCCTCCTTGTCAATAGCTGAAGCGGTATTTTTCTTCTGCTGCTTGACGTTACGTAGTCTTCTAGTCACCTCTTCCACTGTTAGGTCGTTCACGTCAAGCAATGTCTCGATTGAAATCGCGATTTGCTCGAGGTGATCGGGGACGACCTGTAGCATCTTCTTCACGATTTTCGTCTTGTTGATGCTCTCACCGAGAGTGGTGATGCTGTTGGCAAGCCCCGTGATCCGCATTGAAATATCATCGATGGATTCGCCGTCCTTAAAGTGGATCTCCAAGAGCTCCTTCCGTAGCTGCTCGATGTTGGATTCCCGCAATCGCTATACACCAACTCGACGGGATTTGATTCCCTCCCAGGCCAATTGCGCGATGCGCTTGGAGAAGAGAGAAGCTAGCACCACATAGGTGTAATAGCAATTATAGAATGTTAAGATTTGGATAGACAATTTCAATCGATTAAAATCTATATTTTTTAGTACCCAAGTGGTTACTCTTCTACCTATACTTCCATAGTCCTATATGTTTGAATTCTTTTTTTTTTTTTTTTTTTTTTTTTTTGGGGGTTGGGTAGAAATATATGGAGAGACGGGATGATTAGATGTTGTATACTAGATTTGTGAAAACTATTGAGTACTAGTTTATGTTATCCAATCACGAAAAAATTATATTTTTTTATTAAAATAAATCTCATTCGGTCACTTATAATAGTAAGGATAAGATCAGATATTTATTCATATAGTTCCTATTTATTAAATACATTACTCATCAATAAAAATGGGTAGATTAGTTTCTAGTAAAAGAAATAATTAAAGCAAGTGCCTTAAGGAAAAAAAGTCGTTGATGTTATTTTCAAGTTAGCATGTAGGTAATTGTAGTCGATACAGTGTCTGCAGAGCTTCAACTTCCCTTTCAACTCTAGTATGGAACCTTTGATTTAGGCGTGAGGTTGGTTATGGATGTGTCACTTGATAGTTTATTTGATTGCCTTGCCCAATGGCTCTATCCTATAGGAGGATGTTGATCATGCGGGTTGTCATGTAGGCTGATAGTAGACTCAATAAGTAGCCTACTTGTAGGCTCTTAATCGTGTCCTTAGTATGCTAGGGTTTTCTTCTTTTGGTTCTTGTTGCAAGTACTTAGGCCCCTTTAGTTATGTTCTTGACTTGTGAATTCTTATCATGATCTATCCTGAGGACTTTGGTCCTAGGATTCTGAGGTCTCAACCTTGGTCTTGATCTAAGAGCCTTAGTACTATGGTTCTGGGTTCTTGTTTTCAAAATTTGGATCTTGATCCATGTTCTAGTCCTTGATCGTTGTCTCGTTCATGGTTATTTTTTAGGTTTTTGGTTCATTCTCCAAGACAATCCGCATAGGATTTATGTTATAAGTCATGAACCTGACAACCTGTGTCCAAGGCTTCATACGTTCCAAGAAACATAATCTAAACATGCATCTAGGGCTTGCCATGTAATACGATCTGAAAACCTACATCCAAAGCTTCTTACGTTCCAAGCGACGTAGTCTAATTCTGCATCCATGGCTTGCCTTGTGATACAACTTGAATACATATGCCCAAGGTTTCCTGCGTTCTAAGTGGCAGGTTCTGAATACCTACGCTCAAGGTTTAATACGTTCTAAGTAGCGTAGTCTAAAATCTTTCATTTAGTGTTTTCCATGTGATACAGCTTGAATATCTATGTCCAAGGCTTCATACATTCCAAATGACGTAGTCTGAATACCTATGCTTAAGGCTTCATACGTTCTAAGCAGTATAGTCTGAGTCATGAACATTGTGTACGGTGGGAGGTCTTAGAAGTTTCTTGAGTTTCGGGTGTACCTTGGTCCCTTACCCTTGAGTAGTACCTAGCATTCTTGTTACCTTAGTAGTTATAGAGCTTATAAGTTTCTAAGTTTCTTTATTTCTGGAGGCATAAGTTTTAACATGCCATCTTAAGCTCGTGAACCAAACATAGTAACATGCATGAGTTATTCTAAAATTTCAGAGTCATAATATATTCTTTTGAGACTTCTAGAAGAACCTTAAGTACTCGATAAGAATTCCTTGAAGTACTTTCCTTTAAGTGTTTATAAGGCCCTAACTTGGTTTATACTTCAAACTTGCTCAAATCAACGTGAAATCTTGAATGTACCTTCATATTTTTAGGAATAGACCATATAAAAAGTAGGTCATTTGGAGTATGTTTAGATCATGAATATTATAAAGAGTCCGAGGGGCATTTTGATCATTTTATCCCTTAATTCTTAGTTTTGCTACTTAACGTGTTCTAATGACTTTCAAACTTCACATCATCAAACATCATAAAATAAGATCTACTACAAAGTTTCATAATATTTTGAGGTCATTTTGAGCATGAACCGAAGATAACTTACTGATATGAATCCAACAACTGATCATGTGCATGTACCCGAACGAGCAATTATAAGAAGCAATACAAAGAAAATTCAAGTATCAAATCAAGAAAATAATGAAGTGGCTGACATTGGAAAGTGATTAGAAGACTTTCCTTTGGTAGTTGAACTACCAATTAAGACAATTTATGAATTGCCTTATATTCTTCAATTTATATTTAATAGCATTTATTAAAAGTTTGTATGAATTGCCTTATATTCTTCAATTTGTATTTAATAACATTTATTAGCATTTATTAGCATTTATTAGTGGTTGGTGGCTGAACTTTATTTTGTTAGGGTTATCTTTTGGGCCTATTTAAAGATGTAATACTCATGTTTGAGGGATTTTGTTGAATATAGAAAAAAAAAACTTTGTGTTTTCTTGATACCTTTTTGGTGTTATTCTTTTTCAAATCTTGCTTTAGGTTTGATGTTTAAACCGATTCATTGAATTAGTTTTGATCAAGCTAATTCTGGAGTGAATTGTCTTGGTATCTAAGAGTGACCATCATAGATTCCAAGTTTGATCTAAGAGTCATTCATCTTCTAACCAGCTCTTGGTTGGAATCAATCCGTTAAGTTAGCTTTCTCTGTGAGCGTTTTGCAAGGATTCTAGAAAGACCTCTAGCTTTGCAAATTCCAGCATTGTTGGCGCTTATCACTTACCTTAAGGGTATTATGGTAATTTTACACCATTTCTTGGTTTAGCTACTTAACCTTATCCAATCACCCCCAAATTTCACATATAATCTTAACATGTCATAATATACTCATTATTAAATTTTTATAGGCAACAAAGTTTATTTAGTGGGTTATTTTAACGTTACTTAAATCCCAAGCAATTTGATCGGTTCAGAGCCTTAACTCTTGGTTCTTGGTATTTTTCTTCCATAATCTTTTAAATCATACTTAGTTTAGGATTCATACACAGATTCAAGTAATTCCTACAAGTATTTTTTAAGAAAAGTCCATGATGGGTACTTACCTCGTTGGCGATGTCCGGGACCTCCGTCGTCATCGATGTTCTAGTTTCTGGAACCATAAAATATTTCATGAGAAATGGTCTGTAAGAGAGTTAAAATTGAGAAAAATCAATGGAGAGTCATTTTTTTATATGACATCGTCTAGATAGGAAGAAGATGCGCGCAACGCATAATGCCGCCACTTGAAAATTCTTCTCCACAACTCCGATCACGGGATTTCTCCCCTTGATTTCTTCATTAAACTTGAAGATGGTGTTACAAGGAAGGGCTTGAGATTGGTTTCATACCTTGTCGTGGATCGTAGCCTAAGTTATTAAACTCTAGAGTTCGTCGAAAATCTTTTTCCTCGCCGAAGCTCTACCAAAAAAAACTTATGAGGCAGCCATTTCCAGAGGTTATTAGGACCCAATTTCTTCCTAGAACCTCTTCCTTATTCTTCCCTCCTGCTAAAGGAATTGGTTTAAAGGAACTTCTTTCAGTGTGTAACACCTAAGACCTCTAATAAGAGATAATGTATAATTCCTAATAGGTTGTACAAGGTTTTGGAAGCAAATAACCACAAAATTGGATAAAATTCTAGAAAATGAAATTTTTTCCAATTTTTATCAAACTTCCCAAAATTTTAAATTCTTTTAGAGGAAGAATTTCAAGGTTCTCGGGAAAGGAAAAATGATCATGAAGGGGTATAGAATTTTTGACAAAATTCTAGATTTTTCTTTTAGAAAATAATATTAAAATAGTCAAAAATGGCAAAATTACCAAAATGCTCCTAAAAAATATAGATAACTACAAAAATACCCTTTTGGCTAGAATCAAAACTTTGAGAGCGACCCTCTCCCCAAAATCTATTCAATCTCAAAATCTAGCGGTTGGATCTCCTCCAAAATTGGACACAATCTAGAACGTTCATAAATCATCTCATTCAACGGCTAGAATTCAAAACTAAGGTCGGAAAGGCTCTAATCGGAGTAGGTATTTTTGGTGGATATTGCAGAAAAATCAAGAATGAAATTAATGACAATTCTAGACGTTTGAGGATCATCCATCTATAAATTATGAGGTAGGGACAACTAATAAGAGCAAGAAGTCAGCTAAACTGAGTCCTCAATCGTGAGTTACGATTTTGGGTATCGTATTCTTGGGTTTTCCTCGAATTTGGGAACTACAGTTTATCATTCCTCCTCAAACTTGTTTCTTCACCATGTGACTTACGGTGAATGTTGGAACAGTCATGGAAATCAGGACAGGGCAGTAGTATGCATTGATTTTGTTGATAGTTGGTTTATTTTTATCTATTTTTATTTTTTTTATTATTATTTTGTTGCGCAAGTGTGTTAAAAAATTATTGAAAATGTTTGCTGAAACCACCACACCTAGATGGTGGTTGAAAGTTCTCTATTTATAATTATTTATAGAATAGAGAAATATGGTAAATTATAAATAATATGGAAAGAATAATAAAAGATAATTTACATAATAGAGAAATATGGTAAACTACAAATAATATGGGAAGAACAATAAGAAGGAAAGAATAATAAATGAATACAATATATTTGCATATAATAAATGGTCAACTATGCTTAACACCCCCCGCAAGCTGAGCGTCGAATTTGAACAAACGTGAAGCTTGGATCTGAAAAATCCGAAGAGAGGTCGAGAAATACTTTTGTGAAGATGTCAACAACTTGGAGATGGGAAGGTACATATTGTGTGCGAAGTTTGCCAGCGATAACAAGTTCTCGAAGGAAATGATAATCTAGTTCAACATGTTTAGCCCGCTTGTGAGAAACAGGATTAGAGCTGAAAAAAAAAATACTTTTGTTGTCACATAAAAGTAAGTGTTGCTGTGAAATAGGGATCTTGAGGTCATGCAAAAGATGCGTAACCCAAAGAAGTTCATCAGCAGTTGTGGCAAGAGCACGATACTCAGATTCACAGCTGAAGCGTGAGACAGTAGGTTGCTTTTTGGCACTCCAAGAAACGAGATTGTTACCAAGATAAATAAAACAGCCGAATGTAGAACGACGAGTATCGGGACAACCAGCCCAGTCAGCACCCAAATAAGTGACTAGCGTACTAGGAATAGTGGATGGACGAAAGGTAAGACCAAAGTGGAGTGTTCCTTTGACATAGCGAAGAATACGTTTGACAGCAAGAAAGTGATCTGCAGTAGAAGTATGTAAGAATTTGCTGACAGAATTGACATCATAAGCAATATCAGGATGCGTAATAGTCAAGTACTGAAGGGCACCAAGAAGAGATCTATAGAGAGTAGGGTCAGAGAAAGGAGAACCATCAGCAGTCAGGTGTTGAGAAACAACCATGAGAGTGTGGACTAGTTTGCTATCGAGCAACTGAGCATGAGTAAGAATATCTCGAGCATATTTTAACTGACTAATAAAGCGACCATCAAGAGTGGGTGAAACTTCAAGACCAAGAAAGTAACTGAGAGAACCCAAATCTTTGGTAGCAAACTCAGAATGAAGCTTGCGAGTAAAGCTGTCAATAAGAGATGAGTTGTTGTTGGTAAAATGTCATCAACATAAAGAAGCAAATAGATAAGGTTAAATTGCTGATGAAAGACAAAAATGTACCTGTCAGCGCGACTGGAAGAAAAACCAAGTGGAAGAAGAAATGACCTTTGTATACATACCAAAAATGTAACGACCCGAAATTTTTTACTTAATTTAAGGTCGCTACTGTATACATACCATAAACATTGAATGCGGAAGACTTCATTTAAATTCCATAAAACATAACCTTTGTCTTAAAACACAACCATGGACTTACGTGTTTCGAAAATATTTTTAAAACGACACAACAAAAAACCCGAAATAAAATAAATAAGCGTTTAAGTTTAAAACATCCTATTCTATCCTAAGTCTAAGAAAATAAATACCACTATCCTATGCATGTGCCATGATCTCGAGTTGCGATGCCGTCGTCAGCCGTACAGGAATGCCTTGCCTTAACCTGAAAAATGTAGTAGCACATAGCTTGAGTATTTAAAGAAATACTCAGTAAGTGACCCCACTATTGGGGTTAAATGCAACAATCACATATAATGAAATGATGGGACCTATCTTTCGTTTCGTTTCATTTCGTTTCGTTTCGTTTTCCCTACGGTGTAATCCTAACAGGTAATCGTGGATGTGTACCATATACTCTACACGCAGCCCATACGTGCGAGTATGGGCTCACCAGCTAGTTCGCACACCGCTGGGCCACTGTCCCTAGTCGGTGGGCATCCTCTGGGGGCCCACCGGGACCCGTTAAAACTAAAACCGTCATGGCAGCGCTATGCAGGGCATAACGATCGTTGTCCTGCCATTTGGATGTACGCGTCCGTACCCTCGTGATGGGATAGGGGTATCCCCCCAAATGCATGATCACACAATATGCATGAGGTCCCACTAGTCCTACAGTCATCATTTAATGAACATAACCCCGTGTCACGTTTTCATGCTTACATGTCATTCTCATTCTCGTTTCGTTACATATCATACATATTCCTAGCGGGGTTATGTATCATGCAATTTACCGTATTTCATGTCATACAATTCATTTAGTTACACTCCAATACTCATACAACAAGCCATAATCGTACAAGGGCCACACATCGTCACATGCATTCATATCACATCAACTAAGCAGTATAAATAACATACATTCACGTTCACATGATTTCGTACTTAAGCACAATAATCTAGCATACAATGTATCATATAATAACCAAGTCATAACGTAAACACTTCATAGTCATATCGTTCTCTAACTTACCATAGTCTTAACGTTCTTATACCTATCAAAGACATATCATTACGTGACGTACCTTAGTCATATCGTCACAAGAACGTACCCTAACGCTATCGTTCTATCAATCTATCACAAACCTATCCCTTTCTACCCATAACCTAGCCGTATTCTTTCATCAATCTCTTCTACCCATAGCACTCCGGTATGTAACCTAACTCTAACGTTTCATGAACGTATCTTATTCCTATCGTTACATTTCGTTTTGTGCATCCTTCTAGTACCCTATCTCAAATATATCCTTGAGCACATCGTACCATAATTATTATCATACAAACCACATATTATAACATAACATAACATATAGGAAGCATATCGATCCACAGACAATTCACACATATCAATATATATGACACGTGCAGAACAACAGGGCACGTGTCAACATCAAATATAACCATGCCGATAGTAAGGTCACTTACTTGGTTAGCTTAAGTCGTTGTCACGATATATCCTTAATGAAAGTTCGATTCCGTCGTTATCCTTAATGAAAGTCCATTGAACTCCAAGTCAACCTATGTGAGCCCATGACATCAGTTCCGAGTTTGAATTTCTACAAAATTGTTTCTCTAATTTATATTGATCCATGTGTTATATTTCATGCGAACGTTAGAGTCTTTGCCTGAGTTAGGTCTTGAAATATTTATATACGTTTGTTATAGTATTATTTTCATATAAACCATTTAATACCCATTAAAATTTTCCACCTATTCTATTTTTTCTTACAGTGTTTAATACTCTTTAACATTTTCTAGATAATTTCAATTATATTCACAATCTTCACTCCCTGTCTCTTACTGTATTTCCCTTCTTTTAATTATCTCATGTGTTTGAGGATGACTTTTAATATCATTAAATAATATAAAAGGAAAACTACTGAAATGCAAAATCCTTTTAATATCATTAAATAAAATAAAAGGAAAACTACTAAAATCTCTTCAAATGCACGATCTTTTTCTAGCAAAATATCTCTCACTGCCAAAACTAAATGTGAACCTTTTTTTGTGTGTTTGTTTTTGCCCAAAGAAGAAATTCTGATACGTTAAATTCTTCTTTGGTTTTGTTTGCTACCTTTTCAATTAGGTTAGCAATTATTTTGGCCAATTTAATCGATTCTATTTTTTCTGCTATTATCGGATCTTTCTAACAAAGGTAAATTGCTTGATAAAACTAAATAATTGGATAAAAAAAAAGATCTGAGATATAACTTACAGAGAAATCTCATCTCTCCCATGTAAATCTTGATCATATCTGTAAACCCATCTCCTATAAATTTGACTGCAGGTATTTCTGTTTTCTCAAATCTGACAACCCATCTCCTATAAATTTGACTGCAGTTATTTCTGTTTTCTCAAATCTGACATTTTTCATTTGTGTTTCATTTTTGGAGGAACTATTAGGTGGGTTGAGGAGAGATTGTTGGGGAAAGTGACCAGGAGAGATGAGGGAATAATTATTTTTATTTATTTATTTATTAATTTATTATATATTTTTTTTTTTACATAATAATAATTTTTTGTTCTTTATAATAATTTTTATTTATTTATTTATTAATTTATTAATTTTTTTTGGCTGTTACATTATATCCCTCTAAAAAATTTTTTGTCCTCGGAAGTGTTTTAATCTTGGAATAACTCGGATCCTTATTCTAAGAGTTCTTTGTTAAGTCTTCAAGTACCACTAAGCAAAAATTCTTAACAAGTATACCTTAATTCGTATGAGTCATAACATTTATTTGCATGCATAAAACTTCCATAAGCCTATCACTTTGTATTCATAAAATCTTTGAATCCTTATAAGGTGTCTTGTCAGATAGTTAGGTATTTTAAATCTTAATTCATACTCCAAAAGGGTCTTTTGGTCATTAACCCCTAAATCTTGGTTTAATTCTTCAGCATATTCCAATGGTCTTGTAACTTTGTGTAATCCCTTTACACCATGATATAAGGCTCCTCATCAAATTTCATGTCATTTAGAGGTCAATTTGGTCATAAACTAGTGGTACGTAATTATAGGGGCATTTTAGTCATTTTACACCTACACTTGGTTTAGCCCATTATCATAACCTAATGGTCACCAAATTTCGTACATAGCCTTATCATGTCATATTGGGTCTTCTTCTAAAATTTCATGGACAACATAATTCATCTAAGGTTTGTGGCTCTGACACTTCATTGAAATAAATGTTCTGTCAACAATAAGGTTGGAAAACTTACATAGTTCCTCACTTTTTTTTTTTTTTTTTTTTTTTTTTTTTTTTTTTTTTTTACTATGATTCCATCTACTAGATCAATAGTTTTACTAGTTTCATCTTTACATTGTTCTCCAAATCCAATTTTCTACACTTAGCTAAAGGTTCACTAATTGACCTGTTTGTCCATGCCTTCTCAAAATCTCATTTTTAAATATCCAAAATGGCATTTTCTTTTGATCCAATTTTTTTTTTCTCTCTCCCTATCATTAAAGAAATACAAAAAAAAATTCTGGGTTAGAAACATTCTCGAGAATTTCTCTTAAGATTCGAACCCATAGCTGATGATAGAACTAGAATAGATATTTTTTGTTTCCTACTCATACACACTCATACCTTTGTTTCTCGATCAATCTAATTCTAATCTTCCTCCCCAATCAAATATTATGGTGCCGGTATAGATCGAAATTTTGTTACAGTCAAATTCTGACCAGTAATAGATACCGGGCTTTGCAATATTTGACTAACCACAATTTTGTATAGTCCATTTACTATAGGAGTTTCCCGGGAATTCACTAGAGGAATGTTTTCAATTAAAATTGTTCGTTCTCTATATTTTAATAATTAAAAAGAAAGAAAGAATTGCTTTCCTTTCCTCATTATTGTTTGTGTTCACTTGATTTGGTTCATCATTAATGTCTCATCTTTGTAGATGAATTTCATATACAAATTTGCCTATTTTCCCATACAAAATCAAGAAATTTGTAATACTTTTCTCTTTTGGCTACCTATCCCAATTCTAGTAAATTTTTTGGAGTCAAAATCATGACATGAAACTAGTTAAGAACTCCACCCTATCCCAATGCAAATAGAATGCACTAGTAAATCACATGGATCTAGGAACCACTTCCTGTATTTGATTTGTAGTCAAGCTAGAGTTTAAGGATTTGGTAACTTTCATAGGACACATTGTCAAATAGGCTTTTCTCTTGGTATACCTTATCTAGTACATCCCAAATTAATACTCCTATAACCATAACGGAAAGACAACACAACCCTTTCAACGCCTTTGTAATATCAAGAATGGGCTTAACAAAATTCTCTTCTAAGAATTGGTATTATATAAGCATGGTGGATATTCTCAAATGCCATAAAACTTGGGATACTTGAAAATCAAACTTAAAATTGCAGTTTTGAAACTTTTACTATAGTAATACCTTTTAACTAGGTTGACATTGCTAAAAAAAATTGATTGGTAATTTTCTACAACAATTTGTTTATGTTGAGCTTCCTGAGTGCATTCGTATACCCTAAGGAGGATTACCACAAAACTTTTAGTTGATCTAGAGACAATGTCCCACTCTAATCCTCGTGTATCCCCCACCCAAGTTCATTTTAAATCATGGTTTCTTAAATTTAAGATACCTTGACAATCTCATGCCGTAGTCCCTCTCCATATACCTCTAAAATTTTGACCATGATCGTAATGCCTCATCCAAATTGTGGCTCGACACTTTTAAATCATCTCACAACTTCCATAATTGCGGTTGTATTATTTTTTTTTATATAGTTTTCAAGTCTTATTAAGGTAGGAAAGTTTTCTACATCTCAGTACTAACAAAGCTCATCTTCCATTAACGACACTTATGTCATTCACCAATTAATTTAAGTATACATGTTTTAAACTTTTATGGTCTTTAACTCAATTTTTTTTACAGGTACTTTAATTTCATCTTTACATACTTCAAAGTTATAAAGTTTTCTTTCAGACACTACAACTTTTAATATCTATAGTATACTATAGGATATTGACATCTATCAAGCTTCTTAGGTCATTTTATTTCATCTAAAACTATTTACTCTTCCGTATACATTGGTACAGTCCTCCCCATCTCTATGATCATAAGACTGTGTAGTTTATCTATGTTCAACACGTCTAACTAAAACATATGATCTTGCTTAGCAAAATCATTTTCACGCATACGGTAACATTTAGTAGCTTACTAAAATTAAATCTACTCATTCCTAGCCACAATCTCAATAAATCTAAACATCATCAATACAACAATTTACATTCACATTCCAGGTAAGGTAAACATAACGTATTCTAAATTAAAATAAATATAGAATTAAGCTAACATGAATGTAGTAAATTATAATACAATCAATAGAGTAAAAGTCCAATTATGAGTTATATTTTATAATGACCAAGCAATAACAACATACACAATCAATGACATTTCATTTTCTTATCTTACGCAAGACATACCTGAAGGAGACGGGGCACCGACGGTGGGACCATGGAACATGCCAAGCCTACATCGTAGGCTAGTTTACAAGATCTATAACCTAGGGCTCTGATACCAACTGTAACGACCCCGAAATTTTCTACTTAATTTAAGGTCGCTACTGTATACCTACCATAAACATTGAATGTGGAAGACTTCATTTAAATTCCATAAAACATAACCTTTGTCTTAAAACATCGCCATGGACATACGTGTTTCGAAAACATTTTTAAAATGACACAACAAAAAACTCGAAATAAAATAAATAAGCGTTTAAGTTTAAAACATCCTATTCTATCCTAAGTCTAAGAAAATAAATACCACTATCCTATGCATGTGCCATGATCTCGAGTTGCGATGCCGTCGTCAGCCGTACAGGAATGCCTTGCCTTAACCTGAAAAATGTAGTAGCACATAGCTTGAGTATTTAAAGAAATACTCAGTAAGTGACCCCACTATTGGAGTTAAATGCAACAATCACATGTAATGAAATGATGGGACCTATCTTTCGTTTCGTTTCATTTCGTTTCGTTTCGTTTTTCCTACGATGTAATCCTAACAGGTAATCGTGGATGTGTACCATATACTCTACACGCAGCCCATACGTGCGAGTATGGGCTCACCAGCTAGTTCGCACACCGCTGGGCCACTGTCCCTAGTCGGTGGGCATGCTCTGGGGGCCAACCGGGACCCGTTAAAACTAAAACTGTCACGGCAGCGCTATGCAGGGCATAACGATCGTTGTCCTGCCATTTGGATGTACGCGTCCGTACCCTCGTGATGGGATAGGGGTATCCCTCCAAATGCATGATCACACAATATGCATGAGGTCCCACTAGTCCTACAGTCATCATTTAATGAACATAACCCCGTGTCACGTTTTCATGCTTACATGTCATTCTCATTCTCGTTTCGTTACATATCATACATATTCCTAGCAGGGTTATGTATCATGCAATTTACCGTATTTCATGTCATACAATTCATTTAGTTACACTCCAATACTCATACAACAAGCCATAATCGTACAAGGGCCACACATCGTCACATACATTCATATCACATCAACTAAGCAGTATAAATAACATACATTCACGTTCACATGATTTCATACTTAAGCACAATAATCTAGCATACAATGTATCATATCATAACCAAGTCATAACATAAACACTTCATAGTCATATCGTTCTCTAACTTACCATAGCCTTAACGTTCTTATACCTATCAAAGACATATCATTACGTGACGTACCTTAGTCATATCGTCACAAGAACGTACCCTAACGCTATCGTTCTATAAATCTATCACAAACCTATCCCTTTCTACCCATAACCTAGCCGTATTCTTTCATCAATCTCTTCTACCCATAGCACTCCGGTATGTAACCTAACTCTAACGTTTCATGAACGTATCTTACTCCTATCGTTACATTTCATTTTGTGCATCCTTCTAGTACCCTATCTCAAATATATCCTTGAGCACATCGTACCATAATTATTATCATACAAACCACATATTATAACATAACATAACATATAGGAAGCATATCGATCCACAGACAATTCACACATATCAATATATATGACACGTGCAGAACCACAGGGCACGTGTCAACAACAAATATAACCATGCCGATAGTAAGGTCACTTACTTGGTTAGCTTAAGTCGTTGTCACGAATATATCCTTAATGAAAGTTCGATTCCGTCGTTATCCTTAATGAAAGTCCATTGAACTCCAAGTCAACCTATGTGAGCCCATGATATCAGTTCCGAGTTTGAATTTCTACAAAATTGTTTCTCTAATTTATATTGATCCATGTGTTATACTTCATGCGAACGTTAGAGTCTTTGCCTGAGTTAGGTCTTGAAATATTTATATACGTTTGTTATAGTATTATTTTCATATAAACCATTTAATACCCATTAAAATTTTCCAGATATTCTATTTTCTCTACAGTGTTTAATACTCTTTAACATTTTCTAGATAATTTCAATTATATTCACAATCTTTCCTCCCTGTCTCTTACTGTATTTCCCTTCTTTTAATTATCTCCTGTAATTTCAATTATATTCACAATCTTTCCTCCCTGTCTCTTACTGTATTTCCCTTCTTTTAATTATCTCCTGTGTTTGAGGATGACTTTTAATATTATTAAATAATATAAAAGGAAAACTACTAAAATAGCAAAATCCTTTTAATATCATTAAATAAAATAAAAGGAAAACTATTTATTTTTTCAAATGCACAATCTTTCTCTAGCAAAATATCTCTCACTGCCAAAACTAAATGTGAACCTTTTTTTTTTTGTGTGTTTGTTTTTGTCGAGAGAAGAAATTCTGATAAGTTAAATCTGTTTAACCCTTCTTCTTTAGTTTTGTTTGCTACCTTTTCAATTAGGTTAACAATTATTTTGGCCAATTTAATCTATTCTATTTTTTCTGCTATTATGCGATCTTTCTAACAACTTAAATTGCTAAATAAAACTAAATAATTGGATATAAAAAAGGAGATCTGAGATATAACTTAGAGAGAAATCTCATCTCTCCCATATAAATCTTGATCATATCTGCAAACCCATCTCCTATAAATTTGACGCACGTATTTCTGTTTTCTCAAATCTGACATTTTTCATTTGTGTTTCATTTTTGCAGGAACTATCACGTGGGTTGAGGAGAGATTGTTAGGGAGAGTGACGAGGAGAGATGAGGGAATAATTATTTTTATTTATTTATTTATTAATTTATTAAGTTATTATAATTATATTTTTATTTTACATAATAATATTTTTTTGTTCTTCATAATAATTTTTATTTATTTATTTATTAATTTTTTTTGGTTGTTACAAAAAAGATAAATGTGTAGACAAAAAATCTTATCGAGGTATGATTGGATCTTTACTTTCCTTGACTGCGAGTAGACATGATATTATGTTTGTTGTATGTCTTTGTGCTAGGTTTCAATCTTGTCATAAGGAATCTCATCTACATACCGTTAAAAGAATATTTAAATATTTGCATGGGAATATTAATTTTGGATTGTGGTATCCTATAAATGTTTGAGTTTAAATTGGTAGGATATTCTGATGCGGATTTTGCAAGTTTACTTGATCATAAAAGTACTAGTGGAACTTGTCAATTTGTTGGTAGTTCATTAGTTTCTTGGTTTAGTAAAAAAGCAAAATTCGGTTGCCTTATCTACTACGGAATCAGAATATATTGCGGTTGCTAGTTGTTGTGCTAAAATTCTTTGGATGAAACAAACTCTTTGTGATTTTGGATTAAAATTTGATAGTGTGCCTATCTTTTGTGATAACACCAGTGCTTTTAATTTAACTAAAAATCTTGTTCATCATTCTATAACTAAACATTTTGACATTCGACATCATTTTATTAGAGAGCATGTGCAAAATGGACATATTATTCTTGATTTTGTAAACTCTAATAATGAATTAGCAGATATTTTTACGAAGTTGAAGAATTTTTTTGCAAAAATAGGCTTGAGCTTGGTATTATTAGTTGGTATTATTAGTAGTAATATATCTTGAATTTCTCAATTATAGGCATGTTCTTAGGGGGAGCATGTCATTCTTTTATTATTGTTTTATTGTTCTTTTTTATGATTACAAAGGGGGAGAAAATTAGGAAAAATATGCTCTAAATTTGTTATTTTATAATTAATGAATTACTTCGTTGTTGTGATGTTTCCTAATTCATTGAAGCATTAATATAGGGGGAGAATATGGATGTGAGTGAATTTCAAAGTTCTGATGATATATTAGAATGCCTATGATGATGCATCGATATTAGTATCAATATTATTATTTGGACGTGCATTATTTTATGTTTTATGGTTTTCATACTATTTTTCTTGAAATGGTCTGTCATCATCAAAAAGGGGAGATTGTTGGCCTTTTCGCCTTAATCTCAAATTAATTAATTGATGTTTTGATGATAACAAACCTATCTTCATTTATTAACAATTCTCAGTATTTTGTCCATAGTGTAAGGTTGGGAATAACGATTTCAACGTCTTTTTTGGTTCACTCAAATTAGAGATAAAACGAAGAAGTTTCAGTCAAAACAAGATACCCGACGTGATGATGTGGAGGCAAAATTGACATCATGGACCAATCAAATTCAAAACAAGATACATGACGTGATGATGTGGTGACAAAATTGACATCATGGACCAAGCGGCAAAATTGACATCATAGACCAATCGAAGTATGACATTTACAAATTTGGTAGAGTAACAATGGTGTAGTTTTCAATTACATTTATAAAAGTTTTCCATTACTTTTAAATTGTGTTTGATATTTTTTTTTTCCTCTCATAATCTACGCTTGAAGATAACTTCTAAATTTCCCGAATTCTGTAAAAAGAGAGTTAGATCGTTCTTAAAATCTTCACGTCCTTTCTTTTTTGAATTTTTTATTTTATTTTCAGTGTGCAAGTCTATTCCAAAATATCTCTGTCTCTTATTTGTTTGTTCACTTCTTGTTTTATTTTGTTGTTATTTCTTAATTAACTTCTCTTGATTGCCTTGAATTACTTGCTACGGTCAGAATTGCTTTACCCGTATATTAGCTTACCTTGATCATAATTTAGTCACTTTCCCAAACAGCCTACCTTTATGTGTATAAACACGAGTGTCCCTGAGTGTAAAATCAGTGAGTTGAGTGTCTAAGGTCCTAAACATATTTCACTACTATTTGTACAATCATGAACCAAGACGAGAAAAATGGAGGGGAGATCAATGATCTAGTTGAAGAAGTCCAGAAGAATGAGAAGGAACTGGAAGATGGGATTCATTTGGCACTTATAACAAGAAGACTTGTTAAAACTCAAGTTACGGAGAATGATGTTGATGATCAAAGAGACAACCTGTTCCACACGCGGTGTTTCGTCAAGGGGATTGCTTGTAGTCTTGTCATTGATAGTGGAAGTTGCACCAATTATGTAAGTACCATGTTGATCAAAAGGTTACAAATTCCAACCCAAGATCATCCTAAACCTTACAAGCTCTAATGGCTAAATGATAGTGGAACAATGAAGGTAGTTTCTCAAGCTTTAATATCTTTTACTTTGGGAAAATATAAAGATGAAGTTCTCTGTGATGTATTATCAATGCAAGCTGGAGATATATTGCTTGGCCGACCATGACAATTTGACAGGAGTGTTATGTATGATGGCTATTTGAATAGGTATTCTTTTGTAAAAGATGGTAGAAAAACCACTCTTGTACCTTTGAGTTATGCAAATGTATTTGCTGATCAATTAAAGTTGGAGGAAAGAAAGGAAGAGCTCGAGGAAAAAGAGCTAAAAGAAAAACAAGAGTTGAGTGAAAAAATAGAGAAAAATAAAAGAGAAAAAAAGAGAATGAAAAAAGAGATGAAATTGAAGAAAAAAAGGAAGAGAGAGAGAGTTATTTGGCTACAGTTGGAGAGGTGAGAAGGTTTTCACAAAGATCGATCTTTGTACTTATGTATAATGGAGAATTTTTGGTCTCTGACTATAACAACTTGGCTTTGCCTAGTGTTTTTCAATATCTTTTACAGGAATTTGAAGACATGTTTCAAGATAAAGAAATACCTCTCATTAGAGGTACTAAACATAAAATAGACTTCATTCCAAGGACTGTCATTCCTTATAAGCCAGCTTTTCGAGTCAATCCAACCGAGACAAAAGAAATTCAAAGGCAAGTGGAGGAGCTCATGGAGAAGGGTTATGTACGAGAAAGTTTGAGTCCATGTTCTATACAAGACTTATTGGTGCCAAAGAAAGATGAAACTTGGCGCATATGCATGGATAATAGAGTCATCAACAAAATCACGGTAAAGTATCGACATCCTATTCCTAGGTTAGACGATATGCTTGATTTATTGCATGATTCGTGTCTATTTATAAAAATTATCTTGAAATCTGGATATCATCAAATTAGAATGCACGTAGGAGATGAATGGAAAACAACTTTCAATATTAAGTTTGGATTGTATGAATGGCTTGTTATGCCTTTTAGGTTAACTAATGCTCCTAGTACACCTATGCGCTTAATATATAATGTTTTGAGAAAATATATGAGAAAACATGTTGTTTATATTGATGATATTATAATTTATTTGAAGATTTTGCTTGAGCATGTGGAGCATATTAAATTAGTTTTGATTACACATAGAACAGAGAAATTTAATTTTAATAAGGGTAGTTTTTGCATGGAAAAAGTTCACTCTATTGGCTTCATAGTTGGTAAAAGTAGAGTAGCTTTAGATAGAGATAAAGTTAAATTCATTATGGATTTGCCAACACCAAAAAGTGCACGTAAATTTCGAAGTTTTCATGAGTTAGCTAACCTCTATAAGAGATTTATAAATGATTTTAGAACCATAACTGAACTATCGAATGACTCAGTGAAAAATATTGTTGTTTTTAAACGAGGAGAAATGCAAGAGAATGCATCCAATTTTCTTAGGAAGAAATTAAGCAAACCATTATTTGTTTTGGCTAGCTTTGATAAAACTATTGAAATTGAATGTGATGTATGTGGTTTGGGCTTAAGTGTTATTTTAATTCAAGATGGAAAGTACTTAATATATTTACGTAAAAACTAAATGGGCCAACATTAAAATATACTACCTATGATAAAGAATTATTTGCTTTAGTTCATATATGGCATGTGTGGCAACACTACTTATGGCCTAAAGAATTTGTAATCCATTTTGATCATGAAAGCTTGAAGTATGTGAAGGGTCAAAGCAAACTGAATCATAGACATGCAAAGTGGGTGGAATTTATTGAAACATTTTCGTATGTCATCAAATATAAGCAAGGTAATGATAATATGGTAGTTGATGTGTTATCTAAAAGGTACGATCTCTTTACTTCTCTTAGTGCAAAAATTCTTGGACTTAGCATATTACCGAATTATATAGAGATGACCAAGATTTCAGAACTATTTATGCTTCTTGTCATGCAAAAAAACCTATGGATGATTATTATTTGTTTCATAAATTTTTTATGTTTTGTATTCCTAAATGCTCTATACAAGATTTGCTTTTGAGAGAAGCACATGGTGGTGTCTTAATGGGACATCTCAAGATTAATAAAGTTTATAAGATGTTGCATAAACACTTCTTTTGGCCGAAGATGAAAGCACGATATCCAAAAGTTTTGTAGCAAATGTTTTAAACGCAAAGAAACTAAATCTAGATCACAACCAAATAAATTTTATACTCCTTTGAATGTACCTAACAAACCTTGGACTAATATATCTATACAATTTGTTCTTGGTTTACTGCACACTACAAATGGTAAAGATTGTATTTTTGTTGTGGCAGATATATTTATTAAAATGAATGGAAATGGATGAGGCAAAGCATGACTTATTCCTTCTAATTTCCTTCTAATATTTTTGTGAGTGAAGCATGCAGATTTGATCAAAACATTTCAAAAGGAGGTGAAGGAAAGAAGGTCGAATCCTTTTGAGGAGGGGGAAGATGATAAGAATCGGAGAGCTCAGTTGATTTCAAACCTGCCGCATTAGCTACTCAAGTACATCAACATTTATTAGAAATAACTATGTTTAATTTCATAAATTATGTAAAAGTCAAATGGTCAATTTGACTTATTTTTTTGTGGAGATTAAAGGGGATCGGGAATAAATCCCGTCCACAAACGTCTTTTGTCGAGAGACTATAAATACCAACAATATGTTATGTAAAATTTGAGATTGCTGGATGAATGTAATTCAGATCTCAAATTGAGACTTTCCCTTAGAATCCGAGCATCATATTTGTCATTTCTAAGTTTCAAGCAATTCTTGTGGTAGAATTGCACCCGAGCCATTCAATCAAGCCTTGATGAAGTTAGATTGTGGAGTGACTCAATTTAGAACAAGGTTTCCAAATCTTGCTTCTAGATCTTCAATCATAAGAGGTAATCTAATTCTAGCCTTATCTCTTGGTTAATCCAAATTTCGTATAAGGAGGATGATATGAACCAAAAGACATCAATCATACAATATACTTCAATGAAGATGTGAAGAAAAGGTTGCCAAAATTATCAAAACATATTTCAATTCATGCCACATTGAAGAATAATGAAGTTTGATCTTTACAAATTTTGGGTGGGTTACAATTTAGAGTAATTTAGAGTTATTGTATTTTAAGACATTTTATTTACTTTAGGTTACATTTACCTAATGACTAATTATGGTCATTAAGTATGAATGTTACAACTTTTGGAATGCTTTTAATAGTTTCATTTTGAGGCTATATAACGCCATGTATGTTGTATTTGTAAGGAAGACTGAAAAATATTATTAAAGAAGCATTTGTGCTCTTTTTTAGCCAATGGCTAAGTTTCTTTGCAATTCTATGTAGTTTAGGTTGCATGTAGAATCATTCGAGCTCGACATGATCAATCTTGCTTGTGGAGTGATTCGAATCTCAAACAAGTGTTCTTGCGTTGAGATATTTGATCAACAAGAATCATTCAAGCTAGACATGATCGATCTTGCTTGTGGAGTGATTCAAATCTCAAACAATGTTCTTGCCTTGAGATATTCAATCAACAAGGTAATCTGAATCTTATTCCCCTTGTAGTGATTCCTTATCATATCATTTGGTATCAGAGCTTCAGGCTCAAGATCGGATAATGATATGATAAGGAATCACTATAAGGAGAGTAAGATTCGAATTACCTTGTTGATCGAATATCTCAAGGCAAGAATATTGTCTGAGATTCGAATCACTCCACAAGCAAGATCGATCATGTCTAGCTTAAATGATTCTTTGATCAAATATCTCAAGACAAGAACACTTGACTGAGATTCGAATCACTCCACAAACAAGATTGATCATGTCGAGCTTGAATGATTCTACATGCAATCTAAACTACATAGAATTGCAAACAAACTTAGCCATTGGCTAAAGAAAAGCACAAATGCTTCTTTTACTATATTTTTCAAGTCTTCCTTACAAATACAACATACATGGCTTTATATAGCTTCAAAATGAAACTATTAAACGCATTCCAAAAGTTGTAACATTCATACTTAATGATCATAATTAGTCATTAGGTAAATGTAACCTAAAGTAAATAAAATGTTTTAAAATACAATAACTCTAAATTACTCTAAATTGTAACCCACCCAAAAATTGTAACAATCAAACTATGTTTTGATAATTTTGACAACCTTTTCTTCACATCTTCATTGAAGTATATTGTATGATTGATATCTTTTGGTTCATATCAGAGGTGTTAATTACTTTGATTCAAGGGTTCTTGCTTCAACAAAAGCTTGGATCGTTAGGCTGAGGATTAGGGTTGCCTTATCACCCTTTATGACCGCACAACTCTCAAACGCTCCTCAACCTCGACAGGTAGCCTGCAAATACTTGAAAAAAATAGGAAAACTGGGATGCGTATAAATATTATACTCAGTAAGCCACTTACTTGTATGCTCTTATTGCATCTTTAACCGATTCCCACGGACTCCTCTTTGGCTCTAGGACGTCTGATTCTAGTCTTGGGTCCTTGGGGCTTCTTTGGTTCTCCATTCTTTCATTTAAACTCTAAGAGTTCCTAGGCCCATGATAGTCCCCCTTATTGGGGGGCGCGAGCCCTCCTTTCCCATGCAGCTAATGGTTTGTACGACGTGGGGACATATTTTCCATGAGAAACGGCTAGGAACAACGAGAATTGATCAGGAACCTTTGGTCCTCCTATGAAGCTATAGATATTGTTCACACAACTAGTAGCCTAAGAACACTCTTAAGGTACTTCGTTTGTTGATGTGATCTGATAGGCTCATAGGGAAAGGTTAGGTCTAGACTCAGTGACTTGTCACTTCTAACCACAAATCCCTATGCTTATCATATTATTGGGTCATGGAAAATCCCTTCAAGCAAACAGAAGTCAAATATGATGTGATAAGATAAGGAATCACTACAAGGGGAGTAAGATGCGGATTACCTTGTTGATCGAATATCTCAAGGCAAGAACATTGTTTGAGATTCGAATTACTCCACAAGCAAGATCGATCATGTTTTGCTTGAATAATTCTTGTTGATCAAATATCTCAAGGCAAGAACACTTAATTGAGATTCGAATCACTCCACAAGCAAGGTTGATCATGTTGAGCTTGAATGATTCTACATGCAACCTAAACTACATAGAATTGCAAAGAAATTTAGCCATTGGCTAAAGAAGAGCACAAATGCTTCTTTTACTATATTTTCCAAGTCTACTTACAAATCCAACATACATGACTTTATATAGCCTAAAAAATTAAACTATTAAAGGCATTCCAAGAGTTGTAACATTCATACTTAATGGCCATAATTAGCCATTATGTAAATGTAACCTAAAGTAAATAAAAAGACTTAAATACAATAACTCTACATTACTCTAAATTATAACTCACCCAAAATTTATAACAATCAAACTTCATTCTTCTTCAATGTGGCATGAATTGAAACATCTTTTGATAATTTTGACAACCTTTTCTTTACATCTTCATTGAAGTATATTGTATGATTGATGTCTTTTGGTTCATATCATGATGAAAACTAACCTTCATCGGAAAGACGCTCCACACCCCCGTACGAATGCGCTTCAGGGAAGAGGACGCACATCCCGGTGCTGCCATGTGGCATGCTTGGGTTGGTCAGCCACTGATGAGTCGTGGGTTCAAATCCAGAGGTGGCGCTGGCAAGTGAAATTCCTTATGTTGACGCATGACACCATGCAAATTGGGTTGAACATCCTTTAAGTCAAACTGGGTCAGACGTGAGCGCGGGTTGGAAGAGCTACCGTGTGTCGCATATCGAGTGGAGTCACAACACAAAATCCACAAGGATTCTTCATGAATACTATGGGGAATCCTTCTAGAGGAACATATCAATATCTTAGGCCTTAACTCGTAAGAAACGACTTACGGCAAAAGGTTACCTCGCGGGTCTCGATTTCTTGCTCTCACTCTCCAACTTTCTCTCTTTCTTCGATATAAAGAAATGTTATTATTAAGAGAATTATTGAAATTGGCCCAAGGTTTTAATGCAAATTGCGGTAGCTCCTAATCTAGATTATCTTCAAAGTTCGCAGTGTTGTAATCCTGTATCATAAAAAGATATTATTAAGAGAATTATTGAAATTGGCCCAAGGTTTTAATGCAAATTGCGGTAGCTCCTAATCTAGATTATCTTCAAAGTTCGCAGTGTTGTAATCCTGTATCATAAAAAGATATTATTAAGAATTAATACAATTGACACCCTTGTAAGTGTTGAACCTAGGACTTTCACGTTATTGGTATGACATTCTAACCAACTGAGCTAATAGGCCGTAAGTTTTATGCACATTATAGATCAGTAGCTCCTAATCCAATACTAGCATTACTATTTTTATGCACATAATAGGCCGTAAGCCAATGCGAGTGTCGAACCTGCGACTTCCGCATTACTAGCACGACACTCTAACCAACTGACCTAATAAGCCATAGGTTTTATGCACATTGTAGATTGGTAGCTCCTAATCCAGTGAGTTTAGGTTACATAATTTTATGCATAATAAACTTAAAACTTCAAGCCATTATCTTTAAAGTTTGTAGTGTTGTAACCCCATATGAGGAAAAGATATATATTACTATTAAGAATTAATGAAATTGGCCCATGCAGGAATCATGCCTGCAACCTCTGCGTTATTAGCACGACTTAACCAACTGAGCTAATAGGCCATAGGTTTTATGCATAGATCGGTAGCTCCTAATCCAGTGAGTTTAGGTTACATAATTTTATGCATAATAAACTTAAAACTTCAAGCCATTATCTTTAAAGTTTGTAGTGTTGTAACCCATATCATGAAAAGATATATATTACTATTAAGAATTATTGAAATTGGTCCATGCAAGTATCGAACCTGCGACCTTCGCGTTATTAACACGAGATCGGTAGCTCCTAATCCAGTGAGTTTAAGTTACATAATTTTATGCATAACAAACTTAAAACTTCAAGCCATTATTCTTTAAAGTTTGTAGTATATATTACTATTAAGAATTAAAGAAATCGGCCCATGCAAATGTCAAACCTATGACCTTTGCGTCATTAGCACAATACTCTAACCAAATGAGCTAATAGGCCAAAGGTTTTACACACATTGTAGATCGGTACCTCTTAATCCAGTGAGTTTATGTTACATAATTTTACACATAATAAACTTAAAACTTCAAGTCATTATCTAGTTTGTAGTGTTGTAACCCCATATCGTGAAATTGGCCCATGCAAGTGTCAAACCTGTGACCTCTTCAGGTTATTAGCATGACGCTCTAACCATCTGAGCTAATAGGCCATAGGTTAAACTTAAAACTTCAAGTCATTATCTTTAAAGTTTGTAGTGTTGTAATCCCATATCATGAAATTGGCCCATGCAAGTGTTAAGCTTGTAACCAGCACATTATTAGCACGACGCTCTAACCAAAGTTTTATGCACATTGTAAATCGGTAACTCCTAATCCAGTGAGTTTAGATTACATAATTTTATGCTACATAATTTTATGCCTAATAAAGTTAAAACTTCAAGCCATGAACTTGAAATTGCCCATGCAGGTGTCAAACCTACGACCTTTGCGTTACTAGAACGATGCTCTAACCAACTAAGCTAATAGGCCATAGGTCCTTTGCGTTACTAGAACGATGCTCTAACCAACTAAGCTAATAGGCCATAGGTGTTGTGCACATGGTAGATCGGTAACTCCTAATCTAGTGAGTTTAGGTTACATAATTTTATGTATAATAAACTTAAAACTTCAAGCCATGATCTTTAAAGTTTGTAGTGTTGTAACCTCACATCATGAAAAGATATATTACTATTATGAATTAATGAAATTGGCTCCATGTAGGTGTCGAACCTACAACCTTCGCATTATTAGCACCACACTCTAACCAATTTTGCTAATAAGCTATAAGTTCTATGCACATTGTAGATCGATAGCTCCTAATTCAGTTAATCGAGTTTTGGTATATAATTTTATGCTTAATAAATTAAAACTTTAAGTCATTATCTTTTTTAAAGTTTGTTGTGTTGTAACTGGGTATCATGAAAAGCTATTATTAAGAATTAATGAAATTAGATCATGCAGGTGTCAAACTTGCGACCTAGGCCATAGGTTTTATGCACATTATAGATCGGTAGCTCCAAATTCATTCAATCGAGTTTAGGCAAAATTAAAATTTAGAGAGTAGCATTAAGCTAACCTCAAATGGTTGTAGTAGCTTCGGCTTAGGCCAACCAAATGGCCCTACTGTCATTTTTCTCTACAACCAATGTGAGATCTCATGATCATCTATCAAACTTCTAAATGAAAATCAATGCATATTATTGCCCTATCTTAACTTTCATGGTCATTCCAACATTCACTGTTATCCATTCTCGCCAGTACATCGCCCGATGTCTGGTTCTGATACCAACAGTAACGCCCATAATTTTCTTACCTAATTAGAGACGTCACTACATGCATGACTTAATTAACATATGCAGACATGGAAATGAAACATTTACAAATGAAGCTATAGACTTGCACATTTAATTTAAAACATGAAAATAGAAATAACATAGTTTGTAAACCTAAAATTTTTTTTGCACATTCCCTATAGGGTCGAGACTTTATCCAAAGTAACTTGTGTAAGCTTGTGAGTGCAACAACCAACCACTACTCGAATGGCAGTGTGACCTTTTGTTATCATACCTAGAAATAATTCCATGACATAGTCTCTTAATTATTGAACCTTTCAGTACCCATCAGATTCACTAACCAATGGTTTGAGCATATCCTTTTACAACTCTCTATGTGACCTGCCACGTTGAAGAACTTAACCAACTTGGGATTCACTCACTATGCATCAGTAATTTAGTGTGATATCCATATTAAGGACGAGGTAAGTAATCTCATGTTACTATTGTAAATATGAGGTAGGATGCTTATGTTTTTAGTTGTCTTAGTACTCTAACTAGTTATCTCTTCATAACATCATTAAACTTTACTGACCTTCATATATCATCTAGCACATCCTTATACTATAACTAAGGTTAGCAAATTCCTCAACTTTCGAAAGCTTTTCTCGCATGTATTGAATGAGTCAAACTCAAAACTTTTGAACAAACCTTCTACATTGTCAAAGCTAGGAAACTTAGAACTTTATATCTCAGAATAAGTCTAGACAAACTACAATTTTTTCCTCGTTTAAAATGGTTCACTAGGCCACATTTTATAATATTCAATGTCTAAGGGATTTGCTTTTATTCAACCAAGACTCTTAATCGGAGAATTTGGTATAACGCTCACTATATATATAGAGGTATTAAGTTTGCTTAATGGCTCATCTTCTTATCTTTTTTGTCTCTAATTAGCCTCCTATAATCCATATGAACACTATTATAAAACAAGTCTAGAATCCTCGTTAAATATTTGATTCATGAAAATTACTTAAGCTATGGGAAATTAGTGAGTCCAACAACATCACTCTTACTCACACAACTATGTTGAACTCAGAGAAAACCTTTTAACCTTGCCTTCTTGGTTCATATGCTTGAGGGAACCCTTTTTTCTACATGAATGCATGTTTTTTTTTTCTTTTTAATAAGTACCTGGATAAGCTCTTAATATTCAATATATCGTCGCGTGGGCCCATTATTTCCTCTTAATGACTAGAGCTATTGCTCTCTAAAACAAATGTTAAGGAGTGTGAAGTCTTGACTTAGTAGCTCATGTGCCTATAGCTCGGTCTACCTCAACTCTACTAAGTTGTCCGGGCCATAATCTAAAAAAATTCAAGTAGATTCAAGGCTCAAATCTGGTGTTGATATTATTGTTGGAATAACTTAGATATAACATTCAACCTCAATTCAAACCTTCCTACCAATCATGGACCACTTTGCTCATACAACCTCAAAGCTTCCTCTTAATATTTTCTCCTACAATCGTGGCACATAAACATCTCTAAAAAGAGTGTTATTTCCTCTAATTTCTTTGTAACACTAAGGAGTGACTTAATAAAACTTTCATCTAAGATTGATATTGCGTAAGCATAATAAATGTTTTTATATGGAGTAAACCTTGAGATACTTGAAGAATAGTTTCATGTACACATCTTGTCATTTGGTATTCATAACAAACCTTGATTCTTATAAAAGGTTAGTTTCGTCCTTTTCTCAGAGTTCATACCTCAAACATGTTCTAATATCCTCATGTGATCTTGTATACTTATCCTTAAGGTCATAAATGAGTCTCATAAAAAGTTTATTTAACACTTACCTCTTTTGGAATCTTGAAAACATTTTAGAATTCTTATAGGGGTATGTTGGCCATTTACCACCCCAAATCTTGGTTTAAATCTTGACATATTCAAATGGTTTTGTAACTTGGTAGAAAACCTTTAAACCATGACATTCAAATGGTCTTCTAAGTATGTTATAGAAGAGACAACTCATCCAATCTAACGAACAAATTCAAAATGGAGATCAGTTGCTCACTAATCAAACAATATTTATGGCAGAAATTTTATAAAACTCAATCTCAAATTCACGAAAATCTAGAAGTTTTAATGTTAGTTTAAACTCCCTTTATAAAGCCTGAAGTAGGGGCTTTCGAGCAAGAATTGAGCAAGTCAAGCCATAAACTTTGAGTTGTTATAGCCTCTAAGATTTTGGGTTTCTTACTCTCAGATTTCTTCCAAATTTGAGATTCATCGTCAACTATTTTCCATCAAACTTGCTTCTACACCTTCTAAATGAGATTACCCACAAGTTTGGTGAAGAAATAAAGTGTTGAAGGTGCCTCAAACACAACTTCCCAATTTTGTCCACCATTAAAGGAAGAAGGTTGAAGCTCAAAAATTAAATCTGAGCCTATACGCAAATTCGTCCAGAGAAACCAATCTCATTCAATTTTTGCACCACCAAATAATATTTCCATAGAAGACCACGAAGGTTAACAAGACTCCGGGCGTGTCAAATTGAAGAAAATTATTTTCATGCAACATTTGGAGGTAAGGATCGAAGTCTTACTTACAATTCATTTTCTTCAAAATTGAGCTTTCTTGAGTGCTTTTGATGAAGAAACCGGGAGTTAAACATCCTAGATCAAGTTGCCTGAGGAAACCAAATTCTGCGTTTTTGGATAAGTTGCATATCAAGCTTCAAATTCCAAAATTAAGACCACACACTTAAAGACATTGCTCCAAAATAAATCTTTTAGCTCGAGGGAAATACAAGGAAGAAATTCTGAGTGGAAATCCGACCCTGACAAGCTCTAGAATTGGCTACCCAACAAAGAGTTTTTGGATTTGAATTCTTGCAAGGATATGTTTTCGAGCGAAATTTTGAAGTGTATTACTTATCCATGAGAAGTTATAAAATAAATCTTTAACTCTCCCTTGTAGCACCAATTTTAAGTTTTATGAAGAAATCGAGGGGAGAAACGCCCAAAGTGAATCTTGGGAGACTAGATTCCAGACGGCGGCACAGTCTTCTAATATGCATTGATTTCATCTTTGTATCTAATAGATCATGAGACCGTAGATGTTCATAAAATTTATGTCTTATAAGTTTCTAAAATTTAAAAAATAGGTAATATTTTTATATACTTTCAAGTTCATATCTTATAGATCTATGAACAATAGCTTTCTTCATTATATTTAATAGAGTTTCAACGCAATAAAATCAATTACTTTATTGAGTATAAAATTGAGTTTTGCTTCTAACCTCTTAAACTTTCAATTTTATACTTAGCTGAATTTTAAGGAAAGAAATATAGATAATGTCAAAAATCTATTAAACTTAAAAGTTTGAGAATCTATAGATGATATTAACAAAAATCTTGTGAAATAGGTAAGTTCAAAGTCTAATGTCCTAACCACTAGCTTATGAAACCAAATAAATATACATCCGTATCTTATTTGTTTCTTATAGATCTCTAAATTATTGATTCTTATAGATCTCTAAATTATTGATTCTTATAGATCTCTAAATTTTGAAAATAATCGATGTGTCTTCGTTTTTGTTTTGTATTTGATAAGGTTTCAACACAATAACATCAATTAATTTATTAGATCATGTGTACTATCATTCAACTACTAGACCATGGGACCACAAATATTTATATAATTTGTGTGTAAAATTATTCAACCATTCTTCTTCACTCATCCTACTTTAACAAAGTTGACGAAAAGGTTATTTTGAAATGAATTTAACATAAAAAAAAAATATACTTATTTAATAAATTTTTCCCTCATCCATATTTTTTAAAACTTTATTTGAATTCACTCAACCATACATTTTAAATAAAATATAGAATTCAACCATACATTTAAAGTACATGTAAATAAAATATAGATTGTCAAGACTTGATATAGATATGATATTATATAAGAGAGAATTAATAAGAGAAGATAAACATGAACACGATTTAGAAAAAAGTTTGGGGCATTCCATGAATTGAACTCGAAGAACTCTTGAGACTTGATATAGATATGATATTATATAAGAGAGAATTAATAAGAGAAGATAAACATGAACACGATTTAGAAAAAAGTTTGGGGCATTCTAAGAATTGAACTCGAAGAACTCTCGCACCTTAAGCGAGAATCATACCACTAAACTAAATGTCCACTTATGACAAAAAAAAATTTATTGAATATATTATTATTTCATTCATTTATTTGATTTGGATATTAATGAAATCCATGTGCAACAATTATAATCCTATCTTTTAGTTTTGAACATATCCCACTAAAATTATTTATACGAATAGGTGTAAGAACAATAAATTATTTATACGAATAGGTGTAATAACAATTATAAAATGTTAAGATTTGGATAGACAATTTCAATTGATTAAAATCTATACTTTTTAGTACCCAAGTGGTTATTCTACCTATATAGTTTCATTCACTACTTATAGTCCTATATGTTGGATGTAATAGCCCAAAAATAAATAAAGAAATAAAGAAATAAAAAAATTAAAATAATAATAATAATAATAAATAAATAAATAAATAAATATTTTTAAATCCCCACCTCTCTCCACAGATTACAGATTCAAAGTTTGTCAGTTATTACGATAAAATCCTAATCTGAATCCCTTCCCACAATTATGTCAGATTTGAGAAGTAAAATGACTTTCAACATATGGATCAAATCTTCTTTCCTAACTTACCGTCTATAATAATCAGATCCAATATAGAATTATTAGATTTTTGTTAGCATTTTAGTTATACGAAATAATGTTATAAGGTTAGATTCAATAAATTTTAGGTGGCAAATCTATAAACTAAAAGATCCTGTACTTAAAATTGACCAGTAATATCTGTTTACCCAATTCAAAAACCTATTTACAGAATGAAAAAAAGAGAGAGAGATTGAGGAAAGATTTGTTAAACAGTATTTAACAATAAAATGAAATATCAGAGGGCAGTGAGCTCTTTAGCTCCTTTAAATTTTGTCTAACACAAAATATTAGAATTTTTATTAGAGAGGCAGTGAACTTCTTTAAATTTTGTCTAACCGAAAAGATCAGAATTTTAAGATGGCAATGTAAATTAGAGAAATAATTTTATAGAGTTCAAACTTGAAACTGATGTCATGAGCTCATATAGGTTGACTCGGATTTCAAAGGACGGAATCGAACTTTCATTAAAGATATATTTGTGACAATGACTTAAGCGAGCCAGGTAAGTGACCTCACTATTGGCATGGTTATTTTTTATGTTGACACGTGCCCTGTGGTTCTGCACGTGTCATATATATTGATATGTGTGAATTGTCTGTGGATCCATATGCTTCCTATATGTTATGTTATGTTATGTTATGTTATGTTATAATATGTGGATTGTATGATAATAATTATGGTACAATGTGCTCTAGGAGATGTTTGAGATAGGATACGAGAAGGATGCACAAAACGAAATGTAACGATAGGAGTAAGATACGTTCATGAAACGTTAAGGTTAGGTTACATACTAGAGTGCTATGGATAAGAGAGATTGATGAAAGAATACGGTTAGGTTATGGGTAGAAAGGGATAGGTTTGTGATAGATTGATAGAAGGATGGAGTTAGGATACGTTCTGGTGATGATATGACTAAGGTACGTTACGTAATGATATGTCTGTGATAGGTATAAGAACGTTAAGGCTATGGTAAGTTAGAGAACGATATGACTATGAAGTGTTTACGTTATGACTTGTTTTGATATGATGCATTGTATGCTAGATTATTGTGCTTAAGTACGTAGTTATGTAAACGTGAATGTATGCTTTTAGTCTGATGTGATGTGTAATGCATGTAACGATGTGTGGTCCTTGAACGATTATGGCTTGTTTGTATGAATATTTGAATGTAACTGCATGAATTGTATGACATGAAATATGGTAAATTGCATGAAACATAACCCCGTTAGGAATATGTATGATATGTAAAGAAATGAGAATGAGAATGACATGTAAGCATGAAAACGTGACAGGTGGTTATGTTCATTAATGATAACTGTAGGACTAGTGGGACCTCATGCATATTGGGTGCTCATGCATTTGGGGGGATACCCCTATCCCATCACGAGGGTACAGACGCGTACATCCAATGGCAGGACAACGATCGTTATGCTTTGCATAGCGCTGCCGTGACGGTTCTAGCTTTAACGGGTCCCGGTATAAGGGCTCCCAGAGCATGCCCACCGGCTAAAGACAGTGGCCCAGCGGTGTGCGAACTAGCTGGTGAGCCCATACTCGCACGTATGGGCTGCGTGTAGAGTATATGGTACACGTCCACAATTACCTGTTAGGATTACACCGTAGGGAAAACGAAACGAAAGATAGGGCCCATCATTTCATTGCATGTGATTGTTACGTTTAACCCCAATAGTGAGGTTACTTACTGAGTATTTCTTTAAATACTCAAGCCATGTGCTACTACATTTTTCAGGTTAAGGCAATGCATTCCTGTACGGCTGACGACGGCATCGCACTCGAGATCATGGCACATGCATAGGATAGTGGTATTTATTTTCTTAGACTTAGGATAGAATAGGATGTTTTAAACTTAAACGCTTATTTATTTTATCTCGGGTCTTTTGTTGTGTCATTTTAAAGATGTTTTCGAAACACGTAAGTCCATGGTTGTGTTTTAAGTTAAAGGTTATGTTTTATGAAATTTAAATGAAGTCTTCTGCATTCAATGTTTATGGTACGTATACAGCAGCGACCTTAAATTAAGTAGAAAATTTTGGGTCGTTACATTGAAATTCTTGTTTTTTTAGGTTGGGTAGAAATATATGGAGAGAGGATGATTATAGATTTGTGAAAATTATTGGGTACTAATTTATGTTATTCAATCACGAAAAAATTATGTTTTTTTATTAAAATAAATCTTATCCGGTCACTTATAACAATGATAAGGGATAAGACTAGATATTTATCCATATAGTTTCTATTTATTAAATGCATTACTGCATCAATAAAAGTGGGTAGAGTAGCTTCTAGGAAAAAAAAAATAATTAAAGCAAGTGTTTTGAAGAAAAAAAGTCGGTGATGTTATTTTCAAGTTATCATGTAGGTAATTGTAGTCGATACCGTGTCTGCAAAGCTTCCACTTCCCTTTCAACTCTAGTATGAAACCTTTGAGTTAGGCGTGAGGTTGTTAGGGATGTGTCACTTGATAGTTTATTTGATTGCTGCCAGTGATTTCCAAGGTAGCAAGTAGGCTGATAGTAGACTCAATAAGTAGCCTACTTGTAGGCTCTTAATCGGGTCCTAGATATGCTAGGGTAACATACCCTTTCTTTTCTTGTTTTGGTTCTTGGTGCAAGTACTTAGACCCCTTTAGTCATGTTCTTGACTTGTGAATTCTTATTGTGATCTATCCTGAGGACCTTGGTCCTATGATTATAAGGTCTTAACCTTGATCTTGATATAAGGACCTTAGTACTTTGGCTCTGGGTTCTTGTTTTCAAAATTTAGTAATTGATCCATATTCTCGTCCTAGATCGTTGTCTCGTTCATGGTTACTTTTTAGGTTCTTGGTTCGTTCTCTAAGACACTCCCCATCTAGGACCTGACAACCTGTGTCCAAGACTTCAAGCGTTCTAAGAAACGTAGTTTGAACCCGCATCTAGGGCTTACCATGTGATACAATCTGAAAATCTACATCTAAGGCTTACCAAGCAATGTAGTCTGATTCTGCATCAAGGCTTGCCTTGTGATACAGCCTGAATGCCTATGCCCAAGGCTTCCTGCGTTCCAAGCGACATAGTTTGAATACCTACACTTAAGGTTTCATATGTTCCAAGTAGCATAGTCTAAAATCTTTCATCTAGTGTTTGTCATGTGATGCAGCCTGAATACTTATGTCCAAGGCTTCATACATTCCAAGTGACATAGTCTGAATACCTACGCTCAAGTCTTTCTACGTTTTAAGCAACGTAGTCTGCAACGTAGTCTGAGTCATGAATATTCTGTACGGTGGGAAGTCTTAGGAGCTTACCCTTGAGTAGTACCTAGCATTCCTTTTATTGTTAGTTGTAGTGTAGTATTTTCCTTAGTTTTTCATTTTATGAGTTTCTAAGGTTCTTTATTTCTTGAGACATAAGTTGTAACATGCCATCTTAAGCTTATGAACCCAGCATAGTAACATGCATGAATTATTCTAAAAATTTATCGAGTCATAATATATTCTTTAAGGAGTTTTGGAAAAATCTTAAATACTTTCCAGTATGTGAATAATGCCCTAGCTTAGTTTAGGTTCCAAACTTTCTCTAATCAACATGAAATCTTGAACGTACCTTTATGTCCTTAGGAATAGACCATATAAAAAGTAGTAGGCCATTTAGAGTATGTTTAGACCTTGAATATTATAAGGAGTCTGAGGGGCATTTTGATCATTTTACCCTCTAATTCTTGGTTTCGCTACTTAACGTGCTCCAATGACTTTCAAACTTTACAAAATCATCAAACATCATAAAATAAGATCTACTACAAAGTTTCATAATATTTTAAGGTCATTTAGAGCTTGAACCGAAGATAAATTACCTTAAGGGTATTATGGTAATTTTACACCATTTGTTGGTTGATTTACTTAACCTTATCCAATTGCCACCAAATTTCATATATAATCTTAACATGTCATAATATGTCCATCATTAAAGTTTCATAGGCAGTAGAGTTCATTTAATGAGTTATTTTAACGTTACTTAAATTTCAAGCAATTTGATCGGTTCAAAGCCTTAACTCTCAGTTCTGGTTGTTTTTCTTTCATAATCCTTTAAATCATACTTAATTTAGGATTTATACAAATATTTAAGTAGTTCCTACAAGTATTTCTTAAGAAAAGTCCATGTGAGTACTTACCTCGTCGTAGATGTTCGAGACCTCCGTTCTCAAGCTTCCAATATCCGAATTATTTCAAAAAAAAATTTGACAGAATTCTGAGGGTGTCTAGTTTCTAGAACCAAAAAAACATTTCATGAGAAATGGAATAGAAGAGGGTTAAAATTGAGAAAAATTAATGGAGAGTAATTTTTTTATTTGGATCGATCATCTAGATAGGAAGAAGACGCGCACAATGCATAATGCTGCCACCTGAAAATTCTCCTCCACAGCTCCGATCATGGGATTTCTTCCCTCAATTTCTTCATGAAACTTGAAAATAGTGTTACAAAGGAAGGGCTTGAGATTGGTTTCATATCTTCTCGTGGGTTGTAGCCTATGTTATTAATCTCCAAAATTCATAGGAAATCTTTTTCCTCGCAAAATCTCTACCAAAAAAAAAAAAAAAAAAAAAAAAAAAAAAAAAAAACTTGCGGGGCAACCGTTTCTAGAGGTTATTAGTGTTAAATAAGATTATGTTGCTATTTTTACTTTTTAGTTCCTGAATATCATATCACTGATATGATCTTATGCTGATATCAGATCATAGGTATCATCTTATGCTTGATTCTTTGTTTTAGCATGATATTCTACTCTCTGTTAGGATTTTATTTTTAATCTTCTGTTAAGCATTGTACTGGCTATAAATATAGTCATTCTTCACATAATAAAGTACTGAAATTTCTTCCTTCTGCAAACTTATCTTCATTAAATTTATCATTTGGTATCAGAGTTTTGTCTCTTTGAGTTTGTTCAACCAATAATACCAAAATTTGTTGGTCACTATAATCATTGGAGCATGTTAATGTAGAACTTTCTTCGCTCTAGAGAATATTGGCAAGTAGTTGAGTCTGGGATTTCTATGTAGCAGATGATGCTGATTACTCAGATGAACAGAAAAAGGAAGTAGCAGATTAGAAATTGAAAGACTTAAGAGCTAAGAACTACCTTTTCCAGGCCATCGATCGCTCAATTCTGGAGACTATTTTGGATAAAGAAACTTCTAAAGGAATTTGGGATTCAATGAAGAAAAAAATCCAAGGAAACAAAAGGTGAAACGAGCACAACTATAGGCTCTGCACAAAGACTTTGAGACCATTCATATGAAAGAAGGTGAGACTGTTTCTGATTTCTTTCTCATACTCTCACCATTGCTAATAAAATGTTTTTCCATGGTGAAAAGATGAGTGATGCTAGCATTATTAAGAAAATCTTGCGCTCCATGACTTTAAAGTTTGATTATATAGCTTGCTCCATTGTAGAATCCAACGATTTGGACATCATGACCATTGATGAATTGTAAAGTAGTCTACTGGTTCATGAACAACGTATGCAAAGACATACTGTGGAAGAGCAGACATTGAAGATCACTTTTGACAGCAGTGTCAGAAACCACTCATACAACTAAGAGAGGAACCAACTTACTCATCTGATTCAACTTGTTACACAGTACATATATAGACAGAATAGCCACACATTAATAACGACTAATAACTTCCCTTAACCGCTAATAACTTCCCTTAACCGCTAAACTTCCCTTAACCGCTAAACTTTCCTTAACCGCTAAACTTCCTTTAACTGCTAAACTTCCCTTCACTGACATAATTTGACATACAAACAGTCAATACAAATGAATTACGGTTAATACAAGATTAAATAAACTAACAAATCATCCTCTTAATCTTGTATTTTGATCTTCACATTCTTATATTCTTCAAACCAATTCATTCAGTAAACGTCCTAACCATGTTCCTTGACAAGCAGCTGATGTCACCGCAATATACTCCGCTTCACAGGATGAAAGCTACCGCCATTATCTCCGACTTCCTTCTTCTCTGTCTTCCTTTCAATGGGCAACTGCTTTTCATCGACAGTTTTAATTACCTGTTCTACTTGTCCGGCCAATGGCTTTTCCTCAACAGGTTTAATTACCTGTGCTACTTCAATTGCACTGCCGGAAACAATGACCTCCTTCTCCTTCTCCTTCTCCTTCTCCTTCTCTGCTTTCGTTTATCTGGCGACCTGTTTTTCAATACCACAACCATTGTTTCCATCCTCCTTCTCCTTCTTCTCGCCGTCACAGTCCTTCTCTTTTATCTCCTTTGCTTTCGCTACCTCCGTTGCCACATTCTGGACCTCCGCCACAACGCCATCGCTCTTCTCCTCGGATTCAAACTTCACAACGCCAACGGTTTTCTCGCCATCGCTCTTCTTCTCTTCTCGCTTCTCTATTTTTCCTCCGATTCAATCTTCACAGAGCCATCGATTTCTCCTCATCGATTATCTTCTCTGTTTTTTTCACAGATGCAGCCTTCACATCTCCACGTCCTTTTATCTCTACAAGTGATCCTTCTCCAAACTTCAATGGTGCCGGTCACTGACTCGTTCAATTCTGAGAACCAACTTCGACAACCAGTCATATGATTGCTGGCTCCCGTATCTAGGAACCAAGTGTTGCTTTTCTTCTCAATTTCTTCTGGGACAACCTTCTCTTCATAAAGAGCCATCTCCGTCAACTTTGGTGAACCGAGAGTTCGGACTTCACAAACTTGTGCTGTAAGTAAGGCTGGCTCATCCTCATCACTTTGCGTCTCAGCCAAGTGCGCCTGATCCTCCCATTTCTTTGATCTACAGTCGGATGCATAATGGCAAATCTTTTGACAATTATAACACTTCACCTTCCGACATTCTGAGGCATAGTGGCCTAGGCCTTGACAATTGTAGCATCTTACCTTGCTTTTGTCAGCCTTCTTCTCATGATGAAACGAGTCATTTCCACGTCCATGACCTCTCCCTCTCCAGCGACCACTGCGACCTCGTCCTCGGCTATGGCCTCCATTGTCGCTACGTTCTTTTGCTTTCCATTCTCCTTGAGTCAATAAGACATGCTCAGCATTCTCTTTGTTGCCACCGATCCGTTTTTCATATGCTTTAAGACGGCCGATGACTTCCTCCATGGTTATCACCTTTAAATCGGCAAATTGCTCTATTGCCGATGCGATATGAAGAAACTTAGGAGGTACTGAGCGGAGAAATTTTTTCACCAAGTATGCCTCTTCAACTTGTCTCCAAAAGTACGTATTTTATTAACAACTTCTGTCAACCTTGCTGCATAATCATCAATAGTCTCGGACTCCTTCATATTCATAATTTCAAACTCAATCTTCAGAGTTTGGATCTTGCCTCCTTTACACGTTTAGAACCAACATGAATAGTTTTTAACATCTGTCATGCTTCTTTTGCTGTCTCTTTCTCTACTAACAAAAACAACATCTCCTCAGGGATTGCTTGATAGATAGCTGCGAAGGCCATTTGATCCTTCCTTTCATCAGGACTATCCAGAGACTCAGTTGATTCGATTGCGTCCTACACCCCTTGAGCATGCAAATAGACCTTCATCTTCATAGCCCATGCTGAGTAGTTGGTTCTCGATAACGTCGGGTATTGGAGTGATACCAGACCTTCCTTTGTTGCAGACTTCGACGACATGATCTTTGGCATGTAACCACGCTCTGATACCTAATGTCAGAAACAACTCTTACAACTAAGAGAGGAACCAACTTACTCATCTGATTCAACTTGTTACACGGTACATATATAGACAGAATAGCCACACATTAATAACGGCTAATAATTTCCCTTAACTGCTAAACTTCCCTTAACCGCTAAACTTCCTTTAACTGCTAAACTTCCCTTCACTAACATAATTTGACATACAAACAGTAAATATAAATGAATTACGGTTAATACAAGATTAACTAAACTAACAAGCAGTACAGGGAGAACAAATCGTGGAGGTGGCACAATTCGAGGTAGAGGACGAGAACATAGGAGACCAAGTTTTAACAAAACTCTTGTTGAATGTTTTTATTGTCATGACATTGGTCATTTTCAGTATGAATGTCCCAAGAAGAATAAGAGAAAGAAATGACAAGCTCGTTTTGCTGAAACTTCTGAACCGTTGTTTCTCCTGGCATATGTTGAAGAGATGGTAGAACAAAAGAAGGACTCAATAGATTGTATGTTTGAAATAGAAGATCTCATAATGTTCTAACTTTTCAAAACAAAGGTGGAGAAAGAAAATGGGACAAATATTTTAGGTTTGAGAACTATTAGAGGTGGAGAGTTCACATCTACTGAGTTTATTGAGTTCTGCTCAAATCATGGAATACATCGACGACTCACTGCAGCTTACACACCATAGCAAAACGGAGTGGCAGAAAGAAAAAATTGCTTGAAAGAGGAGGTTTATGTGGCATATCCTTCTGCTGATGTGATCCAGGGAGATTTGGAGGATAGGAAAAGTACATCAGGTAGAGGATTAGCAGAGATGCAGTTAGGTTTCACAGGTGGTGGACCTCCGAATTTGTTGGAGTTGGAGAAGAAGATGATGATGAATCATCGCCTTCAGGAGTTGGAGAAACAACTTCTTTAAGATAAGACGACGATGAAAGAAATGATGTTGCGTCTGTGATTACGAGTTTGACTATGGTGTGAGAGGATGTATAATCTAATTAGTCTGACGACGCCGCCGAATTAGAAGCCAATTTTGACTTCGCCGACTACCACTACTTTGTCTTCTTGTTCTTCATCTACGTCGTCCTCTATGGCTTCTACATCTTCTGATTCTTTGAAACAGTCTGTAATCGAGGCTGCGGCAACGATTTCTGAGGGAAATTTGGAGGTTATGGATGAGATTCTTGCACAGGTGGTTAAGATTTCGAATGCGAGAGGTAGTTATGTGCAGAGATTGGCAGAGTATATGATTTTTGCTCTAAAATTGCGGGTAAATCCAGTGGAATTTCTGCATCTTGTGGCAGAGACTTTCGGCAAGAACCCTCAGCAGTGACTCGGTTGCTTTAAGATGTTTCTCCTTGCTTTAAGCATGCTTTCATTGCACCAAAATCTCGTAATTCTTGAGGGAATAGAGGAAGAGGATCGTCAATTGCATGTTGTGGATTTCGATATCGGGAAGGGAGGTCAGAATATGAATCTAATCCACCTTCTCTCAGGTCGTTAGAAAAGGAAGGTCGTCATGAAATTAACGGCGATTGTAGTGGAGAACGGCAGAGACGAGAGGTTGAAATAGGTCGGCGAGTCATTGAGTCAACTTGCGAAAGAACTCAGCGTTAGGTTCAAATTCAACATGGTGAAATAGGAACCGGCAGAGCTAATGCGTGAGTCACTCGGGTGCGACGGAGACGATTCACTAGCAGTGAATTTCACGTTTAAGTTGTATCATATGTCGGACGAGAGTGTGTCAAAGGAGAATCCTCGAGACGAGAGCATGTCAGGTTATTCATTTTTGCTAAGTTCAGGAGTTGTTTCATGGTCCTCAAAGAGGCAACCTGTAGTCACACTCTCCACTGTTGAAGTTGAATTCATTGTTGCTGCAGCTTGTGCTTGTCAAGCCATATGGTTAAGAAGGATGCTGGAAAGACTCGATCATGTCCCAGTTGGAGCTACAGTGGTATATTATGATAATAGTTCCACTATTAAGCTGACCAGAAATCCAGTCTTGCATGGTCGAAACAAACACATTGATGATCGTTTCCACTTCCTCAGTTACTTAAGTAAAGATGGAACTGTGATGTTCAACATTTTCATACTAAAGAGCAAGTGGCTGATATCCTAATAAAACGTGATAAGCGCCTACAATGGTGGAATTGCAAAGCTAGAGGTCTTTCTAAAATCCTTGCAAAACGTTCAAAGAAAAAGCTAACTTAACGAATTGATTACAACCAAGAGCTGGTTAGAAGATGAATGACTCTTAGATCGAACTTGGAATCTATGATGGTCACTCTTAGATACCAAGAAAATTCACTCTAGAATTAGCTTGATCAAAACTAATTCAATGAATCGGTTTAAACATCAAACCTAAAGCAAGGTTTGAAAAAGAATAACACCAAAAAGGTATCAAGAAAACACAAAGGTTTTGTTTGTATTCAAC
The DNA here is from genome assembly GCF_057944985.1 of Cucurbita pepo subsp. pepo. Classification (NCBI taxonomy): domain Eukaryota; kingdom Viridiplantae; phylum Streptophyta; class Magnoliopsida; order Cucurbitales; family Cucurbitaceae; genus Cucurbita; species Cucurbita pepo. The sequence goes on along the minus strand of NC_141814.1, from coordinate 10,150,818 downwards.
AATTCATTCCCAAACATGAATATTACATGCATTTAAATAGATCCAAAAGTTAACCCTAACATAATAAAGTTCAACCACCAACTACAATTAATAAATGCTATTAAATACAAATTGAAAAAAATAAGGTATTCATAAATTATCTTAATTGGTAGTTCAACTACCAAAGGCAAGTCTTTTAATTACTTTCCAATGTCAGCTACTCCATTATCTTCTTGATTTGATATGCTAATGCTATAAAGATTTTTGGGCTCAAAAGTCTTTGTTTCAACTTGTACACTAGCTAGCTTTCGAAGATGCAATGTATAGGCCTCTTGAATCTTCTTAACCTTGCTTCTTGTAATCGGTCCTTCAGGTACATGCAAAGGGTCAGCAGTTGAATTCATATCATCCTCCCTTTCTTTAAAAGGATTTGTCCTCCAATCAAGGTCTTCATTCCCTACATCAAATGGAGTCAAATCAGCCACATTAAAAGTTGAACTTACATTGTACTCACCTCTGAGATCTAGCTTGTATTCATTGTCATTGATCCGCTCTAGTACTTGAAAAGGACCATCTCTTCTTGGTTGAAGTTTAGACTTTCTCTGACTTGGAAACCTTTCCTTTCGTAGATGAACCCAAACCTAGTCACCTTGTTTAAAAATCAATTTTTTTTCTTCCTTTGTTCTTGCGCGTGACTAGTTTTTTATTTTTGTTTTCAATTCTTTCTTTTATGTCTTTGTGAATTTTTTTTATGTATTCGGCTCTTGAAGAAGCTGCATCATTAGCAAACATATTAGGTGGCAAAGGCAATAAATCTAGAGGAGTTAAAGGATTAAATCCATACACAACCTCAAAAGGTGAACACTGAGTGGTGCTATGTATTGCTCTATTGTATGCAAATTCCACAAACAAAAGGTAGTCTCTTCCCAAGGCTTAAGATTTTTAGAAATTAGTGACCTAAGTAAGGCTCCTAATGTTCTATTAACAACCTCAGTTTTTCCATCGGTTTGGGGGTGACATGTTGTAGAAAATAGAAGCTTAGTTCCCAACTTTCCCCACAAAACCTTCCAAAAATGGCTTAAAAATTTTACATCCCTGTCACTAACAATGGTTTTGGGAATACCATGCAATCTAACCACTTCCTTAAAGAATAGATTAGCTATGTTGGTAGCATCATCTGTTTTGTTACATGGAATGAAATGTGTCATCTTACTAAACCTATCAACTACCACAAAAATGCTATCATGGTGTCTTCTAGTCTTTGGTAATCTTAGAATAAAATCTATGTTAATGTCAACCCATGGTTCACTAGGAACATCTAAAGGTGTGTAAAGACCATGTGGTTCTGTCTTAGACTTAGCCTCCTTACATTTAAAACATTGCTTGCATACTTTGTTTACATCTTTCCTCATTTTCAACCAATAAAAATGTTCACACAACGTGCTATATGTTTTAAATTCTCCAAAATATCCCATAAGTCCTCCCCCATGAGCCTCCTTCACAAGTAACTCTCGAATAGAACATTTAGGAATACAAAGTTTACCCTTCCTAAAAAGCATATCATCGAACACAATATGATCTTGCACATGTTTCCCTTCTAAACATTGCATATACACATCATAAAATTCAGATTTTTCAACTTTGTACAATTCAATCATGTGTTTAAAACCAAGAATTTTTGCAGTAAGGGAAGAAAATAAAGCATACCTTCTTGATAATGCATCTGCGACCACATTATCCTTCCCCTTTTTGTAATGGATTACATAAGGAAATGTCTCTATGAATTCCACCCATTTAGCATGTCTCCTATTTAGCTTTGTTTGGCTTTTAAGGTGCTTCAAACTTTCATGATCCGTATGAATAACAAACTCTTTTGGCCACAAATAATGTTGCCAAACTTGCAAAGCCCTCACAAGTGCATATAACTCTTTGTCATAAGTCTGATAGTTGAGTTGTGCTCTATTAAGCTTTTCACTAAAGAACATGATTGGCCTTTTTTCGTGCATTAAAACAGCTCCTATGCCTATCCCACTTGCATCACATTCAATTTCAAAAGATTTATCAAAGTTAGGTAAAGCAAGACAAGGTGCATTGGTTAATTTATCTTTCAGTTCATTGAATGCATTCTCTTGTTTTTCCTTCCATTCAAATTTCACATGCTTTTTAACAAGTTCATTCAATGGTGATGCTATGGTACTGAAATCCTTAATGAATCTCCTATAGAAACTAGCCAAACCATGAAAAGATCTTACCTCGGTTGCATTTGTGGGTGTTGGCCATTCTCTAATAGCTTTTACCTTTTCTTCATCAACTTGTACTCCATTCTTTCCAACTAAGAACCCTAGGAAGTTGACTTGGTCTAGACAAAAACTGCACTTTTTGAAGTTGGCATAAAGCTTCTCTTCTCTAAGTTTAAACAAAATTTTCTTGACGTGCAAAATATGATCATTCAAACTTTTTGAGTAAACAAGGATATCATCAAAGTATACAACAACAAATTTTCCAATATAGTCTCTCAAAACATGATTCATTAGCCTCATAAAAGTACTTGGTGCATTTGTAAGGCCAAACGGCATAACGAGTCACTCATAAAGCCAAAACTTTGTTTTGAAAGCCATTTTCCACTCATCTCCCACATTCATTCGAATTTGATGATAACCACTTTTAAGATCTATTTTTGAAACCAGATCAGCACCATATAATTCATCCAATATGTCATCCAATCTAGGAATAGGGTGTGTTGACTCTGGCAATTCGGAAGACAATGTCGACGAAAAATTGGCCGAAGGTTTCTTCGAAGGAAAAATTAGCAGAAGTAAAAGGAGAGAGAGTGAGAGATTCGCGTCGATTGCTGAAGACTCGATATCTTATTTTACTTCAGTTGAACGGTTTAAATAACAAATCTAATTACAAAAATAGAAAAACCAATTATACAAAAATAGAAGAAGTGGACGAAGACTTCGCCCAAATTGCCAAAACAATGGCCCCTAGAATCACGCTCCTCCATTCGCGTGAATTCAGATGTTTTACAAACCTAACTAAATAAGGCATGGCTTTTATTTAACAATCTCCTCCTAAAAGCTGTACCTTATTATTTGAACTCCGATCTTTGAGCAGAGTTCTTCGAATTTCACCCGCGCAGGGACTTGGTGAAAATGTCTCCAAGTTGTTCCTCTGTTCGGATGAAATCAATCTTGATGAGCCCTCGATCTGCACATTCTCGAATGTGGTGGAATCTAATTCTATGTGCTTGCTCCGTCGTGCAAAACTGGATTTTTATCAGGGAGATCGTAGCTTTGTTGTCTACGTATAGCATTGGTGGATCGCTTTCTCTCCCGATGAGTTCTTCCATTAGTCGTGCAAGCCAGATCCCTTGTGTTGCTACCATCGAAGCGGCGATGTATTCTGCTTCGCAGGAAGACAAAGCAACCACCTTCTGTTTTGTTGATTGCCAGCAGATCGCGCCGCCTGAGAGAAAGTAGATCATTCCGCTGGTGCTCTTAAGATCATCAACGTCACCGGCCATGTCACTATCACTGTAGCCGACCAGCTTGAGTTTCTCCTTTCCGCTCCTTGCGCAATATCTTACACCCCAGCCTCTGGTTCTGGCTACATAGCGCAGGATGCGCTTGACAGCCACTAGATGCTTCTCCCTAGGTGCTTCCATAAACCTGCTCACATAGCCAACAGAATAAGCAAGATCAGGATGAGAGTTTACCAGATAGCGCAGACTCCCGACAATGCTGCGGTAATTGGTGGAGTCGACTGTCGTCGTAGTGCCGGCCTTCCTTAGTTGGAGTCGGGCCTCCATTGGCGTCCTGGTAGGATTACTGTCCACAAGCTCAGTTGTGTCCAGCAGCTTCCTCGCGTATGCACTTTGGCAGATGGAGATGCCGGAAGAGTTCTGTTGCACTTCGATGCCGAGGTAGTAGCTGAGCACGCCGAGATCGCTCATCTCGAAGTTTTTCGACATCTCCTTCTTGAACCTTCCAAGGACTCCCATGTCGCCTCCAGTGATTATGAGGTCGTCGACGTACACTCCCACGATCAGTTGCTTTTTGCCGTGGCCGTACGTGTACATGCCATGCTCAGAGGCACAACGTTTGAATTTCAATGACAGTAGGGTACTGTCGAGCTTCGCGTTCCAGGCTCGTGGGGCTTGTCGAAGCCCATAGAGTGCTTTGTGCAGGCGCAGTACCTTATTAGAGTTGTCGTTGTCCAGGAAGCCAGGTGGTTGTCGAACATATACGGTCTCCTTCAACTCTTCGTTAAGGAAAGCAGACTTTACGTCCATATGGTGAACCTTCCAAGAGTAATGTGCCGCAATTGCCAACAAGAAACGAACGGATTCTAACCTTGCTACTGGCGCAAATACCTCTTTGAAGTCCACTCCTTGCTTCTAGACGTAGCCCTTCGCCACCAGATGAGCCTTGTGCTTCACAACTTCTCCTTTTTCGTTGCACTTCAGTTTGAAGACCCATTTGAGCCCTATGGCTCGATTTCTCGGTGGCATATCCTTCAGACTCCACGTTTGGTTCTCGGTGATGGATGTCATCTCCTCCTGCATTGCCTTCCGCCAGCACGGGTTCTTTTCTGCTTCGGCGAAGGTGTTTGGTTCATCTGCACTGATGGCATGTAGTTCGGCCACTTCTTCGAGCTCGCGCGCTGCTAGTCCAGGTGGTTCACCTCCTCCCACTAGGTCATCCATCCTTCGGTACCTAGCCTCCAGATCAGTATCGTGATCGGCATCCAGCATCGAATCCGCAGTCCGTGGTGTTGCGAATTCCACTGGTTCAGGTGGTGCACCTGCTGGCGGCGGTGACGTCTCCTGATACTGGGCTCCTTCTTCTTCAGGCTCGGTGACGAGGTACTCCACCGTGAATTGATTTGGATTACAGTCTACCTCGATCACCTCATTCCACTGCCAGAAGGTGCTTTCGTCGAAGACGACGTCGCGAGACACGTGAGCTCGCCCCCCTACCGGATCATAGAGTCTGTACGCCTTGTTCACGGGTTCGTAGCCGATGAAGACGACCTTCAGCCCCCTGGGATCGAGCTTGGCGAGATGGGGACGTGTTACCTTCATGTATGCGACGCAGCCGAACACGCGGAAATGATGTACTGTTGGTTTTTTGTTGTACCAGGCCTCATATGGCATCTTCCCATCGAGGCTTCGGGTTGGTGACCGATTGAGGAGATAGACAGCCGTCATTACTGCCTCTCCCCAGAATCTCCCAGGCATCCCGGCCGTCACCAACAATGACCTTGCTGTCTCGACAATGACCTTGCTGTCTCGACAATGATCTGATTTTGGCGCTCTACCACTCCGTTCTGTTGGGGGGAGTAGGGCGCCGTTAGGTGCCGTTGTATGCCGATCTCGTCGCAGTACTTACTAAAACTTGTCGAGGTGAATTCTCCGCCTCGGTCTGTGCGTAGCACTCGCATCTTCTTCTCACATTCGGCCTCCGCTCGCGCTTAACCGCCTCTGCCGCCTCACTTTTCGATTGCAGCAGGGTCAGCCACATGAAGCGGCTTTTGTCATCGACTAACAGGAGGAAGAGACTCTTACCGCCTGGGGTCGCCGGCTTGATGGGCCCGCAGATATCGCCGTGTACAAGCTCCAACGGCTCATCGGCTCGGTAGGATGTTCGAGACGGAAAGGGTGTGCACCTCTGTTTGCCGATGAGGCACCCGTCGCACAGCTTGTTCACGCCTTTGATTTCTGGCAAGCCGTGCACCAACTCCTTCTTCTATAGCTTTTTTAGGGCAGGAAAGTCTAAGTGCCCGTACCTTGCGTGCCACCTCCAAGATACCTCTTCGGTCTTGGCCGAGAGGCTGACGGGTTGGTCTATCTCTAACTCCAAGATGTAAAGACGGTTTGTCATGCGCCTTGCCTGCGTGAGCAGCCGTCGTTTATTATCGCAGATTTTGAGTAGTCCGCGCTCGATGGAAATGAAGCAACCTGTCTCATCGAGTTGACCCAGGCTCACAAGGTTAACCTTGAGCCTCGGGATGAAGTAGACGTCGGTCAGCTTGCGATGCTCGCCTCCCTTACTGACGAATAAGATGGTGCCGCGCCCTTCAACCTCGACGACGGAGCCGTCGCCGAATTTCACCGTCCCACGGATCCTCGAGTCGAGCTCGGAGAACGCAGATCTAGCCCCAGTCATATGGTTTGTTGCCCCTGTGTCAAGGATCCATCGCCGGTGCTCGTGTTGCTCGTCCCTTCCTCCAGTTGAATTGGCTCCCCAGCTGGTGCCACCTTTGCTACGCCCAGCTGGAGCTCTTTCTCGGGTTCAACATCGTCGTCGGATGTAGTTACCATGTAGTTACCATGAAGAGAGCTGGCTCGTCCTCCTCGGATTGGAGCCACATGGGCCTTTTCGGGCTTCTCTTAATTCCTGAGCTTGCTCCAGCAATTTCTACTCAGGTGTTCTCTCTTCCCACAGTTCGACCATTGGGATCGGCCTGCCATTGGTCGACTCCTTCTTTTGATTCCCATCTATCCTGCGCGTGCGCCCGTGGGACATCCATGGCTTCTTGCCACCTTTGCAGCTGGAGGAGGATCCGTTGCTCTCGCCGGTGTTGTCGCGGAGGGAGCTTTAGGCGTGCAAGTCATTCCTCCTCCGTGAGGAGTAGACGGTCCTCTCGACGTTACGTAGTCTTCCGGAAGCAATGTCTCAATTGAAATCGTGACTTGCTCGAGGTGATCGGGGACGGACCTGCAACATCTTCTTCACGATTTCTGTCTCGCTGATGCCAGGTGGTGGTGCTGTTGGCGAGCCCCGTGATCCGGCATTGAAAAATCATCGACGAATTTGCCGTCCTTAAAACAGATCTCCGAGAGCTTTCTTTCGCAGCATTCCCGCAGCGCCTGTACGTTGACGCGCATCATCAACAAGGCCCACTCGTTGTAGTTTGACCTTGTCAACATCGGGTACTGAACGACGTCGTCGTTGTCTCCCTGATCAATCTCGCTCAACAACAACTCGATGCCCGTCATCACAGCGTCGGCCTCTTCGTGGTGGTGATGGAGATGCCAGCACTTGACGGTGGCGTGGAGGAGTGAGGGAGCCTGCTTGGGATGGGGACCCCAAGATGTGCTTATTTACACACTTTGCATTTTCTTCTACTCGAACCTGAGACCTATGTGTTGTTAGGTCGACACTCTAACCACTTGAGCTATTCAACTTGATTGTTGATAGGTTGGCTCTTCTGTGATGGTATACTACCGATCGCTTCAACCTGGCTCTGATACCACTTGTTGACTCTGGCAACTCGGAAGACAGTGTCGACGAAAAATTGGCCGAAGGTTTCTTCGAAGGAAAAATTAGCGGAAGTAAAAGGAGAGAGAGTGAGAGATTCGCGTCGATTGCTGAAGACTCGATATCTTATTTTACTTCAGTTTAACGGTTTAAATAACAAATCTAATTACAAAAATAGAAAAACCAATTATACAAAAATAGAAGAAGTGGACGAAGACTTCACCCAAATTGCCAAAACAATGGCCCCTAGAATCACGCTCCTCCATTCGCGTGAATTCAGATGTTTTACAAACCTAACTAAATAAGGCATGGCTTTTATTTAACAGGGTGTCGATACTTTACCGTTATCTTGTTGATGGCTCAACAATCAACACACATCCTCCACGTGCCATCTTTCTTGGGTACCAAAATCACAGGAATCGAACAAGGACTCATGCTTTCTTTAACATATCTTTTATCCATGAGTTCTTCTACTTGTCTCTGAATCTCCTTAGTCTCGGTGGGATTAGTCCTATAGGCAGCCATATTTGGAAAAGTTGCCCCATGTACGAAGTCAATTTGGTGCTCAATCCCTCTTAGAGGGGGTAACCCCGTACATGCATCTTCATGTGGAAATATGTCGCTGAATTCCTGAAAAAGAGACTTAAAAGCACTTGGTAAAGCATCATCAGTTTTTTGTTCTATTGCTAAACACATTCCTTTGCACATAAGTACAAATTTTGGTTCTTGGGCTAACATATTCCTCATTTCTCCCTTTCTTATAACCAAACTCACATTTTCTCTCTTTTCCTCAAAATCACTTTTTTTTCTTTCTTTGTTTCCACTCATCCTTTGCCCCTCACTTTTCTCTTTTTTTTCACTCTTATCTCTCTCTTTTACCTGAGTTTCTTCTCTCCACTGTGGTTCTTCACATTCTTTTCTTTTCTTCTCTAATTTCAATTGGTCACAATGTACTTCATATGGAGACAACGAAAGTAAAGGAAATTTCTTCCCACAAAAAGTAAAAGTACACTTGTTCGTCAAACCATCAAATGTTACCTTTCTATCATATTGCCAAGGTCGGTCGAACAAGATGTCCCCCACATGCATTGGTACGACATCACAAAGGACTTCATCTTTATATCTTCCAAGAGTAAAAGAAATAAGAGCTTGGGAGTTCACCTTAATTTCTTCATTGTTTGCCAACCATTGAAGTTTGTACGGTTTTGGATGTGGATGAACAGAAAGTTGAAGTCTTTTTACAAGGAAGTTGCATACCACATTTGTGCAACTTCCACTATCAATCATCAAACTGCATGGGTTTCCTTTGATCAAACATCTTGTGTGGAACAAGTTTTCCCTTTGATCTTCAAATTTCGCTTCTTTGATTTGAACATTGAGTACCCTTCTTGTGATCAAAGATATGAAATTACCTTCTTCAACATATTTATCATCATATGCTGCGATTTCTTCCACAAGTTGTGAATCATGATCCTCACATTCATCATCTGAATCAAGTATCCCATTCCTTATCACCATAACTTTTTTATTAACACACTCTTTGCTCATGTGTCCAAATCCTTTGCACTTCCAACATTGAATAGAACTAGACTTCTCCTGTATCGTCTTTGAAGCTTCATTCTTTTTACATTTGGAACTCTCAGCCTCCACCCTTTTAGCAGCCACAAACTTTTCTTTTGGTGACAACAATTCATTTTTATTCACAAAATTATCCTTGTTCCAAGTTTTAGAATTTGAAAAGGTGTTAGTTCATGATGTGTACCTTTTTTAATGCTCTTTTTCTTCCTTCAATTGGTCTTCAATTTTGAGAGCATAATGATACATGTCTTCCAGATATGGTGGTGGATTTCTGTCAACAAGATGAACAATTTCTCGATTCAAACCTCCAAGGAATCTAGACATGGTATCTTCTTCTTCTTCTCTAACATTTGCTCTTTCCATCATAGTCTCCATCTCTTGATAATATTCTGCCACACTTTTTGTTTCTTGCTTCAAACCTTGCAATTTAGTTTTCAAATTTCTTTCATAATGTTTTGGAACATACCTTTTTCTCATGGCTTCTTTAAGTTCTTCCCAAGTCTCTATTGGATCCTCCTATTTTCGTCTTCTCTCGGATTTGAGATCTTGGTACCAATCACCAGCATGATTGGTAAATTCGGCAATAGCAAGTCTCATCTTCTTATTTTCACTATAGGTGTTGCAATCAAACACATGTTCTATCTTTCTTTCCCATTGCAAGTATGCCTCAGAATCTGGCGTTCCACAAAATGGTGGGATTTTGAGTTTAACTCCCCCATCTCTATCTTCATGTACTCTTTCCATCCTTCTAGGTTGCATAATAGTTGCATGGTTATTTCTTCCTCTCCATCTTCCTTCAACTTGTCTTTTTAGTACTACTATACCTTCATCTTCTTGTAATGTTCGTTCTTGTCTTTGTTGTTGCGCCCTTCTTTTTTGTCTATCTTCCATCATCATTTCCATCATACCTTGAATTGCTTGAGAATGGTTGTATTAAGATCTGGTACTGGTGGTACTCCTTCTCCATTATGTGACATTTTGTATCTCAAGGGACCTCTCCACACTTCTCACAAAAATTTCACTCAGGGACACTCGTGTTTAACACTCAAAGGTAGGCTTTTGGTACTAGGTCAAGAATGTAAAGGCTCGCTTTTATTATTATTATTATTATTTTGGTTCAATCTTGCTTTAAGCTTGATTATAACAAATTCACGATCAATTGTAATAAGCTAAGACTAGTATCTCAATGATCAAGAGCTTGAAAATAAATGATAAGAACTGAATATATATATATATTTTTCTCAGAAATGATTTTTTTTCTACCGAGTCTTCTTTCTTCCTTTTTTTTTTCGATAATCTGAGAGAGAAAAAAAATTGATAGAAAAAAAATAACAATAAAGATATTTCACCACTAGAGCGGCCAAAGAACGTCGATCAAATGCTCTGATACCAAATAATAAGCACCTACAATGGTGGAATTTGCAAAGCTAGAGGTCTTTCTAGAATCCTTGCAAAACGTTCACAGAGAAAGCTAACTTAACGGATTGATTCCAACCAAGAGCTGGTTAGAAGATGAATGACACTTAGATCGAACTTAAAATCTATGATGGTCACTCTTAGATACCAAGACAATTTACTCTAGAATTAGCTTGATCAAAACTAATTCAATGAATCGGTTTAAACATCAAACCTAAAGAAAGATTTGAAAAAGAATAACACCAAAAAGGTATCAAAAAAACACAAAGGTTTTGTTTGTATTCAACAATACATTCCCAAACATGAATATTACATGCCTTTAAATAGACCCAAAAGTTAACCCTAACATAATAAAGTTCAACCACCAACTCCAAATTAATAAATGCTATTAAATACAAATGGAAAAAAATAAGGTATTTATAAATTGTCTTAATTGGTAGTTCAACTACCAAAGGCAAGTCTTTTAATTACTGTCCAATGTCAGCTATTCCATTATCTTCTTGATTTGATATGTTAATGCTATAAAGATTTTTGGGCTCAAAAGTCTTTGATAAGATAAGAAATCACTACAAGGGGAGTAAGATTCGGATTACCTTGTTGATCGAATATCTCAAGCCAAGAACACTTTGTTTGAGATTCGAATCACTCTAGAAGCAAGATCGATCATGTCTAGCTTCAATGATTCTTGTTGATCAAATATCTCAAGACAAGAACACTTGATTGAGATTCGAATCACTCCACAAGCAAGATTGATCAGGTTGAGCTTGAATGATTCTACATGCAACCTAAACTACATAGAATTGCAAAGAAACTTAGCCATTGGCTAAAGAAAAGCACAAATGCTTCTTTCTATATTTTCCAAGTCTGCTTACAAATACAACATACATGACTTTATATAGCCTAAAAAATGAAACTACTAAAGGTATTCCAAGAGTTGTAACATTCCTACTTTATGGCCATAATTAGCCATTATGTAAATGTAACCGAAATTAAATAAAAAGTCTTAAAATACAAGAACTCTAAATTACTCTAAATTGTAACCCACCCAAAATTTACAACAATCAAACTTCATTCTTCTTCAATGTAGCATGAATTGAAACATCTTTTTGATAATTTTGACAACCTTTTCTTCACATCTTCATTGAAGTATATTGTATGATTGATGTCTCTTGGTTCATATCATTCTCCACTTCTTCAAGAGGATTCGTCCTCGAATCTATTTGTGTAACTTTGCTGCAAAAAATAAGTTATGGAAATACGACGGACCTCACAACACTCTCTCAAGAGTATATGCTCAAGGAATTTTAGGCCACTCTATTTGCACTCATTTACACAAATGAAGCTCTCATTCTCACCTCTCAAATTTTTTAGTAGAGCCGAGATTGGATTTTTTTTATTTTTTATTTTGGATCGATTAAAAACTAAAAAGATAAAAAACAAATTGAAAAGAAACGCAAAGGAAACATATATCCGATCTTGAGCCTGAAGCTCGATACCAAATGATAAGATAAGGAATCACTACAAGGGGAGTAAGATTCGGATTACCTTGTTGATCGAATATCTCAAGCCAAGAACACTTTGTTTGAGATTCGAATCACTCCATAAGCAAGAACGATCATGTCTAGCTTCAATGATTCTTGTTGATCAAATATCTCAAGACAAGAACACTTGATTGAGATTCGAATCACTCCACAAGCAAGATTGATCATGTCGAGCTTGAATGATTCTACATGCAACCTAAACTACATAGAATTGCAAAGAAACTTAGCCATTGGCTAAAGAAAAGCACAAATGCTTCTTTCTATATTTTCCAAGTCTGCTTACAAATACAACATACATGGCTTTATATAGCCTCAAAATGAAACTATTAAAGGCATTCCAAGAGTTGTAACATTCATACTTAATGGCCATAATTAGCCATTATGTAATTGTAACCTAAAGTAAATAAAAACTCTTAAACTACATTAATGAAATACAATAACTCTAAATTGTAATCCACCCAAAATTTATCACATGAAACTTCATTCTTCTTCAATGTGGCATGAATTGAAATATCTTTTGATGATTTCAACAATATTTTCTTCACATCTTCTTTGAAGCATATTGTACGATTGATGTCTCTTGGTTCATATCAGTCTTTGTTTCAACTTGTACACCAGCTAGGTTTCGAAGATGCAATGTATAGGCCTCTTGAATCTTCTTAACCTTGCTTCTTGTAATCGGTTCTTCGGGTACATGCAAAGGGTCAGCAATTGAATTCATATCAAAACGTTTGACTCGAGTTGTGTTTGAGAAGCTATGCATGTTGCTTGGTGTCTGTCAAGATCCTAAAGTTTGATCTAAAGACTGAGTCATCAGTTTAAGGGAGAGAATGTTAAAAAATATTTAGTTGCTATTTTTATATTTTAATTCCCAAATATCAATTCACTGATGTGATCTTATGCCGATATCAAATCATAGATATGATATTATGCCAGATTCTTTGTTTTGACATGATATTCTACTTTATGTTAGGATTTTATTTTTATCTTCTGTTAAACATTGTATTCGCTATAAACAGTCATTCTTCACATAACAAATTACTGAATTTCCTTCCTTTTGTAAACTTATCTTTATTAAATTTATCAATTAGAACCCGATTTCTTCATGGAACTTCTTCCTTATTCTTCCCTCAAGCTAAAGAAATTGGTTTTAAGGAATTTTCATGAGTGTGTAACACCCAAGTCCTCTAATAAGAGGTAATGTATAGTCCCTAATAGATTTTAGAAGGTTTTTGGAAGCAAAGAACAACAAAAATTGGAAAAAAATTTAGAAAGTTGAATTTTTTCCAAGTTTTATCAAAATTCACGAATTTTTAAATTCTAATAGAAGAAGAATTTCAATGTGTTTATGAAGAAAAATGGATTATTAAGGGGTATAAAAGTTTGGGGAAAATTCTAGATTGTTTTTTTTAGAAACTAATATTAAAATATTAAAAAATGGCCAATTACAAAAATGACCCCAAGAGCATGTCTATATCCATTTGTTCTCTACGAGATCTTAGAGTCAATTAATTATCTATAAGTTAAATTATTGCTCATATCACATACCCAAGTATCATGCATCTGTTAAATGTGACCTCTAGTTGTTCCCGCTATTGAGCTACTAGGATATTACATGATTTATCACCTAATATTGGTCTACTAAAAGGGATTAGAGGGTGACTCCCTAATAAGCCATATAATATCATCATAATTTAGGAAGGGTGGCCCTCGTGCCTGTTAAGCTACTATACCTATGTCGACCCTTACTTCTATGGGAAAGTTCACGACCAATAAATAGTTGGAGATCGCTTGATCGTCTCCACATGAGTTCTATCTATGGAGCATAAGTTGTGCTCAACGCGTGATCTTTAATATACCAACTCCTAATAATTTCTAAATACGCTTGTAGACCCTTATCACGCAAACATGTTTACTAAATATGTGCGATTTCTCAATTACTAGTCCCCAGTCCCCACGTCGTCATAGAACTTGTAGGGGTAACCCCATAAACTGACACTACTATGTAGATTGTCAAAGGTGAGTTGGTGAACCCACTGACCATCCCCACATCGATGTTGCCATGATCAATTTTAGATGTTTTAAGCATGGATTGGGATGTAGACTAACGACAAAAGAGTTATGAAAATATGGTAATATTTTTCGTTTTGAAAAACAAGAACGACTCTAGAATTTGAAAACATACAAGAGTACATATAATATATATTTACACTATACACAATAGAGTTTGAGTTTAAATACAAAAGAAGGAACGAAGCATAAAAGACAAGATCAGGACAAAAGTGTATAAAATCCAAGGAAACTCTTGAACCTAAGTTTGTTTCTATGGTCATGTGCTCCAGACCACTCCAATAGTTGATCAAGTTCTAATCATTATTTAAAATAGGAATATGGTTGATAAGATAAGGAATCAATACAAGGGGAATAAGATTCAGATTACCTTGTTGATCGAATATCTCAAGGCAAGAACACTTGTTTGAGATTAGAATCACTCCACATGCAAGATCGATCATGTCTAGCTTGAATGATTCTTGTTGATCAAATATCTCAACGCAAGAACACTTGTTTGAGAATCGAATCACTCCACAAGCAAGATTGATCATGTCGAGCTTGAATGATTCTACATGCAACCTAAACTACATAGAATTGCAAAAAAACTTAGCCATTGGTTAAAGAAAAGAACAAATGCTTCTTTTACTATTATTTTCCAAGTCTACTTACAAATACAACATACATGGCTTTGTATATTCTCAAAATGAAAATATTAAAGGCATTCCAAGGGTGGTAAGATTCATACTTAATGGTCATAATTAACCATTATGTAATTGTAACCTAAAATAACTAAAAAGTCTTCAAATACATTAATGAAATACAATAACTCTAAATTACTCTAAACTGTAATTCATCCAAAATTTATAACATGAAACTTCATTCTTCTTCAATGTGGCATGAATTGAAATATCTTTTGATAATTTCAACAATATTTTCTTCACATCTCTCTTGGTTCATATCAATGGTTCTATTACAAGGGTCTAAGTTTTGAGGCTTTAATTAGTCTATTGCCTAAGTCTTGACTTATGTACTTATGTGGTCTTTCATCGTTCTCAAGGCGGTTTGAAGGAGAGTGGATCCTATCTGGCTGTCCACTTCCTTTTTCACACACAATACATACGCTCTAGTCTTAACTAGAAATCTCCCATCGATAGACAACTAGGTCATGTGGTCGATACTGACATCCTTAACCTAGTAAAACCTATGTCCATGGTTTGGATTATGCTTTGGAACCTAGATTTAGTCCATAATTGCTCTGACATTCCCTTACATCCCTTGTGACATGGTCATAATGTCTCATGTCCAAAACACGGAATAGGATTCAAATTAAATTTGACATCTATCAATCCCGAATTTCTTTTGAATTGAAGAGTGTGTAGCAAATACCACATCGTTGTGTAGTCTTCTTCTACTTTGCCCCACGTCTTCTCTATCAAATAAAATTTTCTTTATTGTTATAGGAAGGTTGGGTGAGATTTCTCAAATCTAAATCGTGATAACGACAATAGACATGATTTTACAAATTTATCCACTAAGTGAAACCTTAATAATATGAAAAAGAGAATAGAAAACAGTTCTGTATCAATTTGGCTTTCATATTTCAAGGAAAAAAAAAACAAAAGAATTCATCTTGTAAGTGAACTTCCATCTTTAATCTTTGGTATTTTCTTTCTTCTTTGTGGTGTTGTTTTTTACGGAGGAAAAAAGCCGAACGAAAATGTTGGGAGAAGAAAATAACAGAAAAACACAAAGAGAGAGTGATATGGGAAAATCACAACGAGGGGAGTAAGATTCGGATTACCTTGTTGATCGAATATCTCAAAGCAAGAACATTGTTTGAGATTCGAATCACTCCACAAGCAAGATCGATCATGTCTAGCTTGAATGATTCTTGTTGATCAAATATCTCAACGCAAGAAAACTTGTTTGAGATTCGAATCACTCCACAAGCAAGATTGATCATGTCCAGCTTGAATGATTCTACATACAACCTAAACTACATAGAATTGCAAAGAAACTTAGTCATTGGCTAAAGAAGAGCATAAATGCTTCTTTTACTATATTTTCCAAGTCTCTTACAAATACAACATATATGACTTTATATAGCCTCAAAATGAAACTACTAAAGGCATTCCAAGAGTTGTAACATTCATACTTAATGGCCATAATTAACCATGATGTAATTGTAACCTATAGTAAATAAAGTCTTGAAATACATTAATGAAATACAATAACTCTAAATTACTCTAAATTGTAATCCACTCAAAATTTATAACATGAAACTTCATTCTTATTCAATGTGGCATGAATTGAAATATCTTTTGATATTTTCAATAATATTCACATCTTCATTGAAGCATATTGTATGATTGATATCTCTTGATTCATATCATTCTCCACTTCTTCGAGAGGATTCGTCCTCGAATCTATTTGTGAAACTTTGCTGCAAAAAATAAGTTATGGAAATACAAAGGACCTCACAACACTCTCTCAACAGTATACACTCAATGAATTCTAGGCCACTCTTTTTACACTCATTTACACAAATGAAGCTCTCATTCTCACCTCTCAATTTTTGTAGAGCCCAGATTGGATTTTTTTGATTTTGGATCGATTAAAAACTAAAAAGATAAAAATAAATAAAAATCAAATTGAAAAGAAATGCAAAAGAAACATATATCCGATCTTGAGCCTGAAGCTCTGATACAAAATGATATGTGGAAATCACTATAAGGGGAGTAAGATTCGGATTACCTTGTTGATCGAATATCTCAAGGCAAGAACATTGTTTGAGATTCGAATCACTCCACAAGCAAGATCGATCATGTCTAACTTGAATGATTCTTGTTGATCAAATATCTCAACGTAAGAATAATTGTTTGAGATTCGAATCACTCCACAAGCAAGACTGATCATGTCGAGCTTGAATGATTCTACATGCAACCTAAACTACATAGAATTTCAAAGAAACTTAGTTATTGGCTAAAGAAGAGCACAAATGCTTCTTTTACTATATTTTCCAAGTCTTCTTAAAAATACAACATACATGGCTTTATATAGCCTCAAAATGAAACTGCTAAAGGCATTCCAAGAGTTGTAACATTCATACTTAATGACCATAATTAACTATTATGTAATTGTAACCTAAAGTAAATTATAAGTCTTAGAATACATTAATGAAATACAATAACTCTAAATTACTCTAAATTATCCACCCATAATTTAAAACATGAAACTTCATTCTACTTCAATGTGGCATGAGTTGAAATATCTTTTGATAATTTCAACAATATTTTCTTCACATCTTCATTGAAGCATATTGTATGATTGATGTCTCTTGGTTCATATCAGAGATACAATATTTGAGATTCTGTTTGAAGACTCGATGATTTTATTTCTCATTCAATAGGGATAATTAAATAACAATTATATCCTAAAATTGGGAAGAAGTGTAAGCTCAATTAAAGCCATTACACCGTCACATTTCCCTAATTTTAATTGTGTGACTTTAATTAAAAATAGTAACTAAAAATGAGAATAACTTTTAAGCTAAAATAGGGTTTTATCTAACAATCTCCTCCTAAGCTGTGTGGTATATATTTACCTTATTGTTTGAACTCTAATCTTAGAGCGTAATTCTTCAAATTTCAGCCAAACTAGAGATTTGGTGAAAATGTCTCAAAGCTGTTCCTCTGTTTGGATGAGATCAATCTTGATGAGCCCCCATTCTGCACATTCCCGGATGTAGTTGAATATAATTTCTATGTGCTTGCTTTAGCTCATCACAGTACTTATTGAAACTCACTGAGGAGAATTTTCCGTCCCGATCGGTGCGCAGAACTCATATCTTCTTTCCGCATTCGCCTCACTCTTCGCTTGCAGTAGGACTAGCCACATGAAGTGGCTTTTGTCATCGACCAACAAGAGGAAGAGGGTCTTGCTGCCTAGGGTCGCCAACTTGATGGGCCAATAGATATCATCGTTCACGAGCTCCAATGGCACATTAGTGCAGTAGAATACCTTAGACGGAAAGGGGGAGCGCCTTTGCTTGCCGATGAGACACCCGTCGCACAGCTTGTTCACACCTTTAATTGCTAGAAAATCGTGCACCATCTCCTCGTGTAGTTTTTATAGAGCAGGAAAGCTTAGAAACCCACACCTTGCGTGCCACCTCCAAGCTACTTCTTTGGTCCTGGCCGAGAGGCTGACCGATTGGTCTATCTCTAACTCCAGAATGTAAAGGCGATTTTCCGTGCGCCGAACTTGCATGAGCAGCCGTCGTCAATCATCGTAGATTTTAAGTAGCCCGCGCTCAATGGAGATAAAGCAACCGGCCTTATCAAGTTGACCTAGGCTCACAAGGTTAGCTTTAAGCCTCGAGATGAAGTAGACACCGGTCAGCTTCCGGTGCTCGCCTCCCTTGCTGACAAACAGGATGGTGTCGCGTCCTTCGATCTCGACGATGGAGCCGTCGCCGAACTTCACCGTCCCGCGAATCCCCAAGTCGAGCTCGAAGAATGTTGACCTAGCCCCGGTCATACTGTTTGTTGCCCTTGTGTCGAGGACCCATCATCGGTGCTCTTGCTGCTCGCTTATTTCACCGATTTGAGCGAACACTCGCTCCTCCTTCAGCTGAATTGGCTCTCCAGCCGGTGCCTTTATCACGCCCAGCTGAAGCTCTTCTTCGGGTTTGACGCTCATTAGAGCAGTTACGCCGTCGTCAATTACCTCCGTAGATTTGGAATCAGAATTGAAGACGTCGGATAAGACTAATGCACTCACCATGAAAAGAGTACCAGATCTTAATACAACCATTCACAAGCAATTCAAGGTATGATGGAAATGATGATGGAAGATAGACAAGAAAGAAGGGCGCAACAACAAAGACAAGAACGAACATTACAAGAAGATGAAGGTATAGTAGTACAAGAAAGACAAGTTGAAGGAAGATGGAGAGGAAGAAATAACCATGCAACTATTATGCAACCTAGAAGAATGGAAAGAGTACATGAAGATAGAGATGGGGGAGTTAAACTCAAAATCCCACCCTTTTGTGGAACGGCAGATTCTGAGGCATACTTGCAATGGGAAAGAAAGATAGAGCATGTGTTTGATTGCAACACCTATAGTGAAAATAAGAAGATGAGACTTGCTATTGCCACATTTACCAATCATGCTAGTGATTGGTACCAGCATCTCAAATCCGAGAGAAGAAGAAAAGAGGAGAATCCAATAGAGACTTGGGAAGAATTAAATTTGAGGACAAATCCTTTTAAAGAAAGGGGGATGATATGAATCCAACAACTAAACACTTCCATGTACCCAAACGAGCAATTACAAGAAGCAATACAAAGAAGATTCAAGTATCAATTCAAGAAAATAATGGAGTGGCTGACATTGGAAAGTGATTAGAAGACTTGCCATTGGTAGTTGAATTACAAATTTTGTGAAAACCTTCTCACCTCTACAACTGTAGCCAAATAACTCTCTCTCTTCCTTTTTTCTTCAATTTCATCTCTTTTTTCATTTTCTTCTTTTCTCTTTGATTTTTCTCTATTTTTTCACTCAACTCTTGTTTTTCTTTTTAACTCTTTTTCCTCAAACTCTTTCTTTCCTCCAACTTTAATTGATCAGGAAATACATTTGCAGAACTCAAAGGTACAAGAGTGGTTTTTCTACCATCTTTTACAAAAGAATACCTATTCAAATAGCCATCATACATAACTCTCTTGTCAAATTGCCATGGTCGGCCCAGCAATATATCTCCAGCTTCCATTGGTTACATCACAAAGAACTTCATCTTTATATTTTCCCAAAGTAAAAGATATTAAAGCTTGAAAAACTACCTTCATTGTTCCACTATCATTGAGCCATTGAAGCTTGTAAGGTTTAGGATGATCTTGGGTTGGAATTTGTAACCTTTTGATCAACATGGTACTCACAACATTGGTGCAACTTCCACTATCAATGACAAGACTACAAGCAGTCCCCTTGACGAAACACCGCGAGTGGAACAGGTTGTCTCTTTGATCATCAACATCATTCTCCGTAACTTGAGTTTAAACAAGTCTTCTTGTTATAAGTGACAAATGAATCTCATCTTCCAGTTCCTCCTCATTCTTCTAGAATTCTTCAACTTGATCATTGATCTCCCTTCCATTTTCCTCGTCTTGGTTCATGATTGTACAAACAGTAGTGAAATATGTTTAAGATCTCAGACACTCAACTCACTAATTTTACACTCAGGGACACTCGTGTTTATGATGGTGTTAATATAACACATGCGGAAGTAATTTGGATCTTAGGCACTTTTAGAACATTAATTATAGTATATAACTAGCATGTTCATAAGTATAGAAACTTAATTAGTTTAGATACTAACCTTTTGTAGTTCAAACTCCTTTTTCCTCACGAACCGGTTTCGAACCACCACTAGTGTCTTCTCCACTATCCTCCGGCCTTAGAACGGGATTGTGAAATTCGGGGAGTGACTAAACTTGGGAGAGATTTTGTATATGTGAAGAGAGTGTTTGTGAGAGATTTTTCTCAAGGTTTTCCACCAAGAAGAAGAAGACCTTCCATGTACCATGATCACTTTATTTAAAGAGTCATGTTTGCATGTTCATGCAAATTTGAGATCATCAAATTTTGACACTTAAAATTCCACTCAAATGTTTGGGATTATGTGGCAAGCATGCATGTTTGAGTTAACCAAATTTTGACACTCAAAATTCCACTCAAATGTTTGGGATTATGTGGCAAGCATGCATGTTTGAGTTAACCAAATTTTGACACTCAAAATTCCACTCAAACTTGTGGGGTTTATTTGGCAAACATGCAAGTTTGGTTAAACCAAATTTTGACACCTCAAAATTCCACTAACATGGATTTTTCCATTAAATGAAGTCAACATTTTGACTTTCTTCATTTTAATTCTACAATTAATTTGAATAATGAATTTCAAATTAAAGTAACATTAAATGATTAATTAAACTATTTAATTAATATTTAATATTAATTCAAATGCCAATCCCAATCAATTCTGACACATAATTGATTAAGATATTTAAATCTTATTTAAATATCTCAGATTCTCTCCTTTTGTTTAATTCGTAAATAAAACAAAAATGCGGTTAAATATATCGTATATATGTAGCGCATATTCCCTATTCGAACACTTCGAACTCACTCGTCACACTGTTCTATGGTTTAGTCTGATATGAGCTAGTAGAGGGACCTAATGAACCTATAGATCATGGGCTCCAACGATCCAAGATTAACCGGCTAAACTCATTAACCTTGTTAATCAACATTCGTTAACTACTAGGACACTCCACTATAGCCTAGTAGTTGCACTCCCCTCACTATAGATATATTTCTGTCCATTTGATATAACCATGATTAGTAAGTCGATCCTTCACAGGTTGTTCGTAACTAGAGCTGGGTCAATTTATCGTTTTACCCCTAAAGTTACTTCTTGTTCCTTATGTCTCACTGATCCTCTAATGAACAATTGGTTTGTGGTCCAACCAGTAAACCGAATCCCTCTCAGGCCAATGAGAGGGTGGGGCCCCTTGTTCAAGACCTGGAGTCAGTGCTTAAGTGAACTACCTTTATTCTATCCCTAAAAGTGGGTAGGAGTGAATTCCATCTTGCACCCCACGTCCCCAGCCATTCACCCAGTCTTACCCCTGAAATGGAAGGCCTATTGAGTCGGCGAACTAGAGCCACTCTCACCCATGCAAATCTAAGGATAATTCCGAATAAACAGGAGTTCATGGTTAGCTCAGGATTAAAACTGAGTTACCTAGGTTATCGAATGAAAAGAAAATCAGTCTCAATAGTAAACGACATTATAAAGTGAGTGGTTTTCTTCATGGTTCGATCTTATGAAATACTCATTGCATAGGACGCCCCCACTCACATGTCTCCACATGTACAATTTAGTGATCACATTGTTTATATCATATACAAAAGTGGGCCGCATCCATAGTGTCCCCAGAATAAGGTACTCAGCCTTATCCTTATACTGTAGATCATTTTGACTATATACTTGAATTTGATTTACTCTTATGTCTCTACATATAATTCAAGTAATCATACTATAGCCAGAGTGTTCTTAGTTTATTGGATTTAGATTAATGATCGTAAAGTTCACTTTATTCAATAACAATCTTTACTGAATAAATAACAATAATAACTTTATTGAAAATAGAATATATTTTTTTTTTTGTTTACAAACTACGAGTTTTAGGACATAAAACCCAACAATTTATACACACAAAGTTAGGTTGTTTGGGAAAGTGACTAAATTATGATCAAGGTAGGCTAATATATGGGTAAAGCAATTCTGATGGTAGCAAGCTATTCAAGGCAATCAAGATAAGTTAATTATGAAATAACAGCAAAATAAAACAAGAAATGAACAAACAAATAAGAGACACAGATATTTTGGAATAGAGTTGCACACTGAAAAATAAAATAAAAAATTCAAAAAAGAAAGGACGTGAGGATTTTAAGAACGATCTAACTCTCTTTTTACAGAATTCGGGAAATTTTTAGAAGTTATCTTCAAGCGTAGATTATGAGAAAAAAAATATCAAACACAACGGTTCTAGATTTAGATGAATTAAGAAAAAGATGTGAATCAAAGTTTATTTGATCTTCAAATAAACATGCAAATGAAAAAAATGATAAAGATCGTTTATAATCACAATCGTAAGAACAAATATGATAAGATTTTTTTTTTTCAAGATCTAAACATGATCTTTAGGAAGAAAATGAGAACAAAGTGAAAAGTTGATGAATAATGGCGGAAATGACCGTAAGAAAATAAATGAAAGTAATTAACAATAGCAAAAATGAAAGACAAAATCAATTCTAGAGTCGGCCATAAAGATGTAAACCTAGGCTCTCATACCAAATTGATAACGCAATCCTAATCCTCAGCCCAACGATCCAAGCTTTTGTTGAAACAAGAACCCTTGAATCAAAGTAATTAACACCTCCCTATACGAAATTTGGATCAACCAAGAGATAAGGCTAGAATTAGATTACCTTTTATGATCGAAGATCTAGAAGCAAGATTTTGAACCTTGTTCTAAATTGAGTCACTCCACAATCTAACTTGTTCAAGGCTTGATTGAATGGCTTAGGTGCAATTCTACAACAAAAATTGCTTGAAACTTAGAAATGGCAAATATGATGCTCGGATTTCTAAGGGAAATGTCTCAATTTGAGAACTAAATTACATTCATCACGAATCTGAATTTTACATAACATATTGTGGGTATTTATAGTCTCCCAACAAAACATGTTTGTGGACGGGATTTATTCGAGACGTTTGTGGACAAGATTTATTCCCGATCCCCTTTAATCTCCACAAAAGAATAAGTCAAATTGACCATTTAACTTTTACATAATTTATGAAATTAAACATAGTTCTTTCTAATAAATGTTGATGTGCTTGAGTGGCTAATGCGACAGGTTTGAAATCAATAGAGCTCTCCGCACCGTGATTCTTATCATAAAAAGTATTGGATGTAGGTTTCAAACTACATCTCTCAGAACGTATGAAACTTTGGGTATAGGTATTTGGACTATAGTGCTCAGAACGTATGAAGCCTTCAACGTAGGTATTTAGACTACACTGCTCGGAACGTATGAGTTCTTCATACTAAGTCACTTGAAACGTAAAAAGTTTTGGATGTAGGTTTCAGACTACACCGCTTTGATTGTAAGAAGCCTTGGGTGTAGGTTTCAGGTTGTATCGTAGGGAATGCATAAAGCCATGGATGTAGGTTCAGACTATGTCGCTTGGAACACAAGAAACCTTGGACGTAAGTACAAACTATGTCTCTTGGAACGAATGAAGCCTTAGACACAGATTTTCGCTTTCATGACTCATACCGTAAATATTAGGATAGATATAAATTAACAATACCCCCCCCCCCAGAACCGTATAAGAAGTTTTCTCCTCGTACGGCTCGAGGAAATTCAAAGTCATGTATAGTATTCTAATTAATGTCAAATGGATTCATAGATTATGAAATCAATTAGACTATGATTTAAATACCTTTTTTCTGATTCTTTTGTTTATTTTTTATTCTCGTCGAGGGGCAAAGCAACTCGATGAGAAGAGGAGAGGGGAGAAAAAGCTCGATGAGAAGAGGCGCGAAGCGGTAAGTCCGAGTTTACGAGGCGAACGCGCGAAGCGGCAGAAGACTGGAAAGGAGAGGAGAGGGTTCCTTCCAGTGCACTCTCATTCATCTTTCGTCTTCTTCCTTTTCTGTACTCTCCTGTAGTAAATGGAATATCTGATTCTGATTCTAGCTTTACCTCAATAAGGTCGTTTAAGGTTCCTGAGGTTGAGTCTTTCTTCTTTCTTTTCTTTCCAGTAAACTAGTGAATTTCTTCTTTCTTTCAGTTGGTAAAGCTGCTTCGTTCGCTCAATCCCTTGTCCCTGTCCTTTCCATTCCGGTTGAGTCAATTCATTGAATCCCTTCCCTCTTCCTATTTGTTTGGTTTGTTTCTTTCTCCTTCCCCTCGGTCTGTCAGCTTCTCCCCTCTCCTTGCTCCATTGATTGATTACGCTAACGCCCCGCTAGTATACTGGAATATATAAAGGAAGGCCTTACCCGGACCAATGGTTCCTAGACTCAGAGTCAAATTCTTGAGTCCTAAGGCCCTCTTGAGGATTTACTGACAGTGAACTCTCAGTCATAAATAGTCTTTACTGTTTCAATAGGGTAAAGACAGACTTTGATCCCTAAAAATAGGGTAAAGATACACTTTTATCGTAGAAATAGACAGAGGATAGCATTTTATCCCTCAAAATAGGGTAAAGATAGACTTTGATCCCTAAAAATAGGGTAAATATACACTTTTTAATAAAAAAAAAATAAGGGAGAGATAAGACTTTTTAATCCTCAAAATAAACAGAAGATAGAATGAATCTTTAGTCTTTCCTTCCAGTTCACTCTCATTGATTCTTCTTTCGTCTTTCCTGTTTCAATAGGGTAAAGATAGAATGAATCCTCGTCAGCCGATTGAATGGTTGGTTGGATAGCCACTTAAACTGTTATGAATAATGAAAGATGAGGAAGGAAGAGTAACCCCTGTAGTCAGAAATTACTAGACTTCCTCTAGCCCACTCCCTCCCTATCTCTCTCGACCCATTCACCGGAGTATGTTGGGCTGGAATGCCTTTATTCCTATCCCATCCTTGATTTATGATCTCTGGGCTTGGCTGAGG
The DNA here is from genome assembly GCF_057944985.1 of Cucurbita pepo subsp. pepo. Lineage (NCBI taxonomy): Eukaryota > Viridiplantae > Streptophyta > Magnoliopsida > Cucurbitales > Cucurbitaceae > Cucurbita > Cucurbita pepo. The sequence goes on along the minus strand of NC_141814.1, from coordinate 10,125,733 downwards.
GGGATGTATTTCCACGGTGCTCTTTTTCAATTATGAAGCATGGCTAGGTGATCCTACTCACATTGGCCCTAGTGCCCAGGTGGTTTGGCCAAAGACGAGAGTAACCCTCCGACTGATTGAACTCGCTCGGTAATATAGGTTCAGGTTCATGAGCTTCTCTTCTCTTTCTTTCCTTCTCAGGAGAATGAATCTTTCGCTTGACTCTCCACTCTCCCTGAATTTAGTCTTTCACAGTAAAGGAGAATGTTTGTTTTGTCTTCCTGTTCCGAAGTAAGTAGCTCTACTGTCAAGGTTCTTCATTCAAGTGATTGAGTTCAGTTCGTTCCGTCTCATTCATCTTCTATTGCTTTCTTTCGTCTTTCTCTTTTTCTTTCATTTTCTTCTTCGTCAGGGTAAAGGACAGGTGATTGAGTTCAGCCGCAAATCTTTCTCTAAACTCGGATAGGAAAAGGTGAAGGTCAGGTAATATCGGAAAAGGAGTAAGTCGCTTCTCTTTCTGGCATTTCTTTCCTTTCTCTGATTCTTTCATTTTCTTCTTCTTTCAGTTCTCTTGTAAAGCAGCTAATGAATTGACTCTCATGTTTTTGTTCAGGTTTCGCCCTACTGTTCGTTCCGCTGGCAACAATCCAATGAGTTCTCCAGGTGAACATTAGACATTCTGATGAAACCAACACTTTTCTCATTTAGATATGTCTATTATGGATCTCCACCCCCTGCCCCTGGGATCGAGAACCCTTTTTGATCTTATTAACCAAAGAAAGAGAGAGATACGACTTTGCACTTTAGTTCAGCACCAATCAAACCCATGGAATTCCAATCATTCTTGTTATACGCCAGTTCCATTCCAACCAACCCTCAATTCTCTTTTTATAGGTAATCAAAAGAAAGAACGCACTTCTATCTAATACTTATTACAGGCTTGCTCCAGAACACCCTTACAGCAGGAAAGAAAAACAAAGAGAAGAATATTTTCAATAAATAGGAAAAAGAAAAGAAAGAAAAGAGAGTGCTTTACCTCCGAAGAATCGATCGGCCTACCCTGTAAACTCTCATATAGTATAGGTTCCCTGGGAGAAAGAGAAGTTCCAGAATAAATAGGTATAGGAGTGAAAGAAGGGAATGAGGAAAACAATCTAGGCCTTCTTTTGGAACATCCTCCATGGCCATTCATGTAACAAATCTGAAATAATGAATCTAGCTAATACATGTATCCACCAAATGAATCTAACTTCAAATGTATCCAATGAACCTCCTTTTCCATCCATAGGTTACGGAGTTCACTCTCATTCATCTTTAGTCTTTGGTCACAGAATAATTCACACACAAGAACTGATTGTAATAGTAGATAGAGTCAAAGAAAAGGAGAACGCCTGGTGATTGAATAGGCTGAGATTACCTCCCGAACCGGAACCTTCTTGAACTGGGTCTTGTGGCTTCGCCCCTTTTCCTATTTATTCTGGAACAGTAAACTCGTTAAAGCTATTTTACGGTCTCTCATCTGTTCTTTCCTTTGATTCTTCAGACTCAACAACTGAAGAGAAGCTCCAGAACCGGAGACAAGAGAATGGAAGGTATCTTTTTCGAGAGCATGCCCCTACAACTGGTCCTGCCTATAGTTATAGTGTCGAAGACACAATCGATTTTGTTGTTCTTACGACGGTTGGCAAAGACTGGATCTTTACACTTCGCGACCCTGGTGGGATCCACAGATGTAGTGGCTGGTGAACCGCTTTTTATTCTTCCACGAAGATTCAGACAAAACTGAGCTTGGATGGAACTGAACAAAATTCATTTTCTTTCTGTGGTTTCCCTGATCAAACTAGAAGTTACCAAGGAACCATGCATAGCACTGAATAGGGAGCCGAGGAATACACCAGCTACACCTAACATGTGGAATGAGTGCATAAGGATGTTGTGCTCAGCCTAGAATGGAATACAATCGTGAAGTTGAAAGTACCAGAGATTCTGTCAGGCATACCGTCAGAAAAGCTTCGTTGCCCAATTGGGTAGATTAAGAAAACAGCAGTAGCAGCTGCAACAGGAGCGGAATATGCAACAGCAATCCAAGGACGCATACCTAGACGGAAACTAAGTTCCCACTCTCCACCCATGTAACATGCTACACCAAGTCAGAAGTGTAGAACAATTAGCTCATAAGGAACCACCATTGTATAACCATTCATCAACGGAAGGAAGCTGCTTCTCACCTTCTTTCTGTAGGTCTATGAACTCCTTCACCTGTCGGTTTCACAGCTTCGCTCCTACACCTGGACTATTCTTCTTTCACTCAGTAAAGGAGCTTCTGTCTCTCCTTTTCCTATTCATTTCCTCTTTTCCTCTCCTGTAAGAAAGATGAATGAGACAAACAATTGAACAAGGTAAAGCTATTTGATTGAATGAAGAACCTTTACAGTCGAGCTATTGTGGTAGTAAAGGAAGAGAGGAGTTCAGTCGAATTGAAAGCCCGAAAGATGAATGAGACTCAACCTCAACCCTGAGCTACTAAGCTGGAACCTTCTTGCTTTCACTGCTCTTGATCCCGGCTGACGAGGAGAAGAAATTAATGAAATCCGGAACTGAACTTATTCTTCTTTGACAGACTAAAAGTTAGATCAGAGTTGACGTCACTCCTTCCTTCTTGTGTATCGTCCAAATAAATTCCCTTTGTGTATGTGCTTCCCGGAAACGTATAGTACTCGATTCCAGAGTAGCTTCGCTCCGGAACCCTTTATTTAACCTGACCGGAACCTTATACTTTCATTCCCTCTTTATTCAAAGACAAGGTAACATAGGCTTCGCTACTTCTCTTGCTTTTTCCTTTACTGAATAAGTGTAACAACTACAGCTATAGCTCTATAAAGTACTAGAGTGGAGTGCCGACCTGAAAGATCTCCTTCAGGGCTTGGACAAGATTTGGATCTTATCTTGTTCTTGTCTTCTATGCTGGTACACAAGAAACTAAGCCAATCCCTCCCTTTTGGAGCTACCTCTGAATCCAAATCCACTGGCAATGAGAATCCCAATTCATTTTGAATAGGTAAGTCAATCTTCGCCAAAGCTAACATCATCTTTATTGAGGTCAAGAAAAGACAAGTGATTGAGTGAAGGAAAATCCCTCTTTCTTTCGGCTTTACAGTTCAAGAATAGGAAAAAAGGTGAATGAGCAGCTAATCATACAGCCAGTCTATTTCCCTCAAGACTACAAGAACAGAAGTAAGGTAAGTACAATGCAGGGTCAGGAGCAAGCAAAGAGAAGAGACCTACTAAAATCAGGTTACGTACGGTGCGGTTCAGGTTCTTCAAACAAATAGCTTTAACGTAACAACAAAGAGGAAGAAAGAAGAATGAATGAATGAATGAATAGGCCAGGGCCGAAGACATGAAACCGAGTTGGAGAGGGGTGAGGTTTCGTCTTGACTACACTTCCTAACAACCGAAAGAAGAAGAAAAAGAAATAGATAGGTAGGTTCCGTTCCAGATTGAATGAATAAGGTAACATAGCTGAAAGGGTCCGGATCATTAATCATAGGAAATGTCTTATGGAACAGAAAAAGAACGAAGGAAAGAACTTAGAACAAGACTAAGCCTAAGATAAGAATAAAAATTAAAGTACCGATAAAGACCTAAGTTTTTAGAACTTAGGACCTTGAACCTTAAAACTAAAGTCTTTAGATCATTATTAAAGTTAAGACCTCATATCCCACTACTAAAGTTCTTGGACTAGATCATGAAAAGAACCTAGAAAGCTATAATAGAACTTAAAGGGCCTAAGTTCTAAAGACAAGAATTAGAATCGAATCCAAGTATCTTATAGAAGAGACACAACTATCGAATCCAACGACCAAATTCAAAATGGAGATCAGTTGCCCACTAATCATAGATAATATTTATGGCAGAAATTTTATAATATTTAATCTCAAATTCACGACAATCTAGAAGTTTTAATGTCGGTCTAAGCTCCCTCTATAAAGCCTGAAGCAAGGGCTTTCTTTTGGAGTAAGAATCGAGCTAAGTTAAGCCTTCAACTATGAATTGTTATAGCCTTTGAGATTTTGGGTTTCTTACTATCAAATTTAGTCAAAATTTGAGAGCCATAGTCAACCATTTTCCTTCAAACTTGCTTCTACACCTTCTAAATGAGATTACTCACAAAACTCACAAGTTTGGTGAAGAAATAAAGTGTTGAGGGTACCTCAAACACAACTTCCCAATTTTGTTTGCCATTAAAGGAAGAAGGTTGAAGCTCGAAAATAAAATCTAAGCCTGCACCCATATTTGTAAAGAGAAACATATCCTGAGTTATTGGAGTATCTTTGTTTAAATAGGAAAGGAGAGAATTAATAAGAGAAGATAAACATGAACTCAAGACCTCCCGCATCCTAAGCGAGAATCATACCACTAGACCAAATGCCCACTTGTGACAAATTTTTTTATTGAATATATTATTATTTCATTCATTTATTTGATTTGAATATCGATAAAATTCATGTGCATGTATTATAATCCTATCTTTTAGTTTTGACAGATGCAACTAAAATTATTTATACGAATAGGTGTAATAACAATTATATAATGATTAAAATCTATATTTTTTTAGTATCCAAGTGGTTACTCCTCTCCCAAGACTTCCATTCACTACTTATAATCCTATATGTTTGGATTGTTTGTTTTTTTTTTAGGTACGGTAGAAATATATTGAGAAAGTGGAGGATTAGATGTTGTATACTAGATTTGTGAAAACATTTGGGTACTAATTTATGTTATCTAATCGCAAAAAAATTATGTTTTTTTTTAATAAATCTCATTATCCCAGTAAATATGACTAATGATTTTGGGTCTTGTAGTTGACCAAGTTTTTTCAATACTCTCATCATCCACAGAACAAAGAAACTGCATGTTTCTCATCATCCACCCCTGGACAAGCAAAGAGAACAAAGGAACTATGTTTTTTTTTTCTTTTGAGGACCAAGACAGAGCTTCTTCATTGAGTTGAAACACATAACCATAACTATTTCTTCAATCGTCAATATCTTCTACATAATCATGCCAGTTATGCTATTAACTCTTGATTATCCTCTTTCCGATACAGAACTCTCAAATTCATAATGTCTTTCAATTATCTAATTTGCTTCTATTGAAAGGGTACAAACATCATTTTCCCAAGTTCTATAGTTGTCATTAGTAAGTAGTCAATTTTCTAGTGGCCAATATTAAGATTAAAGAGCTTCACGTACTACTGAAAATAATAATGAAAACATTCAAATATGTAAAGAGTATTCAATCAATTCTAAAATAAAAAAAAAAAAAAAAGATTTGAATTTCTAATTTTATCTTTCTTTCTACTCGTGCTCGGAGTCTTATAACATTATATCATAATATAGAACAAAACTTGTAAATCATCTGGTATTGTGGTGTAGTTGGTTATCACGTCAATCTAACACTGTAACGAATCGAAATTTTTAAAAAAATATTCAGTCGCCGGAAATTTCGTGACACACACGAAAGTCGTGTTCCCCCAACCCCTCACAAGGCTCCCTCGACCTTCAACCATTGCCACACGAACGTCAGCAACCCCTCCAAGACACTCAGACCACCTGCAACGAAGAAGAAAGTGAGGAACTGAGAGAGAGAGGGAATTATCGAGAACGTCGACAAGTTCCAAAAATGAAACCCACGACCTTAAACTGTCAGATCCGACATTAAAATGCTTGAAACACGTCGTGAAGAGAAGGTCAACCGTCTAGGACATGTTCCACGCTGTATTTTTGTCGTCATCGTCATGAAAAAGGAGATCAAAATTGAGTTTCAAAAATATCAAAGATCCGTCATTACAGGTGGCTACAAGCCACGAAAATTCATGGAAGAGAAGAGGAGAGGTCCATAGAGAGATAGGGAGAGAAAATGGAAGAGAAAAGGCGTCAGAAACGTCGCGAAGAGGAGAGAGAAAATCGTGCAAGGAGTCGAGCGAAGAAGAAAAGATCTGTCGAATCTAGTTTGCACTTGATCCAAACTCGATGCCTAGCGAGTAAGCCTGCGACCAAAAATTCGTTGGCCTAGCAGCCAGAGGCTGGTCAAGCCTGTGACCTGCGTACAACCTGCGACCCGCTCTACAACCTGAAACAAACCTATAAACCCGAGGCCCAATCCCAACTCGACCCAAAACCCAATAATAAACCTAGTAGCCCAAACTCATCTGCGGCCCAGCCCACGAAGCAAAGCCCACACCTGCAGCCGACGAGCCGCGAGCCAACAAGAAATGCAATCCAACCTGCAGCCGAAGCCTACACCTGCAGCCGACGAGCCGAGATGTTTGCGTTGTCGTGTCCTACTCAGATGTCGGCACATGTCAAGCTGCAGCGCAAGCAGCCCTTCAGCTTGAGCGGAGTGTACGGCGCAGCAGTGGCTATTCGGCTCGATTTTCCAATTTTTGCCAGATTTCCACCGTTTCGATTGTCTCGAACCTGTTTTCAACCCCGATTAAGGTAACTGAGGTCGTTTTAGAGTCGTATTTCACATTATTAATTTTATTTTTAATTTAATTGTGAAATACTAACAGGAAGTGACGAACAGTGTGATTGGAAACAAACCCTGGCGACCTTTGAAGTAGAAAGCTAGAAATTGTATGTGTTACAATTATGATGTATGAGTTGTATCGTAGGATGCTATATACTAGTATATGATACTGTATGAGTATCTGGTGATGTATGAGTTATGATGCTTGATGATGTGCGTAATATATATTTCGATGAATGACGTACTTGATATGCTTGATGCAGTTTATGGCAATATGATGATTATGATGATTGCATGACGTTTGGCTTAATATGTTGATATTTTTCATATTAAGCATGATATATGATAATGAGCATAATATTGCATCATGTCGATAGACCGACATAGGACACAAACCTAAGAGCATGAAAATGATATTAATATAAATATTCAATGAGCATGTGTTACTTAATGTAACAAAGAGATGAGACTAGAGGGTTGATAATAAGGGTATTCATGGAGAGCATGACACCAAGGGCTTCCGTCGACCTCCGGACGTCGCTATAGATTAGCTTAATCAGAGAGGGTCCAGGGGTGTGCGAGCCCCCTGGAGGTTCACACTTGCACGTGTAGGTCGTGTGTAGGGAAGTATTATACATCCATATTAGTTCGGATTGGAGGCCACCCTTAAAAAACAGAGATAGGTCTGAAGAGCATGATTGCATGTGTTTGTTAGGTTTTAACAGAAGAATAACTTGATTTTTATAGCTTTACAAATAACCACAAATAGAAACCAACGACAAAGGTTCCAAAATAGTTAAACTAAATACCTAAAAATACTTTAACTACTAAAAAAGAAACCATCTTTATTTAACTATTTTCGACACACACATTAGCTTTGTTTCTTCTATTTGAGAGTGACGACTCTCTTTGGAACGTCTATGTAGAACTGAATTTTTGGATAGCTTAATAGTTGAAGTATTATCCCACATTAGCTTTGTTTCTTCTATTTGAGAGTGACGACTCTCTTTGAGTATCCTCCTCATCCAAACAGTTCAGGCACTAGTAGCAACAAACTCAGCTTATGTGGTTGATAAGGTGACTATAGGCGGCTTATGAGAAGGCCAAGCTACTGCTCCTCCACTCATCATAAACACATAGCCTGAAGTACTCTTGCTATCTTCCATGTCTCTGGCATAGTCCTTGATGAAGTAGGATTCTATTCGACTAAACCAGGTTCTAGGTGCTTATTTTAATCCTTAAAGAGTCTTTTGGAGTTTGGACACCGTGTCCTCACTTCCCTTCTTTTCATAGCCTTTTGGTTGTTCAACAAAAATATCTTCTTTTAACCCGCCATATAAAAAAGCTGATTTGACATCTAACTGATAGAGTTTCCAACCTTTTTGGGCTGCAAAAGCAATGATAATTCTCACAGTATTTATTTTGGCCACAGGTGTGTACACTTCTATATAATCTGATAGGGCAACCCTAATCCTCAGCCCAACGATCCAAGATTTTGTTGAAGCAAGAACCTTTGAATCAAAGTAATTAACACCTCTTTATACGAAATTTGGATCAACCAAGAGATAAGGCTAGAATTAGATTACCTCTTATGATCGAAGATCTAGGAGCAAGATTTGGAAACCTTGTTCTAAATTGAGTCACTCCACAATCTAACTTGATCAAGGCTTGATTGAATGGCTCGGGTGCAATTCTACCACAAGAATTGCTTGAAACTTAGAAATGGCAAATATGATGCTCGAATTTCTAAGGAAAACGTCTCAATTTGAGATCTGAATTACATTCATCCACAAATCTGAATTTTACATAACATATTGGGGTATTTATTGTTGATCGAATATCCTGGTTGATCGAATAAGATTCAGATTACCTTGTTGATTCGGATAACCTTGTTGATTGAATATCTCAAGGCAAGAACACTTGTTTGAGATTCGAATCACTCCACAAGCAAGATCGATCATGTCTAGCTTGAATGATTCTTGTTGATCAAATATCTCAAGGCAAGAACACTTGATTGAGATTCAAAACAATCCACAAGCAAGATTGATCATGTCGAGCTTGAATGATTCTACTTGCAACCTAAACTACATTGAATTGCAAATAAACTTAGCCTTTGGCTAAAGAAAAGCACAAATGCTTCTTTTAATATATTTTCCAAGTCTACTTATAAATACAACATACATGGCTTTATATAGTCTCAAAATGAAACTATTAAAGACATTCCAAGAGTTGTAACATACATACTTAATGGTCATAATTAACCATTATGTAATTGTAACCTAAAGTAAATAAATAGTCTTAAAATATATTGATGAAATACAATAATTCTAAATTACTCAAAATTGTAATCTACCAAAAATTTATAACTTGAAACTTCATTCTTCTTGAATGTGGCATGAATTGAAATATCTTTTGATAATTTCAACAATATTTTCTTCACATCTTCATTGAAGCATATTGTATGATTGATGTCTCTTGGATCATATCATTCTCCACTTCTTCGAGAGGATTCGTCCTCGAATCTATTTGTGAAACTTTGCTGCAAAAAATAAGTTATGGAAATACAAAGGACCTCACAACATTCTCTCACAAGTATACACTCAAGGAAATTTAGGCCACTCTTTTTACACTCATTTACACAAATGAAGCTCTCATTCTCACCTCTCAAAATTTTCAATAGAGCAAGATTCGATTTTAAACTCTTGGTCGATTAAAAACTAAAAAACTAAAAATAAATAAAAAATCAAATTGAGAAAAAAAAAACGCAAAGGAAACATATATCTGATCTTGAGCCTGAAGCTCTGATACCAAATGATAAGATAAGGAATCACTACAAGGGGAGTAAGATTCGGATTACCTTGTTGATCGAATATCTCAAGGCAAGAACACTTGTTTGAGATTCGAATCACTCCACAAGCAAGATCGATCATGTCTAGCTTGAATGATTCTTGTTGATCAAATATCTCAATGCAAGAACACTTGATTGAGATTTGAATCACTCCACAAGCAAGATTGATCATGTCGAGCTTGAATGATTCTACATGCAACCTAAACTACATTGAATTGCAAAGAAACTTAGCCATTGGCTAAAGAAAAGAACAAATGCTTCTTTTAATATATTTTCCAAGTCTACTTACAAATACATCATACATGGCTTTATATAGTCTCAAAATGAAACTATTATAGGCATTCCAAGAGTTGTAACATTCATACTTAATGGTCATAATTAACCATTATGTAATTGTAACCTAGAGTAAATAAATAGTCTTAAAATATTTTGATGAAATACAATAATTCTAAATTACTCAAAATTGTAATCTACCCAAAATTTATAACATGAAACTTCATTCTTCTTGAATGTGGCATGAATTGAAATATCTTTTGATAATTTCAACAATATTTTCTTCACATCTTCATTGAAGCATATTGTATGATTGATGTCTCTTGGTTCATATCAAAATCTCATTTTGTTAGTAAAGGATAAGATCAGATATTTATTCATATAGTTCTTGTTTATTAAATGCATTACTCATCAATAAAAATGGGTAGAGTCGTTTCTAGGGAAAAAAATAATTAAATCAAGTGCCTTAAGAAAAAAAGTCGTTGATGTTATTTTCAAGTTAGCATTTTGGTAATTGTTGTCGATACAGTGTCTGTAGAACTTCAACTTCTCTTTCAACTCCAGTATGGAACCTTTGACTTAGGCGTGAGATTGGTTATGGATGTGTCACTTGATAGTTTATTTGATTGTCTTGCCCAATGGCTCTGTCCTATAGGAGGATGTTGATCGTGCGGGTTGTCAGTGATTTCCAAGATAGCATGTAGGCTGATAGTAGACTCAATAAGTAGCCTACTTGTAGGGTCTTACTCATGTCCTTGGTATGCTAGGGTATAATTGATAAGAATCACGGTGTTCCAAATAGTCCTATTGCCAAGAAGATTAAAAAAACATGTCAACAACAGAATTCAAACCTACGCGCAAAGAGCTCAATTAATTTCAAACCTGTCGCATTAGTCACTCAAACATATCAACATTTGTTAGAAAGAACTATTTTTAATTTCATAAATTAGGTCAAAGTCAAATGGTCAATTTGACTTATTCTTGTGTGGAGATTAAAGGGGATCGGGAATAAATCCCGTCCATAAACATCTTTTGTTGGGAGACTATAAATACCCTCAATATGTTATGTAAAAGTCAGATTCATGGATGAATGTAATTCAGATCTCAAATTGAGACGTTTCACCTAGAAACCCGAGCATCATATTTGTCATTTCTAAGTTTCAAGCAATTCTTGTGAATTGCACCCGAGCCATTCAATCAAACCTTGATCAAGTTCGCTTGTGGAGTGACTCAATTTAGAACAAGGTTTCCAAATCTTGCTTCTAGATCTTCGATCGTAAGAGGTAATCTAATTCTAGCATTATCTCTTGGTTGATCCAAATTTTGTATAAGAAGGTGTTAATTACTTTGATTCAAGGGTTCTTGCTTCAACAAAAGCTTGGATCGTTGGGCTGAGGACTAGGGTTGCCTTATCAATAATACTCTTTCTTTTCTTGTTGTAAGTACTTAGGCCCCTTTAGTTATGTTCTTGACTTGTGAATTTTTATTGTGATCTATCTTGAGGACCTTGGTCCTAGAATTCAGAGGTCTCAACTTTGGTCTCAACTTTGGTCTTGATCTAAGGGCCTTAGTACTATGGTTCTAGGTTCTTGTTTTCAAAATTTGGATCTTGATCCATGTTCTAGTCCTTGATCGTTGTTTTGTTCATGGTTACTGATAAGATAAGGAATCACTACAAGGGGTGTAAGATTCGGATTACCTTGTTGATCGAATATCTCAAGGCAAGAACATTGTTTGAAATTCGAATCACTCCACAAGCAAGATTGATCATGTCGAGCTTGAATGATTCTACATGCAACCTAAACTACATAGAATTACAAAGAAACTTAGTCTGGCTAAAGAAGAGCACAAATGCTTCTTTTACTATATTTTCCAAGTCTTCCTAAAAATACAACATATATGGCTTTATATAGCCTCAAAATGAAACTACTAAAGTTATTCCAATAGTTGTAACATTCATACTTAATGGCCATAATTAACCATTATGTAATTGTAACCTAAAGTAAATTAAAAGTCTTAAAATACATTAATGAAATACAATAACTCTAAATTACTCTAAATTGTAATCCACCCAAAATTTAAAACATGAAACTTCATTCTACTTCAATGTGGCATGAGTTGAAATATCTTTTAATAATTTCAACAATATTTTCTTCACATCTTCATTGAAGCATATTGTATGATTGATGTCTCTTGGTTCATATCAGTTACTTTTTAGGTTCTTAGTTCTTTCTCCAAGACACTCCCCATAGGATTTATGTTATCAGTCATGAACCTGACAACCTGTGTCCAAGGCTTCATACGTTCCAAGAAACATAGTTTGAACCTGCATCTAGGGCTTGCTATGTGATACGATCTGAAAACCTACATCCAAAGCTTCTTACGTTCCAAGCGATGTAGTCTGATTCTGCATCCATGGCTTGCCTTGTGATACAACCTGAATACCTATGCCTAAGGCTTCCTGCATTCCAAGCGGCATAGTCTAAATACCTACTCTCAAGGTTTAATACATTCCAAGTAGCGTAATCTAAAATCTTTCATCCAGTGTTTGCCATGTGATACAGCTTGAATATCTATGTCCAAGGCTTCATACATTCCAAGCAACGTAGTCTGAATACCTACACTCAAGGTTTCATACGTTCTAAGCAGCATAGTCTGAGTCATGAACATTCTGTACGGTGGGAGGTCTTAGGAGTTTCTTGCGTTTCTGTGTCTGGAGACCTTGGTCCCTTACCCTTGAGTAGTACCTAGCATTCTTGTTACATTGGTAGTGGTAGAGCTTATAAGTTTCTAAGTTTCTTTATTTCTTGAGGCATAAATTGTAACATGCCATCTTAAGCTTGTGAACCAAGCATAGTAACATGCCTGAGTTATTCTAAAAATTCATAGAGTCATAATATATTCTTTATAGAGTTCTAGAAGAATCTTGAATACTCGGTAAGAATTCCTTGAAGTACTTTCCTTTAAGTGTTTATAAGGCCCTAACTTGGTTTAGCTTCCAAACTTGCTCAAATCAACATGAAATCTTGAACGTTCCTTCATGTCCTTAGGAATAGATCATATAAAAAGTAGTAGGTCATTTGGAGTATGTTTAGATCCTGATATCATAAAGAGTCCGAGAGGCATTTTCATCATTTTACCCCCAATATTTAGTTTCGCTACTTAACATGTTTTAATGACTTTCAAACTTCACATCATTAAACATCATAAAATAAGATCTAATACAAAGTTTCATAATATTTTGAAGTCATTTAGAGCATGAACCAAAGATAACTTACCTTAAGGGTATTATGCCAATTTTACACCGTTTCTTGGTTTAGCTACTTAACCTTATCCAATCACAGCTAAATTTCATATATAATGTTAACATATCATAATATGCTCATAATTAAATTTTTATAGGCAACAGAATTCATTTAATGGGTTATTTTAATGTTACTTCAACCCCGAGCAATTTGATCGGTTCAGAGCCTTAATTATCGGTTCTTGGTATTTTTCTTTCATAATCCTTTAAATCATACTTAGTTTAAGGTTCATACAAAGATTCAAGTAATTCCTACAAGTATTTTTTAAGAAAAGTCCATGATGGGTACTTACCTTGTCGTCGATGTTCGGGACCTCCGTCGTCGTCGATGTTCTAGTTTCTGGAACCATAAAATATTTCATGAGAAATGGTCTGTAAGAGAGTTAAAAATGAGAAAAATCAATGGAGAGTCATTTTTTTTATATGACATCGTCTAGATAGGAAGAAGACGCGCGCAACACATAATGCCACCACTTGAAAATTCTCCTCCACAACTCCGATCACGGGATTTCTCCCCTCGATTTCTTTATGAAACTTGAAGATGATGTTACAAGGAAGGGCTTGAGATTGGTTTCATACCTTCTCGTGGATCGTAGCCTAAGTTATTAATCTCTAAAGTTTGTCGGAAATCTTTTTCCTCGCCAGATCTCTACCAAAAAAAACTTATGAGACAGTCATTTCCAGAGGTTATTAGGACCCAATTTCTTCATGGAACCTTTTCCTCATTCTTCCCTCAAGCTAAAGGAATTGGTTTAGAGGAACTTCTTTCGGTGTGTGTAACACCCAAGGCCTTTAATAAGAGATAATGCATAATTCCTAATAGGTTGTACAAGGTTTTGGAAGCAAATAACCACGAAAATTGGAGAAAATTTTAGAAAATGGAATTTTTTCCAATTTTTATGAAAGTTCCAAAAATTTTAAATTCTTACGGAGGAAGAATTCAAGGTGCTCAAGGTGCTCATTAAGGGGTATAGAAGTTTTGGAAAAATTCTAGATTTTTTTTTTGAGAAAATAATATTAAAATAGTAAAAAATGGCCAAATTACCAAAATGCCCCTGAAAAATATAGATAATTACAAAAATACCCTTTGGCTAGAATCAAAACTTTCACACCGATCCTCTACCAAAAATCTATTTAATCTCAAAATCTAGCCATTGGATCTCCTCTAAAATTGGACACAATCTAGAACATTCATAGATCATCTCATTCAATGGCTAGAATTCAAAACTAAAGTCGGAAAGGCTCTAATCGGAGTAGGTATTTTCAGTGGAAGATCCAGAAAAATCAAGAATGGAATTAATGAAAATATAGACGTTTGAGGATCATCCATCTATAAATTATTAGGTAGGGACAACTAATAAGAGCAAGACCTCAATCGTGAGTTACGATTTTGGGTATCGTGTTCTTGGGTTTTCCTCGAATTTGGGAGCTACAGTTTATCATTCCTCCTCAAACTTGTTTCTTCACCACATGACTTACGGTGAATGCTGGAACAGCCATGGAAATCAGGATAGGGCAATAGTATGCATTGATTTTCATTTAGTAGTTGATAGGAGGTTTATTTATTTAATTCTTTTTTTTTTTAAAAAAAAACTATTGAAAATGTTTGCTAAAACCACCACCACCTAAATAGGGGTGAAAGTTCTCTATTTATAATCATTTAGAGAATAGAGAAATACGGTACATTAAAAATAATATGGAAAGAGCAGTAAAAGGAAAGAATAATAAATGAATACAATATATTTGCCTTTAATAAAACGGCAAAGATGGTAAGCTGAAATGTAAGGCAAATATCTAGATATTTGCCTTATAATAAATGGTCAACTATCCTTAACACCCCCCGCAAGCTGAGCATCGGATTTGAACAAACGTGAAGCTTGGATCTGAAAAATTCGAAGAGAGGTCGAGAAATACGTTTTGTGAAGATGTCAGCAACTTGGAGATGGGAAGGTACATATTGTGCGCGAAGTTTGCCAGCGATAACAAGTTCTTGAGAGAAATGATAATCTAGTTCAACATGTTTAGCCTGCTTGTGAGAAACGGAATTAGAGCTAAAAAAAAATAGCACTTTTGTTGTCACATTAGAGTAAGGGCTGCTGTGAAATAGGGAACTTGAGATCATGGAAAAGATGCGTAACCCAAAGAAGTTCAACACCAGTCGTGGCAAGAGAACGATACTCAGATTCACAACTGGAGCGTGAGATAGTAGGTTGCTTTTTGGCACTCCAAGAAACGTGATTGTTACCAAGATAAATAGAATAGCTGGATGTAGAACGACGAGTATTAGGACAACTAGCCCAGTCAGCAGCCGAGTAAGCGACTAACGTACTAGGAATACTGAATGGACGAAATGTAAGACCAAAGTGGAGTGTTCCTTTGACATAGCGAGGAATACATTTGACAGCAAGAAAATGATCTGCAGTAAGGGCATGCAAGAATTGGCTGACAGAATTGACATCATAAGCAATATCTGGACACGTAATAGTTAAGTACTGAAGGGCGTCAACAAGAGATCTATAGAGAGTAGGATAAGAGAAAGGAGAACCATCAGCAGTCAGGTGTTGAGAAACAACCATGGGAGTGTAGACTAGTTTGCTATCGAGCAACTGAGCACGAGTAAGAATATCTCAAGCATATTTTAACTGACTAATAAAGAGACCATCTAGGAGTTGGTGAAACTTCAAGACTAAGAAAGTAAATGAGAGAACCCAAATCTTTGGTAGCAAACTCAGAATGAAGCTTGCGAGTAAAGCTATCAATAAGAGATGAGTGGTTGTCGGTAATAATAATGTCATCAACATAAAAAAGCAAATAGATAAGGTTAGATTACTAATGAAAGACAAAAAGGGACGTGTCAGCGCGACTGGAAGAAAAACCAAGTGTGAGAAGAAATGAGCTAAAACGCTGAAACTAGGCCCAAGGAGCATGCTTTAAGCCATAGAGGGCTTTCTTTAATAGACAAACATGAGTGGAAAATCAAGGATCAATATGCCCAGGAGGTTGTTCCATATGAACACGTTCAATAAGAGTTCCATTAAGAAAAGCATTCTTGACATCAAGTTGTCAAAGAGGCCATTTATTTGTGACTACAATAGAAAGCACAACATGGGACAGTGGTAACTTTGACAACCGGACTGAAAGTGTTAGTGTAGTCAAGACCAGGAATCTGAGTATAACCTTTGGCAACAAGACGAGCCTTGAAACGCTCGACGGATCCATCAAGAAAATATTTAATACAAAACACCCATTTAGAGCCCATGATGTTGGTGTTGGCCCCGAGGAACCAAAGTCCAAGTATCATTTTGTTGTAAAGCTTAAATTTCTTCATCCATGGTAGCAACCCAAGCAGGATTCTTAGCCGCAAATTTGAATCCTTTTGGCCCAGTGGATGCAAGAAGAGCAGAAAGAAGTCCAGATGAGCCAAAAATACCAAGATTTGCTGGATAACAAGTCTTGAATATACCAGCTTTGACTCATGTTATCATAGGATGAGAGCCTAAAGAAGAGGAGTCAACAGTAGGTTCAATAGAGGCCGGATCAGAAGTCGAGGGTGGTAAAGCGGAACCTACACAAGAAGTATCAACCTGCACAAACTCATCCACAAGATCAGAACAAATATCACACTGGGATGAACTTGATCGAGAAATGTGTGATGATGAAGTGGTAGGGGGGATGAATCAATATGATAAAGATGTGGTTTCAAAAATTTGAAATATGAAGAGAGGAAAGAGGTTGGGCGTGAGAGCTAGGGATAGCAGGAAAATGAGTTTCATCAAATTGAGAATGGTGGGTGATATATAGCTTAGTGGTGGCGGGATCAAGATAGCAAAACCCTTTATGAGCAGGATTATAACCCAAAAAAATACAAGAAATGTTGTAGGGAGAAAGCTTATTAGGCATATAATCACGCAAATATGGATAAACACGACAACCAAAGAGATGAAAATTGTCATAATGCGGAGAGTAGCCACAGAGGAGTTCAAAGGGTGACTTACCTCCAAAAAGTGGAGTAGGCAACCAGTTGATAATATAAGCTGCAGTGTTGAAGGCGTCAACCCAAAAACGAGGAGAAAGATGGGAGTGAAAGAGAAGAGCCAAGCCAGTCTCAGTCACATGACGGTGTTTTCTCTCAGCACGACCATTTTGAGTAGGTGTATATGAACAAGAGAGTTGATGGTGGATGCCAGAAGTACGTAAATAAATTTAGAAACAAGTGCTAGTAAATTCGGTACCTCCATCGCTTCGAAATACCTTGATAAGAGAAGAATATTGATTTTCCAAAAAAAATTTGAAATTATAGAAAAATATCAAAGAAATCAGATTTAAATTTAGGGTAAAGCCAAGTGAATCGAGAATAATCATCAATAAAAATAACATAGTAAAGAAAACCCAAATTTGATTTGACGGGGGAAGGACCCCAAAGATCACAATGAATAAGATCTAACACATGAGACGACCTATTTTCATTGCGGAAATAAGGCAATCGATGACTTTTCGCAAGCTGACAAGTACTACATAGTGATGGAGAAGGCAATAAAGACGTAAGAGTACCTTTTCTATTTAAAAAAGAAAAAACAGAATGATTCACGTGATCCAGTCAAGTATGCCATAAATCATATGAAACATGTAAAGATTTGTTTCTAAGGACTTATAAAAGCAGAGTTGTCACGCTCCAGCACATGTAGCCCTCCATCTCTTTTACCAATTGCCACCACCCTTCCTGTTTGACAAGTCTGGATAGTAAGAAGATTATTAGTAAATGTAACGGAGAAAGAAAAATTAGACGTTAAGTTACTAATTGAAAGAAGATTTTTAGTGATATGAGGGACAACCGAGACATCTAATAAGTAAATATTTAGAATAAGAGAAAGAGTACCAGTGTCGGTAATGGGTAGGGATGCACCATTTCCTATGATCACAGAGTCCTTACCCGTGTAATTTTTAGACTGATCCAAAATAGATGGGTCGGCGGTCATATAATCGAAGCCCCAGTATCCATAAACCAATCAACAACATCAGGTCCAGCAATAGAACAGGATGTGTTGAAGGCTTCAGCAAGGTGAGCATGAATAGAATCAGGTCGAACATACCGTTGGTTGCAGCGGTCAACATAATGGCTCTCTTTGCGGGATATTTGGCAGTGAGGTTGTCGACGACCCTGACCTGAGTGGGTTCGTCCTCGATTGGAAGAGTTATTTTTATGGAATTAAGAACGACCTTCCTGGTTGCTAGAGGAAGCAGGGTGGCTTCCATGGGTACGACCACGATTAGTGGCTGTGAATGCTGTAGGAGTGGAGCCAGAGGACTCAAGGGAGCACTGAAATAGCTCAAAACTTTCAGCTTTAGAGACTAAATCTGCAAAACAGGAGATAGGGGTGAGAGCCATCTGAGCAATACAAAAAGCTAAAAAATCGGTGCCGAGTCCACAAAGGAACCAGTGCACTTGATCAATGTCCTCGACGGGTGCCAATGGCATGAACTTGGTCACAAATTGTTTTGAAGGCACGGGCATACTCAACTACAGGTTTGGTGCCACGTTTCATCAACTGCAAGTCATCCTTGAGTCTCAGTTCACGAGCTTTCGAATGATGGCTGAACGTAGTTTCCAACGCAAGCCAAACATCACGTGCAGTGGAGAGACCAACGACGACAACAATGGCTTCCTCGGTGAGAGAGGAGAGTAGGAGACAGAGAAGTCATTGATCGGCTACTCTCCAAGCCACATATTTGGGGTTGAGTGTTGAGGAGATTTCTGGTTCAAAGCAAGGTGGTGGAACCATAGTTCCATCAACATAGCCTATCATGTCTTGACTCTCAAGGAGAGGGTGAAGTTGGCTTTTCCAAAGAAGATAATTGGAGGAAGAAAGTTTGATGGTGATCATATGGATTAGAGTGTTGAAAGGAAGAAGATGATACCACCAAAAGGGTTGTAAAACCAAAAGGGCTCTGATACCTTGAAAATGTTCGTTGAAACTACTACACCTAAAAGGTGGTGAAAGTTCTCTATTTATAATGAAACCACCGCACCTAAATGGTGGTGAAAGTTCTCTATTTATAATCATGTACATGTTGGCTTTTTGGCCCTTGATCTCACTTTAATTAATTTCAATCAATTAATTGATTGATGTTTTGATGATAACAAACCTACTTTTAATTATTAACTATTTTCTATTTTGAACTGTCCACAGTATAAGGTCGGGAATAACGATTACAACGACTTTTCAATTACTCAAATCAGAGCTAAAATGAAGAAATAGAGTCGAGACAACATACCCGACGTGATGATGTGGCAGCAAAATCAAAATGATGGACAAATCAAAATATATCAAAGTATGACATTTATAAGGTTGGAAAAGTAACAAATTGTGGAGTTTTTCTTATTATTATATTTCTAAATAAAATTATTTTTATAAAATATAAATTTGAATCTAACCGTTACTCGTATCGATTTTTATTATTACTATATTATATTATTATATTTTAAAATTTTGGTAGTTACTCACATAGTTTTTATTATTATTATATTATTATATTATTATATTTATAATAAATTTTGAATTTTCATTTGACGGTTACTCACATAACTTTTTATTATTATTATATTAAAAATTTTAAATAAATGAATTTGAAAATTTTTCTTATTTATTTACTTTTAATCTCCACCTTCTATTATTCCTAACACAATCCAATGGTCAATATTAATTCCTACATTTTGCCACTTTTCTCCTCTATATAAACTCATCTTCCCCCATATTTTAAAATACACAACTTTCATAAATTCTCCGATCATCATTTGTTCAAAGTCTCCATTGTTTTTTTTTTTTGCTCTCTCCAAGCTTACAAGTTTATTTCTCTTCATCTTATTCTTGAGAGAGATTATTATTGTATTGTGAGGAAATAGTTGTGAGTGTCCCAAATTGTAAATATACTCTTTGAGAGACTTGTGGTGTGTTATTATCAAACTCAAATAATTGTATCGGTTTGATCCTGCGTCGTGGAAAGGATTGAGTTTGCTCTTGACCTCGTAAAAAGAGCGGTGTAGTGGTTTGGCTCTAATCCGTGGAAAGTCGAGAAAGTTCTTTATTCAAATTCCCAAGAGGCGCTTGGGGAGTGGAGTAGGTCGAGTTTGACCGAACCTCTATAAAACTACGGTGTCATTTTCTCTAACTCCTTCCTATTTAATTTCAAAATTATTATTGTGATTTATTGCATGTTCTACTTGATTATTGTTTTGACTTGAATTATTTTGTTCTAGTATCATCTTCTACTTATTTGTAAAAAGTTTCATCGTTAGAAAAATTAATCACGTTTGAACACTTTTATCGTTAAAACCCTATTCATCCCCCCCACCCCTCTATGGTTGCCATACCGATCCAACAATTGGTATCAGAGCGGGTTGCTCTTATAGATTTTTTATATAAACTTTATTGTTCGAGCTTATGGCCAACCTACATGTTAAAAATGGTTTTAGTGAAGGACAATCAACCTCTAGACCCCCTTATTTTAATGGAACAAATTATACATGTTGGAAAGCTAGAATGAAAATTTATTTACAATCGATTGATTATCAATTGTGGTTAAATGTTAGTAATGGTCCTTACATTCCAATAAAAATTGTTAATAATGTTGAGGTGCCTAAATTAGAAAGGAATTTGATGAGCATGATATGAAAAAATGTTCTTTGAATGCTAGTGCTATCAGTTGTCTTTATTGTGCCTTAAGTAATGATGAATTTAATAGAGTATGTATGTGTTCTTCGGCATATGAAATTTGGAAAACTCTTGAAGTAACTCAGGAGGGAACAAATCAAGTTAAAGAAACAAAAATTAGCATGTTAGTTCATAATTATGAACTATTTAAAATTGAGGAAAATGAACCTATTGGTGATATGTTTACTAGATTTACTAATATTCTAAATGCTTTGAAAAATTTTGGAAAAGTATATTCTACTTCCGAAAATGTAAGAAAAATTCTTAGGTCCTAAAAGTTGGGAGGCAAAAGTGACGGTGATTCAAGAAGCAAAGGATCTCACAAAGCTTCCTTTGGATGAACTTGTTGGTTCTCTCATGACACATGAGATTACCATGAAGGGTCACATGGAAGAAGAATCCAAAAAGAAGAAAAGTATAGTCCTAAAGTCTATCAAAGTTGACTCTGAAGATGAGGACGTCCTTGATGAAGATGATGTCGCCTACTTCACACGTAAGTATAAAAATTTTATTAAAAGAATGAAACAATTTAAGAAACATTTCACCAATCAAAAAGAGTCAAAAGGTGAAAAGAGAAAAAACGATGAGGTAATATGTTATGAATGTAAAAAGCTGGGTCATATAAGAACGGATTGTCCTCTCCTCAAATCATCTAAGAAATCCAATAAGAAGGCAATGAAGGCTACTTGGGATGATAGTGATGAAAGTGCAAGTGGAAGTGATGAAGAAGTGGCAAATTTTTGCTTCAGAGCTCATAGTGACAAAGAGGATGAACAAGAAGATGAACAAGAAGATGAACAAGAAGATGAGGTAACTTTTGAATCTCTTTCTCATCATGAATTATTTAAACTTGTTGATGAGATGCAAAGTGATTTAGAAAAACTAAGTACAACAGCACAAAAAGAAATATAAGACTTCAATCATTAAATATAAGTCTTTATTAAATGAAATTTCTTGCTTAAAAGTCTTTATTAAATGAAATTTCTTGCTTAAAAGAGAAGGATCATAATATTGTTAAAATTGATGTACCTTGTGAAAAGCATGTATTTGATTGTTATGAGAAAAATGCATTAATTGATAAAGTCAAGTCTCTTGAACATGATTGTTGTGAAAAAGATAAATTAATTAAATTGCTCAAATAAAATGAATCAAATAATTTACAAGGACTTGGTAGGGCTAAGGAGTCTATTAAAAAGTTAACAATAGGTGCTCAAAAATTAGATAAAATACTTGAAGGAGGTAAGTTATATGGTGATAAAGAAGGATTAGGCTATATTGATGAATGTTCTACACCTTCAAGTTCTAAAACAATATTTGTTAAAGCATCCCCTATCATGTCTAAATCTAACACATGTAAATTTGTATCTAAGTATGATAAATCTAGATTTGTGCTTGTATGTCATTATTGCGGTGTTGAAGGTCATATTAGACCTAAGTGCTTTAAATTGAAAAATTCTCAAAATATTCATTTAGGAAGAAAAGTTTCTCAAAATACAAAGTTTAACAATGCTTTAAAAATAATTTTTCGAATAAAAATAGAATACACAAATTTAGTCGAAGAAATAAATTCTTGCATAATGTTGTTTGTTTCTCGTGTGGTAAGTTTGGACATAAAGATTATTCTTGTTACTTATCCAAATACAATGTCTTTAATATGAATGCAAACATGAAATGGATTCCTAAATCTGTGAAGACTAACGACCCAAACAAGTATGGGTACCAAAAGGTCAATCTTGAATATTTTTATTTTTAGGTTTGTTTGAAAGCCTCAAAAAAAAAAAAAAAAAGTGGTACTTGGATAGTGGTTGCTCAAGACACATGACGGAAAATCAATCCAAGTTTGTGAATCTTTCAAAGAAGGATGGTGGCTTAGTAACCTTTAGTGATAACAAGAAGGGTAAAATAATTGGTAAGGGTACTATAGGTAATGATTCTTGTAGTCTCATTGAAGATGTACTTTTAGTTGATGGTTTGAAGCATGACTTACTTAGCATTAGTCAATTATGTGATAAAGGTTTTAGAGTTGTGTTTGATAAGAATAATTGCATAATTGAAAATGCTAGTGATAGAAAAGTTTTGTTGGTAGGAAATAGAGATGATAATGTGTATACTATTGATTTAAATTATTGTTCTACAAATGATAAATGTCTTTCGGTTTTGCTTGATAACTCTTGGCTATGGCGGAAATTATTATGCTTTTGTAATAGTTGATGATTTTTCAAGATTTACTTAGGTTTTGATAATAAATCATAAGGATGATGTTTTGAAAAGATTTGATAGTTTTGTAAAAAGAGTTCAAAATTAAAAAGTTCTTTTAATTACTAAAATTAGGAGTGGCCATAGAGGAGAATTTAATATATTGCCTGTGAAATTTTTTGTGAAGATAATGGTTTTTCTAGACTTTTACTCTCCAAGGACTCCTCAACAAAACGGTGTGGTTGAAAGGAAAAATCGTACTTTACAAGAATTTGCTAGATCAATGTTAAATGAGTATGATTTACATAAATACTTTTGGGCGGAAGCCGTTAATACCGCTTGTTATATTTTAAATAGATTTTTAAGTAGACCTTCATTAAATAAAACTCGTTATGAACTTTGACATAACAAAATTTCAAATGTTGGGTATTTCAAAGTTTTTGGTGGTAAATGTTTTATTTTGAACCATAAAGAAAAGCTTGGAAAGTTTGATTCAAAAACGGATATTGGTATTTTTCTTGGTTATTCATCTACTAGTAAAGCTTATAGAGTTTTCAATAAGAGAACTTTAGTTATTGAAGAATCTATGCGTGTGGTATTTGATGAATCTTACAATAACATTTCTAATGAGTCTATTTGTAGGGATGATTTAGAAAGAAATTTGGGAGATTTACTCGTTAGTGAGAATAGAGGTGAGCTTAAAGGAAGAAGGTTCTTCGTCAATGCCAAAAGAATGGAGGTATGCCTTATCTCATCCCAAGGACTTGATTCTTGGTGATCTCGAACAAGGTGTGAAAACTCGTTCTTCTGTTAATTTATTTAATAATCTTGCTTTTGTTTCTCAAATTGAACCAAAAAGTCTTAAGGATGCCGAAAATGATGAGTTTTGGATTTTAGCTATGCAAGAAGAATTAAATCAATTTGAAAGGAACAAAGTTTGGGAATTAGATCCGAGGCCATCTAATACTTCTATTATTGGAACCAAATGGGTTTTTAGAAATAAAATGGATGAAAATGGGAATATCATTAGAAATAAAGGTAGGCTTGTAGCTCAAGGTTATTGTCAAGAGGAAGGCATAGATTATGAAGAAACTTTTGCACCCGTTGCTAGATTAGAAGCTATTAGAATATTACTTGCTTTTGCTTCTTACAAAAATTTTGTATTGTATCAAATGGATGTGAAAAGTGCATTCTTGAATGGTTATATTATAGAGGAAGTTTATGTAGAACAACCTCCCGAATTTGAAAATGTTGAATTTCCTCATCATGTCTTTAAGCTGAAAAAGGCTCTTTATGGCTTAAAACAAGCTCCAAGAGCTTGGTATGATAGACTTAGAAATTTTCTTATCAGGAATGATTTTAAAATGGGTAAACGACACTACACTCTTTATTAAGATTAAAGAAAACGATATGCTATTAGTGCAAATATATGTGGATGATATCATATTTGGTTCTACTAATCCTTCTTTATGTGAAGAATTTTCTAAATGTATGCACAGTGAGTTTGAGATGAGTATGATGGGAGAACTTAGTTTCTTTCTTGGATTTCAAATGAAACAACTCAAGGATGGTATCTTCATCAATCAAGAGAAATACAAAAAGATTTGCTCAAAAGGTTCAAGTTCAATGGAGGTAAGATTGCAAAAACACCGATGAGCACATCCACTAAGCTTGACAAGGATGAAAAAGGTAAAAGTGTGGATATTAAAGCTTATCGAGGTATGATTGGATCTTTACTTTATTTGACCGCTAGTAGACCCGATATTATGTTTAGTGTATGTCTTTGTGCTAGGTTTCAATCTTGTCCTAAGGAATCTCATTTACATGCCGTTAAAAGAATATTTAAATATTTGCTTGGAACTATTGATTTAAGATTGTGGTATCCTAGAAATGTTGAATTTAAATTGGTAGGATATTCTGATGGGGATTTTGCTGGAAGCTTACTTGATCGTAAAAGTACTAGTGGAACTTGTCAATTTCTTGGTAGTTCCTTAGTTTCTTGGTTTAGTAAAAAGCAAAATTCGGTTGCCTTATCTACTACAGAAGCGGAATATATTGCGGTTGCTAGTTGTTGTGCTCAAATTCTTTCGATGAAACAAATTCTTTGTGATTTTGGATTAAAGTTTGATAGTGTGCTTATATTTTGTGATAATACGAGTGCTATTAATTTAACCAAAAATCCTATTCATCATTCTAGAACTAAACATATGAGTTTGTTGTTTTATAATTTATGAATCATTTACTTGATGTGATGTTTCATAATTTCTTGAGGCATTAATATAGGGGGAGAATATGCTCTTGAATGAAATTTATGATAATTTTCTTGGTTTTTATGAATTTTCTTGAAATGGTTTGTCATCATAAAAAAGAGGGAGATTATTGGCTTTTTGGCCCTTGATCTCACTTTAATTAATTTCAATCAATTAATTGATTGATATTTTGATGATAAGGCCCTTGATCTCACTTTAATTAATTTCAATCAATTAATTGATTGATATTTTGATGATAACAAACCTACTTTTAATTATTAACTATTTTTTAGTATTTTGAACTGTCCACATTATAAGGTCGGGAATAACGATTACAACGACTTTTCAATTACTCAAATCAGAGCTAAAACGAAGAAATTAGAGTCGAGAAAATAAAATGAAAATCGCGCGCCGTTGACGGGGATCGAACCCAGGTCACCTGCGTGACAGGCAAGAATACTCACCACTATACTACAACGACTCATAAAAGATAAATTGTTTGTTAACGCTCCAGATTTTACCAATCGTCTTTAGAAAGAGTGATCCGTCGTTAACGCTCTAGATTTTATCAGTCGAAGATTCGGAACAAGCAATCCAGTTTCAAATCCGGTGAAAATTGTCAAAAGAAAATTAAACTTATTATTGTCGGGGTTCAAACTCAGGTGTCTCGAGTGACAAGCCGGAATACTCACTACTGTATTGCATCGACCTCTGTAAAATATATTATTCGCTAACACACACGAGAGAAAAAGGAATCCAATTCCGAATTTCGTTGTTGGGGAACAAACCCAAATCATCCGGTTCACCACTGCCGAATTTCGAATTCAATTAAAACAAACCAGAAGAAAATTAAAATCGTCGCTGCGGGGGATCAAACTCGCGGGAGTACTCACCACTCTACAACGACGACTTTCGAAAAATTATAATA
This sequence comes from Cucurbita pepo subsp. pepo, assembly GCF_057944985.1. Lineage (NCBI taxonomy): Eukaryota > Viridiplantae > Streptophyta > Magnoliopsida > Cucurbitales > Cucurbitaceae > Cucurbita > Cucurbita pepo. The sequence goes on along the minus strand of NC_141814.1, from coordinate 10,099,713 downwards.
TTTGTTAACACACCAGATTTCATCCATCGCCGTTACAGAGAGTAGTCCAATTTTGAATCCGATTAAAATTGTCAAAACAAGATTAAACTTGTTATTGTCGGGGATCAAAGTCGGGTCACTCGAGCGACAAGCAGGAATGCTCACCCTTGTACTGCAACGACCTCTGGAACATAATAACTCGAGCGACAAGCGGAAATACTCACCACTGTACCACTGCAACGACCTCTGAACACATATTATTTGTTAACACACGAGATTTCATAAACCATTTTTTAGGCTAGGAACAGCAATCCAGTTCCGACTTTCGTCCAACTACCGTTGTTGGGGATCGAACCCAAACTGCCGGCATGACAGGTTCACCGCTGTCCAATTTCGAGTTCCGTCAAAACTACGGAAATAAAATTAAAATCGCCGTTGCCGGGGACCGAACCCAGGTTCACCGCTGTCCAATTTCGAATTCCGTCAAAACTACGGAAAATAGAATGAAAATCGCGCGCCGTTGCCGGGGATCGAACCCGGGTCACCTGCGTGACAGGCAGGAATACTCACCACTATACTACAACGACTCATAAAAGATAAATTGTTTGTTAACGCTCCAGATTTTACCAATCGTCTTTAGAAAGAGTGATCCGTCGTTAACGCTCTAGATTTTATCAGTCGAAGATTCGGAACAAGCAATCCAGTTTCAAATCCGGTGAAAATTGTCAAAAGAAAATTAAACTTATTATTGTCGGGGTTCAAACTCAGGTGTCTCGAGTGACAAGCCGGAATACTCACTACTGTATTGCATCGACCTCTGTAAAATATATTATTCGCTAACACACACGAGAGAAAAAGGAATCCAATTCCGAATTTCGTTGTTGGGGAACAAACCCAAATCATCCGGTTCACCACTGCCGAATTTCGAATTCAATTAAAACAAACCAAAAGAAAATTAAAATCGTCGCTGCGGGGGATCAAACTCGCGGGAGTACTCACCACTCTACAACGACGACTTTCGAAAAATTATAATATTTGTTAACACACCAGATTTCATCCATCGCCGTTACAGAGAGTAGTCCAATTTTGAATCCGATTAAAATTGTCAAAACAAGATTAAACTTGTTATTGTCGGGGATCAAAGTCGGGTCACTCGAGCGACAAGCAGGAATGCTCACCCTTGTACTGCAACGACCTCTGGAACATAATAACTCGAGCGACAAGCGGAAATACTCACCACTGTACCACTGCAACGACCTCTGAACACATATTATTTGTTAACACACGAGATTTCATAAACCATTTTTTAGGCTAGGAACAGCAATCCAGTTCCGACTTTCGTCCAACTACCGTTGTTGGGGATCGAACCCAAACTGCCGGCATGACAGGTTCACCGCTGTCCAATTTCGAGTTCCGCCAAACTACGGAAATAAAATTAAAATCGCCGTTGCCGGGGACCGAACCCAGGTTCACCGCTGTCCAATTTCGAATTCCGTCAAAACTACGGAAAATAAAATGAAAATCGCGCGCCGTTGCCGGGGATCGAACCCGGGTCACCTGCGTGACAGGCAGGAATACTCACCACTATACTACAACGACTCATAAAAGATAAATTGTTTGTTAACGCTCCAGATTTTACCAATCGTCTTTAGAAAGAGTGATCCGTCGTTAACGCTCTAGATTTTATCAGTCGAAGATTCGGAACAAGCAATCCAGTTTCAAATCCGGTGAAAATTGTCAAAAGAAAATTAAACTTATTATTGTCGGGGTTCAAACTCAGGTGTCTCGAGTGACAAGCCGGAATACTCACTACTGTATTGCATCGACCTCTGTAAAATATATTATTCGCTAACACACACGAGAGAAAAAGGAATCCAATTCCGAATTTCGTTGTTGGGGAACAAACCCAAATCATCCGGTTCACCACTGCCGAATTTCGAATTCAATTAAAACAAACCAGAAGAAAATTAAAATCGTCGCTGCGGGGGATCAAACTCGCGGGAGTACTCACCACTCTACAACGACGACTTTCGAAAAATTATAATATTTGTTAACACACCAGATTTCATCCATCGCCGTTACAGAGAGTAGTCCAATTTTGAATCCGATTAAAATTGTCAAAACAAGATTAAACTTGTTATTGTCGGGGATCAAAGTCGGGTCACTCGAGCGACAAGCAGGAATGCTCACCCTTGTACTGCAACGACCTCTGGAACATAATAACTCGAGCGACAAGCGGAAATACTCACCACTGTACCACTGCAACGACCTCTGAACACATATTATTTGTTAACACACGAGATTTCATAAACCATTTTTTAGGCTAGGAACAGCAATCCAGTTCCGACTTTCGTCCAACTACCGTTGTTGGGGATCGAACCCAAACTGCCGGCATGACAGGTTCACCGCTGTCCAATTTCGAGTTCCGTCAAAACTACGGAAATAAAATTAAAATCGCCGTTGCCGGGGACCGAACCCAGGTTCACCGCTGTCCAATTTCGAATTCCGTCAAAACTACGGAAAATAAAATGAAAATCGCGCGCCGTTGCCGGGGATCGAACCCGGGTCACCTGCGTGACAGGCAGGAATACTCACCACTATACTACAACGACTCATAAAAGATAAATTGTTTGTTAACGCTCCAGATTTTACCAATCGTCTTTAGAAAGAGTGATCCGTCGTTAACGCTCTAGATTTTATCAGTCGAAGATTCGGAACAAGCAATCCAGTTTCAAATCCGGTGAAAATTGTCAAAAGAAAATTAAACTTATTATTGTCGGGGTTCAAACTCAGGTGTCTCGAGTGACAAGCCGGAATACTCACTACTGTATTGCATCGACCTCTGTAAAATATATTATTCGCTAACACACACGAGAGAAAAAGGAATCCAATTCCGAATTTCGTTGTTGGGGAACAAACCCAAATCATCCGGTTCACCACTGCCGAATTTCGAATTCAATTAAAACAAACCAGAAGAAAATTAAAATCGTCGCTGCGGGGGATCAAACTCGCGGGAGTACTCACCACTCTACAACGACGACTTTCGAAAAATTATAATATTTGTTAACACACCAGATTTCATCCATCGCCGTTACAGAGAGTAGTCCAATTTTGAATCCGATTAAAATTGTCAAAACAAGATTAAACTTGTTATTGTCGGGGATCAAAGTCGGGTCACTCGAGCGACAAGCAGGAATGCTCACCCTTGTACTGCAACGACCTCTGGAACATAATAACTCGAGCGACAAGCGGAAATACTCACCACTGTACCACTGCAACGACCTCTGAACACATATTATTTGTTAACACACGAGATTTCATAAACCATTTTTTAGGCTAGGAACAGCAATCCAGTTCCGACTTTCGTCCAACTACCGTTGTTGGGGATCGAACCCAAACTGCCGGCATGACAGGTTCACCGCTGTCCAATTTCGAGTTCCGTCAAAACTACGGAAATAAAATTAAAATCGCCGTTGCCGGGGACCGAACCCAGGTTCACCGCTGTCCAATTTCGAATTCCGTCAAAACTACGGAAAATAGAATGAAAATCGCGCGCCGTTGCCGGGGATCGAACCCGGGTCACCTGCGTGACAGGCAGGAATACTCACCACTATACTACAACGACTCATGAAAGATAAATTGTTTGTTAACGCTCCAGATTTTACCAATCGTCTTTAGAAAGAGTGATCCGTCGTTAACGCTCTAGATTTTATCAGTCGAAGATTCGGAACAAGCAATCCAGTTTCAAATCCGGTGAAAATTGTCAAAAGAAAATTAAACTTATTATTGTCGGGGTTCAAACTCAGGTGTCTCGAGTGACAAGCCGGAATACTCACTACTGTATTGCATCGACCTCTGTAAAATATATTATTCGCTAACACACACGAATGTTCAAGAAGACGCGCGCAACGCATAATGCAGCCACTTGAAAATTCTCCTCCACAAATCCGATCACGGGATTTCTCCCCTCGATTTCTACATGAAACTTGAAGATGATGTTACAACTAAGGGCTTGAAATGGTGTCCAATTTCAAATTTCGTTAAAACTACGGAAATAAAATTAAAATCGCCGTTTTCGAAGATCGAACCCCGAGTCACTTACGTGACAGGTAGGAATACTCACCACTATTCTAAAATGACTCATAAAAAAAAAATTCTTTGTTAACACTCCAGATTTTATCAATCGTCTTTAGAAAAAGTGATCCATTGTTAACGCTCTAGATTTTATCAATCGAAGATTCGGAACACAAGTAATCCAATTTCAAATACGGTGAAAATTGTCAAAAGAAAATTAAACTTATTATTGTCGGGGTTCAAACTCAGGTCTCTCGAGTGACAAGCGGGAATACTAACTACTGTATTACATCAACCTCTGAAATATATATTATTTGTTAACACCTGAGAGAAAAAAGAATCCAATTCCAAATTTCGTTGTTGGAGAACAAACCCAAATCATCGGGTTCACCACTACCGAATTTCGAATTCAATTAAAACTATCCAAAAGAAAATTAAAATCGTCGCTGCGAGGGATCACACTCGGGTCACCCGCATGACAGGCAGGAATACTCACCACTCTACAATGACAACTTTCAAAAAATATAATATTTGTTAACACATCAGATTTTATCAACCGCCGTTACAAAAAGTAATTCAATTTTGAATCGGATCCGATTAAAATTGTCAAAACAAGATTAAACTTGTTATTGTTGGGGATCAAACTCTGGTCACTCGAGTGACAAGCAGAAATTCTCACCCTTGTACTACAACGACCTCTAGAACATAATAACTCGAGTGACAAGCGGAAATACTCACCACTATACCACTACAACGACCTCTGAAAACATATTATTTGTTAACACACAAGATTTCATAAACCATTTTTTAGGAAAAGCAATCCAGTTCACCCAAACTACCGGCATGACAGGTTCACCGTTGTCTAATTTCGAATTTTGTTAAAACTACCAAAATAAAATTAAAATCGTCATTGTCGGGGATCAAACCCGGGTCATCGCAGGAATACTCACCACTATAACGACTCATAATAAATAAATTATTTGTTAACGCTCCAGACTTTACCAATCGTCTTTGGAAAAAGTGATCCATTGTTAACGCTCTAGATTTTACCAATCGAAAATTTGGAACAAGTAATCCAATTTCAAATCCGGTGAAAATTGTCAAAAGAAAATTAAACTTATTATTGTCAGGGTTCAAACTCAGGTCTCATCCAGTTCACCACTACCGAATTTTGAATTCAATTAAAACTATCCAAAAGAAAATTAAAATCGTCGTTGTGGGGGATCAAACTCGGGTCACCCGCGTGACAGGAGGGAATACTCACCACTCTACAACAATAACTTTCAAAAAATATATTATTTGTTAACACACCAGATTTTATCAATCGCCGTTACAAAAAAGTAATCCAATTTTGAATATGATCGTATTAAAATTGTCAAAACAAGATTAAACTTGTTATTGTCGGGGATCAAACTCAGGTCACTCAAGTGACAAGCAGGAATGCTCACCCTTGTACTACAAGGACCTCTGGAACATAATAACTTGAGTGACAAGCGGAAATAATCACCACTGTACCACTACAATGACCTTTGAAAACATATTCAGGTCACTCGAGTGACAAGCAGGAATGCTCACCCTTGTACTACAAGGACCTCTGGAACATAATAACTCGAGTGACAATCGAAAATACTCACCACTGTACCACTACAATGACCTTTGAAAACATATTATTTGTTAACACACAAGATTTCATAAACCACTTTTTAGGAAAAGCAATCCACGTCAAACTAGTGTTGCCGGGGATCGAACCCAACAACCAGCATGATAGGTTCACCGCTTTCCAATTTCGAATTTCGTTAAAACTATAGAAATAAAATTAAAATCGCTGTTGCTGGGGATCGAACGACAACTTTCGAAAAATATAATATTTGTTAACACACAAGATTTTATCAATCGTCGTTACAAAATGTAATCGAATTTTGAATCCGATCCGATTAAAATTGTCAAAACAAGATTAAACTTGTTATTGTTGGGGATCAAACTTACGGCACTCGAGTGACAAGCAAGAGTGCTCACCCTTGTACTACAACAACCTCTGGAACATAATAACTCGAGTGACAAGTGGAAATACTCACCATTGTACCACTACAACGACCTCACATATTATTTGTTAACACACAAGATTTCATAAACCACTTTTTAGGAAAAGTAATCCTCGTCAAACTACCATTCTTGGGGATCAAACCCAAACAACCGGCATGACGGGTTCACCGCTGTCCAATTTTGAATTTCGTTAAAACTATAAAAATAAAGTTAAAACTACCATTCTTGGGGATCAAACCCAAACAACCGGCATGACGGGTTCACCGCTGTCCAATTTTGAATTTCGTTAAAACTATAAAAATAAAGTTAAAATCGCTGTTGCCAGGGATCGAACCCGATTCACCTGCGTAAAAGGCAAGAATACTCACCACTATACTACAAGGACTCATAAAAAATAAATTATTTGGTAAGGCTCCAGATTTTACCAATGTTTTTAGAAAAAGTGATCCATTGTTAACGTTCAAGATTTGATCGATCGAAGATTTGAAACAAGTAATCCAATTTCAAATCCGGTGGAAATTGTCAAAAGAAAATTAAAATTATTATTGTCGGGGTTCAAACTCAGGTCTCTCGAGTGACAAGCGGGAATACTCACTACTGTATTACATCGACCTCTGAAAAATATATTATTTGTTAAAACACGAGAGAAAAGGGAATCCAATTCCGAATTGAAAAAGGAATCTAATTCTGAATTTCGTTGTTGGGGAACAAACCAAAATCATCCGCTTCACCAGTACCAAATTTCGAATTCATTAAAACTATCCAGAAGAAAATTAAAATCGTCGCTACGGGAGATCAAACTCGGGTCACCTGCGTGATAGGCGGGAATACTCGCCACTCTACAATGACGACTTTCAAAAAATATTATATTTGTTAACACACTAGATTTTATCAATCGCCGTTACAAAAAGTAATCCAATTTTGAATCCGATCTGATTAAAATTGTCAAAACAAGATTAAACTTGTTAATTGTTGGGGATCAAACTCAAGTCACTCGAGTGACAAGCAGGAATGATCACCTTTGCACTACAACGACCTCTGGAACATAATAACATGAGTGACAAGCAGAAATACTCACCACTGTACCACTAGAACGACCTCTGAAAACATATTATTTGTTAACACACAAGATTTCTTAAACCACCACAAGATTTCTTAAACCACTTTTTAGGAAAACACTATAACGACCTCTGAAAACATATTATTTGTTAACGCACAAGATTTTTTAAACCACTTTTTAGGAAAAGCAATCCAGTTTCGACTTTCGTTAAACTACTGTTGTTGGGGATCGAACCCAAACTACCGACATGACAAGTTCACCGCTGTCCAATTTCGAATTTTGTTAAAACTATCAAAATAAAATTAAAATTGTCGTTGTCAGGGATCGAACCCAGGTTGTTCACCGCTTCCCAATTTCAAATTCCGTTAAAACTACGAAAATAAAATTAAAATTGCCATTGTGGATCAAACCTAGGTCACCTAGGTGACAGGCAGGAATACGCACTACTATACTACAACGACTCATAAAAACTAAATTATTTGTTAACGGAACATATTTTACCTATCGTCTTTAGAAAAAGTGATCTGGTTAACGCTCTAGATTTTATGGATCTAAATTTGGAACAAGTAATCCAATTTCAAATTGTCAAAAGAAAATTAAACTTATTACCAAATCATCTCGTTCACCACTACCGAATTTAGAATTCAATTAAAACTATCCAAAAGGGATTCAATTCACCATTTTGTTCGTGGAGGGCTTGATTGTGTCGTAGCTCTCTCATTCAGATTAGGTTTTTCGTGAACTGCATTGCTTATATTGACCCCAAAAAGGAAAAGGTAGGTGTAGGTACAGCTAGTCCGTGAACAGCCAACGCCCTGTCAAAATGGGATAGGTTTTCTCTATCATCATTTGTTCCTCCTAACAAGATCTACTAAATTCATCGAGTTGTTCCGGCCAATGATTAATGGAATTCCTTAGTCGCCCCTCTGTAAAATACTTGTTTGTTTGGACGAGAGCTGAAAAAGACATCGTAAGCTAACCCCGTGTTGACGAATAACCAACCTGCAATGAATAGAACAAGTATAGTAATGCAATAAATGACGCAGTCTCTCTCTTTCTTCTACTGATAATAAATAATAGAAAGAACGTTCTCCTGTGCTTCCAGACATGCCTCTACATATTCTTGTACAGTTAAAAGAGGGATTCCATAAAGGATGAGATAAGTAAATGAAAATGAACGAAAAATGGCATCTTTGGGTGATCGTCAATCTAGTACCCAGAGCGTCTTGATTCAGAGAGAGTATACCGAGTATAGTATCCTTCTTTGAGACAATAAAGCAATTTCACAATCCATCTCTAAATTCAGCGCTAGAGAATTTCTTTCTTCTTCTTTTCTTCTTGCTTGTCGATGTAGAATCATGTACCATGAAATAGAAAATGATGCAAATTCCAGTATGTACTATTATGTAGTAGTCAGAGTTCTCTCGGTTATTGGCTTCGGGCTAGACAGCGAAGATTGGGTCAAATGTGAGACTGGTTTTGGTTTCTAATAATTGAGGAAAGGGATTCTCATAGTCCACAAGTGAAATTGGTATTTTGACTTATCCATCGGCATATCTTTCAAAAATAGAAACTTAGGGAAGTAGTAGATTGCTTTATAAACATATGGATAAAAAGAACGTATTTCATTTAGCCTCGTCATGCCTACCCACTATAACTAGTTATTTCGGTTTTCTACTAGCAGTTTGATTTCCCCCTAACCTCAGCTCTATTTATCGGTCTGAATAAGATACGACTTATTTTCTTTTCTTTCAATTAATTGAATGTTCAAAAGAGGGAGGAAAGGTTTCCGTGGTATTCCATATATTCTATATATTGTGGAGTTCTTTACCTTACCTTGTCAATTGAATTTCCAATTCCGGGTGAGATTCATGGGCACGATTAAGATTTTGCGGCGGGATAGATATTCCCTTTCCCTCTCCCATCTCCTTGTTCCTCGTTCAACTAAATGGAAATGATTTCTGTTTTTCTATTTGGAATCGTATTAGGTCTAATTCCTATTCCTTCGGCTGGATTATTTGTGACCGCATCATATTTACAATAGAGACGTGTGGATCTGTTGGGCCTTTCTTTGATTAATGAAAAGTGCTTTTTTTGCTGGACCTACTACTTTCAAATTGTGAGAGCCGGAACCTATTTCTTCTTTAACTGTAAACTAAGACTCAACCTTAAACCTTTTCTTGAACTCAAAGACAAGGTTTACTATTTGTTTGGTTCTTTCTCCTGAAGCAGATTTCACTCTTTTAGTCTGCCTTCACCTTTTCCTTAAAACACAAAGGTAAATGAGAAGAAGAAGAACCCTCAACCCTCTCCCTTCGGTCTCGCCCTTTTCTTTTCCTATTTATTCGTGAACAAGGTAAATAGGTGTTTGGCCTGAAACTCAAAGTCAAGACGAAAGATTACATTATTAATTAACTTGAACTACTGAACCTTCAAAGACTCGGTAACTAGGCTTGGATTACCTCCTTATTCATTATCTTTAACTACTGAACCTGTAGGTCTGACTGCTCTTGATTCTGAAACTGAAAGGAAAGACTGAACTGACCCGAAAACCTACAGACCCGCATGACAGGCGGGAATACTCACCATTCTACAATGACGACTTTCGAAAAATATAATATTTGTTAACACATTAGATTTTATCAATCGTTGTTACAAAAAGTAATCCAATTTTGAATCCGATCCGATTAAAATTGTCAAAACAAGATTAAACTTGTTATTGTTGGGGATCAAACTCAAGTCACTCGAGTGACAAGCAAGAATGGTCACCCTTGTACTACGATGATCTTTGTTATATAATAACTCGAGTGACAGGTGAAAATACTCACCACTGTACCACTACAACGACCTCTGAAAACATATTATTTGTTAACACACAAGATTTTATAAACCATTTTTTTTAGGAAAAGCAATCCAGTTCCGACTTTCGTCACATGGGGATTGAACCCAAACTATCGGCATGACAGGTTCACCACTGTCCAATTTCGAATTCCGTTAAAACTACCAAAATAAAATTAAAATCGCCGTTGCCAAGGATCGAACCCGAGTCACTTACATGACATGGAAGAATACTCACCAATATACTACAACAACTCATAAAAAAATAATTATTTGTTAACACTCCAGATTTTATCAATCGTCTTTAGAAAAAGTGATCCATTGTTAACGCTCTAGATTTTATCAATAGAAGATTCAGAACAAGTAATCCAATTTAAAATTCAGTGAAAATTGTCAAAAGAAAATTAAACTTATTATTGTCGGGGTTCAAACTCAGGTCTCTTGAGTGGCGAGTGGGAATACTCACTACTGTATGATATCGACCTCTGAAAAATATATTATTTGTTAACACACGAGAGAAAAAGGAATCTAATTTCGAATTTCGTTGTTGGAGAACAAACCCAAATCATCCGGTTCACCACAACTGAATTTCGAATTCAATTAAAACTATCCAAAAGAAAAGAAAAATCGTCGCTGCGGGTGATTAAAACTATCCAAAAGAAAATACTCACCACTATAGAACGATGACTTTCGAAAAATATAATCTGTTATGGTAGATTACCATTATGCTCCATTTGTTAAGATTTTCGAGGACCATGATGTTTTATGTATTATATAAGGCTAGAAAGAAAATATGCTTGATTAGTATATGAGTTGGGGTACATGAATGAGTGTGGTATGCATGATATAAGAAAATACAAAAATGCCCCAATGATGAGATTTGTGATGAATGATGTTTTAAATGTTTTCCGTTGTGTAGAAAGAAGGATGGGCTATTTTGATTTGTGCTCTGAGTGATTAATAGATGTTATCTCCCCCATTGAGCTTGTTTTACTTGTATGTGTGCATGATATAGTATGTGTTAGCTTCGAGTGTTTGATTGTATGTTCTTCATGTGTTGCGTGTTTATCTACACAAAGCTAGGGCCTTAAATTTAGGTTTGCTAGATGATGCGCTAGGTCAGGACATCTCCAGTAGACTAAGCACTTTAGGATCATGGGTCACGGTTAGAGGGTCCAAACCCTAGTGCTCCGAAACTAAGAAAAACCCAATGAGTCAAAATAGAACAGCCTGGAGTCAGAAGTCTGCATTAAGTCACCTAGCCACCCTAGAACCCAATAGACTTCTTCAACCCACCGATATGACCAAGACGAAGTAAATTATGGCTTACAAGCTTAGGTGATTAATAGGTATATCTATCTAGCAAACATACAAGAGAGAACTCAATTAAGATTAGAGCACTACAACTAGTGTGTTTTACATGTTCACCTAGGTTAAAATATTTTTTGTAAACCCTATACCCCAAGATCGTGAGCCAACGATCAGAGGTCTATATCTAAGTGCACCTAGAGACTTGGATTAGCCTCGATGAACTAACACTGAGTGTTTTGAAAATGAGAGATGAGATTAAACCATCTAGAAGCTCCTAAGCACCTAGTAGGCCTCCATGGAAACTAAGGACGACCAGGGTAGTTCTTTAGGCTAATAGTAGTATGACGGAGTCTTCAGACCCTCCACTACCCTTTCCACTCTAGTAATGAGCTAGGCATAAACTGGCTAGGGTAGTGTGAACTTAAGTTTCATGGAATGACCAGTGGTCTCCAAAACAGGATCATTGTGTCGTAAACCCATTCGTGATAGGGGAGCGTGGGACCATGACAAATAGCCTAGTAGTTGGCTAGGACACAAGGATCGCATCCCCCAAGCTTAGGTGACTCTATGGTCCCGAGGGATGGGTCAACCAACCTACCTTGGATGATGTTAAGACTAGAAATCACTATATTGTCTCAACATAATTTTATGAGGCCTCGCCTCAATTCACATCGTCGAACATTCACTACGTAAGCAAAGTAAACTGCCAAGGTCAAAGAGTGAAAAGATTGTATCAACTCAGTGAGACAAAGGTAGCCTCCAGGCCGTTAGCAGTTCATACGTTGTCAAAAGAGCTTCCACTTCAATACCAATGCCGTCGAGCAAGGCCTAGGTCAGTTAAGATTGTGTGATTGATAGTTTAGTTGAATTCCCTGAACAATATATCCTATAATGGTTCTCTTAAAAAAAAAAGGAAGAAATTTTAAAAACTCACCGGATATTGCACAATATATCTCGAGGTTTTTAGTGAGGCGAGATTTGCGTCAGTAACCAACCCCACTTCCCCTTAAAACGTACATCTCATACCCCTCATTCACACAACTATTTTAACTCCCATTTTTGCCAGTAATACACAGCACCGTGAGAGTAAGAGATAGATAGAGAAAGACAGAGAGAAGGAAAACTTACTCACCGCAGATCTCAACAGACGACTCCAACCTCTTCCTCTCTCAGTCAGCCTCAATGAGGAAGTAATTATAATCGTTCACAAGAGGAACCTTCATCGTGTTAATTGTGGAATAGAAGGCAAGACACGTCACGGGAGATAAAGGGAATCGCAAAAATCATGATGGGTATTGACAGGTGAGAAAGATAGATAGTATACATATATATATAATATCTTATAACATTTAAATATAATTTGAATAATATATCATATCCTAATATATTAAATATTCAAATATATTATTAGATGGAATTCACTTAATATATTTATATATATTATAAATATAAATGTTGGAGTGAGTTAAAATGTTTTCCACGCTTTCTCTGATGTGGAATTCTCTCTAAAACTCTATTCCTCCAATCACTTAAAGGATTTTATTTTCTTGATTTTATATTGAGTCTTAGCTAAGAAGATTTTATGGAGGAGATTCAATAAAAATTTAGGAGGAGATTAATAGTAAAAAAAAAAAAAAAAAAAAGGAAGTTGTCCCACGTTGGGACAAATGTACCTATAATATATATCTAGACTATACAAAACAGAGTTTGAGTTTAAATACAAAAGACAAGATCGGGACAAAAGTGTTTGTACAAAATACAAGGAGACTCTTGAACCTAAGTTTATCTCTATGTCGTCTCCTCCACACCACTCTCGAGGTTGATTACCGCCTAATCAATTGCCTAAAATGGTAATATGGGTTGTATTATAAGGGTCTAAATTTTGAGGCTTTAATTAGTCTATTTAGCCTAAGCCTTGACTTGTGTACTTACGTGGTCTTTCATCCTTCTCAAGGCGTTTTCAAAGAGACTAGATCCTATGAGCCTGTCCACCTCCTTTTTCACATGCAAGACATAGTTCTAGTCTTAACTAGAAATCTCATGATCGATAGACTACTAGGTCAGGTGGTCAATACTAACTTCCTTAACCTAGTAAAACCTGTGTCCATGATTGGGATTAGGCTTTGGAACCCATATTTAGTCCATAATTGCTCTAACATTTCCTTGCATCCCCTATGATATGGTCATAACGTCCCATGTCCAGGACACAGATTAGGATTCAAATTAAATTTGACATCTATCAATCCCAACTTTCTTTTGAATGGAAAAGTAGGTAGCAAATACCACATTGTTGTGTAGTCTTCTTCTACTTTGTCCCACATCTTATCCATCAAATAAAATTTTCTTTATTGTTATAAGAAGGTTGGGTGAGATTTCTCAAATCTAAATTGTGACAATGATAGACGTGATTTTACAAATTTATCCACTTGGTGAAATTTTAATAATATGAAAAAGAGAATAAATAACAGTTTTGTATCTACTCGGCTTTCATATTTCACAAAGGTAAAAAACAAAAAAAAATATCTTGTAAGTGAACTTCCATCTTCAATCTTGTGGTATTTTCTTTCTTCTTTGTGGCACATAGATTTTCGAATAAGTGATCGTATTCGAACGAATTTGAACAGAACTTATTGTCAAGGAAATTGACGAGGAAGAATAACATCCACAATACTTTTGACTTTCAATAGGAGATCTTCAATCAATGTCCAATAATTAGGTATTCACAAGCATATCTGGAAAACCATGAGATTTCCAGCGAGACAGCGGAGATCTTGCGATGGAACTACCCACGCTCCCTCCTCTTAAGCCCGTTACCATTCACTACCTCAACCACCCAACTTACCCTCTATTCCCACCCTACAACACATACATGCTCAAAAGAAGGAACTCCAATAGATTTGTTTTGTTTTTCTTTCCTTTCCCTGCAACTCGTTAGCGTCATGGACATTACTAACCGAGAGGGAAGTCACAGTGGTGGAGACAGTCGACAAAGACACGCAAACGATTAGTAAGAACTTGTTCTCTTAAGTTATCTGATTTCAATTTTAAGAAAAGAATTTTAGGTTCTTGTCTTTTCTCAAAATTACCAATGTGTATAAGTTCCGTAAAGTCACGACCACAAGAGAAAGATCACTGGAGCAAGTAGTGAGTAAGATGTGCACCTAGGCCATAGAAAAACACAAAAGGCGTGGAGGAAGAGAGAGAGAGAAATCTGGGGAGGAAAACAAAACCCCCAAAGTCAGGATAAAGAGAAGGAATCTGCAGGTCAAATTTCGGGTTGGATCTAGATGCAGGATAAAGAGAAGTTATCCCGTTCTTGTGCGGCCCAAGTCTAAAACATAGCCCATACATCCCCATTCCCCAAACGTAGTACACCAGTGTGGCATGACCCACCTTGTGATTATAGTAGGGCGACCCAAGACCCATGTGTTGACCCATTACCCGTGCGTTGACTCAAGAATTTGACTGTCCCTTCCTGCCACGTGAAATGTGCGTGACGAGCCATCTTTGGTACTTGGCCCACTGTGGCTCAACGACAAATGATCGTGATATGAACCAAGAGACATCAATCATACAATATGCTTCAATGAAGATGTGAAGAAAATATTGTTGAAATTATCAAAAGATATTTCAATTCATACCACATTGAGGAAGAATGGAGTTTCATGTGATAAATTTTGGGTGGATTAGAATTTAGAGTTATTGTATTTCATTAATGTATTTTAAGAGTTTTTATTTACTTGTTATAATTACATAATGGTTAATTATGGCCATTAAGTATGAATGTTACAACTCTTGGAATGTCTTTAATAGTTTCATTTTGAGGCTATATAAAGCCATGTATGTTGTATTTGTAAGAAGACTTGGAAAACATATTAAAAGAAGCATTTGTGCTTTTCTTTAGCCAATGACTAAGTTTCTTTGCAATTCTATGTAGTTTAGGTTGCATGTAGAATCATTCAAGCTCGACATGATCAATCTTGCTTGTGGAGTGATTCGAATCTCAATCAAGTGTTCTTGTCTTGAGATATTTGATCAACAAGAATCATTCAAGTTAGACATGATCGATCTTGCTTGTGGAGTGATTCGAATTTCAAACAATGTTCTTGTCTTGAGATATTCGATCAACAAGGTAATCCGAATCTTACTCCCCTTATAGTGATTCCTTATCATATCAGATCAGCTTCGTCCAACTCGTGCCTTGGCTCGATCTCTGTGCTCTTCTTGTGGTCGTTATGGCATCTCTGACGGCTTCAAGCGATCAGCTCCGTCCATGTATGTTATGCTATGTATTTAAGATTTGATAGGAATTGTATATGCATAATTTGATTAACTATGCTATAGATAAATGGAGGTTTGATTTGCATAATAAATTTATGCCATGATTTTAAACCATGGGGACCTCATGCATTTTTGTAAGTCATATGCATCGGGATACTATCCTGTTATGATTATTACAAATGTGTACTTTACGACTTGCGATATTTGTTCTCTCTATGATGTTATGCAGACCCTTTCTCTTCGTTATTTATGGCATCCCATTAACAAGTGCTAGCCCCACGAGCCTAACTTAAGGGTATGCGAGTCTACCCGTAGGACAATGTTCGCGTGTGTGGGCCGTGTGTAGAGAAGTACTACACATCAAACCTTGCCTCGACTAGAAAGCTGTCTAAGACCAGCCATGATATTTTTAAAATGATAGGTCTCACCATATGCCATGTGTTTCCATTCCCCGATACCAACATTAGGAACACTTATTGAGTATTTCTTAAAATACTCAAGACACTTGCTACTCTTATTTTTAGGTAAAGGTAAGGCACTCACATACAAATGATGGCATCATGATGGAAGGCATAGAAGCAGTGCTACAATAGTTGCATTTTGTGTATTTTGTAGCCCTTAGGATAGACCAGGGCATTGTTTTATTTTTCTTATCTATTTCAAATGTGTTGTTATTTATTTTTTTCTTTATTGTTTTCTTCATCGTTTTAAAGATTTTACTACGAATGTTCAAGTTCATGAAATCATTCTTGAATTATTTTAAATGAATGTTTCTGAATTTAATAATCGTGTCATGCATTTAGTAACGACTTTATTGTAGTGGAAAAATAGAGTTATTACAGTTAGTAAGAGAGCTCGAAGGCTATAGATTCTATAGACTAGCATATGAGATAGGCTAAACATGTTCCATGACCTTACCACTGATGTTCCGTCGCCATCAGGTATGTCATACGAAAGATAATAAATGATTATGTCGAATGTTATTAATAATTGAGTTATATGTGTGATATAATGTTTTGTATAGTATGTTCATGAGTTATATGTATGTTTGTCCTAGATCATGTCACCTATAGGATGTAGAGGAGGACAACACCTTGCACGTAGAAAAAGTCCAGCTCGCGAGGGATCTATGACTCAAACAAAAGTAGTAGTGGCACCTCCTATGGTGCCTATGAATGGAGTGGACCCCACAGTAACTTTGATGTGAGAGTCATTCAAGTCATGATGCAAACAATGGTGACCATTCAACAGGCCAACAATGCAATGTCAATAAGAGAGGCGAGGTACCTGCAGGATATTAGGAGGTACAACCCTCGTACTTTTAATTGGACCTCAGAGGATCCGATGGTGGCACAACTATGGTTGTCATTGATGGAGACAATATTTTGGTTAATGAACTACCCGAATGTCATGTGCATCATTTGTGCATCAGCACGATGCAGAGATATTTTGGGAGAACACTTGAGAGATCCTTATCCCCGACAAAGTTGTAGTACCATGGACCTAATTCAAGGAGGCTTTTTGGGGGAATATTATTCGGATGTAGCCCAACTTTGAATACGATAAGAAATCACGTAGCTAACACAAAATAGACATCTTTTGTTGGCTACCGAAGAGAGTTCATGAGATTGAAGTAGTTTGCCCTTGATTTGGTTGACATAGAGTTGAAGATGGCTTAGAGGTTTTTTCTAAGCCTGGACATCATAGCTCCTACCACCTATGCTACTATTATGAGAGCATTTAAGGCTATGGAGAGAGCAGTAAAAAAAACACCAAGGGCCAACAACACCGTCAATCACCATTGGACAAAACTGAAGGTATAATCAGAGAACTGCACCGTCAACCACTTGTGTACCAACTACAAAAGGAAGACAGTAACCATAGGGACCTAGGGACGGTGAGCATTCGAGTCAATAGGGAGTCAGAGGAGACGAGAGACCTCGATCCAGCAAGTGTGGAAGGAAACATTGGAGATGGTGCCTAGTCCAGGTTAAAGCATGCTTCAGGTACGGCCAAGAGGGTCACATGGCTATGAACTGTCTAGAAAAGAACACTGAAAACTTGGTTAACCCGACATGAGGCCCAAGTAGTATAGGAAGGCCTATATAGACTCGTTCCCAGGCAACACTTTCACCAATAGAAACGTTGAAAACTCTAACACAGTGGTGACAAGTACATTATTTGTCTTGGGGCGTTTTACCCTAACTTTATTTGATTAAGGATTTACGGATTCATTTATATCTATATTGTTTGTTAGTCAGGCAAGGTTTGAGTCAGAACTCTTATTGCATGTCTTATTTGTTAGTACCCAAGTAGGTGTAGACTTAGTTGCTACGAATAGAGTGAAAGCTAGACAAGTAGTAATACAGCAATAGACCCTAGATGTAAACCTAATAGTTGTTAGTATGATGGATTTTGATGTTATTCTGGGAATGGATTGGTTGGCCGAAAACCATGCTAGCATAAGCTGTCATAAAAAGGAAGTAGTATTCTCGTCGCCATGAAGAACTAGTTTTTAGTTTAAGGGTACCTGCACTGTAGTTATCCTTAAGATAGTTTGGATGATGAAAGCAAAGAGATTAATCCAGCAACGAGTCTAGGTAATATTTGTTAGTACGTAGATACAAAAAAAGGAAGAGAAGTTCTTGTCCGCAGTACCGATGGTGAACAATTTTTCTGATGTTTGTTAAAGGATATACTAGAAGCACCCCGTTCCCGAGTTGTAAATTTCTGCATAGAGCTCGAACCGGGTACCAAACCTGTTTTTAAAGGCCCGCTTGGTGTCACGGTTGTACTTTTCAACCATGTGACGTTGTAATCTTGACACGCTCATGACTAGTCTTAAGGGGAACCTAAGCCCCATATTCGTTTTTCACCCACTTTGTGGCTTCATCGGATCTTAGGTGAAGTTTATCTTCGCTCACCGTTCATCACTTGTGCAGAATTTAAGTTTGTACGACCACACATGATGAATGCATGTGCATATTCAATCGTCTATGACATAATTACCTTACCTCTACACTAGGCCAAGTCATTTGGCTCAATCTTACCATCGGTTGGGGCCAAGGTCACAATGCAACGCCACATCCAACATCATCTTTGCAACAACCCAAGTCCACTGCTAGCTAATATTGTCCTCTTTTAACTTTTCCTTTCGGGATGCTTCTAAAGGTTTTTAAAACGTGTCTACTAGGGAGAAGTTTCCACACTCTTATAAAGGATATTTGTTCTCCTCCCCAACTGATGTGGTATCTCACAATATCTTGGTTCCTAATTGACATGGACCGTGATCCAAAATCTTAAGATCAAATCTGTCACGATCCAATTTTCGTGGCTTCGAAAACTCGGACCGTGATCCAAAAGGCAAAAGCGAAAACAGACGAAAATAAAATAAAAGAAAAGAAAAGTACAAGTTAATAATATTATTTAAATAAAACATAATAAAGAGAATTTTTTTCCAAATATTACAAAGGGGATACAAATTAAACAAGGAAATGTAAAAGACTCCCAAATGACGGAAAAGGAACTGACGCTCCGTAAAGATCCCCTCCGTGCCCGACAGCTCTCAAATGCTCCTCAACCTCGACCGGCAGCCTGTGAACACTTGAAAAAAATAAGAAAACTAGGATGAGTATAAAAATTATACTCAGTAAGCCACCTACTTGTAGACTCTCATCGCATCTAAGCTTAACAAATTCCCACGGACTTCTCTTTGGCTATAGGACGTCTGGTTCTGGTATTAGGCCCTTGGGCTTTTTTGGTTCTCAATCCTTTCATTTAAACCCTAAAAGCTCCTTATGCCGAGCTTTATGACCAGTGTCTTTCTATGAGGCGCTACATTTGCATGGCATTCTAAGACTATATGGTATCTTACCAGGGGGTGTTGTTGAGTACCTCCTAGGCCCATGATAGACCATCTTATTGGCGGGCGTGACCCCTCCTTTCCCAGCTAGTGGCCTGTAAGACATGGGGACACATTTTCCATGCGAAACGGCTAGGAGTAGTGAGAACTGATCAGGAACCGTTGGTCCTCCCACGAAGCTATAGATACCGTTCACACAAATTGTAGCCTAAGAATACTCCTAAGGTACTTTGTTTGCCGTGGTGATCTGATAGGCTCCTAGGGAAAGGTTAGGTCTAGACTCAGTGACTTGTCACTTCTAACCACAAATCTCTAGGCTTATCATATTATTGAGTCATGGAAAATAACTGAGTGTGCATACAACCGTCATCTAGCATTATCATACATAATTCATACAAAGTAAACATACATGCTCAATGGGGCGATAACATCCATCAAACTCCCAGAGCGCAGAGTTCTTCTCTTCCTCTTTTCAGCATGAATTAAACATATCCATAAATAATGGAGGCTTAAAGCATACTTGCAACACTCAAGTAACACTCATAATACTTCACATAGTATATCCATACTCATAACAATCAAATTAACTACATTCAATCATGGAAAGCTACCACTTAAGGTAAATGCATTAGCATGCATGCATTTCAAGCGATCCCTACATGTATTGCTTCCTAAATACCGTGTGGTGACTAACATGATTGATGCATGACTTTCGTTTAGTGTTTCTGCACAAATAACGTATCCAAAAATACTCATTTTGTCCAATTAGGTTCTAATTAACATAAAAATATGATTAGGATTAGAATCAGGATAAAAATCGAGCAAACAGAGGTCGAACAGAAAGGAAACTAACCTTCATGCATGCAACACACGCTTCCACTCGCCAGAAAGACGCTCCACGCACGATGCCACGCGCCCATACGGACGCGCTTGATGGAAGAGGACGCACGTCCTAGTGCTACCACATGGCGTGCTCAAGTTGATCAGCCGCTGATAAGTCATGGGTTTAAATCCAAAGGCGCATGCTAGGAAGTGAAATTCTTTATGTTGACGCGTAGCACCATGAGAATCTGATCAAACATCCTTTGAGTCAAACTAGGTCAGATGTGGGTCGGAAGACCTGTTGTGTGTTGCATATCGAGTGGAGTCGCGTCGCTCCACAATGTGCCTGATGCGTTGTTCCACCCAATCGTTGACACATGTCCCTCAAGCTATCCAACGTACTTTCCCTCTCGCAGGTTGACACGTGGCTCGCCGCAACACAGAATCTGATTAACTTTTTTCCTCTTTTCTCATTTTCATTCTTTTGATTGAGACTTCATATTGATTTGTTTTATTCGAAGTATTTTAGATTGTAATACAAACTTCGTCCTAATATTTTTCTTGAATTTTCACATCATCACATACTAAGTTATGAGCGTTCAAAGTCGGTTCATTCACCTCCTTCTTGTTCTTGGAAGAACTCTCGAAAATCCGCCTTTAGACCAAAATTTTGGCTAGGCTTCTTCATGAATACTGTGGGGAATCCTTCCTAGAAGAACATATCGAAATCTTTGACTTTAACTCGTAAGAAATTGCTCAGATCAGAAGAAAAATGATGAAAGGTTACCTCGTGGGTCTCCTCGGTTCATGACAGAAAAATAGGACTCCGGCCACCCAAATCTTCTTCTTCCTTCCAAGAAAGGCTCCTTGCATCATGGTCTTGACTGAAATTGGCTCCTACGGTAGTTCTCAGTGAGTCTTCCCGTTTTCTTTGTTGTAGGTATTTTTTCATGGCCTCTCATGAACCCGTAAAGTAACTTGAGGGCGAAATGATTGTCATACCCCTCTGATTTTGACCAGTTACAAAATAAAACGTAAAACTAACTCTTAAATTTTATAGTGTATAACCCCATATCATGAAAAGATATTACTAAAATGACGTCTTCTGACATGTATAAGAATGGGAGATTATGGGACAAAAAATAAATCCACTCGATTTAAGACTTGGCGTAACCCAAGGGCATCATTCTCTTTGATTTGCACACTTCAAAAAAAATTCCAAAATTTTCAAAACATAACCCCTTATCATGGAAAGATATTATTAAGAATTAATGAAATTGGTCCATGCAAGTGTCAAACTTATGACCTTCACATTCTTAGCACGACACTCTAACCAACTAAGCTAATCCAGTTATTCGAGTTTAGGTTATGATAAGGGGTCATAATTCTTCATAATATCTTTCCTAATCCAATCAATATTACTAAAAACTTCAAGTCATTATCTTTTAAACTTTGTAGTGCTTTAAGCCCGTAACATTAAAGATATCATTGAGAATTAATGAAATTGACCCAAGCAAGTGTCAAACTTACAACCTTCGATTTTTGTTAGCAGACGTTCTAACCAACTTAGCTAATAGGCCAAAGGTTTTATGCATAATAAACGTTCTAAACAACTTAGCTAATAGGCCAAAGGTTTTATGCATAATAAAACTTAAAACTTTCGAATTTTAAGTCATTATCTTTAAAGTTCGTAGTGTTGTAACCTCGTATCATGAAAAGATATTATTAGAAATTAATGAAATTGGCCCATGCAGGTGTTAAACCTGCAACCTTCGCGTTATTAGCACGACGCTCTAACTAACTAAGCTAACAGGCCATAAGTTTTATGCACATTGCAGATCGGTAGCTCCTAATCCAATCAATCGAGTTTAGGTTACATAATTTCATGCCTAACAAACTTAAAACTTTAAGTCATTATAAGTTTGTAGTGCTTTAACCCCGTATCTTTAAAGATATCATTGAGAATTAATGAAATTGACCCATGCAAGTGTCAACAATGTTAGCACGACGTTCTAACAAATTTGGTTTTATGCACATTGCAGATTAGTAGCTCCAATCGAGTTTAGTTTTATATCAGTAAGAATAAATTGAATTCACCACTGCAGGTGTCGAACCTTCAACCGTCACATTATTAGCATGACGCTCTAACCTGAGAATATTTGCTAAAACCACCGAACATAAATGGTGGTGAATGTTCTCTATTTATAATAATTTAGATAATAAAGAATCTCGGTAAATTACAAATAATATGGAAATAACAATAAAAGGAAAGAATAATAAATAAATAGAGTATATTTACTTTTAATGAAAGGGCAAATATGGTAAGCCGGTAAAGTAAATATCTAGATATTTGTCTTTAATAAACATAAACGGTCAAATATCCTTAACACCTCCCACTAGCCAAGCGTCGGATTTGAATGAACGTGAAGTTTGGATCTAAAAAATTCAAAGAGAGGTCGAGAAACACTTTTTGTGAAGATGTCAGCAACATGGAAATGGAAGTTATTGTGTGCGAAGTTTGCCAACGATAACAAAGATGGGAAGGTACATATTTTGTGCGAAGTTTGCCCGCGATAACAAGTTCTCGAAGGAAAATGATAATCTAGTTCAACATGTTTGTCCTGCTTGTGAGAAACAGGATTAGCGCTAAAAAAAATAGCACTTTTGTTGTCACATAAGAGCAAGGGCTGCTGTGAAATAGGAACCTTGAGGTCATGCAAATGATGCATAACCAAAAGATGTTTAGCAGCAGTTGTGGCAAGAACATAATACTCAGATTCTCAGTTAGAACATCAGACAATAGATTGCTTTTTGGCACTCTAAGAAACAAGATTGTGACCAAGATAATAGAATAGTCGGATGTAGAACGATCAGTATCGGGACAACTAACCCAATCAGCATCCGAATAAGCCACTGGCGCACTAAGAACAATGGATAGACGAAAGGTAAGACCAAAGTGGAGTGTTCCTTTGACATAGCGAAAAATACGTTTGACAGCAAGAAAGTGATCTGCAGTAGAAGCATGCAAAAATTGACTAACATAATTGATAGCATAGGCAATATCTAGACGCGTAATGGTCAAGTACTGAAGAATAGGATCAGAGAAAGAAGAACCATCAGCAGTCAGACGTTGAGAAACAAACATGGGAGTGTGGACTGGTTTGCTATCAAGTAACTGAGCACGAGTAAGAATATCTCGGACATATTTTAACTGACTAATATAGAGACCATCAGAAGTGGGTGAAACTTCAAGACTAAGAAAGTAACGGAGAGAACCCAAATCTTTGGTAGCAAACTTAGAATGAAGCTTGCGAATAAAATTGTCAATAAGAGATGAATTGTTGCCGGTAACAATAATGTCATCAACATAAAGAAGCAAATAGATAAGGTTACATTGCTAATGAAAGATAAAAAGGGACGTGTCAGCACGACTGTAAGAAAAACCAAGTGTGAGAAGAAATGAGCTAAAACGCTAAAACCAAGTGTGAGGAGCTTGCTTTAAGCCATATAGGGTTTTCTTTAATAGACAGACATGAGTGGGAAACGAAGGATCAATATACCTAGGAGGTTGTTCCAAATGAACATGTTCAATAAGAGTCTCATTGAGAAAAGCATTCTTGACATCAAGTTATTGAAGAAGCCATTTATTTGTGATCGCAATAGAAAGCACAACACGGACAATGGTAACTTTGACAATCCGATTGAAAGTGTCGGTGTAGTCAAGACTAGGAACCTAAGTATAACCTTTGGCAACAAGACGAATCTTGAAACACTCGACTGATCCATCAGGCAAATACTTAATACAAAACACTTATTTCATGCAATTGGCAGGCCCGTCGAGGACATTGATAACGTGCACTGGTTCCTTCATGGACTCGGCACTCGACACCGACTTTTTAGCTTTTTCTACTACACTCTTCACCCCTCTCCCCTATTCCCCTATTTTGCTACTGTGCTCTCACCCCTCTCCCCTATTCCCCTATTTTGCTACTGTACCCCTCTTATTGAACGTGTTCATATGGAACAACCTTCTGGGTATATTGATCCTCGATTTCCCACTCATGTTTGTCTATTAAGAAAGCCCTCTATGACTTAAAGCAAGCTCCTCGTGCCTAGTTTTAGCGTTTTAGCTCATTTCTTCTCCCACTTGGTTTTTCTTGCAGTCGTGCTGTCCCTTTTTGTCTTTCATCAGCAATCTAACCTTATCTATTTGCTTCTTTATGTTGATGACATTATTGTTACCGGCAACAACTCATCCTTTATTGACAGCTTTACTTGCAAGCTTCATTCTGAGTTTGCTACCAAAGATTTGGGTTCTCTCAGTTACTTTCTTGGTCTTGAAGCTTCACCAACTCTTGATGATCTCTTTATTAGTCAGTTAAAATATGCTCGAGATATTCTTACTCGTGCTCAGTTGCTCGATAGCAAACCAATCCACACTCCCATGGTTGTTCCTGACTGCTGATGGTTCTCCTTTTCTCTGATCCTACTTTCTATAAATCTCTTGTTGAGGCCCTTCAGTACTTTACTATTACGCGTCCAGATATTTCTTATGCTGTCAATTTTGTCAGCCAATTCTTGCATGCCCCTACTGCAGATCACTTTCTTGCTGTCAAACATATTCTTCGCTATGTCAGAGGAACACTCCACTTTGGTCTTACCTTTCGTCCATCCACTGTTCCTCACATATTCGGATGCTGAATGGGCTGGTTGTCCTGATACTCGTCGTTCTACATCCGGCTTGTGATGTCCCACATTGGTTGGGGAGGAAAACAAACCACCATTTATAAGGGTGTAGAAACCTTCCCCAATCAGACGCGTTTTAAAGCCTTGAGGGGAAGCCCGAAAGGGAAAGCCCAAAGAGGATAATATCTGCTAGCGCTGGATCTGGGCCATTACAAATGGTATTAGAGTCAGGTCAACCTTGCTCTAATACAAACTGTAACGACCCGAAATTTTCTACTTAATTTAAGGTCACTACTGTATACATATTCATTTAAATTCCATAAAACATATCATTTATCTTAAAACTATCTTAAAACACAGCTATGGACTTACATGTTTCGAAAACATCTATAAAACAACGCAACAAAAGACTAAATAAAATATATAAGCGTTTAAGTTAAAAACATCCTATTCTAGCATAAGCCTAAGAAAATAAATACCACTATCCTATGCATATGTCATGGTCTCGAGTTGCGATGTCATCGTCAGCCGTACAGGAATGCCTTGCCTTTACTTGAAAAATGTAGTAGTCGTACAGGAATGCTTTGCCTTTACCTGAAAAATGTGCCATACATGAATGTCTTGCCTTTACCTAAAAAATGTAGTAGCACATAGCTTGAGTATTTAAAGAAATACTCCGTAAGTGACCCCACTATTGGGGGTTAAATGCAAGAACATGCGAATGCAATAACGAGACCTATCGTTTCAATCTAATTTCCTACGGTGCTGTCCTAACAGGTAATTTGGATGTGTACCATATACTCTACACACAGTCCATACATGCGAGTAAGGCTCACCAGTCAGTTCGCACACCGCTAGGCCACTTTCCTTGTCGGGCGAGCATATTCTGGGAGCTCCTTAGGCCGGACACCCGTTAGAACTAGTAACCGTCACAACAGCACTATGCAAAACATAACAATCGTTGTCCTGCCATTGGATGTACGCGTCCGTACCCTCGTGATGGAATAGGGGAATCCCCCCAAATGCATGAGCACACATAATGCATGAGGTCCCCAATATTTCTACTTTTATCACTAATGAATATAACCCCACTATCATCTTTCATGCTTAACATGTCATTTCTCATTTTTCAGTCTATGTATCATACATAATCCTAACGGGGTTACATTTCATTTCATTTATCGTGATATCATGTCATTCATAACATGCTGTATACATACAATTTAGAAAACATAACATAACGCTCCATGCTTTTAGTATGTCATTTCATGACGTGCAATTCATACAACAATTACCTCAATGGTTACACAAAATTATCACAGTCATATCGTTACGTGATCGTACCTTAGTCATATCATCACAGAAACGTATCCTAACGCTATCGTTCTATCAATCTATTACAAACCTATCCCTTTCTACCCATATCCTGACCATATTCTTTCATCAATCTCTCCTATCCATAGCACTCCAATATGTAACCTAACCTTAACGTTTCATGAACGTATCTTACTCCTATCGTTACATTTCGTTTTGTGCATCCTTCCCGTATCCTATCTCAAACATATCCTTGAACACATCGTACCACAATTATTATCATACAATTCACATATTATAACATAACATAAACATAATATAAGCATACCGATTCACAGATAATTCACACATATCAGTATATTAACACGTGTAAAACCACAGGCACGTGTCAACATCAAATATAACCATGTCGATAGTAAGGCCACTTACCTGGTTAGCTTAAGTTGTTGTCACGAATATATCCATAATGAAAGTTCGATTTTGTTCTTTGAAATCCAAGTCAACCTATGTGAGCCCATGCCATCAATTTCAAGTTTAACCTTACTTACACTCTACTATATAATTCAAGGAAAAGAAAACATAAATGCCATAACATAAAGACAAGCATTGATACAAGATTACCTCATAGCATAAAATCATATAGTATCATGACATTCAATTTTTAAAGCCAATCACATTAAATATATTACAAAAAAAAATCTGTCCTTCCCTCATTCAGCGCAAGGTGTACCTGGCAACGACGGAGCATTGATGATTGGACCGTGGAACATGCCAAGCATTAACTACAGAGGCCTGGTACAACAAGGGGGTGAGCGGTTCTAGCATGTACAGAGCGATTCTAGCATGTGCAGTAAACACAAAAAGAAAGGAGAAAACAATAGAATGATAAGAAAAATGAATGATACAAGACATGAAAAATGCCAAGCATACGGAGAGAACCCTTCAAGTCGACTATACAAGACATGAAAAATGAATGATAAGAAAATATAAATAAATAAATGAACATGTCCACCCCAGTCTTGAGCCAAAGTGGTCATCTTACACCTAAATTCTAAGAGGTAATTAACACAAAATCCAACTCCTTGCATCATAGATTTTCATCCATCACAACAACCATCTTCATTCCTTAAAGCATTTCTAAATTCAGATAAAAATACCAGCGCAAAAATAGAAAGGGATATTTCATCTCTAGTCTCAAAATTACTAATTAGAGAAAACCAACCTTGAGAATTTACTCATTCTAGGCTTTCCTGTTAATTGATATAATATTTGAGGTTAATTACAATGTAATTTAATTAGTCGGATGCGGCAAAATGGCAGTCTTAGGAGTATTTGGCCTACAATTTCAAGCCCCAAACCGAGAATCTTCAACAATTAGTTGTATATGTTCGTTACTAATCAACAGGATTTCCTCCTATAATCTCCTATGCGACATAAGTCTCGTGGATCCAACAAATGGATGACTATCTCTTGCACGAATTAGATCCATATAAATCCATGTAAAAGCATAACCGTATTGATTTCAACTAATGCTTGTCATAATTTCCATGCTAGGCATATGTTTTGCATACGCCATAGTATCCCGAGATCTTTACTGTAAGAAACATATTAATACATAACAACCATAATATAGAGAAGATTACAAAAATATAGTTGCGTAAGAAACCAAGTGAAAGATCCCTCATGCTACTCATACCCTGATGTTAACAACTTATGCTACCAAGCAACAATTAGCTAAGCATTCAATGATCGGAAAGCTATATTGATGTACTTTTTGGGAGGAGGATTCCTCTACCCCAGCCTTTATGCTGTTCTTTCTTCTTTTTTATCTACAAAATATATTTGAGGTTTCTTATTTGAGGAAGGAAAAAAAAAAAAAAAAAAATCTATCACGCAACATTGGCTAAGCAAATGGTCCAAAAGTAACCAAAACAAGGACAATTTTATCGTAGGGAGAAATAGGAGAAGTGAATGAAATAGAACTATGGACACTCAAAGCAAAATGAATTACCAGAAGATTCCTTCGAAGATGTTAGCAACAGTGAAAGAAGACTGTGGTAAACACAACTATCAAGATCATGTGTGTCCATGCATACTGGCCAAACTGATATTTGTACATCTTCTTTTTTTAAAGTAAGAATGAACCACATAAAACCTGATCCAGGCAACAAAATGTGTTACTTCAACAGTCAAATTACCTGAAAAATCCTCCGGAATCCCCTGAAAATTGGGGAGAGAGAGCTCAACCACTCATTAATTTTACAAAACCATTACACAATCCAAGAACACTGAAAACATTTTTCCCCTGTAATCTAATTAAAAAGGAAAATGAACAAAAAAGGGAAACAAAAGTAGCACC
This sequence comes from Cucurbita pepo subsp. pepo, assembly GCF_057944985.1. Classification (NCBI taxonomy): domain Eukaryota; kingdom Viridiplantae; phylum Streptophyta; class Magnoliopsida; order Cucurbitales; family Cucurbitaceae; genus Cucurbita; species Cucurbita pepo. The sequence continues at coordinate 10,071,084 of NC_141814.1, read as the reverse complement.
AAATTACCCAAAAAAGGAAAAGAAAAGAAAAATAGCATCATTAGTAACTTCAGGCAACACAAAAGTATATCGAAAAGAGAAGGGTGATAAACAAGAAAAAGGCAGATTAAGGGGGAGAAACCTCATTTGATCGCCTACAGTGTCGAAGCCGAGCACTAGGGCTGGAGGGATAGTGGAAACTATTTTGTCTCTACATATATGGCTCGAAATAATCTATCTTCGGGGACTCTTCAAACCAGATCTCACATCAATGCGAGAATAGGTGGTAGAACAATCACATCAATGCGTCATGCGATTAGGGGAGGCAAATGAATCAAGTCAACTCGGTTTCTGAAACCCAATGGCAACGAACAACATGAACAAAATTTAACAACGAAAGAGCGAGTGAAACCTGGCGACGCAGAGGCAGAACGAAAAGTTGATCGCAACGTGTTGAGTTGGGAAGAGATTGCATAACATAAATCGGAGGTTTAAATATTTGCTAATTTTATAGTATGTGGGGGTGAACTTTTAAATATTTGACTTTTGAAATGGATTTATAATATTCAAATATGTTGAACGTGTTGTGTAACCTCATTGTTGTGGTTGAGTAATGCAAATACACACATACATGTTAAGACATATCTTTTAAAATAACATAGCATGGTCTTGAGCTCTGTCCATTTCTGGGTAGGATTGGATATATGGTACTTCCCCACACATGATTCACACACATGGATCCACCAAGCGGGCTCATGTATATACCCCTGGGTCTAAATTGGTCGGACTAAACACATTAACGCGTCGTCGAACGCCACAAAAAGAAAAGAGTCACATGATATCATGATGAACATAAATATAAAAGGTACGTGTTCGTACTAACATAACATAACATAATGGGAAAGTATCCTAATGTACATGACATACATAAATGCATGAGGTTCCATGGATTAAAGTCAAAGCATAAAATCAAAATCATTTCGCTCTTCCTTTCATCCATGTCATAGCACACATGTGAGTCACGAATGCATAGTAATCATCATGACTTTCATATTGCATCACCATATAATCTATAACATGGCTTTACATGGCAAAGCATAACATGACATACATAGTTTTTCATTTCATTCATATCATGGCATAATAGAACATCACATGCATAACATAACATAACATCATACGTTATCACGTAGCATACATAAGCATAACATAACATTATGACATGCAAGAGCCACGAGACATTTGTAATCATACATCTTATAATTCTTCGTACAGAAACAGTAAGTCACTTACATGTTTGGCCTAGGCAAGAGTCACTATTTATTCTTTATACCAGCCTAAATTTGCTCCTCATTGTCCAATTCAACCTTGATCTGTCATCTGGATAATATCAATTAAACTCCTTTTTGTTTTTGTTTGGCTACTAACCAAATTATGGCAAGTTATGATCAGTTTTTTACTCCTTTTGATATAGATTCATTGTGTAATTTCCTAGAACATATAGATCATTTTGATATTTTGTTTTTCGAGCACAATTCAAGAGATTTATAATGAAATTAGTGTTATTTTGACGAAAAGTGAATTCAAAATTTCACTTGCTGAAATGGTTTCGAAACAATAACTTTACTTCGAGTGGGGTTGAATCTCTAAAATGCCTGGAGACTAACACTGTAATAGCTCAAACCCACCGCTAGCAGATATTGTCCTCTTTGAGCTTTCCCTTCCAAGGTTCCTCTAAAGGTTTTAAAACGAGTTTGTTAGGGAGATATTTCCACACCCTTATGAAGAATGCTTCATTCTCTCCAACCGATGTGAGATCTCACAATCCATCTGTCAACTACTAAATGATAATCAATGCATACTAATTTCCTATCTTAACTTCCATGGTCATTCCAGCATTCACTATCATCTGTCCTTGTTGGCACACCGCCCAGTGTCTGGCTCTAATACCAACATTAATTTTATTACGGACAACGAAATAAAACATTTGCAAATGAAGCCATGAACTTGCATATTTAATTTAAAACAAGAAAATAAAAATAACATAGTTTTTAAACATTAAAGACGAGGCAAATAATCTCATGTTCCTTTGGTAAATATGAGGTACGATGTTTACTTTTTTAGTTGCGTTAGTACTCTAACTAGTTATTTCTTCATAAAATCATTAAACTTTACTAACTTTTATATATCATATAACACATCCTTATACTATGACTGAGGTTAGCAAATTCCTTAACCATCGAAACCTCTTCTCACTAACCATTGTAAGTGTGAGTTGTGCTTGCATGTATTGAATGAGTCAAACTCAAAATTTTGGACAAACCTTCTACATTGTCAAAGTGAGGGAACGTACAACTTTACATCTCCGAATAAGTCTAGACAAACTACGATTTGTTCCTCATTTAAAATGGTTCACTAGACCACATTCTATAATATTCAATGTCTAAAGAAAATATTTTTATTCAACTAAGACTCTTAATCGAGAGTTTGGTATAACACTCACTATATAGAGGTATCAAGTTTGCTTAAGGGCTCATCTTGTTATCCTTTTTGTCACTGATTAGCCTCCGATTATCGGTATGAATATTATTGTAAAGCAGGTCTATAAAACCTCATTGAATATCTTTTCATGAAAATTACTTAAGCGGTGAGAAATTAGTGAGCCCAACACCATCACTCTAACTCGCACAACTATGTCGAACTCAGAGAAAACCTTTTAACCTTGTCTTCTTGATTCATATGTTTGAGGGAACCCTTGTTTCTACATGAATGGATGTTTTTTCTTTTTAATCACTATCTGGATAAGCTCTTAATGTTCAATATATGGGCCAACTCTTTCCTCTTAATGATCAGTGCTATTGCACTCACTAACAGAAATGCTAAGGAGTGTGAAGTCCCGACTTAGTAACTCATGTACCTATGGCTCGGTCTACCTCAACTCTACTAAACTGTCCTGGTCATAATCTTAAAAATTTCAAGTAGATTTAAGGCTCAGATCTCGTGTTGATATTAATGTTAGAATAACTTAGGTATAACATTCACCCTTCATTCAAACCTTCCTACCTTCTTCAAGGTGACTCGTTTTCTTCCTTTAACTAGATCATGACTTGATTAGTTTTTATGTGTTACTTTATCTTTTAAGTCATGGACTCCAAATCTAGCTAAAGTATCCAATCATTGACCACTTTGCTCATACCATCTAAAAGCTTCCTTTGAATATTTCCTCCTACAATCGTGGTGCATAAACATTTCCAACAAGAGTCTTATTTCCTCCCGTTTCTTTGTAACACTAAGGAGTGACTTAACATAACTCTCTTCTAAGACTGATATTGCATAAGCATAATAGTTATTCTTATATGCCGTAAAAGTCAAGATACTGAAGAATTAGTTTCATATACACATCTTGTCACTTGGTATTCATAACAAACCTTGATTCTTATAAAAGGTCTATAGGGGTAGTTTCCTCATTTTTCTTACCGTTCATACCTCAAACATGTTCTAATACCCTCCTGAGATCTTGCATACTTAACATTAAGATCATAAATGAGTCTCATAAGAAATTTCTTTAACATTTGGGATCTTTAGAATCTTAAAAACATTTTAGAATTCTTATAAGGGTATGTTAGTCATTTACCAACTCAAATCTTGATTTAAATCCTCAAATATTCCAATGGTCTTGTAATTTTGTATAATTCCTTTAAACCATGACATAAGGTTCTTCATCAAAGTCATGCAATTTAGAAGTCACTTTGGTCATAAGTCAGTGGTACATAATTATAGGGGCATTTTGGTTATTTTACACCTACCCTTGGTTCAGTCCCTTCTTATAATCTAATGATTACTAAATTTCATACGTAACCTTATCATGTCATACTAAGCCTTCTCCTAAACTTTCATGAGCAACAATCCATTTAGTGGATTTGTAGCTTAGTGAAATCAACATTCATGTAGGCATTGCCTAATGTTGGAAAACCTTAATCTTAATTCCAACATTCTCACTTTCTTCAAGATGATTGCTTTCTTCCATCAACTAGACCAATAGTTTAATCACTTTCATGATTACATGCTTCTCCAAATCAAACTCTAAACCTCATTCTAACAATTTTTTTTCTTCCTATAACCATACCAATTAGTATCACAACCAGAGGATTGTTTCTTCCCACTCTTTTGTGATACTAAGAAGGAAGTTTAACAAAATTTTCTTCTAAAAACGGGTATTACATAATCATATTGGATATCCTTACATATAATAAAACTTAGAATGCTTAAAAATCCAGTTTCAAATATGAATCTTGAAATTTAATACGGTATTACCTCTTAAACACCTTTGTATGGCTAGGAAAAATCCGTGGTGGTTTCTCCACTCATATGGTTTCCTAAGTTCAAGACATCTGGAAAATTTTATACGACAGTCAATCTCCATAAATACTTATAGAACTTTGACCATGATCATAAGGTTTTATCCAACCATGGCTCATTAACTTTAAATCAACTCACAACCACCACACCTTAGTCATTCTCAAACATAGCCTAAATTCAAAATAGAGATCAATTGCCCACGAATTGGAGAAAATATTTATTGTAGAAATTTTATAAAACTCAATCTCAAATTCACGGCAATTTAGAAGTTTTAATGTCGGTTTAAGCTCCTCCCTTTATAAAGCCTGAAGTAGGGGTTTTCTTTTGGAGCAAGAATTGAGCTAAGTCGAGCCTTCAATCGTTAGTTGTTATAGCCTCTTAGATTTTGGGTTTCTAAATCACGGATTTCTTACAAATTTGAGAGCCATAGTCAACCATTTTTCTTCCAACTTGCTTCTACACCTTCTAAATGAGATTATCCACAAGTTTGGTGATGAAATAAAGTGTTGAAGGTGCCTCAAACACAGCTTCCAAATTTTGTCCACCTTTAAAGAAAGAAGGTTGAAGCTCGAACGTTAAATCTGAGCCTACACGCAAGTTTGTCAAGAGAAACATATCTTGATCGATTTTTGCACCTCCAAGGAATATTTTCATAGAAGACCACGAAGGTTAACAAGACTCAGAACATGTCCTATTGAAGAAAATTATTTTCGTGTAAAATTTGGGGGTAAGGATCGAAATCTTACATACAATTCATTTTCTTCAAAATTGAGTCTTCCTACACGCAAGTCTTCCTTTAGCTTTGACCATATGCAACTAAAATTATTTATGCGAATAGGTGTAATAACAATATATAATGTTAAGATTTGGATAGATAATTTCAATGGATTAAAACCTATATTTTTTTAGTACCCAAGTGGTTAATCCTTTACCTATACTCTTCCATTCACTACTTATAGTCCTATAGGTTCGAATTCTTTGTATTTTTATTTTTATTTTATTATTATTATTATTATTATTATTATTATTATTTTTTGTAGGTTGGGTAGAAATATATTGGGAAAGTGGATGATTAGATGTTGTATACTAGATTTGTGAAAACTATTGGGTACTAATTTATGTTATCCAATCGCGAAAAAATGTATTAAAATAAATCTCATCTGGTCACTTATAACAACAAAAAGGATAAGATAAGATATTTATTCACATAATTCCTATTTATTAAATGTATTACTCATCAATAAAAATGGGTAGAGTAGGTTCTAGGAAAAGAAAAATAATTAAAGCAAATGAAAAACAGTTGATGTTATTTCCAAGTTAGAATGTAGGCTCAATGGTAGTCGATGTACTGTATGCAAAGTTTTCACTTTCCTTTCAACTCCAGTATGAAACCATTGAGTTAGGCATGAGGTTGGTTAGGGATGTGTCACTTGATAGTTTGTTTGATTGCTCTACGGAATGGCTTTGTCCTATAGGAGGGCGTTGATCATACAGGTTATCATTGATTTCCATGGTAGCATGTAGAAGGTCGTGGGTTCAACTCCCACTACGATCGGCTAAAATGTTAGACCTTCATTTGGAGAACACATATCCTCACTAAAGTCTCTTTATGCATTCATAAAAATGTAAATATTATCTAATTAATTCTATAACAAAACTTGTAAATCATCTAGTATCGTGATGTAGTTGGTTATCACGTTATCGTGATGTAGTTGGTTATCACGTTATCGTGATGTAGTTGGTTATCACGTTATCGTGATGTAGTTAGTCTAACGCATTATAGGTGTTTACCGTTAGTCTAACACATTAAATAGGACCCTTAGCCTAAGCCTGCAACACACATCCATTACCTACGTGCCTGCAACTTGAAAACAACCCACGCTCAACCTGTTATGCCCCAACATTCGTTTCAACTAGATCTACAGCATCCTAGCAGCCAAGCACCTATGCTCGACCCAAAGGTGCCTACAACAACAATAATTGGAGAAGTTTAGAGGAACGCGAGTAGTTAGGAAAAACGTCGTCTAAGCCCTACCAAGTAAGTGGCGTATACAAGTTAGAAAAAATACCGGCTAAGACTAACCAAGTAAGCAGCCCTATATAATTGTGTTTATGATGACACGTGTTGTGGTGCCCTATATAATTGTGTGTTTATGATGACACGTGTTGTGGTGTTACATATGATATGATATGATATGAGACTTTTATGATATGATATGATATGAGACTTTTATGATATGATATGATATGATATGATATGAGACTTTTATGATATGATATGATATGATATGAAATGAAATGATATGATATGAGACTTTTATGATATGATATGAGACTTTTATGATATGATATGATATGATATGATATGAGACTTTTATGATATGATATGATATGAGACTTTTATGATATGAGACTTTTATGTTGTATTGAGTGCATTAATATGTTTATGATATGAGATTGTTATGAGATTGTTATGTTGTATTGAGTGCATTAATTTGTTTAAGATTTGGATTATCTTGTTGATCGAATATCTCAAGGCAAGAACATTGTTTGAGATTCGAATCACTCGACAAACAAGATTGATTATGTCTAGCTTGAATGATTCTTGTTGATCAAATATCTCAACGCAAGAACACTTGTTTGAGATTCGAATCACTCCACAAGCAAGATTGATCATGTCAAGCTTGAATGATTCTACATGCAACCTAAACTACATAGAATTGCAAAGAAACTTAGCCATTGGCGAAAGAAGAGCACAAATGCATCTTTTACTATATTTTTCAAGTCTTCTTACAAATACAACATACATGGCTTTATATAGCCTCAAAATGAAACTAGTAAAGGCATTCCAAGAGTTGTAACATTCATACTTAATGGCCATAATTAACCATTATGTAATTGTAACCTAAATAAATAAAAAGTCTTAAAATACATTAATGAAATACAATAACTCTAAATTGTAATCCACCCAAAATTTATAACATGAAACTTCATTCTTCTTCAATGTGGCATGAATTGAAATATCTTTTGATAATTTCAACAATATTTTTTTTCATATCTTCATTGAAGTATATTGTATGATTGATGTGTTTTGGTTCATATCAATGTGCATGATGAGAATTGTTATGTCTGGAAGCATGAAAACATTATGATATGGCGTATGTGTCTAATATGAATGATATCATATGATTGACATGCATAACGATGATCTAGCATGAAATACAACCCTTATATGATATTGATATGAATCCAACAACTGATCACTTCCATGTACCGGAATGAGCAATTACAAGAAGCAATACAAAGAAGATTCAAGTATCAAATCAAGAAAATAATGGAGTGAGTGACATTGGAAAGTGATTAGAAGACTTGTCATTGGTAGTTGATTTACCAATTAAGACAATTTATGAATGCCTTATTTGCTTCAATTTGTATTTAATAGCATTTATTAGTGATTTGTAGTTGGTGGTTGAACTTTATTATGGTAGGTTATCTTGTTGAATACAAACAAAACCTTTGTGTTTTCTTGATACCTTTTTGGTGTTATTCTTTTTCAAGCCTTGCTTTAGGTTTGATGTTTAAACTGATTCATTGAATTAGTTTTGATCAAGCTAATTATGGAGTGAATTGTCTTGGTATCTAAGAGTGACCATCATAGATTCCAAGTTCGATCTAAGAGTCATTCATCTTCTAACCAGCTCTTGGTTGGAATCAATCCGTTAAGTTAGCTTTCTCTGTGAACGTTTTGCAAAGATTCTAGAAGGACCTCTAACTTTGCAAAAATCTAGCATTGTTGGTGTTTATCATTTGGTATCAGAGCATTTGGTCGACGTTCTTTGGCCGCTCTAGAGGTGAAATATCTTTACAGTTATTTTTTTTTTGTCTCTCTCTGATTATCGAGAAAAAAAAATAAAAGAAAAAAAAATCAGTAGAAAAAAAAAATCGATAGTTCTGAGGAATATATATATATATATATATATATTCAGTTCTTATCATTTATTTGAGTTTGTTCAAAATTTTCAAGTTTTTGATCCTTGAGATACTAGTCATAGCTTGTTAGAGTTGATCGTTGAATTGGTTATAATCAAGCTTAAACCAAGATTGTACCAAAAAAAAAAAAAAAAAAAGCCAGCCTTTACATTCTTGACCTAGTACCAAAAGTCTACCTTTGAGTGTTAAATACGAGTGTCCTTGAGTGAAATTTTTGTGAGAAGTGCGGAGAGGTCCCTTGATAACAAAATGTCACATAATGGAGAAGAAGTACCACTAGTACCAGATCTTAATACAACCATTCTTCAAGCAATTCAAGGTATGATGGAATGATGATGGAAGATAGACAAGAAAGAAGGGCGCAACAACAAAGACAAGAACGAACATTACAAGAAGATGAAGGTATAGTAGTACAAGAAAGATAAGTTGAAGGAAGATGGAGAGGAAGAAATAACCATGCAACTATTATGCAACCTAGAAGGATGGAAAGAGTACATGAAGATAGAGATGGGGGAGTTAAACTCAAAATCCCACCCTTTTGTGGAACGGCAGATTCTGAGGCATACTTGCAATGGGAAAGAAAGATAGAGCATGTATTTGATTGCAACACCTATAGTGCAAATAAGAAGATGAGACTTGCTATTGCTGAATTTACCAATCATGCCGGTGATTGGTACCAACATCTCAAATCCGAGAGAAGAAGAAAAGAGGAGGATCCAATAGAGACTTGGGAAGAACTTAAAGAAGCCATGAGAAAAATGTATGTTCCAAAACATTTGAAAGAAATTTGAAAACTAAATTGCAAGGTTTGAAGCAAGGAACAAAAAGTGTGGCGGAATATTATCAAGAGATGGAGACTATGATGGAAAGAGCAAATGTTAGAGGAGAAGAAGAAGATACCATGTCTAGATTCCTTGGAGGTTTGAATCGAGAAATTGCTCATCTTGTTGATAGAAATCCACCACCATATCTGGAAGACATGTATCATTATGCTCTCAAAATTGAAGACAATTGAAGGAAGAAAAAGAGCATTAAAAAAGGTACACATCACGAACTAACACCTTTTCAAATTCTAAAACTTGGAACAATGATAGTTTTGTGAATAAAATGAATCATTGTCACCAAAAGAAAAGTTTATGGCTGCTAAAAGAGTGGAGGCTGAGAGTTCCAATTGTAAAAAGAATGAAGCTTCAAACACGGTAAAGGAGAAGTCTAGTTCTATTCAATGTTGGAAGTGCAAAGGGTTTGGACACATGAGCAAAGAGTGTGTTAATAAAAAAGTTATGGTGATAAGGAATGGTATACTTGATTCAGATGATGAATGTGAGGATCATGATTCATAGCTTGTGGAAGAAATCGCAGCATATGGTGATGAGTATGTTGAAGAAGGTAGTTCCATATCTTTGATCACAAGAAGGGTACTCAATGTTCAAATCAAGGAAGAAAAATTTGAAGATCAAAGGAAAAACTTGTTCTACACAAGATGTTTGATCAAAGGAAACCCACGCAGCTTGGTGATTGATAGTGGAAGTTGCACAAATGTGGTAAGCAACTTCCTTGTAAAAAGACTTCAACTTTCTGTTCATCTACATCCAAAACCATACAAATTTTAATGGTTGACAAACGAAAAAGAAATTAAGGTGAACTCCCAAGCTCTTATTTCTTTTACTCTTGGAAGATATAAAGATGAATTCCTTTGTGATGGTTTACCAATGCATGTGGGGGCACCTTGTTCGACCGACCTTGGCAATATGATAGAAAGGTAACATTTGATGGTTTGATGAACAAGTATACTTTTACTTTGTGTGGGAAGAAATTTACTTTACTTTCATTGTCTCCATATGAAGTACATTGTGACCAATTAAAATTAGAGAAAAAAAAAAAAAAAAGAATATGAAGAACAACAATAATGTAGAGAAGAAACTAAGGTAAAAGAGAGAGATAAGAGTGAAAAAAAAAAAAGAGAGAAAATGAGGGGCAAAGGATGAGTGAAAACCAAGAAAGGAAAAAAAAAAGGTGAAAAAAAAATATATTAGTAGAGAAAGAAAAAAAAAAACAATATTCAGTTCTTGTCCGGAAAGAACGAAGAATTTGATTTGAGGACAAATTCTTTTAAAGAAAGGGGGATAATATGAATCCAACAACTGATCACTTCCATGTACCAGAACGAGCAATTACAAGAAGCAATACAAAGAAGATTCAAGTATCAAATCAAGAAAATAATGGAGTAAGTGACATTGGAAAGTGATTAAAAGACTTGCCATTGGTAGTTGAATTACCAATTAATTTATGAATGCCTTATTTCCTTCGATTTGTATTTAATAGCATTTATTAGTGATTTGTAGTTGGTGGTTGAACTTTATTATGTTAGGGTTATCTTGTGGGCCTATTTAAAGGCATGTAATATTCATGTTTGTGATGAATTGTTGAATACGAACAAAACCTTTGTGTTTTCTTGATACCTCTTAGTGTTATTCTTTTTCAAACCTTGCTTTAGGTTTGATGTTTAAACCGATTCATTGAATTAGTTTTGATCAAGCTAATTCTGGAGTGAATTGTCTTGGTATCTAAGAGTGACCATCATAGATTCCAAGTTCGATCTAAGAGTCATTCATCTTCTAACTAGCTCTTGGTTGGAATCAATCTGTTAAGTTAGCTTTCTCTATGAATGTTTTGCAAGGATTCTAGAAGGACCTCTAGCTTTGCAAAAATCTGGCATTGTTGGCGCTTATCAGATATGTTAAGATATGATATGTTGAAGGAATGAAATAATATGATTGACATGCAAAACGCGAACTATGTGTCTAATATGAAACATTAGGATATGACATATGTGTATAATGTCTCTAATATGAACGATATGATATGGTATGGTATATGCGTCCGTACTCATCATTATGGAAAAGTATCTTGATTCGACCAAATAGAGCACAAAGACAACGAGTTCAGTCGAACATCATAACGAGTCTAAGGGCGGAGTCAAGCTTGAAAGGAATGGGCGTAGACTTAATAATGAACACCGCTTCTCGATATGAAATTAATGACTTAAAAGACAAATGGTAAACACTCAGTTATGCATTAGGTCCACATACTTTCCATCACCATATGATTAGTAGGAATTCAAACACAAAAGTATAAAAATATATATTTATATTAAATTATAGGCATAAAATTTTAAAAATGGCTGCATAGCGCAATGGATTAGTGCGTCTAATTTGGGATCAAAAGGTTAAGGTTGTGGAAAGGGTACAAACATCATTTTCCCACGTTGTATAGTTGTCACTGGTAAGTAGTCAAATTTTTAGGGGCCAATATTAAGATTAAAGAGCTCGACGCACTACTCAAAATAATAATGAAAACATTCAAAGATGTAAAGACTATTCAATCAATTCTAAATTTTTTTTTTAAAAAAAGAGGGGATTTGAATTTCTAATTTTATCTTTCTTTTTACTCGTGCTCCGAATTTTATAATATTATATCATAATATAGAACAAAACTTGTAAATCATCTGGTGTCATGATGTAGTTGGTTATCACGTCAGTCTAACACGGTAACGAATCCGAATTTTTTAAAAAAAAATTCAGTCTCCGGAAATTTCGTCACACACATGAAAGTCGTGTTCCCCCAACCCCTCACAATGCTCCCTGGACCTTCAACCATCACCACACAAACGTCAGCAACCACTCCAAGACACTCAGACCACCTGCAACGAAGAAGAGAGTGAGAGAGAGAGGGAATTATCGAGAACGTCGACAAGTTCCAAAAATGAAACCCACGACCTTACACCGTCAGATCCGACATCAAAATGCTTGAAACACGTCGTGAAGAGAAGGTCAACCGTCTAGGACATGTTCCACGCTGTATTTTTGTCGTTGTCATCATGAAAAATGAGATCAAAATTGAGTTTAAAAAATATCGAAGATCCGTCATTACAGGTGGCTACAAGCCACAAAAATTCATGGAAGAGAAGTGGAGAGGTCCATAGAGAGATAGGGAGAGAAAATGGAAAAGAAAAGGCGGGTCCATAGGGAGAGAAAAGGCGTCAGAAACGTAGTAGAGAGGAGAGAGAAAATCATGCAAGGAGTTGAGCGAAGAAGAAAAGGTCCGTCGGATCTAGGTTGGACTTGATCCTAACTCGATTCCCAGCAGGTAAGCCCGACCCAAAATTCGTTGGCCTAGTAGCCAGAGGCTGGTCAAGCCTGCGACCCGCGTACGACCTGCGCCCGCTCTACAACCCAAAACAAACCTATAAACCCGAGGCCCAATCCCAACTCAACCCAAAACCTAACAATCAACCTAGTAGCCCAAACTCATCTGTGGCCCAGCCTGCGAAGCGAAGCCCAGCGGCGCACCTGCAGCCGACGAGCCGCGAGCCAACAAGAAACGCGATCCAAACAAGAACTTCAACTCGCGCCTCAACCTTGTTTGCGTTGTCGTGTCCCGCTCAAATGTCTGCGTTGTCGTGTCCCGCTCAGATGTCGGCACATGTCAAGCTGCAGTGGAAGCAGCCCTTCAGATTGAGCGGATTGGATGGGACAGCGGCGGCTATTCGGCTCGATTTTCCAATTTTTGCTTGATTTCCACCGTTTCGATTGTCTCGAACCTATTTTCGACCTCGATTAAGGTAACTGAGGTCGTTTTAGAGTCGTATTTCACATTATTAATTTGATTTTTAATTTAATTGTGAAATACTAACAGAAAGTGACGAATAGTGTGATAGGAAACAAACCTTGGCGACCTTTGGAGCAGTGAGGAACAAGATCTTACGTTTAGCGTAATTAGGGTGAACTCTAACTAAGGTTAACCAGGTAAGTGACCTTACTATAAGATAAGCTAAAAATTGTATGTGTTATAATTATGATATATGAGTTGTATCGTAGGATGCTGTATACTAGTATATGATAATGTATGAGTATATGGTGATGTATGAGTTATGATGCTTGATGACGTGCGTAATATATATATTTCGATGAATGACGTACTTGATATGCTTGATGCAGTTTATTGCAATATGATGATTATGATGATTGCATGACGTTTGCTTTAATATGTTGATATTTTTCATATTAAGCATGATATATGATGACGAGTCTCATATTGCATCATGTCGATAGACCGACATAGGACACAACCCTAAGAGCATGAAAATGATATTAATATAAATATTCAATGAGCATGTGTTACTTAATGTAACAAAGAGATGAGACTAGAGGGTTGTGTCATTAGAGATTATAAGATGGAAACTAGAGGCCTCATGCATGTTGTTTGTTCATAAGCATAAGGATACTTCCTTAGAGACGATGAGTGTGGATGCGCATGGTATGATAATAAGGGTATTCATGGAGAGCATGACATCAAGGGGTTCCATTGACCTCCAAACGTCGCTATAGATTAACTTAATTAGAGAGGGTCCAGGGGTGTGCAAGCCCCCTGGAGATTCACAATTGCACGTGTGGGTCGTGTGTAGGGAAGTACTATACATCCATATTAGTTCGAGACTGGAGGCCACCCCTAAAGAAAAGAGATAGGTCCGAAGAGCATGATTGCATGTGTTTATTAGGTTTTGACAGAAAAATAACTAAGTCAGAAACATAAACAATTAAAGTTTGAAGTCATCGTATTATTGAATACTGAACTTGGCTTTTATAGCTTTACAAATATCCAGAAATAGCAACTAACTACACATGTTCCAAAATAGTTAAACTAAATACCTAAAAATACTTTAACTATAAAATAGAAACCATCTTTATTTAACTATTTTTACATAATCAAATTCTTCTAACAATCCCTCCCTTGAACTTATTCTTCCTTGTCAAGAATTTATTCATGCAAGTTTTGAAATGTTTCTAATTTTAGAGACTTTGTCAACAAATCAGCATGTTGATTTCAGGTACCACAAATAATAAATTAACGGTTCCTTCTTTTGTAAGATCTCTAAGAAAATGAAATCTTACTCTTATGTGTTTGGAACGTCTATGTAGAACTGAATTTTTGGATAGTTTAATAGTTAAAGTATTATCACACATTAGCTATGTTTCTTCTATTTGAGAGTGACTATTCTCTTTGAGTATCTTCCTCATCCAAACAGCTTGACATGGCACAGACACTAGCAGCAACAAACTCAAATTATGTGGTTGATAAGGTGACCATAGGTTGCTTATGAGAAGACCAAGCTACTGCTCCTTCACTCATCATAAACACATAGCCTGAAGTACTCTTGCTATCTTCCATGTCTCTGGCATAGTCACTATCAGCAAATCCAATTAAATCACTAACTCCTCCCTTTTTATAAAATACACCATAATCTACCGTACCTTTCAAGTACCTTAAAACCCTTTTAGTTGCTGCAAAATGTTGTTGTGTTGGACATATCATAAAACGACTAATCAAACTTACAACAAACATGAGATTAGGACAAGTAGCTGTGGGATACATCAGACTTCCCCTATTTGTTTATACAACGTTATATCTACTTTTGCACCATTTTCATCTTTGCCAATTTTCTCTTAGGGAACAATGGGATTACAAACAAAATTGTAAATTTATATGCTAAATCGATTTAAAACTTACGCAGCATACTTTTTTTTTTACATATAAAAATATCATCTAATCTTACCTCTATTCTAAGAAAAAATCTCATCTGACCTAAGTCAGTCATATCAATTTTTTTTTTCATGGAACATTTAGACTCCTCCAATAATTCTTCATCGTCTCCACTAAATAAAAGATCATCAACATAAATGCTTACAATAAGAATGTTACCTCCCTTCCTCTTGATGAAGAGTGTCTGCTCACTGGAACTACTTTTGAATCCTAGTAGGATTCTATTCAACTAAACCAGGTTCCATTTGATTTCTTCCTCCATAGCCAATCTCAATTTTGGGCTTTTGACAACTTCCTCAAAATTCACAGGATCTGAAATCATCAACAATGCCATATTTTCTTCATCCTCCTCATACAAGCCTTCACCATAAATATAATCTACAAACCATACATGTGGAAGTCGATTTCTCCCCTCCCTTATTGTCAAATATGGTGCAATAGCTGCTGAAAAATTGTTTTAAGCAACTGGTTCAATTGTTTCAGCAACCTGTTCGGTCGTTTCTTCTGTGATTTCCCCTTCTTCGTTTTTAGCAACTGATTCAATTGTTTGAGCAGCTAGTTCAGTTGTTTCCTCCGTGATTTCTCCTTCTTATCAATTTCAATATTTGTCCCCCGTCCAATTTTGTTTCACCTTAAAAAAAATTTCAACCCCATTCACGGTCTTCTTCGAAAGCTGCATTACGACTTACTATAATATTATTTGTAGTTGGATCAAACATTCTATAGCCTTTGGATTCGTTTCTAACTCAAAATAAAACACATGTTACACTTTATTTTCAAGTTTGCTTCTCTTGGCACCTAGAATATGAACATGTCCCACACATCCAAAAACTCTTAAATAATCTACTAATACAACGCTCCAAGCCTCTTCTCGCCAGAGTGGGTGATTTAATCAAAATGTGAATCGTCCACCTGTCCACCTGACTGCTTCAGGCAATAAATTTTTAGGCACTTTCTTCTCTGTCAGCATAGCTCTTACCAAGTTCAAAACAGTGCGATTTTCGCGTTCGGCCACTCCATTTTGTTGTGGGATATAGGCTGTGGTCAATTGTCTTTTCACTCCATGTTGTTTTAAAAAATGGTTGAATTCTGCACAGTTGAATTCTCCTCCTCTATTTGTCCTTAAACATTTTATAGGCATTCCAATTTCCTTTTCCATCATTGTTTTGAAACATTTGAAATCACAAAATGTTTCTAATTTTTCTACAAGAAATAACTCCATGTCTTCCTTGAAAAATCATCTATAAAGCACACAAAGTACTTTTTCTAGCCACTTGAAGCTGGTGAAATTGAACCACATAAATCTGTATGAACAAGACCCAATTTTTCCGTTTCTCTCCATTTACCCATTTTTTGAAATGGAATCCAATGTTGCTTGCCTTTCACACATGCCTCACAGGTGGTGTTTGGAGCTACAATTTGCGGCAGGCCTTTCACCATATTTTTGTGTTTCAAGGTGCACAAGCCTTTGTAGCCGAGATGACCATAACGATGGTGCCAAAGGGTTCACTGATCCGTATTTGAAACTTGGAGGCATCTTCCTTCATTTTTTGTGGTAGATGGTTCATTACGCAAAATAAACAGCCGATTTGTGCTCATAATTGACTCTGCTATTTTCCTTTTTGTGGATGATAAATGTTACATACACCATCTTTGAACAACATTACTACTTCTTTTCATGTAGTTGTCCTACGCTCAAGAGATTATTTTTGAGTTCAGGTACCCAATAAACATTACTAATAGTGTAACGAACCCCATGCAAAGTTAATTTTACTGCACTCGTTCCCGTAGCTTTCATACTTATATTATTTCCAAGCTTGACAATTTGGGAAAATGTCTTGTCTAAGCTTGAAAACATACCTTCACTTGCACACTGTAGCCGATCAACTCAAGCTTCTCCTTTCCTCTCCCTGCGTAGTATCTCACACCCCAGCCTCTGGTCAGGGTGTGCGTTTACCAGATAGCGCAAGCTCTCAACAATGCTGCGGTAATTGGTGGAGTCGACTACTGTTGTAGTGTCGACTTTCCTCAGTTGGAGTCGGGCTTCCATTGGTGTCCTTGTAGGGTTACTGTTCGCTAGCCCAGCTGTGTCCAATAGCTTCTTTGCGTACGCTCTTGACAGATGGTGATACCAGCAGTACTCTGTTGCACTTCGAGGCCGAGGTAGAAGCTGAGCACGCCGAGATCGCTCATCTTGAAGTTCTTTGATATCTCCCTCTTGAATCTTTCGAGGACTTCCATGTCGCCTCCAGTGATTATGAGGTCGTCAACGTAAACTCCCATGATTAGTCGTTGCTCGCCATGGCCGTGCGTTTAAACTTCAGCGACAGTAGGGTAATGTCGAGCTTTGCATTCCAGGCTCATGATGCTTGTCGAATCCCATAGAATGCCTTGTGCAGTCGCAATACCTTGCTAGAGTTGTCGTTGTCCAGGAAGCCTGGTGGTTGTCGGACATAGATGGTCTCCGTCAGCTTTCCGTTGAGGAATGCGTACTTCACGTCCATGTGGTGGACCTCTTAGGAATGATGTGCCGCGATTGCCAGCAAATAGGTACTCCACTGTGAATTGATTTGGGTTTTGGTCTGCCTCGGTCACGTCGTTCCATTGGGTCTGATTCGACGTTCCACCACCCCATTCTGCTGAGTAGGGTGCCGTTAGGTGTCGCTGCATGGTGAATTCTCAGCCTCACTTTTCACTTGTAGTAGGATCAGCCACATCGCACAGCTTATTTACACATTCGATTGTGCTAGCAAACCATGTCGCCGAACTTCACCGTCCCATGAATCCCTGAGTCTAGCTCGGAGAATGCAAACCTTGCCCCTTGGTCACATATGGTTTGATCCCCTTTATTCCCGCGCGCGCCCACGAGATTACCACGGCTTCTTGCTACCTTTACCGCCGTTGAAAACGTTACTCTCGCGGAGCTTCAGGCGTGCAAGCCATTCTTCCTGAGTGAGGAAGAAGAGTGGTGGATGTTGTTGGCGAGCCCCGTGATCCACATTGAAAATCATCGACGGACTCCTTGTCCTTATAAAAAAAAAGAACTCCGAGAGCTCCTTCCGCAGCTGATAGAGCCAACAGAGGAGTGAGTGAGCCTGCCCGAGATGGACCCCATACAATGTGTGTATTTTCGTGCTTTGCATTTTCTTCTACTTGAACCAGAGACCTATGTGCTATTAGGTCGACATTCTAATCAATTGAGCTAATCAAGTTGGCTTTTGATAGACTTGGCTTCTCCACAATGATATATCACGAACCCTACTCTGATACCACTTGTTTTGACTGAGGAGGAAATCGGGTGTTGTTTTGACGGAGGAGGAAATCGTTGACGAGGAAAAGCCGAAGGAAAAATCTTGAAAGAAGAAAATAACATAGAAACAAAAGAAAGAGACACTATTTGGTTGAAGACCCGATGATTTTATTTCTCATTGGGATATTTAAATAACAAACTACATCCTAAAAATGTAAAGAAGTGGGCAACTTAATTAAATCACTTCACTCGAAGTGGACTTCCACTTCACTCTAATTTTGAGTTTAAATGAAAAAGTAGGTTTAACAGAAAAAGGTGGGTTTAGAAGAATAGTTACCTACAAAATAGTAACTAAAAACTATAATGATTTTCAACCTAATTAAAATGCTGATTTGCGCTCATAATTGATTCTATTATTATTTTTTTTTTTTGTGGATGATGATAAAGGCTACCTACACCATCTTTGAACAACACTATTACTCCTTTTTTATGTAGTTGTTCAACTCTCAAGAGATTATTTTTTAGTTTAGGTACCCTATACCATTACTAATAGTGTAATGGACCCATGCAAAGTTAATTTAACTACACCATTTCCCGTTACTTTCATAACTTGTATTATTTTCAAGCTTGACAATTTGGGATAAGGTCTTGTTTAAGCTTGAAAACATACCTTCACTTGCACACATATGGTGTGAGCAACCAGAATCTAAGAACCAAGCATCACTCCTTTTTGTTTCATGTCTTTCTATATGAGCAATTAACAACATTTCATCCTCTTCTGCCAGCTCTGCATAATTCAATTCCTTATTCTTCTTTGGACATTCATATTGAAAATGACCTAAGTCATGACACTTATAACATTCAATAGTTTCTTTGTTGAAAGTTGATCTTCCTCTTCCGTCCTCTGCCCCTGTAAGTTCCTCTTCCTCTTTTACTTATTTTCGTTCGACCTTTGACTTTTAAAACTTGCTCCTCTCCGTTAATGCTGGATCGTCGAAATTTTTGTTCATGCACCACTAGTGAACTTTTTAATTCATCAATGGACATGTTATCAGTATCTTTGGATTCTTCAGCAAATACTACAACATAAGTAAATTTTTCAATCAAGGTATGCATAATTTTTTCTACAATTTTCTTGTCAGGCATATTTTCTCCATTGCTTCTCATCTTGTTGGAGATTATCATCGCTCTTGCAAAATAATCTGTGATACTTTCATCATTCTTCATCTCTAGGATCTCAAATTCTCTCCTTAATGCATTAAGAAGAGATTTCTTTACTTTTTGGTTTCCACCAAATTTTTGCTTCATTGAGTCCCAAACAATCTTGGACGATCCAAGATTTGTTCAAAGATAGTACGATCAATTGCCTGGAAGAGGTAATGTTTTACTTGGTGATCTTTAAGTCTAGCATCATCAAGGTGGCCCTTTTGTGTCTCAATCAACATTGTTTCTTCCTCTGGTTCTGAGAAACCAATCTTTACCACACTCCATAGACCCTTTGCTCTAAGCAAATTTTCCATCAGCTCACTCCAATGATCATAGTGACCATCGAAGTGAGGGATCTTCGTGAAAGTTTTGTCTTCCCTCATACTCTCTCTATTTGATCACCACACTCCATAGACCCTTTGCTCTGAGCAAATTTTCCATCAACTCACTCCAATGATCGTAGTGACCATCGAAGTGAGGGATCTTCATGAAAGTTTTGTCTTCACTCATACTCTTTGTATTCGATCACTAAAAAATTGCTACTTTACAAAGCCTTAGTGGTGGCTCCGAAACCAATTGTTAGGTTTTGACAGAAACATAAACAATTGAAGTTTCAAGTGACGATATTATTGCATATTGAACTTGACTTTTATAGCTTTACAAATAACCAGAACTAACCACAAATCTTGCAAATATTTAAACTAAATACCAAAAAGTACTCCACCTATCCCAAAGAAACGATCTTAAGTTAATTATTTTTGACATAATCAAATTATTCTAACAGTGTTTGCATTTGCATGACCCCTTATGGGCCTAGAACAGAGATTGTGGCACGTGAATAGGGTAGACTCATATTTAAATTCCGAGTCCTATTCCTATGTTAGAATAAGTTTTTATTTATTTATTTATTATTATTATTTTTTTTTTTTGCATTACATCATTTTAAATTATTTGTATTTGTTTTTTATTTTTTTTTCTAAATTTAAGTATTTTGTATTTAAACACGTAAGACCATGACTGTGTTTTCCAGAGAATAGCACGTTTTAAATGTTTTCGAGATTTATATTATAGATGATGTTTTCTTTTAAAAGTTATAATTTAGAGTCGTTACATTTGGTATCAGAGCTCTAGGTTTTAGATATTGTAGACTACCTTACGATGTATAGAACGATGTAGGCTTGACACGTTCCATGGTCCAACCGTCCATGCTTTGTCACCGTCAGGTATGTCTTGTATAAGATAAGAAAAGAGAAACGTTTTTTAAGGTACCCCTGTAAGGGGGACGGAGGCATTGCAGCTTTGAGACTGTGGCACAAGTCATGTGCTACTACATTTTTCATATTAAGGTTTCATATAAAGGCAGGACAGAAGCATCACAACTCTGAGACCCCTTGCGCCACTACATTTTTCATATAAAGATAAGGATGGAGGCATCAGAACTCTAAAGCCTCTTGTGAAATTTTTCATATAAAGGCAGGACGAAGGCATCGCAACTCTGAGACTATGGCACAAGCCTTGTGCTACAACATTTTTCATATAAAGCCAGGGTGCCCCAGGCTAATGGAGGCATCGCAACTTTAAGTTAAGTGAAAAATCAAGGTTGTTACATGAGCTATCCCAATAATTTTTTACACATTATCCTTATTTTAATAGCATATTTGGTGGGTGTTTGAACAGTTGATATTTCTTTTGCGGAGAGAGACTATAAATACCTACAAATTATTAGGTAAAAGACAGATTTGATGAATGAAATTTAGCTCTCAAATTGAGACTTCACCCTTATAAATTTGAGCATCATTTTAGTCATTTCTAAGTTTTATGCGATTCTTGTGGTAGATTGCATCTAAGCCATTCAATCAAGCCTTGATCAAGTTCGATTGTGGGGTGACTCAATTTAGGATAAGGTTCCAAATATCTTTGATCTTAATAGGTAATCTAATTCTAGTCATCTCTCGGTTGATCCGAATTTTGTATGAGAATGTGTTAATTTCTTTGATTAAAGGGTTTTTGCTCCAACAAAAGCTTGGATGGTTGGGTTGATGATTAAATTGTGGACTATAGTTCTTGGATTTATTCTAAATCCAAAAACTATAGTCCACAATTTTCATTCAAACTTGTTTCTACACGTTCTAAATAAGATTACCAGCAAGTATATTAAAAAATCGAGTACAAAATGCACCTAACCTATGTACCCAATTCAATCCGCCATTGAAGGCACTCGACGAAGCTTGAATTTATAATTCATGGCTACATGTGAATTGTCACTTCTCATCCATCCCATTGGATTTTTGAACCATTAAAGAACATTTTCATAGAAGAACTTAAAGACCAATATGTCCCAAAGAATGCCCAATTTAAGAAATTCATGATTGAAATTGGGGTAAAAATTGGGGTAAGTTTCAATTTTCTACTTATAACCATTCTCATCCAAAATTAATGATTCCATAAACTTTAGGGACTAAGATAGACAATGTTCATGAAGGAGTCATGGCCTAATGATGTAGGATTCAGCTGCTCAAAAAATCTCATTTTCACGTTATGGGTTGAGTTGCAGACCGAGGGAAGAAATCCAAAGTTAAGTCCACACACATAGATTTGTCCCTCCAAGATGAGTTTTTAAGCTCGAGGGAAGTATAAGGATGAACTTTCGTGAAGAAATCGTGGCCTAAAAGTACCTCAATTGTTTCAACAAATTAGAAAATCCAGTGGGTTTACTCCATACGCGGAACCCTATTTTTATCCAAATTCGACGAGCTATAACTCAAGCTACATTACACTTAATGGTAAGAAGTTAGTCCTTAGATCTACCTTGAAATTCTATCTTTAAGTTTCATGAAATTGAGGGGAGAAATTTCTTGAAACCGAGCTAAGATGATTTATTTTCAAACAGTAGCACAACATTTCACACGTATCTTCTTTCTTTCAAAGGAAGAAAACGATGGCGTGAGCGATTCAACTAAACCGGCCACGCTAACCTGATATCCAGAACTACGTTAGTTTTTTTTCTAAATTTTAACACCTAACTCATTCTTTGAAAAGAAAATTTAGGGTTCTAGAAACTATACACTCTAAAGAGTTTGTTAAAGAAAATTTGGAGTCATTCAAGTATCGAAAGCTTGAAAACGGTGGTCCCGAACACCAATGATGAGGTATAAAGTATCTAGAACTTTTCTTAAGAAATAATTTATAGGAACCGCTTAATTTCTAGTATGAACCTTAAGCTAAGCATGAATTAAGGGAATATGAAAGAAAAATACTAAGAACCATAAGTGAAGGTCCTCCATGAGAGTTTTTCTTCATAAACAAGTAACATAAAAAATAATTCGCTAAATGAACAATATTGTCCATGAAATTTTGAGGCTGAAGATAATACGACATGTTGAGGGCCATATTAAATTTGGTAGTCATTGGATAAAGATAATTGGCTAAACGAAGAAATGATGCAATTGACCAAAATGCCTCCATGACGGTTGAAACACAAGAAACCTTGGAGGTAAGACCAAACTTTGTCTCTTGAAACGAATGAAGCCTTAGACACAGATTGTCGCATTCATTACTCATACCATAAATATTAGAGGAAATGTCTTATGCAATAGAAGAAGAACTAAGGAAAGAACTTAGAACCAAGACCAGAATAAAAATTAGAATATGGATCAAGACACACGTGATAATGTTGTTATAACACATGCAGAAGCAATTTAGATCTTAGGAACTCTAAGTACCTCAATTATAATAAATTAGCTAGCATGTTCATGAAGCATTAGGAGTTTGAATACTAACCTTTTATAGTTCAAATTCTTTTTTCCTCACTAACCGGTTTTGAACCACCACTAGTGTCTTCCCTACTATTCTCCAGCCTTAGAACGGGATTGTGGAATATGATGAGTGACTAAACTTGGAAGGGCTTTAGTATATGTGAAGAGATTATTTGTGATCGTTTTCTCAAGGTTTTTCCAAGAAGACTTACCATGTACCTTAATCACTCTGTTTATAGAGTCATATTTGCATGTTCATGCAAATTTGAGATTACCAAATCTTGACACTCAAAATTCCACTCAAATGTGTAGAATTATGTGGCAAGCATGCAAGTTTGAGTTGACCAAATTTTGACACTCAATATAACACTCAAAATTGTGGGGTTTATTTGGCATGAAAGTTTGGTTAAATCAAATTTTGACACTCAAAATTCCACAAACTGATTTTTCCATTAAGGGAAGGCTTTTACATTCTCCATTTTAATTCAACAATTAATTTAAATAATCAATTTCAAATTAAAGTATATTAATTAAACAATTTAATTAATATTTAACATTAATTTAAATGTCAATTCTAATCAATTCCAACCCATATGGATTAAAATATTTAAATCTTATTTAAATATCTTCGATTCTCTCTTTTTGTTTAATTTATAAATGAAACAAAAATGCGGTTAAATACATCATATATATTTAGCGCATATTCCCTAATTTGAATTCGAACACTTCGAACGCACTTCGAACGCACTCGTCACACTGTTCTATGGTTTAGTCCGGTATGAGCTAGTAGGGGGACCTAATGGACCTATAGATCATGTGCTCCAACGATCTAAGATTAACCGGCTAAACTCATTAACTTTGTTAACCAACATTCTTTAACTATTAGGACACTCCACTATAGCCTAGTAGTGCACTCCCCTCACTATAGATATATTTCTGTCCATTTGATATAACCATGATTAGTAAGTTGATCCTTCACAGGTTGTTCGTAACTAGAGCTGGGTCAATTTACCGTTTTACCCCTAAAGTTACTTCTTGTTCCTTATGTTCCACTGATGAACAATTGGTTTGTGGTCCAATCAGTAAACCAAATCCCTCTCAAACCAATGAGAGGGTAGGGCCCCTTATTCAAGGCCTGGAGTCCATACTTAAGGGAACAACCTCTCTACTATCCCTAAAAGTGGGTAGAAGTGAATTCCATCTTGCACCCTATGCCCCCAGCTATTCACCTAGTCTTACCCCGAAAATGGGAGGCTTATTGAGTCGGCGAACTTGAGCCACTCTCGCTCATGCAAATCTAAGGATAATTCTGAATAAACAGGAGTTCATGATTACCTCAAGATTAAGATCGAGTTACCTAGGTCATCGAATGAAAAAAAAAAATCAGTCTCAACAATAAACGACATTATAAAGTGAGAGTGATTTTCTTCATGGTCTGATCTTATGCAATACTCATTGCATAGGATAGTATTGCATAGGATGCCCCACTCACATATCTCCGCATGTACAATTTAGTGATCACATTGTTTATATCATATACAAAAGTGGGCCACATTCATAGTATTCCCAGGATAAAGTACTCAGCCTTATCCCTGTATTATAGATCATTTTGACTATATACTTGGACTTGAAACACTCTTATGTCTCTACATATAGTTCAAATAATCATACTATAGTCAAAGTGTTCTTAATTTATTGGATTTAGATTAATAATCGTAAAATTCACTTTATTCAATAAAAATCTTTAATGAATAAACATCAATAATAACTTTATTGAAAATAGAATATGTTTTTGTTTACAAACAATGAGTTTTAGGACATAAAACCCAACAACAATTTTTTAGCACTTAAAACCGTGAACCTTAGAACTAAAGTTTTTAGATCAAAACACCGGCTAAGACCTCATATCCCAGAGACAAGGTTCTTAGGGTAGTTCATGAAAAGAACTTAGAAAACTATGATAGAACTTAAGGGTCTAAGTTTTAAAGACAAGAACAAGAATCGAATTCAAGTATCATATAGAAGAGACACATCTAACCAAATCCAACGACCAAATTCAAAATAGAAATCAGTTGCCCACTAATCATTGAGAATATATATTGCAAAAATTTTATAAAACTCAATCTCAAATTCACATAAATCTAGAAGTTTTAATGTTGGTTTAAGCTCCCTCTATAAAGCCTGAAGTAGGGGTTTTCCTTTGGAGCAAGAATTCTCTAGTAGCTGTTGATGCCGGACACCTGTTAGGAATAGTGATCGTCATGGCAACATTATGATAAACATAAATGATCATTTTCTTGCCTCGTAGCGTACACGTACACGTCCATACTATCATTGAGGAGAAGGGGTATCCCCCGATGCATAAGAACACAATAAGGCATGATGTCACAACATTTTTCCATTTTTATTATCATATAATACAATTCGGCTGGCATCTTCTTTCAAATCATATCATATCCTTCATGCGTGTGTCAGAGTTGTATTTCATGCCAGTTCTTCATTTTGCATGTCAATCATATCACATATCATTCATGTTGCACATATACTCTATCATAACTTATCATACCTTTGCATGTATCAATTCACATCATGCACGCATCGTACCATATCATATATCATAACAGTCATATAACATAACGCATGCATGGTTCCAACATATCATATCCGAACATATCATATCATAAAAATATCAATTCATCAAATACAACATAACAATCACATATCATAACATATACATATTAATTCATAATAGTTTACATATACGGGTGTAAGACATGTGCGAAGCCACGAGCACGTGTCATCATACAAGACACAATTATAACTAAACGATGGAGGGACTACTTACTTGGTTGGCCTTAGCCAATGTTTTCCCTAATTCAAATACATTCGCTCTCGTTCCTCAAAATTGCTCCAAATTTTCACAAGTTGTCACTTTCTATTAGAATATCCCATTTCGTTAGTGATCTAAGAACTCTTAACTCATTTGGACTTATATTGAGAAATTGAACCTAACTTTATTTATCTTAAACAAGGTCAAATTTAGCTTCAGGATGGTCAAAATGGTAGAAATTGGCTAAATTTCCTTTTATCGAGCTGAAAGAGTGAGTTCTGAGCTGAGGAGGTGATTCGCGTGCAAGTTGCTTTGGGTTGTGGCGCGGGTGCTGGTTGCGGTGCGAGTATTGTGTCGTACCAAGTTGGGCCTTGGGTTCTCGAGCTGCTGCAAGTTGGGCCAAGGTTTTTGGGCTGCTACAAGTTGGGCCGAAGTGTATAGGTTGGGCTTCAAGCATTGGCTGCTGCAAGCTGAGATGATGGGATTGCGCTGCAGAGTTAACGGGCCGAGGTGGCGGTTTATCGAATTGGGCTGCTGATTGGTCACTGCTCGGGTATCTGATCCGTACCTTACCC
The DNA here is from genome assembly GCF_057944985.1 of Cucurbita pepo subsp. pepo. Taxonomy (NCBI): domain Eukaryota; kingdom Viridiplantae; phylum Streptophyta; class Magnoliopsida; order Cucurbitales; family Cucurbitaceae; genus Cucurbita; species Cucurbita pepo. Next base: position 10,044,537 of record NC_141814.1, on the reverse strand, counting down.
GGGTCCATGGGCTGTCTTCCCTACCTAGTTTCTTCACCATTTGTCACCTTTATTTCTCTCTCCTCCGTACAATGAAGGCTCTTGTTTTCCAACATATTTACGTATAGATCTGTCTTCTTCTCCTTTCCTCCTACTTGTTCTCTTGTTCCCACGGTGTTTTGAGGCTCTGTTTGTATCTATATACACAGATCTGTGGCATTAAGCATATTACCGCTTTCAGATCTAATGGCGACGAAAAGATAACGTAAAGCATTATGTGGTTGCAAGTTTCTTACCATGGGCATACTAGGGGTCTTTAGTTGGTTATTCCATTCACTGTTCGCAGGAGGTTATTCGGTTTTCCTCTTCGTTGGAACTTCAACTTGTTGATTTCTGGCAATTGGGAGGAAAACGTCGACGGAAAAACAAACCGGCCGAAGGAAAAAAAAAACGGAAAGTAAAAGGAGAGAGGGAGAGATTTGTTGAAGACTCGATGATTCATTTCTCATTAAGTTGAATACTTTAAATAACAACTCTAATCCTAAACATGGAAAGTAGTGGGCAAAAACTTGCGCCCAAAGTTTGCCAAAATGGCCACAAAAAATTACGCTCTTCCATTCGACGGGGAGCGTTAATTTAGATTCTTCCATTCAAGGGGGAGCGTTAATTTAGATTTTTCAAAAGTAAAAAACAACTAATGAATTCTAAGGAAACCATACCTTTTATTTAATAATCTCCTCCTAAAAGTTGTGGTATATCTACCTTATTATTTGAACTCCGATTTTTTAGCGTAGTCCTTCAAATTTTACCCGCGCCAAGGACTTGGTGAAAATGTCTCCAAGCTGTTTCTCTGTTCGGATGAAATCAATCTTGATGAGCCCTCGATCTGCACATTCTCGGATGTAGTGGAATATGATTTCTATTTGCTTGCTCCGGTCATGCAGAACTGGATTTTTTATCAGGGAGATCGTAGCTTTGTTGTCCACGTATAGCATTGGTGGATTGCTTTCTCTTCCGATGAGTTCTTCCATTAGTCGCGCAAGCCAGACCCCCTGTGTGTGCCGCCGTCGAAGCGACGATGTATTCTGCTTCGCAGGAAGACAAAGCAACTATCTTTTGTTTTGTTAATTGCTAGTAGATCGCGCCGCCTGAGAGGAAGTAGATCATCCTGCTGGTGCTCTTACGATCATCAATGTCACCGGCCATGTCACTATCACTGTAGCTGACCAGCTCAAGCTTCGTCTTTCCTTTCCCTACGTTGTATCTCACACCCCAGCCTCTGGTTCTAGCCACATAGCGCAGGATGCGCTTGACAGCCACAAGATGCTCCTTCCGAGGTGCTTCCATGAATCTACTCACATATCCAACTAAGTAAGCAAGGTTAGGACGTGTGTTTACCAGATAGCGCAGGCTCCTGACAATGCTGCGGTAATTGGTGGCGTCGACTGCCGTCGTAGTGTCGGCCTTCCTTAGCTGGAGCCGGGCCTCCATTGGCGTCCTTGTAGGGTTACTGTCCGCAAGCCTAGTTGTGTTCAACAGCTTCTTTGCGTATGCACGTTGGCAAATGGTGATGCCGGTAGTACTCTGTTGCACTTCAGTGTCGAGGTAGTAGCTGAGTACACCGAGATCGCTCATCTTGAAGTTCTTTGACATCTCCCTCTTGAACCTTTTGAGGACTTCCATGTCGCCTCTAGTGATTATGAGGTCGTCGACTTACACTCCCACAATCAGTCGCTGCTCGTCGTGGCCGTGCGTGTACATGCCAAGGCACAACACTTGAACTTCAGTGATAGTAGGGTATTGTCGAGCTTCGCGTTCCAGGCTCGTGGTGCTTGCCGAAGCCCGTAGAGTGCCTTGTGCAGGCGCAGTACCTTACCCGGGTTGTCGTTGTCCAGGAAGCCAGGTGGTTGTCCGACGTAGACGGTCTCCTTCAGCTCTCCGTTAAGGAAAGCGAACTTCACATCCATATGGTGGACCTTCCAAGAGCAATGTGCCACGATTGCCAGCAAAAGGCAAACGAATTCTAACCTTGCCACCAGCATAATACCTCTTCGAAGTCCACTTCTTACTTCTGGACATAACTCTTCGCCACCAGCTTCTCCCTTTTCATTGTGCTTCAGTTTGAAGACCCATTTGAGCCCTATGGCTCAGTGCCGCGAGTCCATGTTTGGTTCTCGGTGATGGATGTCATCTCCTCCTGCATTGCCTTCAACCAGCACGGGTTCTTTTCTACTTTGGCGAAGGTGTTCGGTTCATCTACGCTGATGGCATGCAGTTCAGCCACCTCTTGTTCGAGTTCGCGCGCCGCCAGTCCAAGTGGTTCACCTCCTCCCACTAGGTCGTCCATCCTCTGGTACCTGACCACAAGATCATCATCGTGATCGGTATCCAGCGTCAAATCCGCAGTCCGTGGTGTTGCGAACTCCACTGGTTCAAGGGGTGCAGCTGCTAACGGCGGTGACAGTTCCTGATGCTGGGCTACTCCTTCTTCTGACTCGGTGACGAGGTAATCCACCATGAATTGATTTGGTTTGTGATCTTCCTCGATCACGTCATTCCACTACCAGAAGGTGCTTTCGTTAAAGATGACATCGCGAGACATGTGAGCTCGCCCCCTGCAGGATCATAGAGTTTGTACGCCTTGCTCCCGGGTTCATAGCCGATGAAGACGACTTTCAGCCCCCTTGGATCGAGCTTGGCGAGGTGGGGACGTGCTAACTTCATGTATGCAACGTAGCCGGACACTTGGAGATGATGTACCGTTGGCTTCTTGTTGTACCAAGCCTCGTGTGGTGTCTTCCTATCGAGGCTTCGCATTGGTGAATGATTGAGGTAGACTGCCGTCATTATCGCCTCTCCCGAGAATCTCCCAGGCATCCCGGCCGTCACCAGCAATGACCTCGCTGTCCCGATGATGGTCTGATTTTGGCGCTCCACCACTCCGTTCTGTTGGGGGGAGTAGGGCGCCGTTAGGTGTCGTTGTATGCCGAACTCGTCGCAGTACTTACCGAAACTTGTTGAGGTGAATTCTCTGCCTTGGTCTGTGCGCAGCACTCGCATCTTCTTCCCGCATTCGGCCTCCGCTCGCGCCTGGATGCGCTTAATCACCTCTGCCGCCTCAACCGGCTTGATGGGCCCGAAGATATCGCCATGTACAAGCTCCAACGGTTCATCGGCGTGGTAGGATGTCCGAGACGGAAAGGGGGGTACGCCTCTGTTTGTCGATGAGGCACCCGTCGCACAACTTGTTCACGCCTTTGATTGCCGGCAAACCGTGCACCATCTCCTCCTTTTGTAGTTTTTCTAGAGCAGGAAAGTTTAAGTGCCCATACCTTGCGTGCCACCTCCAAGATACCTCTTCGGTCTTGGCCAAGAGGCTGACGGGTTGCTCTATCTCTAACTCCAAGAGGTAAAAATGGTTTGTCGTGCGCCGAACTTGCGTGAGCAGCCGTCGTCGATCATCGCAAATTTTGAGTAGCCCGCGCTCGATGGAAATGAAGCAGTCTGCCTCATCGAGTTCACCCAGGCTCATAAGGTTAGCCTTGAGCCTCGGGATGAAGTAGACGTTGGTCAGCTTGCGGTGCTCGCCTCCCTTGCTGATGAAAAAGATGGTGCTGCACCATTCGATCTCGACGACGGAGCCGTCGTCGAATTTCACCGTCCCGCAAATCCCCGATCAAGCTCGGAGAACACAGATCTAGCCCCGGTCATATGGTTTGTTACCCCTATGTCGAGGACCCATCGCCGGTGCTCATGCTGCTCGTCCCTCTCGCCGATCTGAGCGAACACTCACTCCTCCTTCAGTTGAATTGGCTCCTCAGCTGGTGCCTTTGCTATGCCCAGCTGAAGCTCTTCCTCGGGTTCGACGCTCACCAGAGGAGCAGTTACGCCGTCGTCGATTACCTCCACCTCTACAGATTTGGAATCGAAATTGGGGACGTCAGATAAAACCGAAGCACTTACCATGAAGAGAGTTGGCTCTTCCTCCTCGGATTGAACCACATGGGCCTTCTCGACCTTCTCCTTGTTCCTGAGCTTGCTCAGGTGACCTCTCTTCCCACAATTCGAGCACTGGATTGGCCCGCCAACGGTCGACTCCTTCTTTTGATCCCCATCTTTCCCGCCTGTGCGTCCGCGAGATTTCCATGGCTTCTTACTGTCTTTGGGCTGGAGGGCCCGTTGCTCTCGCTGGTGTTGTCGCGGAGCTTTAGGCGTGCAAGCCATTCCTCCTCAGTGAGGAGTAGAAGACCCTCCTTGTCAATAGCTGAAGCGGTATTTTTCTTCTGCTGCTTGACGTTACGTAGTCTTCTAGTCACCTCTTCCACTGTTAGGTCGTTCACGTCAAGCAATGTCTCGATTGAAATCGCGATTTGCTCGAGGTGATCGGGGACGACCTGTAGCATCTTCTTCACGATTTTCGTCTTGTTGATGCTCTCACCGAGAGTGGTGATGCTGTTGGCAAGCCCCGTGATCCGCATTGAAATATCATCGATGGATTCGCCGTCCTTAAAGTGGATCTCCAAGAGCTCCTTCCGTAGCTGCTCGATGTTGGATTCCCGCAATCGCTATACACCAACTCGACGGGATTTGATTCCCTCCCAGGCCAATTGCGCGATGCGCTTGGAGAAGAGAGAAGCTAGCACCACATAGGTGTAATAGCAATTATAGAATGTTAAGATTTGGATAGACAATTTCAATCGATTAAAATCTATATTTTTTAGTACCCAAGTGGTTACTCTTCTACCTATACTTCCATAGTCCTATATGTTTGAATTCTTTTTTTTTTTTTTTTTTTTTTTTTGGGGGGTTGGGTAGAAATATATGGAGAGACGGGATGATTAGATGTTGTATACTAGATTTGTGAAAACTATTGAGTACTAGTTTATGTTATCCAATCACGAAAAAATTATATTTTTTTATTAAAATAAATCTCATTCGGTCACTTATAATAGTAAGGATAAGATCAGATATTTATTCATATAGTTCCTATTTATTAAATACATTACTCATCAATAAAAATGGGTAGATTAGTTTCTAGTAAAAGAAATAATTAAAGCAAGTGCCTTAAGGAAAAAAAGTCGTTGATGTTATTTTCAAGTTAGCATGTAGGTAATTGTAGTCGATACAGTGTCTGCAGAGCTTCAACTTCCCTTTCAACTCTAGTATGGAACCTTTGATTTAGGCGTGAGGTTGGTTATGGATGTGTCACTTGATAGTTTATTTGATTGCCTTGCCCAATGGCTCTATCCTATAGGAGGATGTTGATCATGCGGGTTGTCATGTAGGCTGATAGTAGACTCAATAAGTAGCCTACTTGTAGGCTCTTAATCGTGTCCTTAGTATGCTAGGGTTTTCTTCTTTTGGTTCTTGTTGCAAGTACTTAGGCCCCTTTAGTTATGTTCTTGACTTGTGAATTCTTATCATGATCTATCCTGAGGACTTTGGTCCTAGGATTCTGAGGTCTCAACCTTGGTCTTGATCTAAGAGCCTTAGTACTATGGTTCTGGGTTCTTGTTTTCAAAATTTGGATCTTGATCCATGTTCTAGTCCTTGATCGTTGTCTCGTTCATGGTTATTTTTTAGGTTTTTGGTTCATTCTCCAAGACAATCCGCATAGGATTTATGTTATAAGTCATGAACCTGACAACCTGTGTCCAAGGCTTCATACGTTCCAAGAAACATAATCTAAACATGCATCTAGGGCTTGCCATGTAATACGATCTGAAAACCTACATCCAAAGCTTCTTACGTTCCAAGCGACGTAGTCTAATTCTGCATCCATGGCTTGCCTTGTGATACAACTTGAATACATATGCCCAAGGTTTCCTGCGTTCTAAGTGGCAGGTTCTGAATACCTACGCTCAAGGTTTAATACGTTCTAAGTAGCGTAGTCTAAAATCTTTCATTTAGTGTTTTCCATGTGATACAGCTTGAATATCTATGTCCAAGGCTTCATACATTCCAAATGACGTAGTCTGAATACCTATGCTTAAGGCTTCATACGTTCTAAGCAGTATAGTCTGAGTCATGAACATTGTGTACGGTGGGAGGTCTTAGAAGTTTCTTGAGTTTCGGGTGTACCTTGGTCCCTTACCCTTGAGTAGTACCTAGCATTCTTGTTACCTTAGTAGTTATAGAGCTTATAAGTTTCTAAGTTTCTTTATTTCTGGAGGCATAAGTTTTAACATGCCATCTTAAGCTCGTGAACCAAACATAGTAACATGCATGAGTTATTCTAAAATTTCAGAGTCATAATATATTCTTTTGAGACTTCTAGAAGAACCTTAAGTACTCGATAAGAATTCCTTGAAGTACTTTCCTTTAAGTGTTTATAAGGCCCTAACTTGGTTTATACTTCAAACTTGCTCAAATCAACGTGAAATCTTGAATGTACCTTCATATTTTTAGGAATAGACCATATAAAAAGTAGGTCATTTGGAGTATGTTTAGATCATGAATATTATAAAGAGTCCGAGGGGCATTTTGATCATTTTATCCCTTAATTCTTAGTTTTGCTACTTAACGTGTTCTAATGACTTTCAAACTTCACATCATCAAACATCATAAAATAAGATCTACTACAAAGTTTCATAATATTTTGAGGTCATTTTGAGCATGAACCGAAGATAACTTACTGATATGAATCCAACAACTGATCATGTGCATGTACCCGAACGAGCAATTATAAGAAGCAATACAAAGAAAATTCAAGTATCAAATCAAGAAAATAATGAAGTGGCTGACATTGGAAAGTGATTAGAAGACTTTCCTTTGGTAGTTGAACTACCAATTAAGACAATTTATGAATTGCCTTATATTCTTCAATTTATATTTAATAGCATTTATTAAAAGTTTGTATGAATTGCCTTATATTCTTCAATTTGTATTTAATAACATTTATTAGCATTTATTAGCATTTATTAGTGGTTGGTGGCTGAACTTTATTTTGTTAGGGTTATCTTTTGGGCCTATTTAAAGATGTAATACTCATGTTTGAGGGATTTTGTTGAATATAGAAAAAAAAAACTTTGTGTTTTCTTGATACCTTTTTGGTGTTATTCTTTTTCAAATCTTGCTTTAGGTTTGATGTTTAAACCGATTCATTGAATTAGTTTTGATCAAGCTAATTCTGGAGTGAATTGTCTTGGTATCTAAGAGTGACCATCATAGATTCCAAGTTTGATCTAAGAGTCATTCATCTTCTAACCAGCTCTTGGTTGGAATCAATCCGTTAAGTTAGCTTTCTCTGTGAGCGTTTTGCAAGGATTCTAGAAAGACCTCTAGCTTTGCAAATTCCAGCATTGTTGGCGCTTATCACTTACCTTAAGGGTATTATGGTAATTTTACACCATTTCTTGGTTTAGCTACTTAACCTTATCCAATCACCCCCAAATTTCACATATAATCTTAACATGTCATAATATACTCATTATTAAATTTTTATAGGCAACAAAGTTTATTTAGTGGGTTATTTTAACGTTACTTAAATCCCAAGCAATTTGATCGGTTCAGAGCCTTAACTCTTGGTTCTTGGTATTTTTCTTCCATAATCTTTTAAATCATACTTAGTTTAGGATTCATACACAGATTCAAGTAATTCCTACAAGTATTTTTTAAGAAAAGTCCATGATGGGTACTTACCTCGTTGGCGATGTCCGGGACCTCCGTCGTCATCGATGTTCTAGTTTCTGGAACCATAAAATATTTCATGAGAAATGGTCTGTAAGAGAGTTAAAATTGAGAAAAATCAATGGAGAGTCATTTTTTTATATGACATCGTCTAGATAGGAAGAAGATGCGCGCAACGCATAATGCCGCCACTTGAAAATTCTTCTCCACAACTCCGATCACGGGATTTCTCCCCTTGATTTCTTCATTAAACTTGAAGATGGTGTTACAAGGAAGGGCTTGAGATTGGTTTCATACCTTGTCGTGGATCGTAGCCTAAGTTATTAAACTCTAGAGTTCGTCGAAAATCTTTTTCCTCGCCGAAGCTCTACCAAAAAAAACTTATGAGGCAGCCATTTCCAGAGGTTATTAGGACCCAATTTCTTCCTAGAACCTCTTCCTTATTCTTCCCTCCTGCTAAAGGAATTGGTTTAAAGGAACTTCTTTCAGTGTGTAACACCTAAGACCTCTAATAAGAGATAATGTATAATTCCTAATAGGTTGTACAAGGTTTTGGAAGCAAATAACCACAAAATTGGATAAAATTCTAGAAAATGAAATTTTTTCCAATTTTTATCAAACTTCCCAAAATTTTAAATTCTTTTAGAGGAAGAATTTCAAGGTTCTCGGGAAAGGAAAAATGATCATGAAGGGGTATAGAATTTTTGACAAAATTCTAGATTTTTCTTTTAGAAAATAATATTAAAATAGTCAAAAATGGCAAAATTACCAAAATGCTCCTAAAAAATATAGATAACTACAAAAATACCCTTTTGGCTAGAATCAAAACTTTGAGAGCGACCCTCTCCCCAAAATCTATTCAATCTCAAAATCTAGCGGTTGGATCTCCTCCAAAATTGGACACAATCTAGAACGTTCATAAATCATCTCATTCAACGGCTAGAATTCAAAACTAAGGTCGGAAAGGCTCTAATCGGAGTAGGTATTTTTGGTGGATATTGCAGAAAAATCAAGAATGAAATTAATGACAATTCTAGACGTTTGAGGATCATCCATCTATAAATTATGAGGTAGGGACAACTAATAAGAGCAAGAAGTCAGCTAAACTGAGTCCTCAATCGTGAGTTACGATTTTGGGTATCGTATTCTTGGGTTTTCCTCGAATTTGGGAACTACAGTTTATCATTCCTCCTCAAACTTGTTTCTTCACCATGTGACTTACGGTGAATGTTGGAACAGTCATGGAAATCAGGACAGGGCAGTAGTATGCATTGATTTTGTTGATAGTTGGTTTATTTTTATCTATTTTTATTTTTTTTATTATTATTTTGTTGCGCAAGTGTGTTAAAAAATTATTGAAAATGTTTGCTGAAACCACCACACCTAGATGGTGGTTGAAAGTTCTCTATTTATAATTATTTATAGAATAGAGAAATATGGTAAATTATAAATAATATGGAAAGAATAATAAAAGATAATTTACATAATAGAGAAATATGGTAAACTACAAATAATATGGGAAGAACAATAAGAAGGAAAGAATAATAAATGAATACAATATATTTGCATATAATAAATGGTCAACTATGCTTAACACCCCCCGCAAGCTGAGCGTCGAATTTGAACAAACGTGAAGCTTGGATCTGAAAAATCCGAAGAGAGGTCGAGAAATACTTTTGTGAAGATGTCAACAACTTGGAGATGGGAAGGTACATATTGTGTGCGAAGTTTGCCAGCGATAACAAGTTCTCGAAGGAAATGATAATCTAGTTCAACATGTTTAGCCCGCTTGTGAGAAACAGGATTAGAGCTGAAAAAAAAAATACTTTTGTTGTCACATAAAAGTAAGTGTTGCTGTGAAATAGGGATCTTGAGGTCATGCAAAAGATGCGTAACCCAAAGAAGTTCATCAGCAGTTGTGGCAAGAGCACGATACTCAGATTCACAGCTGAAGCGTGAGACAGTAGGTTGCTTTTTGGCACTCCAAGAAACGAGATTGTTACCAAGATAAATAAAACAGCCGAATGTAGAACGACGAGTATCGGGACAACCAGCCCAGTCAGCACCCAAATAAGTGACTAGCGTACTAGGAATAGTGGATGGACGAAAGGTAAGACCAAAGTGGAGTGTTCCTTTGACATAGCGAAGAATACGTTTGACAGCAAGAAAGTGATCTGCAGTAGAAGTATGTAAGAATTTGCTGACAGAATTGACATCATAAGCAATATCAGGATGCGTAATAGTCAAGTACTGAAGGGCACCAAGAAGAGATCTATAGAGAGTAGGGTCAGAGAAAGGAGAACCATCAGCAGTCAGGTGTTGAGAAACAACCATGAGAGTGTGGACTAGTTTGCTATCGAGCAACTGAGCATGAGTAAGAATATCTCGAGCATATTTTAACTGACTAATAAAGCGACCATCAAGAGTGGGTGAAACTTCAAGACCAAGAAAGTAACTGAGAGAACCCAAATCTTTGGTAGCAAACTCAGAATGAAGCTTGCGAGTAAAGCTGTCAATAAGAGATGAGTTGTTGTTGGTAAAATGTCATCAACATAAAGAAGCAAATAGATAAGGTTAAATTGCTGATGAAAGACAAAAATGTACCTGTCAGCGCGACTGGAAGAAAAACCAAGTGGAAGAAGAAATGACCTTTGTATACATACCAAAAATGTAACGACCCGAAATTTTTTACTTAATTTAAGGTCGCTACTGTATACATACCATAAACATTGAATGCGGAAGACTTCATTTAAATTCCATAAAACATAACCTTTGTCTTAAAACACAACCATGGACTTACGTGTTTCGAAAATATTTTTAAAACGACACAACAAAAAACCCGAAATAAAATAAATAAGCGTTTAAGTTTAAAACATCCTATTCTATCCTAAGTCTAAGAAAATAAATACCACTATCCTATGCATGTGCCATGATCTCGAGTTGCGATGCCGTCGTCAGCCGTACAGGAATGCCTTGCCTTAACCTGAAAAATGTAGTAGCACATAGCTTGAGTATTTAAAGAAATACTCAATAAGTGACCCCACTATTGGGGTTAAATGCAACAATCACATATAATGAAATGATGGGACCTATCTTTCGTTTCGTTTCATTTCGTTTCGTTTCGTTTTCCCTACGGTGTAATCCTAACAGGTAATCGTGGATGTGTACCATATACTCTACACGCAGCCCATACGTGCGAGTATGGGCTCACCAGCTAGTTCGCACACCGCTGGGCCACTGTCCCTAGTCGGTGGGCATCCTCTGGGGGCCCACCGGGACCCGTTAAAACTAAAACCGTCATGGCAGCGCTATGCAGGGCATAACGATCGTTGTCCTGCCATTTGGATGTACGCGTCCGTACCCTCGTGATGGGATAGGGGTATCCCCCCAAATGCATGATCACACAATATGCATGAGGTCCCACTAGTCCTACAGTCATCATTTAATGAACATAACCCCGTGTCACGTTTTCATGCTTACATGTCATTCTCATTCTCGTTTCGTTACATATCATACATATTCCTAGCGGGGTTATGTATCATGCAATTTACCGTATTTCATGTCATACAATTCATTTAGTTACACTCCAATACTCATACAACAAGCCATAATCGTACAAGGGCCACACATCGTCACATGCATTCATATCACATCAACTAAGCAGTATAAATAACATACATTCACGTTCACATGATTTCGTACTTAAGCACAATAATCTAGCATACAATGTATCATATAATAACCAAGTCATAACGTAAACACTTCATAGTCATATCGTTCTCTAACTTACCATAGTCTTAACGTTCTTATACCTATCAAAGACATATCATTACGTGACGTACCTTAGTCATATCGTCACAAGAACGTACCCTAACGCTATCGTTCTATCAATCTATCACAAACCTATCCCTTTCTACCCATAACCTAGCCGTATTCTTTCATCAATCTCTTCTACCCATAGCACTCCGGTATGTAACCTAACTCTAACGTTTCATGAACGTATCTTACTCCTATCGTTACATTTCGTTTTGTGCATCCTTCTAGTACCCTATCTCAAATATATCCTTGAGCACATCGTACCATAATTATTATCATACAAACCACATATTATAACATAACATAACATATAGGAAGCATATCGATCCACAGACAATTCACACATATCAATATATATGACACGTGCAGAACAACAGGGCACGTGTCAACATCAAATATAACCATGCCGATAGTAAGGTCACTTACTTGGTTAGCTTAAGTCGTTGTCACGATATATCCTTAATGAAAGTTCGATTCCGTCGTTATCCTTAATGAAAGTCCATTGAACTCCAAGTCAACCTATGTGAGCCCATGATATCAGTTCCGAGTTTGAATTTCTACAAAATTGTTTCTCTAATTTATATTGATCCATGTGTTATATTTCATGCGAACGTTAGAGTCTTTGCCTGAGTTAGGTCTTGAAATATTTATATACGTTTGTTATAGTATTATTTTCATATAAACCATTTAATACCCATTAAAATTTTCCACCTATTCTATTTTTTCTTACAGTGTTTAATACTCTTTAACATTTTCTAGATAATTTCAATTATATTCACAATCTTCACTCCCTGTCTCTTACTGTATTTCCCTTCTTTTAATTATCTCATGTGTTTGAGGATGACTTTTAATATCATTAAATAATATAAAAGGAAAACTACTGAAATGCAAAATCCTTTTAATATCATTAAATAAAATAAAAGGAAAACTACTAAAATCTCTTCAAATGCACGATCTTTTTCTAGCAAAATATCTCTCACTGCCAAAACTAAATGTGAACCTTTTTTTGTGTGTTTGTTTTTGCCCAAAGAAGAAATTCTGATACGTTAAATTCTTCTTTGGTTTTGTTTGCTACCTTTTCAATTAGGTTAGCAATTATTTTGGCCAATTTAATCGATTCTATTTTTTCTGCTATTATCGGATCTTTCTAACAAAGGTAAATTGCTTGATAAAACTAAATAATTGGATAAAAAAAAAGATCTGAGATATAACTTACAGAGAAATCTCATCTCTCCCATGTAAATCTTGATCATATCTGTAAACCCATCTCCTATAAATTTGACTGCAGGTATTTCTGTTTTCTCAAATCTGACAACCCATCTCCTATAAATTTGACTGCAGTTATTTCTGTTTTCTCAAATCTGACATTTTTCATTTGTGTTTCATTTTTGGAGGAACTATTAGGTGGGTTGAGGAGAGATTGTTGGGGAAAGTGACCAGGAGAGATGAGGGAATAATTATTTTTATTTATTTATTTATTAATTTATTATATATTTTTTTTTTTACATAATAATAATTTTTTGTTCTTTATAATAATTTTTATTTATTTATTTATTAATTTATTAATTTTTTTTGGCTGTTACATTATATCCCTCTAAAAAATTTTTTGTCCTCGGAAGTGTTTTAATCTTGGAATAACTCGGATCCTTATTCTAAGAGTTCTTTGTTAAGTCTTCAAGTACCACTAAGCAAAAATTCTTAACAAGTATACCTTAATTCGTATGAGTCATAACATTTATTTGCATGCATAAAACTTCCATAAGCCTATCACTTTGTATTCATAAAATCTTTGAATCCTTATAAGGTGTCTTGTCAGATAGTTAGGTATTTTAAATCTTAATTCATACTCCAAAAGGGTCTTTTGGTCATTAACCCCTAAATCTTGGTTTAATTCTTCAGCATATTCCAATGGTCTTGTAACTTTGTGTAATCCCTTTACACCATGATATAAGGCTCCTCATCAAATTTCATGTCATTTAGAGGTCAATTTGGTCATAAACTAGTGGTACGTAATTATAGGGGCATTTTAGTCATTTTACACCTACACTTGGTTTAGCCCATTATCATAACCTAATGGTCACCAAATTTCGTACATAGCCTTATCATGTCATATTGGGTCTTCTTCTAAAATTTCATGGACAACATAATTCATCTAAGGTTTGTGGCTCTGACACTTCATTGAAATAAATGTTCTGTCAACAATAAGGTTGGAAAACTTACATAGTTCCTCACTTTTTTTTTTTTTTTTTTTTTTTTTTTTTTTTTTTTTTTTTTTACTATGATTCCATCTACTAGATCAATAGTTTTACTAGTTTCATCTTTACATTGTTCTCCAAATCCAATTTTCTACACTTAGCTAAAGGTTCACTAATTGACCTGTTTGTCCATGCCTTCTCAAAATCTCATTTTTAAATATCCAAAATGGCATTTTCTTTTGATCCAATTTTTTTTTTCTCTCTCCCTATCATTAAAGAAATACAAAAAAAAATTCTGGGTTAGAAACATTCTCGAGAATTTCTCTTAAGATTCGAACCCATAGCTGATGATAGAACTAGAATAGATATTTTTTGTTTCCTACTCATACACACTCATACCTTTGTTTCTCGATCAATCTAATTCTAATCTTCCTCCCCAATCAAATATTATGGTGCCGGTATAGATCGAAATTTTGTTACAGTCAAATTCTGACCAGTAATAGATACCGGGCTTTGCAATATTTGACTAACCACAATTTTGTATAGTCCATTTACTATAGGAGTTTCCCGGGAATTCACTAGAGGAATGTTTTCAATTAAAATTGTTCGTTCTCTATATTTTAATAATTAAAAAGAAAGAAAGAATTGCTTTCCTTTCCTCATTATTGTTTGTGTTCACTTGATTTGGTTCATCATTAATGTCTCATCTTTGTAGATGAATTTCATATACAAATTTGCCTATTTTCCCATACAAAATCAAGAAATTTGTAATACTTTTCTCTTTTGGCTACCTATCCCAATTCTAGTAAATTTTTTGGAGTCAAAATCATGACATGAAACTAGTTAAGAACTCCACCCTATCCCAATGCAAATAGAATGCACTAGTAAATCACATGGATCTAGGAACCACTTCCTGTATTTGATTTGTAGTCAAGCTAGAGTTTAAGGATTTGGTAACTTTCATAGGACACATTGTCAAATAGGCTTTTCTCTTGGTATACCTTATCTAGTACATCCCAAATTAATACTCCTATAACCATAACGGAAAGACAACACAACCCTTTCAACGCCTTTGTAATATCAAGAATGGGCTTAACAAAATTCTCTTCTAAGAATTGGTATTATATAAGCATGGTGGATATTCTCAAATGCCATAAAACTTGGGATACTTGAAAATCAAACTTAAAATTGCAGTTTTGAAACTTTTACTATAGTAATACCTTTTAACTAGGTTGACATTGCTAAAAAAAATTGATTGGTAATTTTCTACAACAATTTGTTTATGTTGAGCTTCCTGAGTGCATTCGTATACCCTAAGGAGGATTACCACAAAACTTTTAGTTGATCTAGAGACAATGTCCCACTCTAATCCTCGTGTATCCCCCACCCAAGTTCATTTTAAATCATGGTTTCTTAAATTTAAGATACCTTGACAATCTCATGCCGTAGTCCCTCTCCATATACCTCTAAAATTTTGACCATGATCGTAATGCCTCATCCAAATTGTGGCTCGACACTTTTAAATCATCTCACAACTTCCATAATTGCGGTTGTATTATTTTTTTTTATATAGTTTTCAAGTCTTATTAAGGTAGGAAAGTTTTCTACATCTCAGTACTAACAAAGCTCATCTTCCATTAACGACACTTATGTCATTCACCAATTAATTTAAGTATACATGTTTTAAACTTTTATGGTCTTTAACTCAATTTTTTTTACAGGTACTTTAATTTCATCTTTACATACTTCAAAGTTATAAAGTTTTCTTTCAGACACTACAACTTTTAATATCTATAGTATACTATAGGATATTGACATCTATCAAGCTTCTTAGGTCATTTTATTTCATCTAAAACTATTTACTCTTCCGTATACATTGGTACAGTCCTCCCCATCTCTATGATCATAAGACTGTGTAGTTTATCTATGTTCAACACGTCTAACTAAAACATATGATCTTGCTTAGCAAAATCATTTTCACGCATACGGTAACATTTAGTAGCTTACTAAAATTAAATCTACTCATTCCTAGCCACAATCTCAATAAATCTAAACATCATCAATACAACAATTTACATTCACATTCCAGGTAAGGTAAACATAACGTATTCTAAATTAAAATAAATATAGAATTAAGCTAACATGAATGTAGTAAATTATAATACAATCAATAGAGTAAAAGTCCAATTATGAGTTATATTTTATAATGACCAAGCAATAACAACATACACAATCAATGACATTTCATTTTCTTATCTTACGCAAGACATACCTGAAGGAGACGGGGCACCGACGGTGGGACCATGGAACATGCCAAGCCTACATCGTAGGCTAGTTTACAAGATCTATAACCTAGGGCTCTGATACCAACTGTAACGACCCCGAAATTTTCTACTTAATTTAAGGTCGCTACTGTATACATACCATAAACATTGAATGCGGAAGACTTCATTTAAATTCCATAAAACATAACCTTTGTCTTAAAACATCGCCATGGACATACGTGTTTCGAAAACATTTTTAAAATGACACAACAAAAAACTCGAAATAAAATAAATAAGCGTTTAAGTTTAAAACATCCTATTCTATCCTAAGTCTAAGAAAATAAATACCACTATCCTATGCATGTGCCATGATCTCGAGTTGCGATGCCGTCGTCAGCCGTACAGGAATGCCTTGCCTTAACCTGAAAAATGTAGTAGCACATAGCTTGAGTATTTAAAGAAATACTCAGTAAGTGACCCCACTATTGGAGTTAAATGCAACAATCACATGTAATGAAATGATGGGACCTATCTTTCGTTTCGTTTCATTTCGTTTCGTTTCGTTTTTCCTACGATGTAATCCTAACAGGTAATCGTGGATGTGTACCATATACTCTACACGCAGCCCATACGTGCGAGTATGGGCTCACCAGCTAGTTCGCACACCGCTGGGCCACTGTCCCTAGTCGGTGGGCATGCTCTGGGGGCCCACCGGGACCCGTTAAAACTAAAACTGTCACGGCAGCGCTATGCAGGGCATAACGATCGTTGTCCTGCCATTTGGATGTACGCGTCCGTACCCTCGTGATGGGATAGGGGTATCCCTCCAAATGCATGATCACACAATATGCATGAGGTCCCACTAGTCCTACAGTCATCATTTAATGAACATAACCCCGTGTCACGTTTTCATGCTTACATGTCATTCTCATTCTCGTTTCGTTACATATCATACATATTCCTAGCAGGGTTATGTATCATGCAATTTACCGTATTTCATGTCATACAATTCATTTAGTTACACTCCAATACTCATACAACAAGCCATAATCGTACAAGGGCCACACATCGTCACATACATTCATATCACATCAACTAAGCAGTATAAATAACATACATTCACGTTCACATGATTTCATACTTAAGCACAATAATCTAGCATACAATGTATCATATCATAACCAAGTCATAACGTAAACACTTCATAGTCATATCGTTCTCTAACTTACCATAGCCTTAACGTTCTTATACCTATCAAAGACATATCATTACGTGACGTACCTTAGTCATATCGTCACAAGAACGTACCCTAACGCTATCGTTCTATAAATCTATCACAAACCTATCCCTTTCTACCCATAACCTAGCCGTATTCTTTCATCAATCTCTTCTACCCATAGCACTCCGGTATGTAACCTAACTCTAACGTTTCATGAACGTATCTTACTCCTATCGTTACATTTCATTTTGTGCATCCTTCTAGTACCCTATCTCAAATATATCCTTGAGCACATCGTACCATAATTATTATCATACAAACCACATATTATAACATAACATAACATATAGGAAGCATATCGATCCACAGACAATTCACACATATCAATATATATGACACGTGCAGAACCACAGGGCACGTGTCAACAACAAATATAACCATGCCGATAGTAAGGTCACTTACTTGGTTAGCTTAAGTCGTTGTCACGAATATATCCTTAATGAAAGTTCGATTCCGTCGTTATCCTTAATGAAAGTCCATTGAACTCCAAGTCAACCTATGTGAGCCCATGATATCAGTTCCGAGTTTGAATTTCTACAAAATTGTTTCTCTAATTTATATTGATCCATGTGTTATACTTCATGCGAACGTTAGAGTCTTTGCCTGAGTTAGGTCTTGAAATATTTATATACGTTTGTTATAGTATTATTTTCATATAAACCATTTAATACCCATTAAAATTTTCCAGATATTCTATTTTCTCTACAGTGTTTAATACTCTTTAACATTTTCTAGATAATTTCAATTATATTCACAATCTTTCCTCCCTGTCTCTTACTGTATTTCCCTTCTTTTAATTATCTCCTGTAATTTCAATTATATTCACAATCTTTCCTCCCTGTCTCTTACTGTATTTCCCTTCTTTTAATTATCTCCTGTGTTTGAGGATGACTTTTAATATTATTAAATAATATAAAAGGAAAACTACTAAAATAGCAAAATCCTTTTAATATCATTAAATAAAATAAAAGGAAAACTATTTATTTTTTCAAATGCACAATCTTTCTCTAGCAAAATATCTCTCACTGCCAAAACTAAATGTGAACCTTTTTTTTTTGTGTGTTTGTTTTTGTCGAGAGAAGAAATTCTGATAAGTTAAATCTGTTTAACCCTTCTTCTTTAGTTTTGTTTGCTACCTTTTCAATTAGGTTAACAATTATTTTGGCCAATTTAATCTATTCTATTTTTTCTGCTATTATGCGATCTTTCTAACAACTTAAATTGCTAAATAAAACTAAATAATTGGATATAAAAAAGGAGATCTGAGATATAACTTAGAGAGAAATCTCATCTCTCCCATATAAATCTTGATCATATCTGCAAACCCATCTCCTATAAATTTGACGCACGTATTTCTGTTTTCTCAAATCTGACATTTTTCATTTGTGTTTCATTTTTGCAGGAACTATCACGTGGGTTGAGGAGAGATTGTTAGGGAGAGTGACGAGGAGAGATGAGGGAATAATTATTTTTATTTATTTATTTATTAATTTATTAAGTTATTATAATTATATTTTTATTTTACATAATAATATTTTTTTGTTCTTCATAATAATTTTTATTTATTTATTTATTAATTTTTTTTGGTTGTTACAAAAAAGATAAATGTGTAGACAAAAAATCTTATCGAGGTATGATTGGATCTTTACTTTCCTTGACTGCGAGTAGACATGATATTATGTTTGTTGTATGTCTTTGTGCTAGGTTTCAATCTTGTCATAAGGAATCTCATCTACATACCGTTAAAAGAATATTTAAATATTTGCATGGGAATATTAATTTTGGATTGTGGTATCCTAGAAATGTTTGAGTTTAAATTGGTAGGATATTCTGATGCGGATTTTGCAAGTTTACTTGATCATAAAAGTACTAGTGGAACTTGTCAATTTGTTGGTAGTTCATTAGTTTCTTGGTTTAGTAAAAAAGCAAAATTCGGTTGCCTTATCTACTACGGAATCAGAATATATTGCGGTTGCTAGTTGTTGTGCTAAAATTCTTTGGATGAAACAAACTCTTTGTGATTTTGGATTAAAATTTGATAGTGTGCCTATCTTTTGTGATAACACCAGTGCTTTTAATTTAACTAAAAATCTTGTTCATCATTCTATAACTAAACATTTTGACATTCGACATCATTTTATTAGAGAGCATGTGCAAAATGGACATATTATTCTTGATTTTGTAAACTCTAATAATGAATTAGCAGATATTTTTACGAAGTTGAAGAATTTTTTTGCAAAAATAGGCTTGAGCTTGGTATTATTAGTTGGTATTATTAGTAGTAATATATCTTGAATTTCTCAATTATAGGCATGTTCTTAGGGGGAGCATGTCATTCTTTTATTATTGTTTTATTGTTCTTTTTTATGATTACAAAGGGGGAGAAAATTAGGAAAAATATGCTCTAAATTTGTTATTTTATAATTAATGAATTACTTCGTTGTTGTGATGTTTCCTAATTCATTGAAGCATTAATATAGGGGGAGAATATGGATGTGAGTGAATTTCAAAGTTCTGATGATATATTAGAATGCCTATGATGATGCATCGATATTAGTATCAATATTATTATTTGGACGTGCATTATTTTATGTTTTATGGTTTTCATACTATTTTTCTTGAAATGGTCTGTCATCATCAAAAAGGGGAGATTGTTGGCCTTTTCGCCTTAATCTCAAATTAATTAATTGATGTTTTGATGATAACAAACCTATCTTCATTTATTAACAATTCTCAGTATTTTGTCCATAGTGTAAGGTTGGGAATAACGATTTCAACGTCTTTTTTGGTTCACTCAAATTAGAGATAAAACGAAGAAGTTTCAGTCAAAACAAGATACCCGACGTGATGATGTGGAGGCAAAATTGACATCATGGACCAATCAAATTCAAAACAAGATACATGACGTGATGATGTGGTGACAAAATTGACATCATGGACCAAGCGGCAAAATTGACATCATAGACCAATCGAAGTATGACATTTACAAATTTGGTAGAGTAACAATGGTGTAGTTTTCAATTACATTTATAAAAGTTTTCCATTACTTTTAAATTGTGTTTGATATTTTTTTTTTCCTCTCATAATCTACGCTTGAAGATAACTTCTAAATTTCCCGAATTCTGTAAAAAGAGAGTTAGATCGTTCTTAAAATCTTCACGTCCTTTCTTTTTTGAATTTTTTATTTTATTTTCAGTGTGCAAGTCTATTCCAAAATATCTCTGTCTCTTATTTGTTTGTTCACTTCTTGTTTTATTTTGTTGTTATTTCTTAATTAACTTCTCTTGATTGCCTTGAATTACTTGCTACGGTCAGAATTGCTTTACCCGTATATTAGCTTACCTTGATCATAATTTAGTCACTTTCCCAAACAGCCTACCTTTATGTGTATAAACACGAGTGTCCCTGAGTGTAAAATCAGTGAGTTGAGTGTCTAAGGTCCTAAACATATTTCACTACTATTTGTACAATCATGAACCAAGACGAGAAAAATGGAGGGGAGATCAATGATCTAGTTGAAGAAGTCCAGAAGAATGAGAAGGAACTGGAAGATGGGATTCATTTGGCACTTATAACAAGAAGACTTGTTAAAACTCAAGTTACGGAGAATGATGTTGATGATCAAAGAGACAACCTGTTCCACACGCGGTGTTTCGTCAAGGGGATTGCTTGTAGTCTTGTCATTGATAGTGGAAGTTGCACCAATTATGTAAGTACCATGTTGATCAAAAGGTTACAAATTCCAACCCAAGATCATCCTAAACCTTACAAGCTCTAATGGCTAAATGATAGTGGAACAATGAAGGTAGTTTCTCAAGCTTTAATATCTTTTACTTTGGGAAAATATAAAGATGAAGTTCTCTGTGATGTATTATCAATGCAAGCTGGAGATATATTGCTTGGCCGACCATGACAATTTGACAGGAGTGTTATGTATGATGGCTATTTGAATAGGTATTCTTTTGTAAAAGATGGTAGAAAAACCACTCTTGTACCTTTGAGTTATGCAAATGTATTTGCTGATCAATTAAAGTTGGAGGAAAGAAAGGAAGAGCTCGAGGAAAAAGAGCTAAAAGAAAAACAAGAGTTGAGTGAAAAAATAGAGAAAAATAAAAGAGAAAAAAAGAGAATGAAAAAAGAGATGAAATTGAAGAAAAAAAGGAAGAGAGAGAGAGTTATTTGGCTACAGTTGGAGAGGTGAGAAGGTTTTCACAAAGATCGATCTTTGTACTTATGTATAATGGAGAATTTTTGGTCTCTGACTATAACAACTTGGCTTTGCCTAGTGTTTTTCAATATCTTTTACAGGAATTTGAAGACATGTTTCAAGATAAAGAAATACCTCTCATTAGAGGTACTAAACATAAAATAGACTTCATTCCAAGGACTGTCATTCCTTATAAGCCAGCTTTTCGAGTCAATCCAACCGAGACAAAAGAAATTCAAAGGCAAGTGGAGGAGCTCATGGAGAAGGGTTATGTACGAGAAAGTTTGAGTCCATGTTCTATACAAGACTTATTGGTGCCAAAGAAAGATGAAACTTGGCGCATATGCATGGATAATAGAGTCATCAACAAAATCACGGTAAAGTATCGACATCCTATTCCTAGGTTAGACGATATGCTTGATTTATTGCATGATTCGTGTCTATTTATAAAAATTATCTTGAAATCTGGATATCATCAAATTAGAATGCACGTAGGAGATGAATGGAAAACAACTTTCAATATTAAGTTTGGATTGTATGAATGGCTTGTTATGCCTTTTAGGTTAACTAATGCTCCTAGTACACCTATGCGCTTAATATATAATGTTTTGAGAAAATATATGAGAAAACATGTTGTTTATATTGATGATATTATAATTTATTTGAAGATTTTGCTTGAGCATGTGGAGCATATTAAATTAGTTTTGATTACACATAGAACAGAGAAATTTAATTTTAATAAGGGTAGTTTTTGCATGGAAAAAGTTCACTCTATTGGCTTCATAGTTGGTAAAAGTAGAGTAGCTTTAGATAGAGATAAAGTTAAATTCATTATGGATTTGCCAACACCAAAAAGTGCACGTAAATTTCGAAGTTTTCATGAGTTAGCTAACCTCTATAAGAGATTTATAAATGATTTTAGAACCATAACTGAACTATCGAATGACTCAGTGAAAAATATTGTTGTTTTTAAACGAGGAGAAATGCAAGAGAATGCATCCAATTTTCTTAGGAAGAAATTAAGCAAACCATTATTTGTTTTGGCTAGCTTTGATAAAACTATTGAAATTGAATGTGATGTATGTGGTTTGGGCTTAAGTGTTATTTTAATTCAAGATGGAAAGTACTTAATATATTTACGTAAAAACTAAATGGGCCAACATTAAAATATACTACCTATGATAAAGAATTATTTGCTTTAGTTCATATATGGCATGTGTGGCAACACTACTTATGGCCTAAAGAATTTGTAATCCATTTTGATCATGAAAGCTTGAAGTATGTGAAGGGTCAAAGCAAACTGAATCATAGACATGCAAAGTGGGTGGAATTTATTGAAACATTTTCGTATGTCATCAAATATAAGCAAGGTAATGATAATATGGTAGTTGATGTGTTATCTAAAAGGTACGATCTCTTTACTTCTCTTAGTGCAAAAATTCTTGGACTTAGCATATTACCGAATTATATAGAGATGACCAAGATTTCAGAACTATTTATGCTTCTTGTCATGCAAAAAAACCTATGGATGATTATTATTTGTTTCATAAATTTTTTATGTTTTGTATTCCTAAATGCTCTATACAAGATTTGCTTTTGAGAGAAGCACATGGTGGTGTCTTAATGGGACATCTCAAGATTAATAAAGTTTATAAGATGTTGCATAAACACTTCTTTTGGCCGAAGATGAAAGCACGATATCCAAAAGTTTTGTAGCAAATGTTTTAAACGCAAAGAAACTAAATCTAGATCACAACCAAATAAATTTTATACTCCTTTGAATGTACCTAACAAACCTTGGACTAATATATCTATACAATTTGTTCTTGGTTTACTGCACACTACAAATGGTAAAGATTGTATTTTTGTTGTGGCAGATATATTTATTAAAATGAATGGAAATGGATGAGGCAAAGCATGACTTATTCCTTCTAATTTCCTTCTAATATTTTTGTGAGTGAAGCATGCAGATTTGATCAAAACATTTCAAAAGGAGGTGAAGGAAAGAAGGTCGAATCCTTCTGAGGAGGGGGAAGATGATAAGAATCGGAGAGCTCAGTTGATTTCAAACCTGCCGCATTAGCTACTCAAGTACATCAACATTTATTAGAAATAACTATGTTTAATTTCATAAATTATGTAAAAGTCAAATGGTCAATTTGACTTATTTTTTTGTGGAGATTAAAGGGGATCGGGAATAAATCCCGTCCACAAACGTCTTTTGTCGAGAGACTATAAATACCAACAATATGTTATGTAAAATTTGAGATTGCTGGATGAATGTAATTCAGATCTCAAATTGAGACTTTCCCTTAGAATCCGAGCATCATATTTGTCATTTCTAAGTTTCAAGCAATTCTTGTGGTAGAATTGCACCCGAGCCATTCAATCAAGCCTTGATGAAGTTAGATTGTGGAGTGACTCAATTTAGAACAAGGTTTCCAAATCTTGCTTCTAGATCTTCAATCATAAGAGGTAATCTAATTCTAGCCTTATCTCTTGGTTAATCCAAATTTCGTATAAGGAGGATGATATGAACCAAAAGACATCAATCATACAATATACTTCAATGAAGATGTGAAGAAAAGGTTGCCAAAATTATCAAAACATATTTCAATTCATGCCACATTGAAGAATAATGAAGTTTGATCTTTACAAATTTTGGGTGGGTTACAATTTAGAGTAATTTAGAGTTATTGTATTTTAAGACATTTTATTTACTTTAGGTTACATTTACCTAATGACTAATTATGGTCATTAAGTATGAATGTTACAACTTTTGGAATGCTTTTAATAGTTTCATTTTGAGGCTATATAACGCCATGTATGTTGTATTTGTAAGGAAGACTGAAAAATATTATTAAAGAAGCATTTGTGCTCTTTTTTAGCCAATGGCTAAGTTTCTTTGCAATTCTATGTAGTTTAGGTTGCATGTAGAATCATTCGAGCTCGACATGATCAATCTTGCTTGTGGAGTGATTCGAATCTCAAACAAGTGTTCTTGCGTTGAGATATTTGATCAACAAGAATCATTCAAGCTAGACATGATCGATCTTGCTTGTGGAGTGATTCAAATCTCAAACAATGTTCTTGCCTTGAGATATTCAATCAACAAGGTAATCTGAATCTTATTCCCCTTGTAGTGATTCCTTATCATATCATTTGGTATCAGAGCTTCAGGCTCAAGATCGGATAATGATATGATAAGGAATCACTATAAGGAGAGTAAGATTCGAATTACCTTGTTGATCGAATATCTCAAGGCAAGAATATTGTCTGAGATTCGAATCACTCCACAAGCAAGATCGATCATGTCTAGCTTAAATGATTCTTTGATCAAATATCTCAAGACAAGAACACTTGACTGAGATTCGAATCACTCCACAAACAAGATTGATCATGTCGAGCTTGAATGATTCT
Organism: Cucurbita pepo subsp. pepo; assembly: GCF_057944985.1. Classification (NCBI taxonomy): domain Eukaryota; kingdom Viridiplantae; phylum Streptophyta; class Magnoliopsida; order Cucurbitales; family Cucurbitaceae; genus Cucurbita; species Cucurbita pepo. The sequence goes on along the minus strand of NC_141814.1, from coordinate 10,019,748 downwards.
ACATGCAATCTAAACTACATAGAATTGCAAACAAACTTAGCCATTGGCTAAAGAAAAGCACAAATGCTTCTTTTACTATATTTTTCAAGTCTTCCTTACAAATACAACATACATGGCTTTATATAGCTTCAAAATGAAACTATTAAACGCATTCCAAAAGTTGTAACATTCATACTTAATGATCATAATTAGTCATTAGGTAAATGTAACCTAAAGTAAATAAAATGTTTTAAAATACAATAACTCTAAATTACTCTAAATTGTAACCCACCCAAAAATTGTAACAATCAAACTATGTTTTGATAATTTTGACAACCTTTTCTTCACATCTTCGTTGAAGTATATTGTATGATTGATATCTTTTGGTTCATATCAGAGGTGTTAATTACTTTGATTCAAGGGTTCTTGCTTCAACAAAAGCTTGGATCGTTAGGCTGAGGATTAGGGTTGCCTTATCACCCTTTATGACCGCACAACTCTCAAACGCTCCTCAACCTCGACAGGTAGCCTGCAAATACTTGAAAAAAATAGGAAAACTGGGATGCGTATAAATATTATACTCAGTAAGCCACTTACTTGTATGCTCTTATTGCATCTTTAACCGATTCCCACGGACTCCTCTTTGGCTCTAGGACATCTGATTCTAGTCTTGGGTCCTTGGGGCTTCTTTGGTTCTCCATTCTTTCATTTAAACTCTAAGAGTTCCTAGGCCCATGATAGTCCCCCTTATTGGGGGGCGCGAGCCCTCCTTTCCCATGCAGCTAATGGTTTGTACGACGTGGGGACATATTTTCCATGAGAAACGGCTAGGAACAACGAGAATTGATCAGGAACCTTTGGTCCTCCTATGAAGCTATAGATATTGTTCACACAACTAGTAGCCTAAGAACACTCTTAAGGTACTTCGTTTGTTGATGTGATCTGATAGGCTCATAGGGAAAGGTTAGGTCTAGACTCAGTGACTTGTCACTTCTAACCACAAATCCCTATGCTTATCATATTATTGGGTCATGGAAAATCCCTTCAAGCAAACAGAAGTCAAATATGATGTGATAAGATAAGGAATCACTACAAGGGGAGTAAGATGCGGATTACCTTGTTGATCGAATATCTCAAGGCAAGAACATTGTTTGAGATTCGAATTACTCCACAAGCAAGATCGATCATGTTTTGCTTGAATAATTCTTGTTGATCAAATATCTCAAGGCAAGAACACTTAATTGAGATTCGAATCACTCCACAAGCAAGGTTGATCATGTTGAGCTTGAATGATTCTACATGCAACCTAAACTACATAGAATTGCAAAGAAATTTAGCCATTGGCTAAAGAAGAGCACAAATGCTTCTTTTACTATATTTTCCAAGTCTACTTACAAATCCAACATACATGACTTTATATAGCCTAAAAAATTAAACTATTAAAGGCATTCCAAGAGTTGTAACATTCATACTTAATGGCCATAATTAGCCATTATGTAAATGTAACCTAAAGTAAATAAAAAGACTTAAATACAATAACTCTACATTACTCTAAATTATAACTCACCCAAAATTTATAACAATCAAACTTCATTCTTCTTCAATGTGGCATGAATTGAAACATCTTTTGATAATTTTGACAACCTTTTCTTTACATCTTCATTGAAGTATATTGTATGATTGATGTCTTTTGGTTCATATCATGATGAAAACTAACCTTCATCGGAAAGACGCTCCACACCCCCGTACGAATGCGCTTCAGGGAAGAGGACGCACATCCCGGTGCTGCCATGTGGCATGCTTGGGTTGGTCAGCCACTGATGAGTCGTGGGTTCAAATCCAGAGGTGGCGCTGGCAAGTGAAATTCCTTATGTTGACGCATGACACCATGCAAATTGGGTTGAACATCCTTTAAGTCAAACTGGGTCAGACGTGAGCGCGGGTTGGAAGAGCTACCGTGTGTCGCATATCGAGTGGAGTCACAACACAAAATCCACAAGGATTCTTCATGAATACTATGGGGAATCCTTCTAGAGGAACATATCAATATCTTAGGCCTTAACTCGTAAGAAACGACTTACGGCAAAAGGTTACCTCGCGGGTCTCGATTTCTTGCTCTCACTCTCCAACTTTCTCTCTTTCTTCGATATAAAGAAATGTTATTATTAAGAGAATTATTGAAATTGGCCCAAGGTTTTAATGCAAATTGCGGTAGCTCCTAATCTAGATTATCTTCAAAGTTCGCAGTGTTGTAATCCTGTATCATAAAAAGATATTATTAAGAGAATTATTGAAATTGGCCCAAGGTTTTAATGCAAATTGCGGTAGCTCCTAATCTAGATTATCTTCAAAGTTCGCAGTGTTGTAATCCTGTATCATAAAAAGATATTATTAAGAATTAATACAATTGACACCCTTGTAAGTGTTGAACCTAGGACTTTCACGTTATTGGTATGACATTCTAACCAACTGAGCTAATAGGCCGTAAGTTTTATGCACATTATAGATCAGTAGCTCCTAATCCAATACTAGCATTACTATTTTTATGCACATAATAGGCCGTAAGCCAATGCGAGTGTCGAACCTGCGACTTCCGCATTACTAGCACGACACTCTAACCAACTGACCTAATAAGCCATAGGTTTTATGCACATTGTAGATTGGTAGCTCCTAATCCAGTGAGTTTAGGTTACATAATTTTATGCATAATAAACTTAAAACTTCAAGCCATTATCTTTAAAGTTTGTAGTGTTGTAACCCCATATGAGGAAAAGATATATATTACTATTAAGAATTAATGAAATTGGCCCATGCAGGAATCATGCCTGCAACCTCTGCGTTATTAGCACGACTTAACCAACTGAGCTAATAGGCCATAGGTTTTATGCATAGATCGGTAGCTCCTAATCCAGTGAGTTTAGGTTACATAATTTTATGCATAATAAACTTAAAACTTCAAGCCATTATCTTTAAAGTTTGTAGTGTTGTAACCCATATCATGAAAAGATATATATTACTATTAAGAATTATTGAAATTGGTCCATGCAAGTATCGAACCTGCGACCTTCGCGTTATTAACACGAGATCGGTAGCTCCTAATCCAGTGAGTTTAAGTTACATAATTTTATGCATAACAAACTTAAAACTTCAAGCCATTATTCTTTAAAGTTTGTAGTATATATTACTATTAAGAATTAAAGAAATCGGCCCATGCAAATGTCAAACCTATGACCTTTGCGTCATTAGCACAATACTCTAACCAAATGAGCTAATAGGCCAAAGGTTTTACACACATTGTAGATCGGTACCTCTTAATCCAGTGAGTTTATGTTACATAATTTTACACATAATAAACTTAAAACTTCAAGTCATTATCTAGTTTGTAGTGTTGTAACCCCATATCGTGAAATTGGCCCATGCAAGTGTCAAACCTGTGACCTCTTCAGGTTATTAGCATGACGCTCTAACCATCTGAGCTAATAGGCCATAGGTTAAACTTAAAACTTCAAGTCATTATCTTTAAAGTTTGTAGTGTTGTAATCCCATATCATGAAATTGGCCCATGCAAGTGTTAAGCTTGTAACCAGCACATTATTAGCACGACGCTCTAACCAAAGTTTTATGCACATTGTAAATCGGTAACTCCTAATCCAGTGAGTTTAGATTACATAATTTTATGCTACATAATTTTATGCCTAATAAAGTTAAAACTTCAAGCCATGAACTTGAAATTGCCCATGCAGGTGTCAAACCTACGACCTTTGCGTTACTAGAACGATGCTCTAACCAACTAAGCTAATAGGCCATAGGTCCTTTGCGTTACTAGAACGATGCTCTAACCAACTAAGCTAATAGGCCATAGGTGTTGTGCACATGGTAGATCGGTAACTCCTAATCTAGTGAGTTTAGGTTACATAATTTTATGTATAATAAACTTAAAACTTCAAGCCATGATCTTTAAAGTTTGTAGTGTTGTAACCTCACATCATGAAAAGATATATTACTATTATGAATTAATGAAATTGGCTCCATGTAGGTGTCGAACCTACAACCTTCGCATTATTAGCACCACACTCTAACCAATTTTGCTAATAAGCTATAAGTTCTATGCACATTGTAGATCGATAGCTCCTAATTCAGTTAATCGAGTTTTGGTATATAATTTTATGCTTAATAAATTAAAACTTTAAGTCATTATCTTTTTTAAAGTTTGTTGTGTTGTAACTGGGTATCATGAAAAGCTATTATTAAGAATTAATGAAATTAGATCATGCAGGTGTCAAACTTGCGACCTAGGCCATAGGTTTTATGCACATTATAGATCGGTAGCTCCAAATTCATTCAATCGAGTTTAGGCAAAATTAAAATTTAGAGAGTAGCATTAAGCTAACCTCAAATGGTTGTAGTAGCTTCGGCTTAGGCCAACCAAATGGCCCTACTGTCATTTTTCTCTACAACCAATGTGAAATCTCATGATCATCTATCAAACTTCTAAATGAAAATCAATGCATATTATTGCCCTATCTTAACTTTCATGGTCATTCCAACATTCACTGTTATCCATTCTCGCCAGTACATCGCCCGATGTCTGGTTCTGATACCAACAGTAACGCCCATAATTTTCTTACCTAATTAGAGACGTCACTACATGCATGACTTAATTAACATATGCAGACATGGAAATGAAACATTTACAAATGAAGCTATAGACTTGCACATTTAATTTAAAACATGAAAATAGAAATAACATAGTTTGTAAACCTAAAATTTTTTTTGCACATTCCCTATAGGGTCGAGACTTTATCCAAAGTAACTTGTGTAAGCTTGTGAGTGCAACAACCAACCACTACTCGAATGGCAGTGTGACCTTTTGTTATCATACCTAGAAATAATTCCATGACATAGTCTCTTAATTATTGAACCTTTCAGTACCCATCAGATTCACTAACCAATGGTTTGAGCATATCCTTTTACAACTCTCTATGTGACCTGCCACGTTGAAGAACTTAACCAACTTGGGATTCACTCACTATGCATCAGTAATTTAGTGTGATATCCATATTAAGGACGAGGTAAGTAATCTCATGTTACTATTGTAAATATGAGGTAGGATGCTTATGTTTTTAGTTGTCTTAGTACTCTAACTAGTTATCTCTTCATAACATCATTAAACTTTACTGACCTTCATATATCATCTAGCACATCCTTATACTATAACTAAGGTTAGCAAATTCCTCAACTTTCGAAAGCTTTTCTCGCATGTATTGAATGAGTCAAACTCAAAACTTTTGAACAAACCTTCTACATTGTCAAAGCTAGGAAACTTAGAACTTTATATCTCAGAATAAGTCTAGACAAACTACAATTTTTTCCTCGTTTAAAATGGTTCACTAGGCCACATTTTATAATATTCAATGTCTAAGGGATTTGCTTTTATTCAACCAAGACTCTTAATCGGAGAATTTGGTATAACGCTCACTATATATATAGAGGTATTAAGTTTGCTTAATGGCTCATCTTCTTATCTTTTTTGTCTCTAATTAGCCTCCTATAATCCATATGAACACTATTATAAAACAAGTCTAGAATCCTCGTTAAATATTTGATTCATGAAAATTACTTAAGCTATGGGAAATTAGTGAGTCCAACAACATCACTCTTACTCACACAACTATGTTGAACTCAGAGAAAACCTTTTAACCTTGCCTTCTTGGTTCATATGCTTGAGGGAACCCTTTTTTCTACATGAATGCATGTTTTTTTTTTCTTTTTAATAACTACCTGGATAAGCTCTTAATATTCAATATATCGTCGCGTGGGCCCATTATTTCCTCTTAATGACTAGAGCTATTGCTCTCTAAAACAAATGTTAAGGAGTGTGAAGTCTTGACTTAGTAGCTCATGTGCCTATAGCTCGGTCTACCTCAACTCTACTAAGTTGTCCGGGCCATAATCTAAAAAAATTCAAGTAGATTCAAGGCTCAAATCTGGTGTTGATATTATTGTTGGAATAACTTAGATATAACATTCAACCTCAATTCAAACCTTCCTACCAATCATGGACCACTTTGCTCATACAACCTCAAAGCTTCCTCTTAATATTTTCTCCTACAATCGTGGCACATAAACATCTCTAAAAAGAGTGTTATTTCCTCTAATTTCTTTGTAACACTAAGGAGTGACTTAATAAAACTTTCATCTAAGATTGATATTGCGTAAGCATAATAAATGTTTTTATATGGAGTAAACCTTGAGATACTTGAAGAATAGTTTCATGTACACATCTTGTCATTTGGTATTCATAACAAACCTTGATTCTTATAAAAGGTTAGTTTCGTCCTTTTCTCAGAGTTCATACCTCAAACATGTTCTAATATCCTCATGTGATCTTGTATACTTATCCTTAAGGTCATAAATGAGTCTCATAAAAAGTTTATTTAACACTTACCTCTTTTGGAATCTTGAAAACATTTTAGAATTCTTATAGGGGTATGTTGGCCATTTACCACCCCAAATCTTGGTTTAAATCTTGACATATTCAAATGGTTTTGTAACTTGGTAGAAAACCTTTAAACCATGACATTCAAATGGTCTTCTAAGTATGTTATAGAAGAGACAACTCATCCAATCTAACGAACAAATTCAAAATGGAGATCAGTTGCTCACTAATCAAACAATATTTATGGCAGAAATTTTATAAAACTCAATCTCAAATTCACGAAAATCTAGAAGTTTTAATGTTAGTTTAAACTCCCTTTATAAAGCCTGAAGTAGGGGCTTTCGAGCAAGAATTGAGCAAGTCAAGCCATAAACTTTGAGTTGTTATAGCCTCTAAGATTTTGGGTTTCTTACTCTCAGATTTCTTCCAAATTTGAGATTCATCGTCAACTATTTTCCATCAAACTTGCTTCTACACCTTCTAAATGAGATTACCCACAAGTTTGGTGAAGAAATAAAGTGTTGAAGGTGCCTCAAACACAACTTCCCAATTTTGTCCACCATTAAAGGAAGAAGGTTGAAGCTCAAAAATTAAATCTGAGCCTATACGCAAATTCGTCCAGAGAAACCAATCTCATTCAATTTTTGCACCACCAAATAATATTTCCATAGAAGACCACGAAGGTTAACAAGACTCCGGGCGTGTCAAATTGAAGAAAATTATTTTCATGCAACATTTGGAGGTAAGGATCGAAGTCTTACTTACAATTCATTTTCTTCAAAATTGAGCTTTCTTGAGTGCTTTTGATGAAGAAACCGGGAGTTAAACATCCTAGATCAAGTTGCCTGAGGAAACCAAATTCTGCGTTTTTGGATAAGTTGCATATCAAGCTTCAAATTCCAAAATTAAGACCACACACTTAAAGACATTGCTCCAAAATAAATCTTTTAGCTCGAGGGAAATACAAGGAAGAAATTCTGAGTGGAAATCCGACCCTGACAAGCTCTAGAATTGGCTACCCAACAAAGAGTTTTTGGATTTAAATTCTTGCAAGGATATATTTTCGAGCGAAATTTTGAAGTGTATTACTTATCCATGAGAAGTTATAAAATAAATCTTTAACTCTCCCTTGTAGCACCAATTTTAAGTTTTATGAAGAAATCGAGGGGAGAAACGCCCAAAGTGAATCTTGGGAGACTAGATTCCAGACGGCGGCACAGTCTTCTAATATGCATTGATTTCATCTTTGTATCTAATAGATCATGAGACCGTAGATGTTCATAAAATTTATGTCTTATAAGTTTCTAAAATTTAAAAAATAGGTAATATTTTTATATACTTTCAAGTTCATATCTTATAGATCTATGAACAATAGCTTTCTTCATTATATTTAATAGAGTTTCAACGCAATAAAATCAATTACTTTATTGAGTATAAAATTGAGTTTTGCTTCTAACCTCTTAAACTTTCAATTTTATACTTAGCTGAATTTTAAGGAAAGAAATATAGATAATGTCAAAAATCTATTAAACTTAAAAGTTTGAGAATCTATAGATGATATTAACAAAAATCTTGTGAAATAGGTAAGTTCAAAGTCTAATGTCCTAACCACTAGCTTATGAAACCAAATAAATATACATCCGTATCTTATTTGTTTCTTATAGATCTCTAAATTATTGATTCTTATAGATCTCTAAATTTTGAAAATAATCGATGTGTCTTCGTTTTTGTTTTGTATTTGATAAGGTTTCAACACAATAACATCAATTAATTTATTAGATCATGTGTACTATCATTCAACTACTAGACCATGGGACCACAAATATTTATATAATTTGTGTGTAAAATTATTCAACCATTCTTCTTCACTCATCCTACTTTAACAAAGTTGACGAAAAGGTTATTTTGAAATGAATTTAACATAAAAAAAAAATATACTTATTTAATAAATTTTTCCCTCATCCATATTTTTTAAAACTTTATTTGAATTCACTCAACCATACATTTTAAATAAAATATAGAATTCAACCATACATTTAAAGTACATGTAAATAAAATATAGATTGTCAAGACTTGATATAGATATGATATTATATAAGAGAGAATTAATAAGAGAAGATAAACATGAACACGATTTAGAAAAAAGTTTGGGGCATTCCATGAATTGAACTCGAAGAACTCTTGAGACTTGATATAGATATGATATTATATAAGAGAGAATTAATAAGAGAAGATAAACATGAACACGATTTAGAAAAAAGTTTGGGGCATTCTAAGAATTGAACTCGAAGAACTCTCGCACCTTAAGCGAGAATCATACCACTAAACTAAATGTCCACTTATGACAAAAAAAAATTTATTGAATATATTATTATTTCATTCATTTATTTGATTTGGATATTAATGAAATCCATGTGCAACAATTATAATCCTATCTTTTAGTTTTGAACATATCCCACTAAAATTATTTATACGAATAGGTGTAAGAACAATAAATTATTTATACGAATAGGTGTAATAACAATTATAAAATGTTAAGATTTGGATAGACAATTTCAATTGATTGAAATCTATACTTTTTAGTACCCAAGTGGTTATTCTACCTATATAGTTTCATTCACTACTTATAGTCCTATATGTTGGATGTAATAGCCCAAAAATAAATAAAGAAATAAACAAATAAAAAAATTAAAATAATAATAATAATAATAAATAAATAAATTTTTTTAAATCCCCACCTCTCTCCACAGATTACAGATTCAAAGTTTGTCAGTTATTACGATAAAATCCTAATCTGAATCCCTTCCCACAATTATCTATCCTGGACAGGCCAACTGAAAAAAAAAAAAACGTCAGATTTGAGAAGTAAAATGACTTTCAACATGTGGATCAAATCTTCTTTCCTAACTTACCGTCTATAATAATCAGATCCAATATAGAATTATTAGATTTTTGTTAGCATTTTAGTTATACGAAATAAGGTTATAAGGTTAGATTCAATAAATTTTAGGTGGCAAATCTATAAACTAAAAGATCGTAGCCTGTACTTAAAATTGACCAGTAATATCTGTTTACCCAATTCAAAAACCTATTTACAGAATGAAAAAGAGAGAGAGATTGAGGAAAGATTTGTTAAACAGTATTTAACAATAAAATGAAATATCAGAGGGCAGTGAGCTCTTTAGCTCCTTTAAATTTTGTCTAACACAAAATATTAGAATTTTTATTAGAGAGGCAGTGAACTTCTTTAAATTTTGTCTAACCGAAAAGATCAGAATTTTAAGATGGCAATGTAAATTAGAGAAATAATTTTATAGAGTTCAAACTTGAAACTGATGTCATGAGCTCATATAGGTTGACTCGGATTTCAAAGGACGGAATCGAACTTTCATTAAAGATATATTTGTGACAATGACTTAAGCGAGCCAGGTAAGTGACCTCACTATTGGCATGGTTATTTTTTATGTTGACACGTGCCCTGTGGTTCTGCACGTGTCATATATATTGATATGTGTGAATTGTCTGTGGATCCATATGCTTCCTATATGTTATATGTTATGTTATGTTATGTTATGTTATGTTATAATATGTGGATTGTATGATAATAATTATGGTACAATGTGCTCTAGGAGATGTTTGAGATAGGATACGAGAAGGATGCACAAAACGAAATGTAACGATAGGAGTAAGATACGTTCATGAAACGTTAAGGTTAGGTTACATACTAGAGTGCTATGGATAAGAGAGATTGATGAAAGAATACGGTTAGGTTATGGGTAGAAAGGGATAGGTTTGTGATAGATTGATAGAAGGATGGAGTTAGGATACGTTCTGGTGATGATATGACTAAGGTACGTTACGTAATGATATGTCTGTGATAGGTATAAGAACGTTAAGGCTATGGTAAGTTAGAGAACGATATGACTATGAAGTGTTTACGTTATGACTTGTTTTGATATGATGCATTGTATGCTAGATTATTGTGCTTAAGTACGTAGTTATGTAAACGTGAATGTATGCTTTTAGTCTGATGTGATGTGTAATGCATGTAACGATGTGTGGTCCTTGAACGATTATGGCTTGTTTGTATGAATATTTGAATGTAACTGCATGAATTGTATGACATGAAATATGGTAAATTGCATGAAACATAACCCCGTTAGGAATATGTATGATATGTAAAGAAATGAGAATGAGAATGACATGTAAGCATGAAAACGTGACAGGTGGTTATGTTCATTAATGATAACTGTAGGACTAGTGGGACCTCATGCATATTGGGTGCTCATGCATTTGGGGGGATACCCCTATCCCATCACGAGGGTACAGACGCGTACATCCAATGGCAGGACAACGATCGTTATGCTTTGCATAGCGCTGCCGTGACGGTTCTAGCTTTAACGGGTCCCGGTATAAGGGCTCCCAGAGCATGCCCACCGGCTAAAGACAGTGGCCCAGCGGTGTGCGAACTAGCTGGTGAGCCCATACTCGCACGTATGGGCTGCGTGTAGAGTATATGGTACACGTCCACAATTACCTGTTAGGATTACACCGTAGGGAAAACGAAACGAAAGATAGGGCCCATCATTTCATTGCATGTGATTGTTACGTTTAACCCCAATAGTGAGGTTACTTACTGAGTATTTCTTTAAATACTCAAGCCATGTGCTACTACATTTTTCAGGTTAAGGCAATGCATTCCTGTACGGCTGACGACGGCATCGCACTCGAGATCATGGCACATGCATAGGATAGTGGTATTTATTTTCTTAGACTTAGGATAGAATAGGATGTTTTAAACTTAAACGCTTATTTATTTTATCTCGGGTCTTTTGTTGTGTCATTTTAAAGATGTTTTCGAAACACGTAAGTCCATGGTTGTGTTTTAAGTTAAAGGTTATGTTTTATGAAATTTAAATGAAGTCTTCTGCATTCAATGTTTATGGTACGTATACAGCAGCGACCTTAAATTAAGTAGAAAATTTTGGGTCGTTACATTGAAATTCTTGTTTTTTTAGGTTGGGTAGAAATATATGGAGAGAGGATGATTATAGATTTGTGAAAATTATTGGGTACTAATTTATGTTATTCAATCACGAAAAAATTATGTTTTTTTATTAAAATAAATCTTATCCGGTCACTTATAACAATGATAAGGGATAAGACTAGATATTTATCCATATAGTTTCTATTTATTAAATGCATTACTGCATCAATAAAAGTGGGTAGAGTAGCTTCTAGGAAAAAAAAAATAATTAAAGCAAGTGTTTTGAAGAAAAAAAGTCGGTGATGTTATTTTCAAGTTATCATGTAGGTAATTGTAGTCGATACCGTGTCTGCAAAGCTTCCACTTCCCTTTCAACTCTAGTATGAAACCTTTGAGTTAGGCGTGAGGTTGTTAGGGATGTGTCACTTGATAGTTTATTTGATTGCTGCCAGTGATTTCCAAGGTAGCAAGTAGGCTGATAGTAGACTCAATAAGTAGCCTACTTGTAGGCTCTTAATCGGGTCCTAGATATGCTAGGGTAACATACCCTTTCTTTTCTTGTTTTGGTTCTTGGTGCAAGTACTTAGACCCCTTTAGTCATGTTCTTGACTTGTGAATTCTTATTGTGATCTATCCTGAGGACCTTGGTCCTATGATTATAAGGTCTTAACCTTGATCTTGATATAAGGACCTTAGTACTTTGGCTCTGGGTTCTTGTTTTCAAAATTTAGTAATTGATCCATGTTCTCGTCCTAGATCGTTGTCTCGTTCATGGTTACTTTTTAGGTTCTTGGTTCGTTCTCTAAGACACTCCCCATCTAGGACCTGACAACCTGTGTCCAAGACTTCAAGCGTTCTAAGAAACGTAGTTTGAACCCGCATCTAGGGCTTACCATGTGATACAATCTGAAAATCTACATCTAAGGCTTACCAAGCAATGTAGTCTGATTCTGCATCAAGGCTTGCCTTGTGATATAGCCTGAATGCCTATGCCCAAGGCTTCCTGCGTTCCAAGCGACATAGTTTGAATACCTACACTTAAGGTTTCATATGTTCCAAGTAGCATAGTCTAAAATCTTTCATCTAGTGTTTGTCATGTGATGCAGCCTGAATACTTATGTCCAAGGCTTCATACATTCCAAGTGACATAGTCTGAATACCTACGCTCAAGTCTTTCTACGTTTTAAGCAACGTAGTCTGCAACGTAGTCTGAGTCATGAATATTCTGTACGGTGGGAAGTCTTAGGAGCTTACCCTTGAGTAGTACCTAGCATTCCTTTTATTGTTAGTTGTAGTGTAGTATTTTCCTTAGTTTTTCATTTTATGAGTTTCTAAGGTTCTTTATTTCTTGAGACATAAGTTGTAACATGCCATCTTAAGCTTATGAACCCAGCATAGTAACATGCATGAATTATTCTAAAAATTTATCGAGTCATAATATATTCTTTAAGGAGTTTTGGAAAAATCTTAAATACTTTCCTGTATGTGAATAATGCCCTAGCTTAGTTTAGGTTCCAAACTTTCTCTAATCAACATGAAATCTTGAACGTACCTTTATGTCCTTAGGAATAGACCATATAAAAAGTAGTAGGCCATTTAGAGTATGTTTAGACCTTGAATATTATAAGGAGTCTGAGGGGCATTTTGATCATTTTACCCTCTAATTCTTGGTTTCGCTACTTAACGTGCTCCAATGACTTTCAAACTTTACAAAATCATCAAACATCATAAAATAAGATCTACTACAAAGTTTCATAATATTTTAAGGTCATTTAGAGCTTGAACCGAAGATAAGTTACCTTAAGGGTATTATGGTAATTTTACACCATTTGTTGGTTGATTTACTTAACCTTATCCAATTGCCACCAAATTTCATATATAATCTTAACATGTCATAATATGTCCATCATTAAAGTTTCATAGGCAGTAGAGTTCATTTAATGAGTTATTTTAACGTTACTTAAATTTCAAGCAATTTGATCGGTTCAAAGCCTTAACTCTCAGTTCTGGTTGTTTTTCTTTCATAATCCTTTAAATCATACTTAATTTAGGATTTATACAAATATTTAAGTAGTTCCTACAAGTATTTCTTAAGAAAAGTCCATGTGAGTACTTACCTCGTCGTAGATGTTCGAGACCTCCGTTCTCAAGCTTCCAATATCCGAATTATTTCAAAAAAAATTTGACAGAATTCTGAGGGTGTCTAGTTTCTAGAACCAAAAAAACATTTCATGAGAAATGGAATAGAAGAGGGTTAAAATTGAGAAAAATTAATGGAGAGTAATTTTTTTATTTGGATCGATCATCTAGATAGGAAGAAGACGCGCACAATGCATAATGCTGCCACCTGAAAATTCTCCTCCACAGCTCCGATCATGGGATTTCTTCCCTCAATTTCTTCATGAAACTTGAAAATAGTGTTACAAAGGAAGGGCTTGAGATTGGTTTCATATCTTCTCGTGGGTTGTAGCCTATGTTATTAATCTCCAAAATTCATAGGAAATCTTTTTCCTCGCAAAATCTCTACCAAAAAAAAAAAAAAAAAAAAAAAAAAAAAAAAAAACTTGCGGGGCAACCGTTTCTAGAGGTTATTAGTGTTAAATAAGATTATGTTGCTATTTTTACTTTTTAGTTCCTGAATATCATATCACTGATATGATCTTATGCTGATATCAGATCATAGGTATCATCTTATGCTTGATTCTTTGTTTTAGCATGATATTCTACTCTCTGTTAGGATTTTATTTTTAATCTTCTGTTAAGCATTGTACTGGCTATAAATATAGTCATTCTTCACATAATAAAGTACTGAAATTTCTTCCTTCTGCAAACTTATCTTCATTAAATTTATCATTTGGTATCAGAGTTTTGTCTCTTTGAGTTTGTTCAACCAATAATACCAAAATTTGTTGGTCACTATAATCATTGGAGCATGTTAATGTAGAACTTTCTTCGCTCTAGAGAATATTGGCAAGTAGTTGAGTCTGGGATTTCTATGTAGCAGATGATGCTGATTACTCAGATGAACAGAAAAAGGAAGTAGCAGATTAGAAATTGAAAGACTTAAGAGCTAAGAACTACCTTTTCCAGGCCATCGATCGCTCAATTCTGGAGACTATTTTGGATAAAGAAACTTCTAAAGGAATTTGGGATTCAATGAAGAAAAAAATCCAAGGAAACAAAAGGTGAAACGAGCACAACTATAGGCTCTGCACAAAGACTTTGAGACCATTCATATGAAAGAAGGTGAGACTGTTTCTGATTTCTTTCTCATACTCTCACCATTGCTAATAAAATGTTTTTCCATGGTGAAAAGATGAGTGATGCTAGCATTATTAAGAAAATCTTGCGCTCCATGACTTTAAAGTTTGATTATATAGCTTGCTCCATTGTAGAATCCAACGATTTGGACATCATGACCATTGATGAATTGTAGTCTACTGGTTCATGAACAACGTATGCAAAGACATACTGTGGAAGAGCAGACATTGAAGATCACTTTTGACAGCAGTGTCAGAAACCACTCATACAACTAAGAGAGGAACCAACTTACTCATCTGATTCAACTTGTTACACAGTACATATATAGACAGAATAGCCACACATTAATAACGACTAATAACTTCCCTTAACCGCTAATAACTTCCCTTAACCGCTAAACTTCCCTTAACCGCTAAACTTTCCTTAACCGCTAAACTTCCTTTAACTGCTAAACTTCCCTTCACTGACATAATTTGACATACAAACAGTCAATACAAATGAATTACGGTTAATACAAGATTAAATAAACTAACAAATCATCCTCTTAATCTTGTATTTTGATCTTCACATTCTTATATTCTTCAAACCAATTCATTCAGTAAACGTCCTAACCATGTTCCTTGACAAGCAGCTGATGTCGCCGCAATATACTCCGCTTCACAGGATGAAAGCTACCGCCATTATCTCCGACTTCCTTCTTCTCTGTCTTCCTTTCAATGGGCAACTGCTTTTCATCGACAGTTTTAATTACCTGTTCTACTTGTCCGGCCAATGGCTTTTCCTCAACAGGTTTAATTACCTGTGCTACTTCAATTGCACTGCCGGAAACAATGGCCTCCTTCTCCTTCTCCTTCTCTGCTTTCGTTTATCTGGCGACCTGTTTTTCAATACCACAACCATTGTTTCCATCCTCCTTCTCCTTCTTCTCGCCGTCACAGTCCTTCTCTTTTATCTCCTTTGCTTTCGCTACCTCCGTTGCCACATTCTGGACCTCCGCCACAACGCCATCGCTCTTCTCCTCGGATTCAAACTTCACAACGCCAACGGTTTTCTCGCCATCGCTCTTCTTCTCTTCTCGCTTCTCTATTTTTCCTCCGATTCAATCTTCACAGAGCCATCGATTTCTCCTCATCGATTATCTTCTCTGTTTTTTTCACAGATGCAGCCTTCACATCTCCACGTCCTTTTATCTCTACAAGTGATCCTTCTCCAAACTTCAATGGTGCCGGTCACTGACTCGTTCAATTCTGAGAACCAACTTCGACAACCAGTCATATGATTGCTGGCTCCCGTATCTAGGAACCAAGTGTTGCTTTTCTTCTCAATTTCTTCTGGGACAACCTTCTCTTCATAAAGAGCCATCTCCGTCAACTTTGGTGAACCGAGAGTTCGGACTTCACAAACTTGTGCTGTAAGTAAGGCTGGCTCATCCTCATCACTTTGCGTCTCAGCCAAGTGCGCCTGATCCTCCCATTTCTTTGATCTACAGTCGGATGCATAATGGCAAATCTTTTGACAATTATAACACTTCACCTTCCGACATTCTGAGGCATAGTGGCCTAGGCCTTGACAATTGTAGCATCTTACCTTGCTTTTGTCAGCCTTCTTCTCATGATGAAACGAGTCATTTCCACGTCCATGACCTCTCCCTCTCCAGCGACCACTGCGACCTCGTCCTCGGCTATGGCCTCCATTGTCGCTACGTTCTTTTGCTTTCCATTCTCCTTGAGTCAATAAGACATGCTCAGCATTCTCTTTGTTGCCACCGATCCGTTTTTCATATGCTTTAAGACGGCCGATGACTTCCTCCATGGTTATCACCTTTAAATCGGCAAATTGCTCTATTGCCGATGCGATATGAAGAAACTTAGGAGATACTGAGCGGAGAAATTTTTTCACCAAGTATGCCTCTTCAACTTGTCTCCAAAAGTACGTATTTTATTAACAACTTCTGTCAACCTTGCTGCATAATCATCAATAGTCTCGGACTCCTTCATATTCATAATTTCAAACTCAATCTTCAGAGTTTGGATCTTGCCTCCTTTACACGTTTAGAACCAACATGAATAGTTTTTAACATCTGTCATGCTTCTTTTGCTGTCTCTTTCTCTACTAACAAAAACAACATCTCCTCAGGGATTGCTTGATAGATAGCTGCGAAGGCCATTTGATCCTTCCTTTCATCAGGACTATCCAGAGACTCAGTTGATTCGATTGCGTCCTACACCCCTTGAGCATGCAAATAGACCTTCATCTTCATAGCCCATGCTGAGTAGTTGGTTCTCGATAACGTCGGGTATTGGAGTGATACCAGACCTTCCTTTGTTGCAGACTTCGACGACATGATCTTTGGCATGTAACCACGCTCTGATACCTAATGTCAGAAACAACTCTTACAACTAAGAGAGGAACCAACTTACTCATCTGATTCAACTTGTTACACGGTACATATATAGACAGAATAGCCACACATTAATAACGGCTAATAATTTCCCTTAACTGCTAAACTTCCCTTAACCGCTAAACTTCCTTTAACTGCTAAACTTCCCTTCACTAACATAATTTGACATACAAACAGTAAA